>NC_091059.1:102365924-102990924 GCF_000393655.2 Nicotiana sylvestris
GAAAATCGTCAAAATATCAACTTCGCCAATTCAAGCCTAAATCTACTCCGAACCTCTGAAACTCACTCCGATCACACTGTTAAGTCCCAAAGCACCTCCCGAAGCTAATTGAACCAGCGAAACTCACATCTGAGCCCTCTAACACATAATTCAACATCCGGTTGGCTTTTCCAACTTAAGCTTCCTCAAAAGAGACTAAGTGTCTCAAACCTTACCAAAATTATTCCGGATTCGATCCTACCAACCCTATACCACAAAAACTAGGATAATAAAGCATATAGAAGCAGAAATGGGGGAAACAGAGCGGTAACTCATGAGACGACTGGCCGAGTCGTCACATCTTCCCCAACTTAAACAAACGTTCATCCTCCGATGACCCTCCGAAATCAATGACACAAGCACGCAACATGTCCTCCAATATCTGAATAGTGCACTCGGACTACCTGTCCGTCTGAGGGTGAAAAGTTGTGCTCAACTCAACCTGAGTACCCAACTCTCGCTGCACATACCTCCAAAACTGTGAAGTAAATTAAGTGCCCCTATCTGAAATGATGGAAACTGGGACACCATGCAAATGGACAATCTCCCAGATATAGATCTCTGCCAACCGCTCTGAAGAATAGGTAGGACACACTAATGAAGTACGCGGACTTGGTCAGTCGATCCACAATCACCCAGATAGCATCAAACTTTCTCAAGGTCCGTGAAAGTCCAACAACAAAGTCCATAGTGATCCTCTCCTACTCCTACTCGGAAATATCCATTTGCTGAAGCAAGCCACTTGGTCTCTGATGCTCATATTTCACCTGCTGGAAATTGAGACACAGAGCTACAAATTCCACAATATCTTTCTTCATTCTCAGCCACCAATAGTGCTGCCTCAAATCCTGATACATCTTCGTGGCACCCGGATGAATGGAATACCGCGAGCTATGGGCCTCCTCTAGAATCAACTCCCGAAGCCCATCTACATTGGGCACACAAATCCGGCCCTACATCCTCAACAACCCATCATCACCAATGGTCACATCTTTGTCATCATCATATCCTTAAGGACAAGCAAATGCGGATCATCATACTGGCGCTCTCTGATGCGATCATATAAGGAAGACCGAGAAACCACACAAGCCAATACCCGACTAGGCTCCGAAATATCTCACCTCATGAACCGATTGGCCAAGGCCTGAACATCAACTGCAAGGGGTCTCTCCCCAACTAGAATATATGTCAAACTCCCCATACTCACACCTTTCGGCTCAAGGCATCGGCCACCACATTGGCCTTTCTCGGATGGTACAATATAGTGATATCATAATCCTCAAGCAACTACAACCACCTCCGCTACCTCAAATTGAGATCCTTCTGTTTGAACAAGTGTTGGAGGCTACGATGATCAGTAAACACCTCACAAGATACACCATACAAGTAATGCCTCCAAATCTTTAACGCGTGAACTATGGCAGCCAACTCCAAATCATGAACAGGGTAGTTCTTCTCATGGGGCTTCAACTGATGAGAAGCATACGTAATAACTCTACCCTCCTGCATCAATACACAACCAATACCAACTCTTGAAGCATCACAATACATGCTATATGAACTTGAAGCTGATGGAAAAACTAACACTGGAGCTGTGGTCAAAGCTGTCTTGAGCTTCTGAAAGCTCTCCTCACACTTTTCCGACCATACAAATGAAGCACCCTTCTGAGTCAACTTGGTCAAGGGCGATGCGATAGATGAGAATCCCTGAACAAAACGGCGATAATAACCCGCCAAACCAAGAAATCTGCGAATCTCTATGTCTGAGGACGGTCTAGGCCAACTCTGTACCGCCCCTATCTTATTCAGATCAACCTGAATACCCTCGCTGGACACCACGTGCCCTAAGAAAGCCACTGAACTGAGCCAAAACTCACACTTGGAGACTTTTGCATAAAGTTTCTCCTTTCTCAATCTCTACAACACAACTCTCAAATGCTCCGCGTGCTCCTCCTGACTACGCGAATATACTAGAATATCATCAATGAAGACTATGACAAACCAGTCAAGATAAGGCCGAAACACACTGTTCATCAAATGCATGAGCACTGCTGGGGCATTGGTCAGCCCAAAAGACATCACCAAGAACTCATAATGACCATATCGGGTCCTGAAAGCTATCTTAAGAATATCCGAGTCCCGGATCTTCAACTAGTGATAACCTGAACGAAGATCAATCTTGGAAAACACTCTCGCTCCCTGAAGCTGGTCAAATAGATCATCAATGCAAGACAAATGATACTTGTTCTTAATTGTTACCTTGTTCAATTGTCTATAATCAATGAACATCCTCATAGTGCCATCCTTTTTCTTCACAAATAGAACTGGCGCATCCCAAGGTGACACACTAGGCCGAATGAACCCTTTATCAAGGAGTTCCTGAATCTTCTCCTTTAATTCCTTCAACTCCGTCGGTGCCATACGATACGGTGGAATAGATATGGGTTGAGTTCCCGGCACCAGGTAAATACCAAAATCAATATCCCTATCCGGTGGCACGCCTGGCAGGTCTGCAGGGAACATATCGGGAAAATCCCTCACAATTGGAACAGAATCAATACTGGGAGTCTTAGCACCGACATCCCTCTCAAATGCTAGATACGAAAGACAAACCTTCCCAACCATACACTAGGCTTTCAAGAATGAGATCACTCTACTGGGAACATAATCAATCACACCTCGCCACTCGATCTGTGGCACACCCGGTATAGCCAATGTGACTGTCTTAGCATGATAGTCCAGAATAGCACGACATGGAGATATCCAATCCATGCCCAAAATGACATCTAAATCCTACATACACAATGATAAAAGATACACACGGGTCTCTAGACCCCCAATAGTCACCACACACGGTCTACAACAACAATATCACCCACCGGGGTATATACATGAACAGGTGAAGCAAGAAACTCAGGGGGCAAACCCAAATAACGAGCAAAGTATGATGACACATAAGAAAAGGTGGAACCGAGATCAAATAATACAGAGGCATCCCTGTGGCAGACTGAAACAATACCTGTAATAACAACATCTGAAGCAATATCATCGGGTCTACTTGGAAGTGCATAGAAACGGGCCTGACCGCCACCTGATCGACCTCCCCCTCTGGGGCGACCCCTAGCTGACTGACCTCCACCCCTAGCTGGCTGGGCGGGCGGTGATGAAGTAGCTGGCGCTGAAGCCGATGATTGATTCACCCGCACGCCTCAAACTAGAACCAACATAGCACATAACCATGCAATCGACTAATTAATAGTGGACTCCCCCACTTGGCTCGAAGCCATGGACCAAAACATACACAATAACTCATAACACATATACTTTATTGTTTCCATAATACCATAGTAAGATTAAACTCAATCCTTTATAAGCTCGTGGAACACAGACCATCAGGTACATTATATCTTCTACAAATCTAGAATTCACTCTCATAGTAGTCATGCCTACTCTCTTGAGCAACCCAAATTCAAATTGTAAAATATATTTTTCCCTGGTAACAGAGATTTTCTAATAAATGACACAAGGGATTACGCAAACATCAGAACAATCTGCAGGAGATAACCCCACCTGATTTGCCTCAAACTAACATTTCTGTATACCTTCCACTATCATAAACATAACGCAGTCACTTAAATTTTGAGTATGAACTCAGACCGCAACATGAAATTTACTCCACTCCAAACTAGGAAATGGAAAGATTCTTCACACACCCATAACTCGAGGCTATACCTCAAATCAAGATGAAAATCGAGCACCTAATAGTCCTCCTATCCTCCAGTAGACCCTTCTCGTCGCTTCCAAATCACATGAATACATCTCGCAGTCACATCACACTCATCACGTAACTATCCAGTCATCACCTCCCTTAATAGGGACACAAGAGAACATATGGATCCAGAAGCACGCACTCACGAAATCAATAGCTCAGGGCTCAAGCTATAGGCAAAAATCCGGCCTTGAGTCCTCCAGACTGGCCCAATATCAATGCACAGAGATCACATCTCGCCCCTCAATCAGGGAATCATAAGCCATCGATGCATATCCGATACCGAGCGCTCATGCACACATACGAACGAGTGGAAGGAATCCAAAGAGTTCCTTTTATGTTGAATTAAGGATGCACGATAAGAATTCAAGAATGTGAAATTTTTCCTAAAGGTTCTGCAGTCTCTCGAGGATAAATACAGACGTCTCTGTACCGATCCGCGAGACTCTACTAAACCTGCTCATGACTCGTGAGACCTATGTAACCTAGGCTCTGATACCAACTTGTCATGACCCTAAACCCAGACCCGGTCGTGATGGCGCATCTCATGAAGACAAGGCCAGCCGACACTTCCCATTATCCGATTATTAACAATTAAGCATTTAAGAAACGGTCTAAGCATGAATAAATAAACCAAAGTTTAAGGAAATGATAGTATAATATGCAAAATACAGCTCAAACACAGCTCGAAATCGGGGTGTCACCAGTCACGAGCATCTATAAAACCTAATACAAGTCTGAAAATTCTACAAACTATTACAAATGGCTGATAAGAGATAAGAATGATAAAGAGGGAGAAATACAGGACTGCGGACATCAACAACTACCTCGTGGACTCTGATATCTGCCAGGAGCTCTCAACTCGCACTGGCAGGATTCGCAATGCCTGAATCTGCACACGGGGTGCAAGGAGTAAAGTGAGTACTCCAACTCAGTAAGTAACAAATGTAAATAAAGACTAAAAGCAAGAAATCACGTAAAGCACAAAGAATTCTATAATTAAGCAGTAAAACCATTTAAAAATCAGTGAAAGATAGGGAAAAATCCTTTATATCAAATGTAGTTTCATGAAAAGCCTTTTTCAGCAATTAAGCAGGAAATTGACAGTAAATTATGAAAAATAAACACATACAGGTTCGCCCTTCAGGCACAATATCAACAATTTCGCCCCTCGGGCAACATCTCAGAATAGTACCAGCCCCTCGGGCAACATCTCAGAACAATACCAGCACCTCGGCCTCAATTTCACATCACAATTGGTACCCGCGCTCACTAAGGGTGTACAGACTCCTAGAGGGGCCCCTTACGGCCCAAGCGTAATATTAAGCCACCTCGTGGCATCATCTCTAGGCCCTCGGCCTCATATCAATCAAGCTACCTCGTGGCGTACATATCTCAGGCCCTCGGCCTCATAATCAGTATCAAATGTTTCCTCGCAACATAGGCCCTCGGCCTTACTCAGTCAAAATCCTTACAAGCCACTCGGGTAATAGTAAAACATGATTCTCAGCCCAAAAATATCAATTAAAAGATCATGTAAGTTTTAAAATAGAGTAAACCTGGCTGAGTACAAAAAACAGTGAAATATAACATGACTGAGTTCAGTAAAAAGTCAAAACAGTGAGAAAATACCAGTAAAAATCCCCGAAGGGTTCAAATAGTTGGCATAAAGCCCAATATGGCATTCAGCCCAAATAATGATGATAGCAAATAGATTTCAGTCAAATACGCGGTAAAATCATCAATCGGGACGGACCAAGTCACAATCCCCAATAGTGCACGACCCCACGCTCGTCGTCAAGCGTGTGCCTCACCTCAATATAGCACTACGATGTGCAATCCATGGTTTCAAACCCTCAAACCATCATTTACAATCATTACTCACCTCGAACCGGTCAAATCTCTAGCTCGCGACGCCTTTGCCCCTCGAATCGGTCTCCACTCGCGTCGAATCTATCCAAAATCATAATCACGGCGTCAAAATATGCTAAGGGAACGAAACCCAAGCGAAAATAATCAAAATACGACACAAATCCTGAAATTACCAAAACCCAACCCCCGGGCGCACATTTCGAAATTAAATAATTTTTACATCAATAGGTTCCTTATCTCCCCACGAGTTCATACATATCAAAAGTTCTGAAATCCGACCTCAAATGGTCCTTCAAATCCTCAATCAAACGTCTAAGTTTTCAAGCCCTAGTTTCCCCAATTTTAGCCCTTAAATTCCATAATTTCTAGCTCTAATCCGTGAAATAATAGCATAGGAACGAGTTTTAGGTCCAAATTCCTTACCTCAATGAAGTTCCCTTAAAATCTCTCTTTCAAATCATCCAAAAAGCTCCAAAGCCGAGATAAAAAAGGTGAAATAACTAAAATTCGCAAAGGCCACAATTTATACTTTCTGCCGAGACATTTTCACATCTGCGGCTATATTTCCGCTTCTGTGGTACCGCTTCTGCGGTACCGCATCTTTGGTCCTCACTTAAACTCCCATTTCCGCATCTGCGATCCATTATCCGCATCTGCGACTTTGCAGATGCGGTCCTCTTAGCCGCTTCTGTTGTTCCTGCTCCTCAAGCCCTTTTTCGCTTCTGCGGCGGATCTCCCGCACGTGCGGCGTCGCACCTGCGGTCCCCAATCCGTAGGTGCGAAAATACTAGAAGCAGCAAGGTTCAGTAATTGCAACAAGTCTCAAACCTTTTCGTCAACCATCCGAAATCATCCCGAGGCCCCCGAGACCTCAACCAAAAGCACAAACATATCCTAATACCTTATTCAAACTTTTACCAATCTTCAAAACACCTCAAACAACAACAAATCAACCAAAACACATCGGATTCAAGCCAAACTTCCTAAAATCTTCCGAATTCCGTGTTTGAAAAACCCAACCAAACCACTTCCGAATGACCTAAAATTTTACACACAAATGACACCACAGAACTACTGCAACTCTCAGAATTCCATTTTGACCCCTATTCTCGCCTACCAACCGGAAATCGCCAAAATATCAACTTCGTCAATTCAAGCCTAAATTTACTCTGAACCTCCGAAACTCACTCCGATCACACTCCTAATTCCCAAATCACCTTCTGAAGCTAACCGAACCATCGGAACTCACATCTGATCCCTCTAACACATAAGTCAACATCTAATTGATTTTTCCAACTTAAGCTTCCTCAAAAGAGACTAAGTGTCTCAAACCTTACCAAAATCATTCCGGATTCGATCCGACCAACCCGATACCACAAAAACACAGATAATAAAGCATAAAGAAGCAGAAATGGGGGAAACGAAGCGGTAACTCATGAGACGACTGGTCGGGTGGTCAAAAAAAAGAGTTTACATATTTTATCATCTTTCAAAAAAATACAAAAAATATATTTTATCTAAATTAGTTGTTTTTTAAAATTCTCGCCCGTATCCAATCTTCCCGAACTATGCATACCTTATTCTCGTCTTTCGGGGCGGGATACGTAGGCAGCCTACATAGGGTCCGGTCTTCCTCCTCTTCTTAGTGAGTCTTAGGTTCTTGGCTTCGTGGGTCGTAGCCAATTCTTGCATGTCTAGCCACTTTTGGCCATATCGGCCGTTTTGGAAAATATGGCTATTTCTGAAAAGTGGTTTGTCTAATTGTCTGGAGAGTCTTGAATCCACAATTAGGTGTCTCTCTACTTTAAGGCCCATCCTTGTCGAATTTGCATGTCTAGCCACTTTAGGCCACCTCGGCCATTATTGCAAAATGGGGTCATTTTCGCAAAAGTGGTTCAGTGACCCATGTCTTAGTGTTCTAAGTCCACAACAAGATGTTCTCTCTGTTTAAGATCCTGTGTTGAATTTGCATGCTTAGCCATCTTTTTGTCCACATAGGCTATTTCTACAATATGGGTCATTTCTATAAAGTAATTTTTCCATGTCTTAGAGGTCACATTTGTTGAGTTTGCATTTCTAGAAACCTTTTGGCCACATAGGCCATTTTGCAAAAATAGCTTCAATCATGTCATGCATGGGTCTGATAGGAAGTTTTATTGTCTCACATAGTGTTCTAAATCTTTAACTCTATTTGGTTTTAGTTTTCTCATACATGTGTGGATCTACTTATCGGAGTTTGAGCATGACAGATACCCCAAGACCATCCAGTTAGGATCGCTGCATTCAGGAGCTGGCTAAAGGGGACTTTTTATGTTTTGAGTCTGATTTTTTATGTTATCTTGTACTTTATAGTCATGTTCAGCAATACTGATTCTTTTAGTTGGTGTCAGAGTTTATTGTAGTATAGTTGAGTTTGTCAAGTCTTCCGTTATCATATTTCCTATTTTATATTTGAAAATCGAAAAAAGTTGTAAATAAATAATCCAAAAAGATTTTTATTTTTTTTAGTTACTTTTCCAGAACTATGTTTGGTCTGATTCATGTGGAACATGATACGTAGGCAACCTACATAGGGTCCGATCGA
Organism: Nicotiana sylvestris; assembly: GCF_000393655.2. Taxonomy (NCBI): domain Eukaryota; kingdom Viridiplantae; phylum Streptophyta; class Magnoliopsida; order Solanales; family Solanaceae; genus Nicotiana; species Nicotiana sylvestris. Next base: position 102,374,189 of record NC_091059.1, read on the forward strand.
ATCATTTTTTTAAGTTAAAAGAAAAAGAAAAAAAGGAAAAAAAAAGATGAAATTATGGGATGTGAGAAATGAGAGGAGAGAAAAGAGTGATAATTAGAAAGAAAAAAAAAGAGGAAGGAAAATGAGCAAGCCAAGAAGTGCTAGAAAAGAAAAAAAAAGAGAAGATTGAATTGAACAAATTGGGATGATGCCATATGACCTTCATATCCTCGAAGTCATTTTAGAACCGATAAATGTGACTAGGTGCATTGCACATAATGTGAGATTATCTTATGTTAAATGCTCTAACGCTAACGTGATGACTTCATTTTGTTCCTCTTTGTTATCTTCATAAAGCAGAAGGGTGGTTGGTTTGTGGTTCTTAAAGTGGTAAGTCTTCTCTACAACATAAAGTTGAAAGGCAAAGGCAGATGGAAATAGAATTGAGTTGGTTGATACTGGTTCCCAAAAGCAATTGTTTGAACATGACAATGGGTTTGTTGAAGAGGTAAGGATGTTAAGACAATACATGGCAGATATATGTCGAGTTTAGATGACTGGGAAGGCATCACTCCCGCCACCACCTAGCTTCCTAGATGCTACCCTTACCCAAACTCCGGTCATAGTTCCAGATGATCCCCCATACTCTCCAGATTCTCCAGTTTATCACAGCTTTCCCAACCACCCTAGTAGCTCCCTCACTCGTTCTCCAACTGTCTTTCCCAAAAATTGCCCTCCTATCATATCCACTATCCCCACGATCACAACTTCTCAACAATCTTTCCTTCATAGATCCAACAATGAACACCCACTCAAAACTCATGACGCCCAATATTACCCCTCAGAGGTTGCCCACAAGGTCCCTGACTCATACTATCATAGCTTTTGGAATGAGCCTTATGTTGAAAATGAAAAGTTCATAGGAAAGGAAGGGCGAGATGAGGTATTCGGGAAGCTGAAAGGTATAGAACAATCCTTAAAGAACATGCAAGGGATGGGAAATCAGATTAACATGTCTTACAATGACTTGTGTATGTTCCCTGATATTCATCTGTCTGCAGGATTTAAAATGCCAAAGTTAAACTTGTATGATGGGTGTGGAGATCCAATAGCCCATCTGAGGGGTTATTGTAGTGAAATGAGAAGTGATGGCGGGAAAGATGATTTGTTTATGGCGTATTTCAGTGAAAGTTTGAGTGGAGCAGCCTTGGAATGGTATACTCATCAAGATGTCAACAAGTGGAATGCATGGGATGACATGGCTCAAGATTTTGTTCGACACTTTCAGTACAATCTAGACATTATCCCAGACCGCTCTTCCTTATCTAAGTTGGAAAAGAAACCCGAGAAAAGTTTTAAGGGGTTTGGACTCAGATGGAGGGAACAAGTTGCTCGAGTCAGTTCCCCGATTGGTGAAGAAGAAATGGTTGAGCTTTTCCTACAAGCCCAGGGGGCCACCTACTTCAGTTATTTGATCCCGGCTTTAGGTAAACCTTTCAATGATGTGGTAAAGATGGGGGAGATGGTAGAAGAAAGAATCAAGTTAGGCAAAATAATGAGTTATTCTGCATTGAAAGATACTACAGAAGAAATCTAGAACATCTTAGTAATTTGGGGTGAAGAAAGAGAAATAGAAAAGATGTCGTTGAACCCCGCCGACGACAAGATCCAGAGGGCGTTCCTGCTCAACGTTTTCAGCCTCAATATCGACCCCATGAATATCCTCATACTCCATATAATCCTCCCCAATGTTACTTCTCTCCATAAAATCCCCAAATTCATACCTCACTTTCCCAGTACTCCATCCACAATGCACCGCCATATACTTCACATCCACAAGACCCGTAATGGTTTGCATCATCTCCACAAATGTATTACCCACCTTTACAAGCATATCAACCACCTGCCCGCAAGAGGTTCCAGTTGAGGCCGGAGTACAAAATGAAAAGGCAGCAACAAAGAGAAAAGCCTTTCACTCCTATTGGAGAATCATATGCCAGTTTGTTCCAATAATTGAAGCAATTGGGCATGTTGAAGCAGATTCAGATAAAAATGTGGAACCCCCTTCCAGAGAATTTTGATTATTCTTAGAGGTGCGCATATTGCTCAAATCCCCCGAGGCACATCATAGAAAAGTATTAAAATCTGAAAAGAGCAGTCCAGAAGCTTGTTGATGCAGGTGACATTGTCGTGCAAAATCAAGATGCATTAGACACTAGCCAAAGTCCATTGCCTGTTCATAATGAGAGGCACATGGTGGGTATAATTTGTGTTGAAAAGGAATACGAGAACTCTTCTGAGTTCCTTAGGGGGCCATTTTCCGCAAAGCTTTCAGCAGTATCAGTCTCGATTCCGGAAGTTGATCTTAAGAGCGAGTTGGAAAAAGGGACCCAAAAGCTATTTGCTAAGGTCAACATGATGGAGACTTGTGAAGGTTCTAGTAACGTCGATGTGCGACTCAGTAGCTAAGATGTCGAGCTTGATAATTGGAAAGACATTATTTTCTTGGTTAGTCAGGGAGGAGTTTTGGTGGTTTATTTTGTTGTCATTTCTGTTGTCTGGGTTATATCAGGGTTGTAATCCAGATATTGTCTTGTGATTCAAACCCTTCTATCCTTTTATTTTGCCTAGTTCGTTTAGTCGTAGTAACTCGTTTAGTGTTATCTAGGTTTGTTCCAGGGTTGTAACCCCAACTTATTTTTGCTTGTTTTGTTGTTCAAACCCTTTCACCGTATGTCTAATGCAATTTCCTATTTTCTATTATTTCTAGTTAGTTCTTGTTTAGTTTCCTTTTCCTTTTATAGTTTTTTTATGCTGGATCTAGTGACATGACATGCACGCATAATTCTAGGCCTGGTCTTAAATGTTAGTCTAATTACGAAGCAATGAAATAATTGTGAAGATGATAGGGATGTTTGAGGGAAATAAGTACATATTTGGACATTGTGAGATCATTTAAAGCCCGAAATGTGAGAAAGTGGGGCAGATAATTTGGGAAGTTGATAGGGTGACAATAATTCATTAAAGGAGAGTGCATCCCGGACAATTTGAAGTGAGAAACTTTCAGTTCAAGGGCATCTCAAGTTACAAGATAAAGCCAAAAGCCTTTGCTCCAAACTGGCGGAGGACATCCGGTGTGAAGAAGAAATTACCCAACAAGAGTTCTGTACTTGACAAGGCACTAAAAAAAGTGGAAGGCACATCAGTGATATTAATGCCGGAACTACAAAAGAAATATTGTGAATGATCTTCAATTTTTATCCTCAAGTTGCATATATTGTACTTAGTATTTTCAGGGATTAGGAGGCCTTCTTTCAGCTACCCAAACACTTTATACTCTTGGATACCCTTTGAGCCTGTGTTGATTTTTTTGACCTCCCCTCTTTTGGAATCAAGTTAGAGTCATACTAAAAAAAAGGTTCATGTCCCCATAGGTTTGTTTATGAAAGTTTATTCCAAAAGAAAAAGAAAAAAAGAAAAATAGAGATAAAGGAAAAAAAAAGGAAAAAGAAAAAAAAATAGTAACGAAAAGTATTCTTTTGAACTACGTTCGACCTGATTCTTGTCACCACAAGATACTTAGGCAGCCTTAAGGTTCAGTCATACCAAATAAAATATTTCATAATCCCACGAAGTTGAGAGTGGGACAGTCTTTCTTAGAAACTCCATCTCAAAAAGAAAAAGAAAAAAAAAGAATCAAATTCCCTTGTTTTAGAAATTGGGGCAAAGTTTTAGAATGGATTCCAAAAGTTGTAAATAAATTAAACCTGTTATCTTAGTTATTTTGAGCCTTTATGATATCCTTTCTTTCTAACCCTGTCCAAAAGCCACATTACAGTCCAAAAAAGACCTCCCAGATAATCTTTGAGAGTTCTGAGTTAGCCATGCCAGGAGCATATGATATTTTTACTATGGTCAATGCCTTGTCATCTACAGAGTCAGAGGGAATAAAAGAAAAGAACAAAATGAGAGAGTCTTATCGGTGAAAACATTCACAGACACCATAAGGCGACAGTAAGTTGAGAGAAAAAAACAAAATGAGAGAGGCTTGATGGTGAAAACCCTTCGGGCGCTACAAGTCGAATAAGGACCATGAATCAGATAGGATAATCGGAGCATTGAAGCTCAGTTTCACGACTCAGAAGTACAACAAGAGTTGAACATTAGACTTGTTTGATAGATTACGCCACTTAATCCAAAAGCGCATGTCATGGTCATTAGAGTTGGTATCCACATCTGATAAGTTTCTACTTTGTAATTTTCTTGTTAGGTATCATCTCTTTTCATTGTCCCTTAATTTGTTCCCTTTGTTTTGTTTGCTCTCTCTTCTTGAGTCTGTTTGGTCAGATCAAATGAGAAATGACTTCAAAATTTGCTACCGGCCTTCCAATTGCACAAAACGGAATCTGGCTAGCACATCAAAGCGGCATAAATTAGGAAAGAACAGTATGCGCACTGAGTGGGTGACAATTGACGTGCTTTGGGATTCATGTGAAAAACAAAGGTTCAGTATATGTCAATTCATGAGCACAATGCAACAGATAGATGGTATTGGGTTTGAGCGGATTAGAGGTATTTTCTGTGATAAGGGTGACAGAGAAAGTGGTTAGTCAATAAACAAGCAAGGTCTTTCAAGTTGAAATCAAAGTTATCATAGGAAGTGAAGGAGCAATCGCCCTCAAAGTCAAGGCCACAAACCAACTACCATGTTTGAACTCACAAGTTCTCTTTGTTTGAAACGAAGACTATATCTACAACAAAAATGGTCTTTAGCGGCAATACATTTCTCATTTAGCGACAATAAAAATAGCCGCAAAAACCTTTACCAGCAATTTATTATTTGCCGTTGAATCTAGGGTCGCTAAAGGTTTTAACGACAATTAGACAAAGTGCCGGTAAATACACCAATTATTGCCACTAAAAGCAGCCATTGCTTTTAGTAGCAATTGTTTACCGACAATTACAATAGCAACTAAATTTGCATAGACAATGTGGTAGCTCATTCATTCAACAACATTTGTTATTGCCGCTAAAGACCATTAACTACTAGTAAAGAGTAACTCTATTAGCGGCAAATGTAATGGCAACTAAAACTACTGCTATATTGGCAGTTATTATGTCCGTAATGATTTTTATTGTAGTTGGCAAATTTTCATTGTATACAAAAGTTTGTAATAGAATATACAAATACCACATCCATTTTAGAAAGAATAATGTACGTCATAAAATTCACAACAAATAAAATTTCTATTTCATAGTTTTAAAGTGCAACAGAAGATGAAAAAATCATTTGAATTCAATATCATTTCATATTTAACAAGTATCTCTTCATTCCTTGCTCATAATGAAAGTCTTCATTCAACAGACTTCCCAAAGACTTCAATCTACCCTGATCGGTTATAAAATAAAGCATTCTTGCACTAGCCTAAATCTACCAGTACATAAGAGCCTAAATACACTAGTTGAAGACTTGTTCTTGCACCAGCTACACAACTCAAAGTGCAGCACAGAAATTTCACAACATACATCAGCTTGAAGATCTATTTGTGTACCAAAATGATAGGCTAAATTTCTCCAGATCAACAGCTCTTACGCACAAGGCAAAGGAGCCATACTGCACCAGATAAGCCCGTCAAATTGCACCAGCATAGTAAATGTATTGTGCATGCTATGATCTGCAGACAAAGTCTATTATCATGATCTTAACAATTAAAGGGATGTTAATCAGAAGAAAGCTTCCTGAAAACCTTCAACATAAATATTATCCAATACACTACATCACAACTAATCAAATACATCAATCTTATTAATTGCAGTCTAGTAGGCAGATGTAGCTACCACATATTTACTGATGTTAGCAGAAAAAGTTATCTAATGGAAGACCAAAACGAGATTGAATCTCATCACACATGGAGGATGATCATAATTACCAAAAAAAGACAATTGATAAGTAAAGTTAATTTATTAATAATAACATAATACCAAGATAGAACTAAGCCAATATAAAAAATTGCTGCATGGAATCCTTTCTCAGCTTATCACAAAAAGACAACAACAACAACAACAACAACAACAACTCAGTGTAATCCCACAAGTGGGGTCTGGGGAGGGTAATATGTACGCAGACCTTACCTCTACCCCGAGGGGCAGAGAGGTTGTTTCCAGGAGACCCTCGGCTCAAAGAGGCAACAAGAGACACTATATTAGTACTATCAATAGACTCATAATAAAACAACATAAAGTACCATAAAATCCATAACATAACATAAATACCATAAAAAACAAAGTAACAGCATTATCACAAAAAGACAGATAACAAAAACTCTCCATTAATGACTTTACCTCCTGCCACTTATGCATTGCTCTACCACTATCGAGCATATATTTCCACCCTCATTTATCATCTCTAGTTATTGTGACTAATTTACATGATACAATTAAACATATTTACTAACCATTTAGTTCACCATGTATCAATATGAAAGTAAAGCTTAGAACTCAGATACATATGCACTCAATGTTGAAGAGAACTTGATACTCTGCCAAATCATCTTTGGACTTTTTCAAATTTCGAATAAGCTTTTGATCGAGTCAAATATCAAGTGTACCACGAATAAGTTTCAAGATCTTCTGATTTTATTTTTTTTAAAATGGAAAATTTTGCCATCTTGAAAATATAAGGGAAACTTAAATCACATATGAAGACCGAAAAAACATGATCATTGGACCTTCTATAATATTAGGATATCTTCAATCACTTGTTTATATAATTCATTAGATTTTATATCAATCCTTGAGGTCAACAGAGGAATATTTAGCCTTTTTAAGACCAAAGACAAGGAAAGAATAGTAAAAAAAGGAAAAGAAAAAATATATTTCTCAATTCTTTGGAAACAACATATCTTTCTTTTATGAAGATCGACAACAACAGGTTAGATGAGGCCCCGCAAAATATTATTCAAAAATCCTATTTAACTTGTAAGTTTAAACAAAACCTGTCATGTCTCACTAGAGAGACCTATTACTCAAATATTAGACAAAAAGGAACGAATGCATGATGTATGAGAACATAAGGCGAGATAAGGTGCCTAGGAAAATGAAATTCATACCTGAGTAGTCCGGACCCTCTTGAGCATAAGTTGATGAAACTGTGATAACAATGTTAGAAAATACATTGCACCCTGCAACAAGAAATATGAACCACATCCACTGCATATCAAAAAAGTTGACATGGAAGGAAAGGAGCCACTAGGATCAGTTACAACAACTTATAATCAGAAATCTTGCTACCTTCACATGATTTGTTCTATCATTTGCTGAATTGTCATGCATCCTATCTGGTCTATTCAAGTGATAAGCAACAAAATTGCAAGATGTTACTCTGATGCTAATGCAGTCCCTTGATACTCAATATTATTTCATGTAAAATAAATCCTGGCTAAGTCCAATCCTTTTGGCACATGCAGATCTCAATAAAGTGGTGCCTTCATGAAATAATGGAATCATGGATATATGAAAAACATCAGTTAAAAGGTAAAAAGAAATGGGAGTTCATCTTACAACAAAACCTATTTACCAATTCGTTGTAAAAGAAAATTAACAGGGATTTAGAGCAACATCAAGAACATGTTATTAATCCATTTTTGAATAAAGTGAATGAACAACTCTTAGATAGTTACAAATGAAGAAGCCTCATTCAAATTCATCAAATTGAATATTCATATAAAATAGCTTGGGAGCAGTAATTTTCTTTGCATAAATAGACCAATTGAATCTTTATACCGGATAATGTTAATCGACTTCTATACTAGTGTATCAACCCATTCTTTTTACACTAGCAGAACTACTAGAAACTGATGTAATTTGTTCGATGGTGATGCTCTGCGAGCTTCTACTGTACAAAGTACTGTAAATATAAATTATATGGATACTAAACTATCACAATACACTATAACAATATCCACACCAAACACTAATAATATGGATAATGGAAGACAGAACTTCACAAAAGTACGTGTAATACTCTCTCTTTTTTAAGCATTTAGGAAAATATTTTCGATTTTTACCTTCAAAAATTGTGGATAAGATCCACAAGACTAAGACAACAAGATTCTACCCATCATTATTAGGAAAATTATTGGTAATTAAGCTATACTCACACCAAGAAATTAAAAAGCACTCTTGAGTTTGTGTCTAGAGGGCCTGTTTTTATATTTCCAGTGATATCACCATGTTGCAAATCCAATTATCAAATGAAATCTTCTTTTTTCACAAGACTAAATCAACCAAATTACACCTTGTATTTCACTTTTTTTTAGTTGTTGCATCAAAATTATGGATAAAGTTCAAGTTTAAAAAGTCAATATATATATCCTTATAGTAGAGGATGCCGGACAAAAGGAAAAAATAAAAATTAATAAGCCTTACCAAAGTATGAAGAAGAAGCAGATAGGATAGAAAGTGCATAGAGAACAAAAGAGCAGTTAATTTTGACTATTCATGAAACTCTAGTGCTTAATGACCGATTGACTCTATATTTAGAACTCATTTATCTAATCGATATATAGACCTAAATAAAGCCTGGGGAAATAAAGACTCTTCTACACTAAATACAAATATAAAATCATAATAGGAGAAAGTCAAGAATCTTATTTACAAGCTTCAATTTATGTGCTTCAGAAAGAGAGAGACATCCACAATGAAAAAACATAGAGAAATAGTGGAGAGACATTACCTGGTGGTGGCGGCCGGCGATGGTGCGAGATGAGCTGGCTGCTATAGGGAGAGGTCTACTCAAATTTAGAGATGATTGTTTTGCAATTTAGGGGTGAATGTATCCAGGCGGGAATATTTCACATGAAACAAATTAGAGGGAAGATGAAAATTGGCTTTTAATTGTCAGGACTAACTTTTTCGGGCCATTACTTTGAATTGCCAGTAAAGAAGCACTCTTTCCTGGCGAAAGTTAAATTACCGCAAACATTTGTATTTATAGAATAAATTAGCGGCAAATAGCTTATTGTTGCTAAATAATTGCCGCCAAAAGTCTCTTTTGTTGTAGTGATATATATGGCCAAATCAAAGCTTGGAAGCTTGAATTTTTCAAGTGTCGTGCCCATATTTTGTCAGCAAAAAGGTTGTTTCAGGAGGTTTTACTTGCTAGGCATTTCCCTAGTTAAGAAGGTTTTTACCTCCTACACATTTTCCTTAATCGAGAAGAACCGTACCTCCTAGGCGTTCTCCCTAGTTAGAAGAGATTTTTGCTTTACTTAAGTTTAGGGCCCTCCTGGATAATGGGATTTAAGTTCAAGTTTTCAGGGCCCTCCTGGATAATAGGATTTAAGTTCTAAGTTTTCAGGACCCTCCTGGATAATGAGATTTAATTTCAAGTTTTCAGGACCCTCTTGGATAATAGGGTGTAATTTTAAGTTGTCAGGACCCTCCTGGATAATGGGGTTTAGTTTTAAGTTTTTAGGACCCTCATAGATAATGAGATTTAGCATAAGTTTTATCTTTAGGAAATAGAGTTTAGCTTTCAAGTTTTCGCTCTTAAGATGAGATTTAATTTTAGCTTTCAGGGCCCTCCTGGATAATGAGTTTTAGCTTTTAAATTCTTAGAGCTCTTTTGGATAACATGATTCGATTAACACTCACAGATGTTTCCGGTACCAAACTGGGGCAAAAAAGTTTCTTTTGTTTTGTTGTAATGGCAGGCGCCCACCGGAAGAACAAAGGAATTTATTTCAAGTTTATGTTGCAGGCGCCCACCTGTAGAACAAGGGAATTTATTTCAAATATTAAGTCAGCATCAAGCGCCCACCTGGAGAAGAAGAGAATTTATTTCAAGTTTAAGTTGCAGGTGCCCACCTGGAAAACAAGGAAATTTATTTCAAATTTTAAGTGAGCATCAGGCGCCCACCTAGAGAACAAGGAAATTCATTTCAAGTTTAAGTTGCAGGCACCCACCTGTAGAACAAGGGAATTTATTTCAAATTTTATGTCAGCATCAGGCGCCCACCTGGAGAACAAGGAAATTATTTCAAGTTTAAGTAGTAGGCGCCCACCTGGAGAACAAGGGAATTTATTTCAAATTTTAAGTCAGCATCAGGCGCCCACCTGGAGAACAAGGGAATTCATTTCATGTTTAAGTTGCAGGCGCCCACCTGCAGAACAAGGGAATTTATTTCAAATTTTAAGTTAGCATCAGACGCTCACTTGGAGAACAAGGGAATTCACTTCAAGTTTAAGTTGCAGGCACCCACTTGGAGAACAAGGGAATTTATTTCAAAATTTAAGTCAGCATCGGGCGCCCACCTGGAGAACAAGGGAATTTATTTCAAATTTTAAATCAGCATCAGGCACCCACTTGGAGATCAAGGGAATTCATTTCAAGTTTAAGTTGCAGGCGCCTACCTGGAGAACAAGGGAATTTATTTCAAATTTTAAGTCAGTATCAGGCGCCCACATTGAGAACAAGGGAATTCATTTCAAGTTTAAGTTGCAGGCGCCCACCTGGAGAATAAGGAAATTTATTTCAAATTTTAAGTCAGCATCAAGCGTTTACCTGGAGAACAAGGGAATTCATTTTAAGTCAGTTGCAGGCACCCACTTGGAGAACAAGGGAATTCATTTCTAGTTTTAAGTCATTAGAAGGCGCCCCGCCTGGAGAATGAGGGAAGTCATTTCAGAATTCAATTTAGAGTCATTTTAAGTTTCATGTCAGTGGCAGACGCCCACCTAGAGAATGAGGGAATTCATTTCAAGTTTTCTATCAGTAGCAGGCACCTACTTGGAGAATGAGGGAAGTCATTTCAGAATTCAATTCAAGTTAGAAGTAGCAAAAGCTCGCGGTAAGAATGCGAGTCGTTAGTCCGAGATGACCAACATAAGTAGTCTTGATCCAGAATAAAAAGAAAAAAAAAAGAAAAAAGAAAAAGAAAAAAGGGAAGTGAATCCAAAATGCAGAAGCAGAGAAAGATGTGAACTGCTCAAGACATGGTTGAAGTCACGAGCACTACATGTCCGATCCTGATCCGAAAAAGCTCAAGAAGAACGAACTAGCACCTGCAGCTAGCAAGCGTCAAGATTCAAACATAAAGTCTGCATGAAGCATTATTCAAGGCTCAAGATCAAGCTTCAGAATACTTATAGATAGGAATCTTGTAACTCGTAGTTGACAGGCTTAGTTAGTCTTTTTCATTTTTGATTTTGATGTAATAATAGGACCGCGGACCAGAACCTCGACGGAACGACACCCCAATCGGCTCTCCACCTCGGTATACTCCATCACTGTTCCTACTTCTGAACTACACGTAGCCTGATTCCTTTATAGCCAAGGATATATAGGCAGCTCATATACCAGGGCTCGGTCATATTCTCCTTTCTTTTAGTTTTTGGTCTTTCTAAACAAGGGTCAGGTCAAAAAACCTGCCTCGTCGTTCTTTGTCTGAAAACTCTTCGCATCTCCAGTCAAAGAGGGGCAACTGTAGACATATAATTTTTGACCCTCCCCAAGATTTTACATATTTTGGCGTAAATATTTAGTTTAGGTTTAATATCGCTATTCTAAATAGTTTCGACTCTTTTACTCAATTTTATCACAAAAATGAAAAGTACAAAAATATTGTCTTTAAATTAGCTAATTAATATTTTATCCAGTTACTTTTAATTTATCTACCTTACATAAAACTTGAAAATACAAAGATTAGTTTCACTTTTAGTATTTAGTTTTATATTAGTTTATATTAATTAAGAATAATTTTTTACACTTTATAGATACATTGTATTATTGGTCTTCTTAGCATAAATTCAAACCCAAAAGATATGAACCAACCCAATTTTCCAAATCCAGGCTTATTTACCCATTCCCCTCTTATACCCTAATTAAAATAACCCTAAAAGGGGACCCCTAACCTAGTCTTGGAAATAAGCCGCAGAAAACCAAAACAAGACCCCCCTGAACGTTTTATTCTTTAAAGACACAACCTAAAAAAATTCGACGGCCCCATTCCAGCTGCAGACCCTAACGCCATCTCCCCCATCAAAACCGCCACCTCTCTCCAGCATCACCTCCTCACCACCAAATTCAACGGCCACACGACAACCCTTCAGCACCCTTTGTCTTCTTGACACCTTAAAAACAACCTCTATTATCAACACATGAGCTCCGAAAAAAACAACCACCATAGCCGTCATCACACCCGTCCCTCTCTAGTTCCAGCCATAACCCAAAACCCAGCGACATCGCCGCCGCCAAACACGCATACTCACAGTCACACACACGAATAGATTTCTGAAACATGGAGTTTAATTGAAGTTTGGAGCCATTTTTGAGTTTGAGTCGTGTGGAGGTTGTCGTTCGAGTTCTGCATTTGAGAGGGTTCCGATTCGTTGTTCGTTGTTTGTCGCTATTTTTTTAAAGTTTTGCATATCTGGGCAGAGGCTAATTAAATTGTTCATTCAAGGTCCATTTCTATCTTTAATCATTTACCTCCTGATTTTGTCGCATATGTGTTTGAATGTCAGATTGTATATTCTCCATGACTAGTTGTGATATTTTGATCCTATGATGAAATTTGGCTAGCCAACATATTTTGACGTTAGTGATTGAATCATTAATTAAGTGGTACTCAGTCTTAATTGTTTATAGGTTCGAATTTGAAGCTTAACTGGAATTGATTTCAATAGTTTGGCTACTGGGCAAAATTAAAAGAAATTTAGGTTCAAGATAAGTTATATCGTTGTTTTATTCTTGTCTTATTTACTTCTTCAGGTAGGAGTATGTTAGGCCGACCACACTTGGGTAGGCTGTGATGACCCAAAAGGTCATAACTTATTTTAAAAAAAAAAAATTCATTTCGAGGCCACAAAAACCTCTTTCGGCATCACCTCAATTTGCATGCGCAGTCCGGGCACGTAGCCAGAAAGACATTATGTGAAAATCTGTAAAAAAAATTGATGAATTTTGACTTTAAAATAGATTTAAGTTGACATCGATCAATATTTTGGGTAAACGGACTCGGACCCGTAATTTGACGGTCCCAGACGGTCCTTAAAAAAATATGGGACTTGGGCATATGCCCGGAATCGAATTCCGAGGTCCCAAACCCGAGAAATAAATTTTTAAAGAAAATTATTTTCTGGAATTATTCATGAGTTTTGGAAATGAAATGCGTTTAGAATTTGATGGTATCGGGCCCGTATTTTGGTTCTGGAGTCTGGTACAGGTCTTATATGTGATTTAAGACGAGTCTGTGAAATTTGGTAAGAAACGGAAATCGTTTGAGGTAATTCGGACCCGTAGTTGTGAAAATTGATACTTTGAAAGTTTTGAATTTTTTATTAGATTTCTATGCTAAATTCATTGTTTAAGAGGTTATTTTAGCGATTTGATCGCACAGATAAGTTCATATGATGTTTTTGAGTTAGTATGCATGTTTAGTTTGGAGCCCCGAGGGCTCGGGTGAGTTTCGGAAGGTTTTGAACTTAGGAAAAATTGCAGGATTTTGCTGTCTCAGTGCACAGATGTTCTGTTCTTCGCGTTCGCGTAGTCCCACTCGCGAACGCATATGGCAATTTCCTCAAGTGCCAGTTTTCTCTTCGCGAACGTTGTGGGATGCGAACGCGAGGCTGTGGGGGGAGTACCCTTTGCGAACGCGTCCAGGCAATCGCGAACGCGTAAGGCTAATGGCCTGGGGGGAGGGGTTCACATTTTATCTACGCGAACGCGACCATCTGACCGCGAACGGGAAGGCTCCAGGAGCTGAAGCTCCGTGAATGCGAGTTGACAAACGCGAAGGTCACCTAGGCCTGACCCATCACAAATGTGACAGGCCTATCGCGAACGCGATGAAGGCCTGCCCAGTGATTTTTAAACAGTAACAGAGCACTCGGGATTTCACCAAAATTTCATAACTCCTTCTTCCAAACTCCAAATTGGGCGATTTTTGAAAGAGAACTTCACCAAAAATTCATAGGTATGTAATCTTAGACTTATTTTCTTCAACTTTCCTTAACACTCATTAGGTTTATATGCCTAAATCATGTTCTTAAGGGTAGAAAATTAGGAATATGGGTAGAGTTAGGGCTTTTGTATAATTGAAATTTAGACCTCATTTTCGGGTCATATTTCGAAACTAATTACATATTTGGGCTCGTGGGTGAATGGGTGATCGGGTATTGGTCTGAACCTCGTATGTTGAACAAGCAGGCCTGGGGTCAATTTTTGACTTCTTGGGAAGAATGATGGGAAATCTATAACTAAACATTGGAATTGAATTGTGTAGCGTGTATTGATTTATTAAGTCGATTATGTCTGCATACAATTGATTTGGAGCCAAATTCAAAAGGGAAAGCGGTGTTTAAGGCTTGAGTTGGTCGTGGAAGTTTGAGGTAAGTGTTTGGTCTATCCTTAGCTTGAGGGATTAGGAGTTGTGTCCTATTTGCTACATGTTACGTGTTGAGTACGACGTATAGGCATGGTGACGAGTATCTATACATTGGTGTCAAGCATGACCGTGAGTCTTAAATTGAAATTGTTGTGTTCTGAATAAATACTACGAATGCCTAAGTTGTTGATTCTCTATGTTGAGCAAGGATTATGATTATCCTCGTGGAAATTACGTATGATTGAGTATTGGTGCTGGTTGAGGTAGTTAGATGTTGGAACAAGTTTGGTTATAGCTGATTTTCCCTTGCCGGGACGTATTTACTTATAATGTCGATTCCCTTGCCGGGATAGTGTTGTTTCTTTATTGATTCCTTGCCGGGACTCTTGTTGGGATTGGTGTTGAACTGTATATGTGGATCGGGTTGCGCGCCACAATAATATTATATTTAGATTAGGTTGCACACCGCAACAATATTATATTTGGATCGGGTTGCACGCCGCAACAATATTATATAATTGGATCAGGTTGCACGCCGCAATAGTGATAAATGATATGGATCGGGTTGTACGCTGCAATATTGTTATTATGTTTTGGGATCGGGTTGCGCACTGCAATAATTGATAATACCAGTGTTTATGGATTGGTTACGAGTTCCTTATTGTGTTGTTGTAAATTTTAAATTGCCCTTATGCCATTCTCTTAATTTACTGTTGATATTGATATTCCCCCGTTGCATGTACCCCCTCTCATCTTTACTTGTTTATTCTTGTTTTATTTTCTGCTGCACGTTATATAACTGCACAGGTTTATCTGGTAGTCTGGTCCTAGCCTCGTCACTACTTCGCCGGGGTTAGGCCCGACACTTACCAGCACATGAGGTCGGTTGTGCTGATACTACACTCTACACTATATGCAGATCCCGGAGCAACAACTTTTGGACCGTAGCATTGGGCGGCTGCCCTCAGTCCAGTTTGAGACCCGAGGTAGTTATACAGGCGTCCGCAGGCCCGACGTTCTCTTCTATCTTTATATGTATTCTGTTTTCATTTACTTCAGAGACAAATTGTACTTTTTTTCCAGACCTTTGTATGTAGTATTCGTAGTTGGTCTGTGATATTGTGACACCGGATTCCGCGTAAAGATGTATGTTGGTATTGTCGTACTGGTTTGGCTAATTATCAAAGTAAGTCTTCCGCATGCTTTTATTTATCGTTAATATTTCACTGTTGATTGCATGTTAATTTAAATTGTTAAAAGGGCTAAATAAAAGAGTTAGTGATTCTATATTATGCGGCTTGCCTAGCTTTCACGAGTAGGCGCCATCACGACTCCCGAGGGTGGAAAATCCGGGTCGTGACAAGTTGGTATCATTACATAGGTCTCACAATTCGCGGACAAGCTTAGTAGAGTCTGAGGGATCGGTACAGAGACGTCTGTATTTATCCCCCAAAGGCTACAGAGTTAGGAAAAACTTCACATTTATTCTTTCTTGTCGTGCGGTTTGGTTTCTCAACGCTAATTTAATTCCACACTGTTCTTTCGTAGATGGCGAGAACATGTGCTTTCTTATCCACCAATCAACAGACCGAGCCCCCAACAACAACTCCCATAAGGGGCAGAGGCCGAGGCCGTACTAGGGGCCGAGGTAGGGGCAGATCTCATCCCAGAGCAGCAGCACCAGCGACAGAGCCTTAGGTTGACTTTGATGATAAGGTTCCAGCCCAGGCCATTCGGGTGGGCCCAGCTCAGGTCCCAGAGGGGTTTATTGCTACCTCAGTACTCCAGGATGCTCGGGTCCGTCTAGTGGGCCTCATGGAGAGTGTCACCCAGGCAGGCTTGCTTCCCATAGCCCGAACCGTCTCTCAGGATGGAGGAGGAGGAGCCCAGACTCCTGCTACTCGCACTCCAGAGCAAATGGCTCCCCAGTTTCAAACTCTAGCAACTCAGCCTGTTGGAGCAGTTCAGCCAGGTGGGGTAGCTCAGACCGGTGACGGAGCAGCTATGTCTGCCGATGCTTTGGAGATTGGATAGGTTCACCAAGCCCTTCATTACTACTTTCAGCGGTGCATCTTCTGAGGATCCCCAGGATTATCTTAGACAGTTGTCATGAGGTTCTCAGGAAAATGGGGATAGTGGAGACCAATGGGGTCAACTTTACTACCTTCCGCTTGTCTGGATCCGCCAAGATTTGGTGAAGAGATTATTTCTTGGCTAGACCAGCCGGATCACCAGCTTTGACTTGGGAGTAGTTTACTCAGCTATTTTTGGAGAAGTTTCCTTCATCACTCAGAGAGAGATCTATCAGAGGCAGTTTGAGCATCTCCAGCAGGGTTCTATGACTGTTACTTAGTATGAGACCAGATTCATTGACTTGGACCGTCATGCTCTTATCATACTTCCCGCCGAGAGGAAGAGGGTCAGGAGGTTTATTGAGGTACTTATTCAGTCAATTCACCTTCAGATGGCTAATGAGACAGGGAGTGTGATTTCTTTCCCTGAGGCGGCCAATATGGCCAGGAAAATGGAGATGGTTCTGTTGCAGGAAGGTGGTCAGGGGTTTGACAAGAGGCCTTGTCATTCGGGCAGATTCAGTGGTACCTCATCTGGAGGCAGGGATTCATATGGTAGAGGCCATCCTCCTAGGCCCTTTCAGTCAGCACTTCAAGTTTCTCATGGCACTTCAGGTGGCCGTGGTTCTCATATGCAGTATTCGGATCAGCATCCCTACAGTGCACCACAAGCTCCTATCAGTGCATCACCGCTCCAGAGTTTTCGGGATGGTCATTCAGGTCGCCAGGGTCAGTCTTAGTTTCCTCAGCCGCAGCACTAAGGTGGATGCTTTAAGTGTGGTGAGTATGGTCATATCCGTAGGGCTTGTACGAGATTGGTAGGTACTCAATCGCAACAGCAGGGTTCTCGTGCTATGGTTTAGGCACTAGGTGTTCCTCCGCCCGCTCCGCCAGCTAGGGGTGGGGGTAGAGGTGCTAGAGGTAGAGATAGAGGTGTTGGAGGTAGAGCTCAGACCGCTAGAGGTGGAGGCCAGCCAGCAGCAGGCCATCCTAGAGATATAGTTTAGGGTGGTGGGGCCCAGCCTCAATTATGCTCTTCCAGCCAGGCCCGAGGCTGAGGCTTCCGATGTTGTTATCACAGGTACTGTTCTAGTTTATGGCAGAGATGCTTTAGTTTTATTTGATCCAGGGGCTACATACTCATATGTGTCATCTTATTTTGCACCGTATCTGGTCATGCCTAGTTATTCCTTGAGTGTCCCTGTATATGTGTCTACACCGGTGGGTGATTCTATTGTGGTAGATCGAGTCCATCGCTCGTGTATAGTTGTGATTGGGGGTCTTGAGCCTCGTGTGGATTTATTACTCCTGGATTTGGTTGATTTTGATGTCATATTGGGGATGGACTGGTTATCACCTTACCACGCTATCTTGGACTGTCATGCCAAGACTGTGACCTTAGCTTTGCCGGTTTTGCCTCATTTAGAGTGGAGAGGGACTCTTGGTCATTCCACCCGTAGTGTTATCTCTTATGTAAAGGCTCGGTGTATGCTCGAGAAGGGGTGTTTGGCCAATTTTACCTATGTTCGTGATTCTAGTGCTGAGGTTTCTTCTATTGATTCGTGCCTGTTGTTCGTGAGTTTCCTCAGGTATTTCCTTTAGACCTACTAGGTATGCCACCCGATAGGGATATTGACTTTTGTATTGATTTGGCACCGGGCACTCAACCCATTTCTATCCCGCCATATCGTATGGCCCCGCCTGAGTTGAAAGAGTTGAAAGAGTAGTTGCAAGACTTGCTTGAAAAAGGCTTCATTAGACCTAGTGTTTCGACTTGGGTGCGCCGGTGTTTTTTGTTAAGAGGAAGGATGGATCGATGAGAATGTGTATTGATTACCGGCAGTTGAACAAGGTTACAATCAAGAATAAGTATCCATTGAGGATTAGGGCATCCTTTGATCAGCTTCAGGGTGCCAAGGTATTTACGAAGATTGACTTGAGATCTATCTACCATCAGTTGAGGATTAGGGCATCTGATGTCCCTAAGACAACTTTCCGCACTTGGTACGGGCATTATGAGTTCTTGGTGATGTCATTCTGGTTGACAAATGCCCTAGCAGCTTTTATGGATTTGATGAACCGAGTGTTTAGCCTTATTTGGATTCTTTCGTGATAGTCTTCATTGATGATATTTTGGTCTATTCCTATAGCCACGATGAGCATGAGCAGCATCTTAGGGTGGTTCTTCAGACTTTGAGGGATAGTCAGTTGTATGCCAAGTTTTCAAAGTGTGAGTTCTGGTTGAGTTCAATTGCATTCTTGGGTCTTTCCGTATCAGCAGAGGATATTCAGGTTGATCCGAAGAAGATAGAGGCAGTCAAGAATTGGCCTAGACCCGCATCAGCTACAGAGATTCAGAGTTTCTTGGGTCTGAAAGGCTACATCGTTGGTTTGTGGAGGGTTTTTCGTCTATTGTAGCCCCGATGACTAGGTTGACCCAGAAGGGTGCCCAGTTCAGGTGGTCGGACGAGTGCGAGGCTAGCTTTCAGAAGCTTAAGACAACTTTGACTACGGCACCGGTGTTGGTTCTGCCCACATGTTTAGGGCCTTATACAGTTTATTGTGATGCATATCGTATTGGACTTGGTGCAGTGTTGATGCAAGATAGAAAGGTCATTGCCTATGCTTTAAAGATTCATGAGAAGAACTATCCCGTTCATGATTTGGAGTTAGCATCCATTGTTCACACGTTGAAGATTAGGAGGCATTATCTGTATGGCGTGGCATGTGAGGTGTTCACGGATCATAAGAGTCTGTAGTATTTGTTCAAGTAGAAGGAGCTAAATTTGAGGTAGAGGAGGTGGTTGGAGCTATTAAAGGACTATGATATCACCATCTTATATCATCCAGGAAAGGCCAATGTGGTGACCGATGCTTTGAGTAGGAAGTCAGCCAGTATGGGCAGTTTTGCCTATATTCTAGTCGGTGAGAGACCGCTTGCTTTGGATGTTCAGGCTTTGGTCAATCAGTTCATGAGGTTGGATGCTTCTGAGCCCAGCCGTGTGTTGGCTTGTACAGTCGCTCATTCTTCTTTATTAGAGCGTATCCGAGATCGGCAGTATTATGATCCTTATTTGTGTGTCCTCAGAGACACGGTACAACACAGAGGTCCCAGTAGGTTACCTTAGGGGATAATGGAGTTTTGAGGTTGCAGGGTCGAGTTTGTATGACTAATGTGGATGATTCGAGAGATGATTTTAGAGCAGGCCCATAGTTCTCAGTACTCTATTCATACAGGCGCCGTGAAGATGTATTAGGATTTGTGGAAGCATTATTGGTGGAGAAGAATGAAGAAGGATATCGTTGCATATGTGGCCCGGTATTTGAATTGTCAGCAGGTTAAGTACGAGCATCAGAGGCCCGGTGGTTCATTTTAGAAGATTGAGATTCCTGAGTGGAAGTGGGAGAACATCACTATGGACTTCATTGTTGGACTCCCATGGACTCAGAGGAAGTTTGATGCAGTGTGGGTTATTGTTGATAGGCTGACCAAATCAACACATTTCATTCTTGTGGTAGTCTCCTATTCTTCCGAGAGGTTAGCTGAGATCTATATGCGGGAGATAGTTCGTCTTCATGGTGTGCCCGTGTCTATCATTTCCGACTTAGGTACACAGTTTACCTCCCATTTCTGGAGAGCAGTTCAGTGAGAGTTGGGAATATGGGTTAAGTTGAGCACAACATTTCATCTTCAGACGGACGGGCAGTCCGAGCGGACCATTCAGATTTTGGAGAATATGCTCCGAGCTTGTGTCATTGACTTTGGAGGCTCGTGGGATCAGCTTTTGCCTTTAGCAGAGTTTGCCTACAACAACAACTACCAGTCGAGTATCTAGCTCTTTATGAGGCTTTGTATGGTAGGCAGTGTCGGTCATCAGTTGGATGGTTTGAGCTGGGAGAGGCTCGGTTGTTGGTTACGGATCTAGTACAGGATACCTTGGACAAGGTCAGGATCATTCAGGATAGGCTTCATACAACTCAATCTAGGCAAAAGAGTTATTCCGACCACAAGTTTCGTGATTTGGCATTCATGGTCGGTGAGCGAGTATTGCTTCGAGTGTCGCCTATGAAGGGCGTGATGAGATTTGGGAAGAAGGGTAAGCTTAGCCCTAGGTTCATAGGCCCGTTTGATATTCTTGATCGAGTGGGAGAGGTGGCTTACAGACTTGCATTGCCACCAAGCTTATCAACCGTGCATCCAGTGTTTCATGGGTCCATGCTTCGGAAATATCACGGCGATCCATCCTACGTGTTAGATTTTAGCACTGTCCAGTTGGATAAGGACTCGTCTTATGAGGAGGAGCTGGTAGCTATTCTAGACCGGCAGGTTCATCAGCGGAGATCGAAGAGTTTTCCTTCTGTTTGTGTCCAGTAGAGAGGTCAGCCCGCTGAGGCATCGACCTAGGAGTCCGATATGTGGAGCCATTATCCTCATCTTTTACCCGACTCAGGTACTTGCTTCTTCTGTCCGTTCGAGGACGAACGGTTGTTTTAGAGGTGGATGATGTGATGACTTTTGGGTCTTAAAAAGTAAAATCTGCATTTTGATGACTCAAAAACCTCTTTTGGCATCACCTCGATTTGCGTGCACAGTCCGGGCACGTAGTCGGAAAGCCATTATGTGAAAATCTATGATACTGATGAATTTTAACTTTAAAATGTATTTAAGTTGACTTTGGTCAACATCTTGGGTAAACGGACCAGACCCGTGATTTGAAGGTCTCGGAGGGTCCGTAGGAAAATATGGGACTTAGGCGTATGCCCGGAATCGAATTTTGAGGTCCCAAGCCCGAGAAATGAATTTTTAAAGAAAATTATTTTCTGGAATTATTTATGAGTTTTGGAAATGAAATGCGTTTAGAATTTGATGGTATCGGGCTCGTATTTTTCTAGAGCCTGGTACAAATCTTATATGTGATTTAAGATGAGTCTGTGAAATTTGGTAAGAAACGGAAGTCGTTTGAGGTGATTCGGACCCGTAGTTATGAAATTGATACTTTGAAAGTTTTGGAATTTTTCTTAGATTTCTATGCTAAATTCGTTGTTTAACAGCTTGTTTGGATGGTCGTTACCTATTGTATCGTATCGTATTGTTACTTTAAATACGATGTCTATTTTGGTTGTTACCTAAATTTTATTGTATCATATCGTTAAATCCGTCGTTACGTAACGACGAAATGTGCCACTTTATGTAACGATCAATTTGATGTAGTTGCGTCGTTATCTTGTCTTTTTCTCTCATCTCACCCTTTCACTATTATTAAATTACTTTATTTTATTATTTACCCTATCTTTTTATATAATAAATTTACCCCATATCATAATTTTTCTTTATTCATATTGCTGGTGCATGATATCATGAAACAACGGCAAACGATACAATTTATCCAAACATTGTATTCATCAAACGATACAATACAATACATTATGAAAAGATGTGTAACAACCATCCAAACAAGCTGTAGGAGGTTATTTTGGCGATTTGATCACACGGATAAGTTCATATGATATTTTTGAGTTAGTATGCATGTTTGGTTTGGAGCCCCGAGAGCTCGGGTGAGTTTTAGAAGGTTTTGAACTTAGCAAAAATTGCAGGGTTTTGCTGTCTCAGTGCACAGAGGTTCTGTTCTTCGCGTTCGCGTAGTCCCACTCGCGAACACATAAGGCAATTTCCTTAAGTTCCAGTTTGCTCTTCGCGAATGCGGAGCTTGGGATGCGAACGCGAGGCTGTGGGAGAGTACCCTTCTCGAATGCATCCAGGCACTCGCGAATGCGTAAGGCTAATGGCCTGGGGGGAGGGGTTCACATTTGTTCTACGCGAACGCGGCCATCTGACCGCGAACACAAAGGCTCCAGGAGCTGAAGCTACGGGAACGCTAGCCAATGAACGCGAACACGAAGGTCACCTAGGCCTGACCCATCGCGAACGCGAAAGGCCTATCGCGAACGCAATGAAGGCCTGCCTAGTAATTTTTAAACAATAACAGAACACTCGGGATTTCACCAAAATTTTATAACTCCTTCCAAACTCCAAATTGGGCGATTTTTGAAAGAGAACTTCACCATAAATTCATAGGTAAAGTTAGGGCTAAATCATGTTCTTAAGGGTAGAAAATTAGGGATTTGGGTAAAGTTAGGGCTTTTTTGTATAATTGGAATTTAGACCTTGTTTTGGGATCGGATTTCGAAACTAATTACATATTCAGATTTGGGTCGATTTTTAACTTTTTGGGAAGAACGATGGGAAATATATAATTAAACATTGGAATTGAATTGTGTAGCGTATATTGATGTTATTAAGTCGATTATGTCTTGATACAATTGATTTGGAGCCAAATTCAAAAGGGAAAGCGGTGTTTGAGACTTGAGTTGGCTGTGAAAGTTTGAGGTAAGTGTTTGGTCTAACCTTAGCTTGAGGGATTAGGAGTTGTGTCCTATTTGCTACATATTACTTATTGAGTACGACGTATAGGCATGGTGATGAGTATCTATACGTTGGTGTCAAGCATGACCGTGAGTCTTAAATTGAAATTGTTTTGTTCTGAATAAATACTACGAATGCCTAAGTTGTTGATTCTCTGTGTTGAACAAGGATTGTGATTATCCTCGTGGAAATTACTTACGATTGAGTATTGGTGCAGGTTGAGGTAGTTAGATGTTGGAACAAGTTTGGTTATAGCTGATTTTCCCTTGCCGGGACGTATTTACTTATAATGTCGATTCCCTTGCCGGGATAGTGTTGTTTCTTTATTGATTCCTTACCGGGACTCTTGTTGGGATTGTTGTTGAACTGTATATGTGGATCGGGTTGCGCGCCGCAACAATATTATATTTGGATTAGGTTGCACACCGCAACAATATTATATTTGGATCGGGTTGCACGCCGCAACAATATTATATAATTGGATCAGGTTGCACGCCGCAACAATGTTATTATATTTTGAGATCGGGTTGCGCGCCGCAACAATTGATAATACCTGTGTTCATGGATTGGTTACGAGTTCTTTATTGTGTTGCTATAAATTCTAAATTGCCCTTATACATTTCTCTTAATTTACTGTTGATATTGATATTACCCCGCAGCATGTACCCTCCCCCCATCTTTAGTTGTTTATTTCTATATTTTCCGCTGCACATTATATAACTACACAAGTTTATTTGGTAGTCTGGTCCTAGCCTCGTCACTGCTTCGCCGGGGTTAGGCCAGACACTTACCAGCACATGGGGTCGGTTGTGCTGATACTACACTATGCACTATGTGCAGATCCCAGAGTGGCAGCTTTTGGACAGTAGCATTGAGCGGCTGCTTTCAGTCCAGTTTGAGATTCCGAGGTAGTCCTGCAAGCATCCGCAGGCCAGGCGTTCTCTTCTATCTTTATATGTATTATGTTTTCATTTACTTCAGAGATAGATTGTACTTTTCTTTCTAGACATTTGTATGTAGTATTCGTAGTTGGTCCGTGATATTGTGACACCGGATTCCGAGTAGAGATGTTGGTTGGTATTATCGTACTGGTTTGGCTAATTATCAAATTAAGTCTTCTGCATGTATTTATTTATCGTTAATATTTCACTGTTGATCGCATGTTAATTTAAATTGTTAAAAGGGCTAAATAAAAGAGTTAGTCATTCTATATTACGTGGTTTGCCTAGCTTTCACGAGTATGCTCCATCACGACTCCCGAGAGTGGGAAATCCGGGTCGTGACATAGGCGAACCTTTAGGCGCATTTTGAATCTATTATCATGATTATGTACACGTTCGCGTGAAATGATTACAGTTTCTAAAATGAATATTCGTAGCTTGCTTTAGGTGCGATTAATAATAAATCATCGTGACTATGGGTACGGTTCCCGTGGCATAGTCATGATATGTAACCCCAATATTCGAGTGCACACTGGCGTGACTCGGCCCCCAACTTTAAATAATAATAAAATAAATATATTGTAAATTGTGGGTACGGTTCCCATAGCGTGATTCGCAATATGTACAAAAATAACGAGTGTACGACATCGTGACTCGTTCACATAATTTCTATAAATCCTAAAAATGCGGTTAAATAACTAAATTTGGCTAGAAACTTAAAAATGCACAATAGGTTTAAAATATGTGATTAATCAGATAATTAGGCCACAAATAATAGTTGAGCGACCGTGCTAAAACCACAGAACCCGGAAATGCCTAACACCTTCTCCCGGGTTAACAGAATTTCTTATCTAGATTTCTGTGTTTCGCGGCCTGTAAAACAGAGTCAAACTTCCTCGATTCAGGATTTTAAACCGGTGACTAGGGACACCATAAATTATCCCAAGTGGCGACTCTGAACTTAAATAAATAATCCCATTTTGATTATTGTTACTTTAATTGAAAAAACTCCCATATATCCCCTTTCGAGTAGAAAAAGGAGGTGTGACAGGGATAAGACGTTTAGGAATCACCTGTATAAGTGTGAAGTGTTAGCCGCTTCAAGGTGAATTCTATGAGGCCAGTTCTATATACACTTATGAAACTAGGCAGTCTTCATGGCTGAAATGAACACAACAATGAGAACCAAAGACGGTTAACATAAGTTCACTACGGAAAGTTCAAAAGGAAACCTACTTATCCAGATGCTTAATCCTTGCTTGCGAATCACATAAATTTTTATGCATGTTTTTTTTATAAATATAGTCATTCCCCATTCAAGTGGGGGATTGTTGGGTTTTTCTAAAGGATGTGAATGGAAAATGGAAGAGGCACATCTTGGATTACATCTCTTCATCTCAATCTTTCATTGTTTATAAATTTAGAGGCTTGGCCTTATTTTTTATATATGAAAAATCTGAAAATTTCTCCTTTCTTCTCTAGTTGTTGCATTGTTTATTCAAATAAATAAAGTGTCAAGTGTGATTTGCTCCGTTTGTTGAGTTCACCGAAGTTCTGTAATTTCGATTTGTCAGTATTACAAAATAGTTTTTATGTTCTATCCTGGGAAGAAATAATCCGTAACCTTGGGCAATAGTGAATGAATTAAATTTTTTAAGGACAAACAAGCAACTTGTGAGCTCGAAAATTATTTTATATTTTTTGTTGAACTAACATTGCTTTGCTTCTATAATTTTCTCGTTTTGAATCCATGACCAAAAGTCTGAACTCGCTAGACCACCTGTCCACAAGATCATCTTCTAGGTAAAGTTAAAGTGACTTTCTAGTTACAAAAGATAGTTACTAACTTTAGTGCTATAAGATAAAATTGCGCTGTCACTTTTAAACTAGAAAAATGATATTTGGTCTATTTGTTATTTGTCATTTTAATTGATGCAATGTGTTGATATGTGTTTTATGTTCTTTTGAAAAATAATATACAAGATTCCAACCTTAAGAAATCACTAATAACTCCATGAGCAGGCCAGTAAAGGAGGGAAGTTGTATTGGGAAAAATTGAGTTTACATATTAAAGTGGTGTAAAGATGACGTGTCATGACACATAGACTGGTCAAAGAGTTACAACTGGCAAATAAGTACGAGTTGCAACAGATACGAGCAGAGGCAAAGGAAGAGGCACGAGCGGTTATCCAAAAGACTCAGTGCTCGTACTTATTTAAGTCCAAGAATCAAGGGGAATGAATCTGACACTACATGGGAGTACAGATACAGTATTTAATGAGCCTTAAATACTAAAAACGTTAGAGAATTTGTATTAAATGCAATGATTATGTAACGTAGCATTTATGTCTTTAATTGTCCATAATGGCCTTATTATGACAAAGGCAAATCGCATATCTCTAAAATAGCTATAAAAGGGAGAGAACGGATCAATTGTAGGGACACAAAATATTATCTGAATGTACAGATTTACTTGCTTTTCTACTGATTATCTTATTGCTAGCCAAATTACTTTCTTTCATATATTTTTTTGATTATCAGTAACCCGAGTTCTTCTAAATTAAAGTTTTGATCGAAATCTCATTTTTTGGTTAAACAAATTAGTTCCGTTACCGTGAATCTGATAATCTATCCTCTTTTAGCTTAACTTTCCTTGTTGCATCAACCATGTCGAACAACAATGACAACATTCAAGGAAACCAACAACTTCAGGGAAATCCACAAGGTAATCAAACCCCGGTCCCTTCTCCACGAGGCTCTCCTCGGCGGTCTCGTGAAGGCTCTCCTGATGGATCTCATACAAATGGAAACGCTCAATTTGAAAATGTTGAAGCTATCGATGAAGCTTTGAAGAAACTAATTCTTGCACAGGTCAATAAAGCTCTTAAGGCTTTTGCTAACTAGTTACCTGCTGCACCACCCACACTCACTCCAAATAACAACACTTTGGAGAACCCTCGCTCCGAGCTTGTTAATTCAGGTAGTGGTGGAACCCCCAGCGAATCACAGGAGAGAGAACCAGGTAACTTAGTCAATTCTGATCTACAAAATTTAGTACTAACATTGCAGAAACAGCTCAAGGAGCAAAGTGACCGCATAGAGCAAATACCTGGGGTGCTGCCCGTAATCAAAGGGATAGATACGGATAAATATTCGCAACAACCCTGGAAGCCAAGTGCTGCTCTCCTCCCAATTCCAAAGAAATTTAAAATGCCTGATATTCCAAAATACGATGGAACAACAGACCCACGAGACCACATGACTGCATTCATAATAGGCGTAAAAGGCAACGACTTGACCAAGCAGGAGATTGAATCAGTGTTAGTCAAAAAATTCGGTGAAACACTCACCAAGGGTGCATTAACATGATATTCTCTTTTACCCGAAAATTCTATAAATTCTTTTGCTGAGCTTGCAGATTCTTTCATTAAAGCACACTCGGGAGCTCAAAAAGTCGAAAAAGGAATGGAAGATATTTTCAAGATCAAGTAAGGAGACTCAGAATTGCTTAGGGAGTTCGTGGACAGATTCCAACGTAAACGAATAACATTACCACGTGTACCTGATAATTGGGCAGCTATAGCTTTCACAAGTAATTTGAATGAAAAGAGCTCAGAAGCTACGAGGCGACTCAAGGAAAGTCTTCGTGAATTCCCAACTACAACATGGAATGACATTTACAACAGGTATAAGCACGAAGTTAAGGATAGAAGAAGATATTGTTCCATGATTCCAAAAAGAAGAAAAAGTAAGTTCGAGATGGGCGGAAACCGAAAAAAGGTCCGGTAAAAACAGGTACGAGGCATACATGGGACCTGCGGGAAAAGATTCACGGTCAAAACAGGACAATCAAAGGTATGATCACAGATCAAAGAATAGAGAGTCAGGCTCTTCATCAAGATTTAGGAATGATCAAAACACCCATGAGTCACGAGACGATGATAAAAATTTGAAGGCGAGATTTGGCGGTTACAATTTCAATGTGAGCACTTCCGAGCTCGTAGTTGTTTTGAGAAGCATGGGTGATAAGGTATGGTGGCCAAACGAGATGAGATCGAATCCAAACAGGCGCAACCCTGATCATTGGTGTGAGTTTCATAATGATAACGGGCATAAAACAGCAGACTGTAGATTTTTACAAAGTGAAATTGATCATTTATTAAAACAAGGGTATCTCACCGAGTTATTCAGTGAGAAAGGTAAGCAAGCTTACATGAAGAATAGGCAGGAACCACCTAAACCACCTTCTCCTAAAAGGACCATGAACATTATAAGCGGGGGTGAAGACATTAATGGCGTAACATACACTGCAGCTAATAAAATTTCCAAAGTCACAATTACCCAAGGGAAACGGGTGCGACATGTATTAGAGGAAGACAACATTATATTTGATGATGCTGATGCGGATGGAGTATTATCTCCTCATAACGATGCCTTGGTAATATCTTTAATTGTACATGATACTAATGTGAAATGAGTTTTGATTGATCCAGGTAGTTCCGTGAACATTATTTTGCTAAGAGTATTACGTGAGATGCAAGCTGAGGATAAATTAATACCAAAGGCGCATACTTCTGGATTTGACAATTCTAGTGTTGTGACTAAAAGAGAGGTAACACTCACCACATTCGCAGAAGGAGTTGTCAAAGACACAAAGTTTCAAGTAGTAGATATGGAGATGGCTTACAATATGATCCTTGGGAGACCATGGATCCATGAAATGGATGTCGTTCCTTCAACCTTGCATCAAGTTATTAAATTTCTATCACCATGTGGAATATGTCAAATCCGTGGGGATCAACATACATACATGAGCATCAACTCTGTAGAGATTCAAGTACGAAAAAAGAAGAAAAATAGCAATCACAGAAGACAATTGAGGGCACCACAGCACAAACCTCAACTGAACAAGGGCGGACAGATGTGGATTCAAGGCCTGATACAATTCAAGAACTAGAAGAAAACGAAAATATCAAAACAACAATTGAAGAACTGGAGGCTGTGATGTTATTTACACAATGGCCTGATAAGAAAGTCTACGTAGGGGCCAATCTAAGCCAAGGCATGAGAGGTAAGTTAATTGAATTTTTGAGAACTAACGTGGACTGTTTTGCTTGGTCTCACTCTGACATGACAGGAATACCACCGGAGGTAATGACTCACAAATTGAATAAAGACCCAATATACCCTCCTGTCAAACAAAAGAAAAGAAAGCAAGCAACTTTCAAGAACCAGGTGATTCAAGAAGAAGTTCAAAAATTGCTAAAGATTGGATCCATCCGCGAGGTAAAGTATCCTAATTGGTTAGCCAATACTATTGTAGTTCCAAAGAAGAATGGTAAGTGGCGAGTTTGTGTGGATTACACGGACCTTAATAAAGCTTGTCCTAAAGAATCTTTTCCACTACCACATATAGATCAGCTAATTGATGCTACTGCAGGGCATGAACTATTAAGTTTGTTTGATGCATATTTAGGGTACAATCAGATCAAAATGGATCCGGTAGATGAGGAAAAAACTTCATTCATAACAGACAGGAGGACTTACTGTTATAAAGTAATGCCTTTTGGTCTAAAAAATGCTGGTGCAACATATCAAAGGTTGGTTACTAAAATGTTTCAAGATCATCTGGGAAAAACCACGGAGGTTTATATAGACGATATGCTCGTTAAAACTCAGCATTCGAGAGATCATATATCACACTTGTCTGATATATTTCAGATTTTGCGCAAATTTAATATGAAATTAAATCCGAAAAAATGTGCATTTGGTGTCGCGTCAGGTAAGTTTTTGGGTTTTCTTATTTTTAACCGTGGTATTGAAGTGAATCCCGCATAGATTAAGGCCATTGAAGAAATTCCTAATATGCCTTCAAGCAAAAAAGAAGTGCAGAGGTTGCACTTGCATTAATCATGACATCTAGAAAATTAAGGCCTTATTTTCAATGTCATCCTATTGTTGTAGTAACCGCTTATCCATTACACAATATATTTCAAAAGCATGAATTGTGAGGTAGGTTAGCTAAATGGGCTATAGAATTAAGTGAATATGATATCACCTACCAACCTAGAATTGCTATAAAATCTCAAGTGTTACCTGATTTCGTGGCTGATTTTAGCCAAGGGAGGCAATTAGAAGCAGAAAAAGAGTTGCAGGTGTTCAACGGAGCTAACCCAGGAACTTGGACCATGTTTACTGATGGTTCATCTAACGTAAAGGGTACTGGTTTAGGGATTGTTTGGTACCACCTACGGGTGAAACCATTCGACAAGCCATAAAATGTCATTCTATAACTAACAATGAGGCAGAGTATGAAGCTATGATTGCAGGTTTAGAACTGGCACGAGAACTTGGCATAAATCAGATTATAATCAAAAGCAATTCACAGCTCGTAGTTAATCAAATGTTGGGGACTTATACGGCCAGGGAAGCAAGGATGCAACAATACTTAGAGAAGGTACGGGATTTGATAAAGCAATTTCAAACCTGGAAAATAACACAAATACCAAGGGATGAAAATGTTGAAGCCGACGCCCTAGCTAATCTTGAATCTACGGCAGACGTGGCAAGCAATGAAAATGCTTCAGTTATTCATTTGTTTCATTCAGTTCTTCACCTCGATAAGAATGAGGTAAATTTTAATAACTTAACTTGGGATTGGAGGAACGAGATTGTTGCTTTTTTGCAGTATGGTACCGTCCCTGAAGATAAGAAAAAAGTTCATGCGCTTCGAAAAAAGGCTGCTCGGTATTGCTTAAAGCAAGGCAATCTTTACCGAAAAATATTCGGTTTTCCCTTAGCAAGATGCCTCAGACCTTCTTAGACGGAATACGTAATAAGAGAAATAAACGAGGGGCATTGTAGGAATCACGCAGGAGGAAAGTCATTGGTAAGAACCTTAATTAGGGCAGGTTATTATTGGCCGAAAATGGAAGAAGAAGCGGAAAGTTTCATGGATAAATGTAATAAATGCCAAAGGTACGGTAATAATATGCATAGGCCCGTGGAATTATTACATCCGGTAAATACACCATGGCCATTAATGAAATAGAGGATGGATATTGTGGGACCACTAGCGCAAGCAAAAGGACAGATAAAATTTTTGCTCGTACTCACTAATTATTTTACTAAATGGGTAGAAGCAGGAGCATTTAAACAGGTGCAAGAAAAGGAAGTTAAAGATTTCATTTGGCGGAATATCATATGCCGATTTAGTGTGCCAAAGGAGATCGTGTGTGATAATGGTCCTCAGTTTATAGGCACTCAAATCACAGAATTCTTTCAAAGTTGGCAGATTAAAAGGATTACGTCTACACCTTATCATCCGGTGGGTAATGGGCAAGCTGAATCAACAAACAAAGTCATTATCAACAATTTAAAGAAGCATTTAGAGGAATCCAAAGGTAATTGGCCAGAAGTGTTACCTGGTGTTTTATGGGCGTATCGTACAACAGCAAAAATAAGTACAGGAAAAACACCACTTTCATTAGTTTATGGAGCTGAAGCTTTAATTCCAGTTGAGATAGGAGAGCCGAGTACACGATTCTCACAGGCGACAGAAGAATCTAATGACGAGGAAATGCGTGTAAATCTTGATTTACTTGAAGGAAGAAGAGAAGCTGCACTAATAAGAATGGCAGCACAGAAGCAGGTCATAGAACGATACTACAACCGAAAAGCACACCTTAGATTCTTCAAAATTGGGGACTTCGTGCTCAAAAAGTTTTTCAATCTACGAAGGCAGCAAACATTAAAGAAACGACAGAACTCAAGGATAACATGGTCAATAGCTGGTTTAAATCCTAAAGTGAAAGGGTATGTATAAACAAAGGAAAATTCGGTTAAGTAGGAAGTAATTCTTTGATTCGGATTGGGAATGATAATAGGAAAATGATGACTCCAATGGCAGTCTCTACGAACTATAGAAATCAAACCTTCAGTAATTTGAGTGGGATAGATATCAGCACGATCTAAAGAACATACTTGGTTTCTAAGAGACTCTCTATCATGATAAAAAGACAGTTCCGCAGGAACTATCTCTTCTACTGAAGGCTCACGAAGAGGTTCAGAAGGTTCTTTACCCCTAGAAGAAGATCTTTGTGAAAAAGAACCTCTAGTTCAAGGGCCAGAACTAGGTGAAGGAATAGAAGAACCACATGCAGATCCTAAACTACGGAGCCTACCTCCTCTTCTGCTCCTACTAGGGGCATTAGGGAAGGTATCAAAAATGGGAACCCTTCTAGGGTTAGGGTTTGATGAAGACATGATGATACGATGAAGAAGCGAACAGAGATTTGAGAAAATAGGATGTTCAGACAACTTTATGTGGTAAAGACAAAGAAGAAAGTTATATTTATACTGATAAGCAACCGCCAAAGGAAAAAGTGCAATGATGGAAGGACTATAATAATGATAACTGACGCTTTGTGAATAGTGAAGCCGTGAAAAAGCCTTAAAAGTGCTGCAAAACTAATGAAAAGGTGACACGTGTGAAGAACATTAAATGGAAGTGACAATTGAAGCATCAATTCTGTCATAGCATTAATGTGACAAAAATCCTCATTTTAATGAAATCCATTTCCCAAATATTCAAACGGTGAATAAAATGGCAAGTGGGGGGACTATCTGTATTGGGAAAAATTGAGTTTACATATTAAAGTGGTGAAAAGATGACATGTCATGACACATAGACTGGTCAAAGAGTTACAACTGGCAAAGAGGCACGAGTTGCAACAAATACGAGCAGAGGCAAAGGAAGAGGCACGAGCGGTTATCCAAAAGACTCAACGCTCGTACTTATTTAAGTCCAAGAATCAAGGGGAATGAATCTGACACTACATGGGAGTACATATACAGTATTTAATGAGCCTTAAATACTAGAAACGTTAGAGAATCTGTATTAAATGCAATGATTATGTAACGTAGCATTTAATGTCTTTAATTGTCCAAAATGACCTTATTATGACAAAGGCAAAACGCATATCTCCAAAATAGCTATAAAAGGGAGAGAACTGATCAATTGTAGGGACACAAAATATTATCTGAATATACCGATTTACTTGTTTTTCTTCTAATTATCTTATTGCTAGCCAAATTACTTTCTTTCATATATTCATTTGATTATCAGTAACCCGAGTTCTTCTAAATTGAAGCTTTGACCGAAATCCCATTTTTTGGTTAAACAGAAGTGAACCTCTGTCTTTGAATCCTATGTTAAAACTGGACAAGCGATGATGGAGCGGTAAATATTTATTTGTATCAGAATTTATATCAAATTAATTTAATTTATAATAGTTAAGTCATTTAATGAAGTAAAAATTGTATTAATTAACCATGCTTAAATGATGAAAGTTTATGGGCAAACATCAAATACATATTGCATTAGCAGTAACAAAAGTGAAGTAACAATTCCTTTAGCATGAATAAGTGGACTTACCAAGCTTATGATGATCACCCTGCCATTATTTGATTTCTTTTAAAATTATCGTCGAAAATGAGGGCAGCAATGAACAATGGAAGTGTGGAAGGTAGAACAAGGAGATCTCTCAGTCCTAAAAATACAAACAAATTATAACCTTAAGTTGAAATAAATTACTTTGATAGGAGGAAAAAGGTAAGAGAAAATATTAAAAGTAAAGTACCTCTTCAATTTCAAGAAATAGCAAAATCAGCTCTTGTAAGAAAAAAATTCATTATATATAGTTTTAATTTTCCAAATACCAAATGTCTAAAACTTTTTACGGAAAGTTAAAACCAGCTCTTCTCTGTATAAATTGTCTGCAACCCTCATCCAGGGCAGGAATTTTTATAAGTGGTGTCGAAATTTATAGAAGAATTGAAATATAACTTTGATTATCGTACGTTTAAACAAGAAATAGCCTTAGTCTATTGGCTTTGTTTAGTCTTAAGTTAGAAAATGTCTTGAGTTCAATTCTACTTCATCACAATTTTTAACCACAAATACTCTATCAAATTTGCTAATTGAGGTTTGAACCTTTGACCTGATAGAGCAAAATTAAGCACATAACCAACACACCAAGACACGACTTATGTCAAGTGCTGTCATTTTTTCTACTTATTCGTTTCTGTATAATATAAATAGATATATTTAATAAACTTTTCCAACGAAACGATATCGTGTGACATCGCTTCGGTAAGCGTGCATCCGCCCCTCCCCCAAATCTTTTGCATTTGAAACAAACGAATGCAATTAAATGCTATAGACAATTAGATAGATAGTGTTTGTGTAAGCTTACACTTAACCAAATCAATTTAAAGTACTTTTTAGTTTACCTCTATGCGTTTGGTAAATTATGGTGAAATAGAAATGCTTATAAACAATAAAAACAACAAAAACCCATAAGTTAGTCTGCCTTAATTTAATTCTTTGTTTTATCTCTCTATATATTTTGAAAAAGCGGCAAAACTGGCCCTAATTTATTCGTTTTGGTTTAAAAATACCCATGTCCGCCTATTTGTAAAAATTGCCTCTAACATCAATTTTTTGGCCCGCTCATACCCTAAAAACTAACGGTCCTATTTTGATTAAGAAAAAGTTTTATTACTTAATATATGTCAATTTCCTATTGGTTTAAATTAAAACCACATCCACATCTACTTATTATCCCGCTCCAGAACCCAAAATATCCATACCCGACCCATGACCCGCTTATTAAAATGCCCTAACTTCACCTCTCAACTTCTACTCTTGCATCCCTGCCCTCCCACTCTACATCTTCTCTAATCATAAGGCCAAATACCTATGCGGCCCCTTAAACTTGGTTCGAATTTTTATTTTAATACTTTAACTAAGGCCAGTACCTATTGAACACTCAAACCTGGTCTTACTTGTGCCTATTAAACACAATAGCTGACATGGCAAAAAAATGTGTATTTCACCACTCTTAAGCACGTGAATGGATCTGAAATTATATTTTTCCTTCTTTTTTATTTAAATAAAAACCTCTTTTTCTAAAGCAACCATATCACCGCCTTATTAACTCCATTACTTCCGCTCTCCGCCATTAGTGCGACCATTTTCCTTCATTCTTCTTTCTCCTCACACCACCCTCCACCCTTCCCCTTCTTCCTCCTCCCTACCCACCACTGCCGCCACCACCCTCGATTCTTTTCTTTCCCTCCTTACATGAAATGGAGATTTAAAAATTTAGAGACGGAGAACAAGTTGACTCAGGAGGTAGAATTGATGAGATAATTAAAATTGATCAGAAATTGGATCAGAGAAAATTGGAGAAGTATGAGATTGACGAAGAAGACGACGATGGAAAATTTTCCGACCATGAAGCTCTGCAAATTTCCCATGAACTTCAAATTATTTTTTGTCTTTAGATATTTATTTTTTAGTCAATGGATCAACCTCTTACATCGTCAATCTGCTGCAGAGCTTGAAAGAAATCAGATTCCATAGAAGACTCTCCCCAATACTCAGCGTTTAAACAAATGGAATGAAACCCATTTTTCTCTCTCTTTTTGTTTCTAGATTTTTTACTTTTCTTTTTCTTTGCTGACTTGTCTTTTCTTATTGGTGTCATTTGTTAGGTCAATGGCAAGTAGCTTCACGCTTTGAAGTCCGTGTAATGTTATAAAAAATGTGTTTAACAGGTATAAGTAAGATAAGGTTTAAGTGTTCAATAGGTACTCACCTTAGTTAAAGTGTCAAAATGAAAACTAGAGCCAAGTTTAATGGGTCGTACGTGTATTTAACCATTGTCGACAGAGGACCACCGTCGGCTTAACTTTAAGATCTTCACCCTTCAGTACCTATGAATCTCCCTCTCCCACTCAAATTTTTCGGCGTTAATTTAATTTTTAAATTAATATTTTTTTTGTAAATTTAATTTTCTGAGTGAAATTTGGTATTCTTTGGAATTGAATTAATGGTTCATTTTAAGATTTTAAGGTAGAATAAGTTATCTTTCTGCTTAAGTTATATTTGTTGTTCGGCGGTGATTTGGTTGGAAAACTATCAACAGTGATTAAGTTGGGCAAGAAGAACAGGGAAAGAGTTAGGGTACCAAATAATAAATTTATAAAAGAAAAATATGACATTTTGACAAATGGAACCTAAATAACGATTGGATCATAAGTCAGGTATGGAATTGGGTGTTTGAGAGGCTAAAAGATTTAACGGGTTGGAACGATTAAGATGGATCATTAGTGGGTTATTTACAGATCAGATGTGGGTTAGAATGGGATTTTTAATTTTGACAAATAAGCAATTACCACGTCATATATAATAATAATTTTTTATTCAGCAAAGGTCTAGCAGAAATAAGGGCATGAATAAGCCAAATTTTTAACGGTGAAGGCAGTTTTTACAAAATAGGTGAACAAAGAATATTTTTAAACTAAAGCGAATAGGTTACTCTATTTCCATCATCGGACTTTTTCATGAAGAAAGAACTTTTAAATGTATATTTTTTGTTTTTACTCTATTTCCATCATTGGATATTTCCTGAAGAAAGAAATTTTAAATGTATATTTTTTGCACATGTCTGTAATTCTGAAATTATTGTGGATGAATATATTAAATGAGAATTGAGAAGAACTAAAATCATGTTGAAGGAGATTGTCTCAAAAGACCTATAAATTCTTGAAATTAATGCAATCAATACAAACTTAACTAAAAATATGACACAATAGAGAAAGAAGATCCATATAGTTGATATCCACTAATGGAAAATAAGTATAGAACTTTTAGTATTAATATTAATATTACCATTATTATTATTACTAGTAATATTTTTTTATAATTAAATTATTTTATAATTTTATTTTATTTGGTATAATGATGACATGAGTTGAGCTCAAATAGAAAATTAGGATTCATATAGCAGACTCCAACTTATTTTGCATTGACGCGTAATGTTATATTTTTCTAAATAATTTTAAGGACATTTCAATCATTTTAGTATATAATTTTTTTTAGTTAAACACACCAATATTTATTATAAGATTCAAGACTTTTATCTAGATATATAATTATCTATTTATAAAATCAAGTTCAATGTCTTAAAATATAACTTGTCGAACATCAACTTTCAGTCAAACAAACTATACGAACTCATATATTGACTTTTAACATTTTCTCCCATAAAAATCAAAATATATCCTGAGCTTGCAGATTCTTTCATTAAAGCACACTCGGAGCTCAAAAAGTCAAAAAAAGAATGGAAGATATTTTCAAGATCAAGCAAGGAGACTCAGAATTGCTTAGGGAGTTCGTGGACAGATTCCAACGTAAAAGAATAACACTACCACGTGTACCTGATAATTGGGCAGCTATAGCTTTCACAAGTAATTTGAATGAAAAGAGCTCAGAAGCGACGAGGCGACTCAAGGAAAGTCTTCGTGAATTCCCAACTACAACATGGAATGACGTTTACAACAGGTATAAGCACGAAGTTAAGGATAGAAGAAGATACTGTTCCATGATTCCAAAAAGAAGAAAAAGTAAGTTCGAGATGGGCGGAAACCGAAAAAAGGTCCGGTAAAAACAGGTACGAGGCATACATGGGACCTGCGGGAAAAGATTCACGGTCAAAACAGGATAATCAAAGGTATGATCACAAATCAAAGAATAGAGAGTCAGGCTCTTCATCAAGATTTAGGAATGATCGAAACACCCATGAGTCACGAGACGATGATAGAAATTTGAAGGCGAGATTTGGCGGTTACAATTTCAATGTGAGCACTTCCGAGCTCGTAGTTGTTTTGAGAAGCATGGGTGATAAGGTACGGTGGCCAAAAGAGATGAGATCGAATCCAAACAGGCGCAACCCTGATCATTGGTGTGAGTTTCATAATGATAACGGGCATAAAACAGCAGACTGTAGATTTTTACAAAGTGAAGTTGATCATTTATTAAAACAAGGGTATCTCACCGAGTTATTCAGTGAGAAAGGTAAGCAAGCTTACATGACGAATAGGCAGGAACCACCTAAACCACCTTCTCCTAAAAGGACCATCAACGTTATAAGCGGGGGTGAAGACATTAATGGCGTAACATACACTGCAGCTAATAAAATTTCCAAAGTCACAATTACCCAAGGGAAACGGGTGCGACATGTATTAGAGGAAGACAACATTATATTTGATGATGCTGATGCGGATGGAGTATTATCTCCTCATAACGATGCCTTGGTAATATCTTTAATTGTACATGATACTAATGTGAAATGAGTTTTGATTGATCCAGGTAGTTCCGTGAACATTATTTTGCTAAGAGTATTATGTGAGATGCAAGCTGAGGATAAATTAATACCAAAGGCGCATACTTATGGATTTGACAATTCTAGTGTTGTGACTAAAGGAGAGGTAACACTCACCACATTCGCAGAAGGAGTTGTCAAAGACACAAAGTTTCAAGTAGTAGATATGGAGATGGCTTACAATATGATCCTTGGGAGACCATGGATCCATGAAATGGATGTCGTTCCTTCAACCTTGCATCAAGTTATTAAATTGCCATCACCATGGGGAATATGTCAAATCCGTGGGGATCAACATACATACATGAGCATCAACTCTTTAGAGATTCAAGTACGAAAAAATAAGAAAAATAGCAATCACAGAAGACAATTGAGGGCACCACAGCACAAACCTCAACTGAACAAGGGCGGACAGATGTGGATTCAAGGCCTGATACCATTCAAGAACTAGAAGAAAACGAAAATATCAAAACAACAATTGAAGAACTGGAGGCTATGATGTTATTTACATAATGGCCTGATAAGAAAGTTTACGTAGGGGCCAATCTAAGCCAAGGCATGAGAGGTAAGTTAATTGAATTTTTGAGAACTAACGTGGACTGTTTTGCTTGGTCTCACTCTGACATGACAGGAATACCACCGGAGGTAATGACTCACAAACTGAATAAAGACCCAATGTACCCTCCTGTCAAACAAAAGAAAAGAAAGCAAGGAACTTTCAAGAACCAGGTGATTTAAGAAGAAGTTCAAAAATTGCTAAAGATTGGATCCATCCGCGAGGTAAAGTATCCTAATTGGTTAGCCAATACTGTTGTAGTTCCAAAGAAGAATGGTAAATGGCGAGTTTGTGTGGATTACACGGACCTTAATAAAACTTGTCCTAAAGATTCTTTTCCACTACCACATATAGATCAGCTAATTGATGCTACTGCAGGGCATGAACTATTAAGTTTGTTTGATGCATATTTAGGGTACAATCAGATCAAAATGGATCCGGTAGATGAGGAAAAAACTTTATTCATAACAGACAGGAGGACTTACTGTTATAAAGTAATGCCTTTTGGTCTAAAAAATGCTGGTGCAACATATCAAAGGTTGGTTACTAAAATGTTTCAAGATCATCTGGGAAAAACCACGGAGGTTTATATAGACGATATGCTCGTTAAAACTCAGCATTCGAGAGATCATATATCACACTTGTCTGATATATTTCAGATTTTGCGCAAATTTAATATGAAATTAAATCCGAAAAAATGTGCATTTGGTGCCGCGTCAGGTAAGTTTTTGGGTTTCCTTATTTTTAATCGTGGTATTGAAGTGAATCCCGCATAGGTTAAGGCCATTGAAGAAATTCCTAATATGCTTTCAAGCAAAAAGGAAGTGCAGAGGTTGCACTTGCATTAATCATGGCATCTAGAAAATTAAGGTCTTATTTTCAATGTCATCTTATTGTTATAGTAACCGCTTATCCATTACACAATATATTACAAAAGCTTGAATTGTCAGGTAGGTTAGCTAAACGGGCTATAGAATTAAGTGAATATAATATCACCTACCAACCTAGAATTGCTATAAAATCTCAAGTGTTACCTGATTTCGTGGCTGATTTTAGCCAAGGGAGGCAATTAGAAGCAGAAAAAGAGTTGCAGGTGTTCAACGGAGCTAACCTAGGAACTTGGACCTTGTTTACTGATGGTTCATCTAACGTAAAAGGGTACTGGTTTAGGGATTGTTTTGGTACCACCTACGGGTAAAACTATTCGACAAGCTATAAAATGTCATTCTATAACTAACAATGAGGCAGAGTATGAAGCTATGATTGCAGGTTTAGAACTGGCACGAGAACTTGGCATAAATCAGATTATAATCAAAAGCAATTCACAGCTCGTAGTTAATCAAATGTTGTGGACTTATACGGCCAGGGAAGCAAGGATGCAACAATACTTAGAGAAGGTACGGGATTTGATAAAGCAATTTCAAACCTGGAAAGTAACACAAATACCAAGGGATGAAAATGTTGAAGCCGATGCCCTAGCTAATCTTGCATCTGCGGCAGACGTGGCAAGCAATGAAAACGCTTCAGTTATTCATTTGTTTCATTCATTTCTTCACCTCGATAAGAATGAGATAAATTTTAATTACTTAACTTGGGATTGGATGAACGAGATTGTTGCTTTTTTGCAGTATGGTACCGTCCCTGAAGATAAGAAGAAAGTTCATGCGCTTCGAAAAAAGGCTGTTCGGTATTGATTAAAGCAAGGCAATCGTTACCGAAAACTATTCGGTTTTCCCTTAGCAAGATGCCTCAGACCTTCTTAGACGGAATACGTAATAAGAGAAATACACGAGGGGCATTGTAGGAATCACGCAGGAGGAAAGTCATTGGTAAGAACCTTAATTAGGGCAGGTTATTATTGGCCCAAAATGGAAGAAGAAGCGGAAAGTTTCATGGCTAAATGTGATAAATGCCAAAGGTACGGTAATAATATGCATAGGCCCGCGGAATTATTACATCCGGTCATTACACCATGGCCATTTATTAAATGGAGGATGGATATTGTGGGACCAATAGCGCAAGCAAAAGGACAGATAAAATTTTTGCTCGTACTCACTAATTATTTTACTAAATGGGTAGAAGCAGGAGCATTTAAACAGGTGCGAGAAAAGGAAGTTAAAGATTTCATTTGGCGGAATATCATATGCTGATTCAGTGTGCCAAAGGAGATCGTGTGTGATAATGGTCCTCAGTTTATAGGCACTCAAATCACAGAATTCTTTCAAAGTTGGCAGATTAAAAGGATTACGTCTACACCTTATCATCCGGTGGGTAATGGGCAAGCTGAATCAACAAACAAAGTCATTATCAACAATTTAAAGAAGCGTTTAGAGGAATCCAAAGGTAATTGGCCAGAAGTGTTACCTGGTGTTTTATGGGCATATCGCACAACAGCAAAAATAAGTACAGGAAAAACACCATTTTCATTAGTTTATGGAGCTGAAGCTTTAATTCCAGTTGAGATAGGAGAGCCGAGTACATGATTCTCACAGGCGACAGAAGAATCTAATGACGAGGAAATGCGTGTAAATCTTGATTTACTTGAAGGAAGAAGAGAAGCTGCACTAATAAGAATGGCAGCACAGAAGAAGGTCATAGAACGATACTACAACCGAAAAGCATACCTCAGATTCTTCAAAATTGGGGACTTCGTGCTAAAAAATTATTTCAATCTACAAAGGCAGCAAACATTAAAGAAACGATAGAAGTCAAGGATAACAGGGTCAATAGCTGGTTTAAATCCTAAAGTGAAAGGGTATGTATAAACAAAGGAAAATTCGGTTAAGTAGGAAGTAATTCTTTGATTCGGATTGGGAATGATAATAGGAAAATGATGACTCCAATGGCAGTCTCTACGAACTATAGAAATCAAACCTTCAGTAATTTGAGTGGGATAGATATCAGCACGATCTAAAGAACATACTTGGTTTCTAAGAGACTCTCTGTCATGATAAAAAGACAGTTCCGCAGGAACTATCTCTTCTACTGAAGGCTCACGAAGAGGTTCAGAAGGTTCTTTACCCCTAGAAGAAGATCTTTGTGAAAAAGAACCTCTAGTTCAAGGGCCAGAACTAGGTGAAGGAATAGAAGAACCACGTGCAGATCCTAAACTACGGAGCCTACCTCCTCTTCTGCTCCTACTAGGGGCATTAGGGAAGGTATCAAAAATGGGAACCCTTCTAGGGTAAGGGTTTGATGAATACATGATGATACGATGAAGAAGCGAACAGAGATTTAAGAAAATAGGATGTTCAGAAAACTTTATGTGGTAAAGACAAAGAAGGAAGTTATATTTATACTGATAAGCAACCGCCAAAGGAAAAGGTGCAATGATGGAAGGACTATAATAATGATAACTGACGCTTTGTGAATAGTGAAACCGTGAAAAAGCCTTAAAAGTGCTGCAAAACTAATGAAAAGGTGACACGTGTGAAGAGCATTAAATGGAAGTGACAATTGAAGCATCAATTCTGTCATAGCATTAATGTGACAAAAATCCTCATTTTAATGAAATCCACTTCCCAAATATTCAAACGGTGAATAAATGGCAAGTGGGGGGACTATCTGTATTGGGAAAAATTGAGTTTACATATTAAAGTGGTGAAAAGATGACGTGTCATGACACATAGACTGGTCAAAGAGTTACAACTGGCAAAGAGGCACGAGTTGCAACAGATACGAGCAGAGGCAAAGGAAGAGGCACGAGCGGTTATCCAAAAGACTCAGCGCTCGTACTTATTTAAGTCCAAGAATCAAGGGGAATGAATATGACACTACATGGGAGTACAGATACAGTATTTAATGAGCCTTAAATACTAGAAACGTTAGAGAATCTGTATTAAATACAATGATTATGTAACGTAGCATTTAATGTCTTTAATTGTCCATAATGACCTTATTATGACAAAGGCAAAACGCATATCTCCAAAATAGCTATAAAAGGGAGAGAACATATCAATTGTAGGGACACAAAATATTATCTGAATATACCGATTTACTTGTTTTTCTTCTAATTATCTTATTGCTAGCCAAATTACTTTCTTTCATATATTCTTTTGATTATCAGTAACCCGAGTTCTTCTAAATTAAAGCTTTGACCGAAATCCCATTTTTTGGTTAAACAGAAGTGAACCTCTGTCTTTGAATCCTATGTTAAAAGGACAAGCGATGATGGAGCGGTAAATATTTATTTGTATCAGATATTTATATCAAATTAATTTAATTTATAATAGTTAAGTCATTTAATGAAGTAAAAATTGTATTAATTAACCATGCTTAAATGATGAAAGTTTATGGGCAAACATCAAATACAAATAGCATTAGTAGTACCAAAAGTGAAGTAACAATTCCTTTAGCATGAATAAGTGGACTTACCAAGCTTATGATGATCACCCTGCCATTATTTGATTTCTTTTAAAATTATCGTCGAAAATGAGGGCAGTAATGAACAATGGAAGTGTGGAAGGTAGAACAAGGAAATCTCCCAGTCCTAAAAATACAAACAAATTATAACCTTAAGTTGAAATAAATTACTTTGATAGGAGGAAAAAGGTAAGAGAAAATATTAAAAGTAAAGTACCTCTTCAATTTCAAGAAATAGCAAAATCAACTCTTGTAAGAAAAAAATTCATTATATATAGTTTTAATTTTCCAAATACCAAATGTCTAAAACTTTTTACGGAATGTTAAAACTAGCTCTTCTCTGTATAAATTGTTTGCAACCCCCATCCAGGGCAGGAATTTTTATAAGTGGTGTCGAAATTTATAGAAGAATTGAAATATAACTTTGATTATCATACGTTTAAACAAGAAATAGCCTTAGTCTATTGGCTTTGTTTAGTCTTAAGTTAGAAAATGTCTTGAGTTCAATTCTACTTCATCACAATTTTTA
The DNA here is from genome assembly GCF_000393655.2 of Nicotiana sylvestris. Classification (NCBI taxonomy): domain Eukaryota; kingdom Viridiplantae; phylum Streptophyta; class Magnoliopsida; order Solanales; family Solanaceae; genus Nicotiana; species Nicotiana sylvestris. The sequence continues at coordinate 102,417,670 of NC_091059.1, forward strand.
ACCACAAATACTCTATCAAATTTGCTAATTGAGGTTTGAACCTTTGACCTGATAGAGCAAAATTAAGCACATAACCAACACACCAAGACACGACTTATTTCAAGTGCTGTCATTTTTTTCTACTTATTCGTTTCTGTATAATATAAATAGATATATTTAATAAACTTTTCCGACGAAACGATATCGTGTGACATTGCTTCGGTAAGCGTGCACCCGCCCCTTCCCCAAATCTTTTGCATTTGAAACAAACGAATACAATTGAATGCTATAGACAATTAGATAGATAGTGTTTGTGTAAGCTTACACTTAACCAAATCAATTTAAAGTACTTTTTAGTTTACCTCTATGCGTTTGGTAAATTATGGTGAAATAGAAATGCTTATAAACAATAAAAACAACAAAAACCCATAAGTTAGTCAGCCTTAATTTAATTCTTTGTTTTATCTCTCTATATATTTTGAAAAAGCGACAAAACTGCCCCTAATTTATTCGTTTTGATTTAAAAATACCCATGTCCGCCTATTTGTAAAAATTGCCTCTAACATCAATTTTTTGGCCCGCTCATACCCTAAAAACTAACGGTCCTATTTTGATTAAGAAAAAGTTTTATTACTTAATATATGTCAATTTCCTATTGGTTTAAATTAAAACCACATCCACATCTACTTATTAGCTTGCTCCAGGACCCAAAATATTCATACCCGACCCATGACCCGCTTATTAAAATGCCCTAACTTCACCTCTCAACTTCTACTCTTGCATCCCTGCCCTCCCACTCTACATCTTCTCTAATCATAAGGCCAAATACCTATGCGGCCCCTTAAACTTGGCTCGAATTTTTATTTTAATACTTTAACTAAGGCCAGTACCTATTGAACACTCTAACCTGGTCTTACTTGTACCTATTAAACACAATAGCTGACATGGCAAAAAAATGTGTATTTCACCACTCTTAAGCACGTGAATGGATCTGAAATTATATTTTTCCTTCTTTTTTATTTAAATAAAAACCTCTTTTTCTAAAGCAACCATATCACCACCTTATTAACTCCATTAATTCCGCTCTCCGCCATTAGTGCGACCATTTTCCTTCATTCTTCTTTCTCCTCACACCACCCTCCACCCTTCCCCTTCTTCCTCCTCCCTACCCACCACTGTCGCCACCACCCTCGATTCTTTTCTTTCCCTCCTTACATGAAATTGAGATTTAAAAATTTAGAGACGGAGAACAAGTTGACTCAGGAGGTTGAATTGATGAGATAATTAAAATTGATCAGAAATTGGATCACAGAAAATTGGAGAAGTATGAGATTGACGAAGAAGACGACGATGGAAAATTTTCCGACCATGAAGCTCTGCAAATTTCCCATGAACTTCAAATTATTTTTTGTCTTTAGATATTTATTTTTTAGTCAATGGATCAACCTCTTACATCGTCAATCTACTGCAGAGCTTGAAAGAAATCAGATTCCATAGAAGACTCTCCCCAATACTCAGCGTTTAAACAAATGGAATGAAACCCATTTTTTCTCTCTTTTTCTTTCTAGATTTTTTACTTTTCTTTTTCTTTGCTGACTTGTCTTTTCTTATTGGTGTCATTTGTTAGGTCAATGGCAAGTAGCTTCACGCTTTGAAGTCCGTTTAATGTTATAAAAAATGTGTTTAACAGGTATAAGTAAGATAAGGTTTAAGTGTTCAATAGGTACTCACCTTAGTTAAAGTGTCAAAATGAAAACTAGAGCCAAGTTTAATGGGTCGTACATGTATTTAACCATTGTCGACAGAGGACCATCGTCGGCTTAACTTTAAGATCTTCACCCTTCAGTACCTATGAATCTCCCTCTCCCACTCAAATTTTTCGGCATTAATTTAATTTTTAAATTAAAATTTTTTTTTGTAAATTTAATTTTCTGAGTGAAATTTGGTATTCTTTAGAATTGAATAAATGGTTCATTTTAAGATTTTAAGGTTGAATAAGTTATCTTTCTGCTTAAATTATATTTGTTGTTCGGCGGTGATTTGGTTGGAAAACTATCAACAGTGATTAAGTTGGGCAAGAAGAACATGGAAAGAGTTAGGGTACCAAATAATAAATTTATAAAAGAAAAATATGACATTTTGACAAATGGAACCTAAATAACGATTGGATCATAAGTCAGGTATGGAATTGGGTGTTTGAGAGGCTAAAAGTTTTATCGGGTTGGAACGATTAAGATGGATCATTAGTGGGTTATTTACAGATCAGATGTGGGTTAGAATGGGATTTTTAATTTTGACCAATAAGCAATTACCACGTCATATATAATAATAATTTTTTATTCAGCAAAGGTCTAGCAGAAATAAGGGCATGAATAAGCCAAATTTTAAACGGTGAGGGCAGTTTTTACAAAATAGGTGAACAAAGAATATTTTTAAACCAAAGCGAATAGGTTAGGAACATTTTTGACCCTTCTCCTATATTTTTTGTAATCCTCAAGTGCACTTCCAAAAAAAAAAAACACTACAGGTTCCATTTTTACTCTATTTCCATCATCGGACTTTTTCATGAAGAAAGAACTTTTAAATGTATATTTTTTGTTTTTACTCTATTTCCATCATTGGATATTTCCTGAAGAAAGAAATTTTAAATGTATATTTTTTGCACATGTTTGTAATTCTGAAATTATTGTGGATGAATATATTAAATGAGAATTGAGAAGAACTAAAATCATGTTGAAGGAGATTGTCTCAAAAGACCTATAAATTCTTGAAATTAATGCAATCAATACAAACTTAACTAAAAATATGACACAATAGAGAAAGAAGATCCATATAGTTGATATCCACTAATGGAAAATAAGTATAGAACTTTTAGTATTAATATTAATATTACCATTATTATTATTACTAGTAATATTTTTTTATAATTAAATTATTTTATAATTTTATTTTATTTGGTATAATGATGACATGAGTTGAGCTTAAAAAGAAAATTAGGATTAATATAGCAGACTCCAACTTATTTTGCATTGACGCGTAATGTTATATTTTTCTAAATAATTTTAAGGACATTTCAGTCATTTTAGTATATAATTTTTTTTAGTTAAACACACCAATATTTATTATAAGATTCAAGACTTTTATCTAAATATATAATTATATATTTATAAAATCAAGTTCAATGTCTTAAAATATAACTTGTCGAACATCAACTTTCAGTCAAACAAACTATACGAACTCATATATTGACTTTTAACATTTTCTCCCATAAAAATCAAAATACATCCTGAGCTTGCAGATTCTTTCATTAAAGCACACTCGGAGCTCAAAAAGTCGAAAAAAGACTGGAAGATATTTTCAAGATCAAGCAAGGAGACTCAGAATTGCTTAGGGAGTTCGTGGACAGATTCCAACGTAAAAGAATAACACTACCACGTGTACCTGATAATTGGGCAGCTATAGCTTTCACAAGTAATTTGAATGAAAAGAGCTCAGAAGCGACGAGGCGACTCAAGGAAAGTCTTATAGAATTCCCAACTACAACATGGAATGAAGTTTACAACAAGTATAAGCACGAAGTTAAGGATAGAAGAAGATACTGTTCCATGATTCCAAAAAGAAGAAAAAGTAAGTTCGAGATGGGCGGAAACCGAAAAAAGGTCCGGTAAAAACAGGTACGAGGCATACATGGGACCTGCGGGAAAAGATTCACGGTCAAAACAGGAGAATCAAAGGTATGATCACAAATCAAAGAATAGAGAGTCAGGCTATTAATCAAGATTTAGGAATGATCGAAACACCCATGAGTCACGAGACGATGATAGAAATTTGAAGGCGAGATTTGGCGGTTACAATTTCAATGTGAGCACTTCCGAGCTCGTAGTTGTTTTAAGAAGCATGGGTGATAAGGTACGGTGGCCAAAAGAGATGAGATCGAATCCAAACAGGCGCAACCCTGATCATTGGTGTGAGTTTCATAATGATAACGGGCATAAAACAGCAGACTGTAGATTTTTACAAAGTGAAGTTGATCATTTATTAAAACAAGGGTATCTCACCGAGTTATTCAATGAGAAAGGTAAGCAAGCTTACATGACGAATAGGCAGGAACCACCTAAACCACCTTCTCCTAAAAGGACCATCAACGTTATAAGCGGGGGTGAAGACATTAATGGCGTAACATACACTGCAACTAATAAAATTTCCAAAGTCACAATTACCCAAGGGAAACGGGTGCGACATGTATTAGAGGAAGACAACATTATATTTGATGATGCTGATGCGGATGGAGTATTATCTCCTCATAACGATGCCTTGGTAATATCTTTAATTGTACATGATACTAATGTGAAATGAATTTTGATTGATCCAGGTAGTTCCGTGAATATTATTTTGCTAAGAGTATTACGTGAGATGCAAGCTGAGGATAAATTAATACCAAAGGCGCATACTTCTGGATTTGACAATTCTAGTGTTGTGACTAAAGGAGAGGTAACACTCACCACATTCGCAGAAGGAGTTGTCAAAGACACAAAGTTTCAAGTAGTAGATATGGAGATGGCTTACAATATGATCCTTGGGAGACCATGGATCCATGAAATGGATGTCGTTCCTTCAACCTTGCATCAAGTTATTAAATTTCTATCACCATGGGGAATATGTCAAATCCGCGGGGATCAACATACGTACAGGAGCATCAACTCTGTAGAGATTCGAGTACAAAAAAAGAAGAAAAATAGCAATCACAGAAGACAATTGAGGGCACCACAGCACAAACCTCAACTGAACAAGGGCGGACAGATGTGGATTCAAGGCCTGATACCATTCAAGAACTAGAAGAAAACGAAAATATCAAAACAACAATTGAAGAACTGGAGGCTGTGATGTTATTTACACAATGGCCTGATAAGAAAGTCTACGTAGGGGCCAATCTAAGCCAAGGCATGAGAGGTAAGTTAATTGAATTTTTGAGAACTAACGTGGACTATTTTGCTTGGTCTCACTCTGACATGACAGGAATACCACCGGAGGTAATGACTCACAAACTGAATAAAGACCCAATGTACCCTCCTGTCAAACAAAAGAAAAGAAAGCAAGGAACTTTCAAGAACCAGGTGATTCAAGAAGAAGTTCAAAAATTGCTAAAGATTGGATCCATCCGCGAGGTAAAGTATCCTAATTGGTTAGCCAATACTGTTGTAGTTCCAAAGAAGAATGGTAAGTGGCGAGTTTGTGTGGATTACACAGACCTTAATAAAACTTGTCCTAAAGATTCTTTTCCACTACCACATATAGATCAGCTAATTGATGCTACTGCAGGGCATGAACTATTAAGTTTGTTTGATGCATATTTAGGGTACAATCAGATCAAAATGGATCCGGTAGATGAGGAAAAAACTTCATTCATAACAGACAGGAGGACTTACTATTATAAAGTAATGCCTTTTGGTCTAAAAAATGCTGGTGCAACATATCAAAGGTTGGTTACTAAAATGTTTCAAGATCATATGGGAAAAACCACGGAGGTTTATATAGACGATATGCTCGTTAAAACTCAGCATTCGAGAGATCATATATCACACTTGTCTGATATATTTCAGATTTTGCGCAAATTTAATATGAAATTAAATCCGAAAAATGTGCATTTGGTGTCGCGTCAGGTAAGTTTTTGGGTTTTCTTATTTTTAACCGTGGTATTAAAGTGAATCCCGCATAGATTAAGGCCATTGAAGAAATTCCTAATATGCTTTCAAGCAAAAAAGAAGTGTAGAGGTTGCACTTGCATTAATCATGGCATCTAGAAAATTAAGGCCTTATTTTCAATGTCATCCTATTGTTGTAGTACCCGCTTATCCATTACACAATATATTACAAAAGCATGAATTGTCAGGTAGGTTAGCTAAATGGGCTATAGAATTAAGTAAATATGATATCACCTACCAACCTAGAATTGCTATAAAATCTCAAGTGTTACCTGATTTCGTGGCTGATTTTAGCCAAGGGAGGCAATTAGAAGCAGAAAAAGAGTTGCAGGTGTTCAACGGAGCTAACCCAGGAACTTGGACCTTGTTTACTGATGGTTCATCTAATGTAAAAGGGTACTGGTTTAGGGATTGTTTTGGTACCACCTACGGGTGAAACCATTCGACAAGCTATAAAATGTCATTCTATAACTAACAATGAGGCAGAGTATGAAGCTATGATTGCAGGTTTAGAACTGGCACGAGAACTTGGCATAAATCAGATTATAATCAAAAGCAATTCACAGCTCGTAGTTAATCAAATGTTGGGGACTTATACGGCCAGGGAAGCAAGGATGCAACAAAACTTAGAGAAGGTACGAGATTTGATAAAGCAATTTCAAACCTGGAAAGTAACACAAATACCAAGGGATGGAAATGTTGAAGCCGATGCCCTAGCTAATCTTGCATCTGCGGCAGACGTGGCAAGCAATGAAAACGCTTCAGTTATTCATTTGTTTCATTCATTTCTTCACCTCGATAAGAATGAGATAAATTTTAATTACTTAACTTGGGATTGGAGGAACGAGATTGTTGCTTTTTTGCAGTATGGTACCGTCCCTGAAGATAAGAAGAAAGTTCATGCGCTTCGAAAAAAGGCTGTTCGGTATTGATTAAAGCAAGGCAATCTTTACCGAAAACTATTCGGTTTTCCCTTAGCAAGATGCCTCAGACCTTCTTAGACGGAATACGTAATAAGAGAAATACACGAGGGGCATTGTAGGAATCACGCAGGAGGAAAGTCATTGGTAAGAACCTTAATTAGGGCAGGTTATTATTGGCCCAAAATGGAAGAAGAAGCGGAAAGTTTCATGGCTAAATGTGATAAATGCCAAAGGTACGGTAATAATATGCATAGGCCCGCGGAATTATTACATCCGATCATTACACCATGGCCATTTATGAAATGGAGGATGGATATTGTGGGACCACTAGCGCAAGCAAAAGGACAGATAAAATTTTTGCTCGTACTCACTAATTATTTTACTAAATGGGTAGAAGCAGGAGCATTTAAACAGGTGCGAGAAAAGGAAGTTAAAGATTTCATTTGGCGGAATATCATATGCTGATTCAGTGTGCCAAAGGAGATCGTGTGTGATAATGGTCCTCAGTTTATAGACACTCAAATCACAGAATTCTTTCAAAGTTGGCAGATTAAAAGGATTACGTCTACACCTTATCATCTGGTGGGTAATGGGCAAGCTGAATCAACAAACAAAGTCATTATCAACAATTTAAAGAAGCGTTTAGAGGAATCCAAAGGTAATTGGCCAGAAGTGTTACCTGGTGTTTTATGGGCATATCGCACAACAGCAAAAATAAGTACAGGAAAAACACCATTTTCATTAGTTTATGGAGCTGAAGCTTTAATTCTAGTTGAGATAGGAGAGCCGAGTACACGATTCTCACAGGCGACAGAAGAATCTAATGACGAGGAAATGCGTATAAATCTTGATTTACTTGAAGGAAGAAGAGAAGCTGCACTAATAAGAATGGCAGCACAGAAGCAGGTCATAGAACAATACTACAACCGAAAAGCACACCTCAGATTCTTCAAAATTGGGGACTTCGTGCTCAAAAAGTTTTTCAATCTACGAAGGCAGCAAACATTAAAGAAACGATAGAACTCAAGGATAACAGGGTCAATAACTAGTTTAAATCCTAAAGTGAAAGGGTATGTATAAACAAAGGAAAATTCGGTTAAGTAGGAAGTAATTCTTTGATTCGGATTAGGAATGATAATAGGAAAATGATGAATCCAATGGTAGTCTCTACGAACTATAGAAATCAAACCTTCAGTAATTTGAGTGGGATAGATATCAGCACGATCTAAAGAACATACTTGGTTTCTAAGAGACTCTCTGTCATGATAAAAAGACAGTTCCGCAGGAACTATCTCTTCTACTGAAGGCTCACGAAGAGGTTCAGAAGATTCTTTACCCCTAGAAGAAGATCTTTGTGAAAAAGACTAGTTCAAGGGCCAGAACTAGGTGAAGGAATAGAAGAACCACGTGCAGATCCTAAACTACGGAGCCTACCTCCTCTTCTGCTCCTACTAGGGGCATTAGGGAAGGTATCAAAAATGGGAACCCTTCTAGGGTAAGGGTTTGATGAAGACATAATGATACGATGAAGAAGCGAACAGTGAAGAAGCGAACAGAGATTTGAGAAAATAGGATGTTCAGAAAACTTTATGTGGTAAAGATAAAGAAGGAAGTTATATTTATACTGATAAGCAACCGCCAAAGGAAAAGGTGCAATGATGGAAGGACTATAATAATGATAACTGACGCTTTGTGAATAGTGAAGCCGTGAAAAAGCCTTAAAAGTGCTGCAAAACTAATGAAAAGGTGACACGTAAGAAGAGCATTAAATGGAAGTGACAATTGAAGCATCAATTCTGTCATAGCATTAATGTGACAAAAATCCTCATTTTAATGAAATCCACTTCCCAAATATTCAAACGGTGAATAAATGGCAAGTGGGGGGACTATCTGTATTGGGAAAAATTGAGTTTACATATTAAAGTGGTGAAAAGATGACGTGTCATGACACATAGACTGGTCAAAGAGTTACAACTGGCAAAGAGGCACGAGTTGCAACAGATACGAGCAGAGGCAAAGGAAGAGGCACGAGCGGTTATCCAAAAGACTCAGCGCTCGTACTTATTTAAGTCCAAAAATCAAGGGGAATGAATCTGACACTACATGGGAGTACAGATACAGTATTTAATGAGCCTTAAATACTAGAAACGTTAGAGAATCTGTATTAAATGCAATGATTATGTAACATATCATTTATTGTCTTTAATTGTCCATAATGGCCTTATTATGACAAAGGCAAAACGAATATCTCCAAAATAGCTATAAAAGGGAGATAACAGATCAATTGTAGGGACACAAAGTATTATCTGAATGTACCGATTTACTTGTTTTTCTTCTAATTATCTTATTGCTAGCCAAATTACTTTCTTTCATATATTCTTTTGATTATCAGTAACCCGAGTTCTTCTAAATTAAAGCTTTGACCGAAATCCCATTTTTTGGTTAAACAGAAGTGAACCTCTGTCTTTGAATCCTATGTTAAAATTGGACAAGCGATGATGGAGCGGTAAATATTTATTTGTATCAGATATTTATATCAAATTAATTTAATTTATAATAGTTAAGTCATTTAATGAAGTAAAAATTGTATTAATTAACCATGCTTAAATGATGAAAGTTTATGGGCAAACATCAAATACAAATAGCATTAGCAGTACCAAAAGTGAAGTAACAATTCCTTTAGCATGAATAAGTGGACTTACCAAGCTTATGATGATCACCCTGCCATTATTTGATTTGTTTTAAAATTATCGTCGAAAATGAGGGCAGTAATGAACAATGGAAGTGTGAAAAAATTCATTATATATAGTTTTAATTTTCCAAATACCAAATGTCTAAAAATTTTTACGGAAAGTTAAAACCAGCTCTTCTCTGTATAAATTGTCTGCAACCCCCATCCAGGGCAAGAATTTTTATAAGTGGTGTCGAAATTTATAGAAGAATTGAAATATAACTTTGATTATCGTACGTTTAAACAAGAAATAGCCTTAGTTTATTGGCTTTGTTTAGTCTTAAGTTAGAAAATGTCTTGAGTTCAATTCTACTTCATCACAATTTTTAACCACAAATACTCTATCAAATTTGCTAATTGAGGTTTGAACCTTTGACCTGATAGAGCAAAATTAAGCACATAACCAACACACCAAGACACGACTTATGTCAACTGCTGTCATTTTTTTCTACTTATTCGTTTCTGTATAATATAAATAGATATATCTAATAAACTTTTCCGACGAAACGATATCGTGTGACATCGCTCCGGTAAGCGTGCATCCGCCCCTCCCCCAAATCTTTTGCATTTGAAACAAACGAATACAATTGAATGCTATAGACAATTAGATAGATAGTGTTTGTGTAAGCTTACACTTAACCAAATCAATTTAAAGTACTTTTTAGTTTACCTCTATGCGTTTGGTAAATTATGGTGAAATAGAAATGCTTATAAACAATAAAAACAATAAAAACCCATAAGTTAGTCAGCCTTAATTTAATTCTTTGTTTTATCTCTCTTTATATTTTGAAAAAGCGGCAAAACTGCCCCTAATTTATTCGTTTTGGTTTAAAAATACCCATGTCCGCCTATTTGTAAAAATTGCCTCTAACATCAATTTTTTGGCCCGCTCATACCCTAAAAACTAACGGTCCTATTTTGATTAAGAAAAAGTTTTATTACTTAATATATGTCAATTTCCTATTGGTTTAAATTAAAACCACATCCACATCTACTTATTAGCCCGCTCCAGGACCCAAAATATCCATACCCGACCCATGACCCGCTTATTAAAATGCCCTAACTTCACCTCTCAACTTCTACTCTTCCATCCCTGCCCTCCCACTCTACATCTTCTCTAATCATAAGGCCAAATACCTATGCGGCCCCTTAAACTTGGTTCGAATTTTTATTTTAATACTTTAACTAAGGCCAGTACCTATTGAACACTCAAACCTGGTCTTACTTGTGCCTATTAAACACAATAGCTGACATGGCAAAAAAATGTGTATTTCACCACTCTTAAGCACGTGAATGGATCTGAAATTATATTTTTCCTTCTTTTTTATTTAAATAAAAACCTCTTTTTCTAAAGCAACCATATCACCACCTTATTAACTCCATTACTTCCGCTCTCCGCCATTAGTGCGACCATTTTCCTTCATTCTTCTTTCTCCTCACACCACCCTCCACCCTTCCCCTTCTTCCTCCTCCCTATCCACCACTGTCGCCACCACCCTCGATTCTTTTCTTTCCCTCCTTACATGAAATGGAGATTTAAAAATCTAGAGACGGAGAACAAGTTGACTCAGGAGGTTGAATTGATGAGATAATTAAAATTGATCCGAAATTGGATCACAGAAAATTGGAGAAGTATGAGATTGACGAAGAAGACGACGATGGAAAATTTTTCGACCATGAAGCTCTGCAAATTTCCCATGAACTTCAAATTATTTTTTGTCTTTAGATATTAATTTTTTAGTCAATGGATCAACCTCTTACATCGTCAATCTGCTGCAGAGCTTGAAAGAAATCAGATTCCATAGAAGACTCTCCCCAATACTCAGCGTTTAAACAAATGGAATGAAACCCATTTTTCTCTCTCTTTTTCTTTCTAGATTTTTTACTTTTCTTTTTCTTTGCTGACTTGTCTTTTCTTATTGGTGTCATTTGTTAGGTCAATGGCAAGTAGCTTCACGCTTTGAAGTCCGTTTAATGTTATAAAAAATGTGTTTAACATGTATAAGTAAGATAAGGTTTAAGTGTTCAATAGGTACTCACCTTAGTTAAAGTGTCAAAATGAAAACTAGAGCCAAGTTTAATGGGTCGTACACGTATTTAACCATTGTCGACAGAGGACCACCGTCGGCTTAACTTTAAGATCTTCACCCTTCAGTACCTATGAATCTCCCTCTCCCACTCAAATTTTTCGGCATTAATTTAATTTTTAAATTAATATTTTTTTTTGTAAATTTAATTTTCTGAGTGAAATTTGGTATTCTTTGGAATTGAATTAATGGTTCATTTTAAGATTTTAAGGTTTAATAAGTTATCTTTCTGCTTAAGTTATATTTGTTGTTCGGCGGTGATTTGGTTGGAAAACTATCAACAGTGATTTAAGTTGGGCAAGAAGAACAGGGAAAGAGTTAGGGTACCAAATAATAAATTTATAAAAGAAAAATATGACATTTTGACAAATGGAACCTAAATAACGATTGGATCATAAGTCAGGTATGGAATTGGGTGTTTGAGAGGCTAAAAGATTTAACGGGTTGAAACGATTAAGATGGATCATTAGTGGGTTATTTACAGATCAGATGTGGGTTAGAATGGGATTTTTAATTTTGACCAATAAGCAATTACCACGTCATATATAATAATAAATTTTTATTCAGCAAAGGTCTAGCAGAAATAAGGGCATGAATAAGCCAAATTTTTAACGGTGAGGGCAGTTTTTACAAAATAGGTGAACAAAGAATATTTTTAAACCAAAGCGAATAGGTTAGAAACATTTTTGACCCTTCTCCTATATTTTTTGTAATCCTCAAGTGCACTTCCAAAAAAAAAACGACACTACAGGTTCCGTTTTTACTCTATTTCCATCATTGGACTTTTTCATAAAGAAAGAACTTTTAAATGTATATTTTTTGTTTTTACTCTATTTCCATCATTGGATATTTCCTGAAGAAAGAAATTTTAAATGTATATTTTTTGCACATGTCTGTAATTCTGAAATTATTGTGGATGAATATATTAAATGAGAATTGAGAAGAACTAAAATCATGTTGAAGGAGATTGTCTCAAAAGACCTATAAATTCTTGAAATTAATGCAATCAATACAGACTTAACTAAAAATATGACACAATAGAGAAAGAAGATCCATATAGTTGATATCCACTAATGGAAAATAAGTATAGAACTTTTAGTATTAATATTAATATTACCATTATTATTATTACTAGTAATATTTTTTTATAATTAAATTATTTTATAATTTTATTTTATTTGGTATAATGATGACATGAGTTGAGCTTAAATAGAAAATTAGGATTCATATAGCAGACTCCAACTTATTTTGCATTGACGCGTAATGTTATATTTTTCTAAATAATTTTAAGGACATTTCAGTCATTTTAGTATATAATTTTTTTTAGTTAAACACACCAATATTTATTATAAGATTCAAGACTTTTATCTAAATATATAATTATCTATTTATAAAATCAAGTTCAATGTCTTAAAATATAACTTGTCGAACATCAACTTTCAGTCAGACAAACTATACGAACTCATATATTGACTTTTAACATTTTCTCCCATAAAAATCAAAATATATCCTGAGCTTGCAGATTCTTTCATTAAAGCACACTAGGAGCTCAAAAAGTCGAAAAAAGGATGGAAGATATTTTCAAGATCAAGCAAGGAGACTCAGAATTGCTTAGGGAGTTCGTGGACAGATTCCAACGTAAAAGAATAACACTACCACGTGTACCTGATAATTGGGCAGCTATAGCTTTCACGAGTAATTTGAATGAAAAGATCTTAGAAGCTACGAGGCGACTCAAGGAAAGTCTTCGTGAATTCCCAACTACAACATGGAATGACGTTTACAACAGGTATAAGCACGAAGTTAAGGATAGAAGAAGATATTGTTCCATGATTCCAAAAAGAAGAAAAAGTAAGTTCGAGATGGGCGGAAACCGAAAAAAGGTCCGGTAAAAACAGGTACGAGGCATACATGGGACCTGCGGGAAAAGATTCACGGTCAAAACAGGACAATCAAAGGTATGATCACAAATCAAAGAATAGAGAGTCAGGCTCTTCATCAAGATTTAGGAATGATCGAAACACCCATGAGTCACGAGACGATGATAGAAATTTGAAGGCGAGATTTGGCGGTTACAATTTCAATATGAGCACTTCCGAGCTCGTAGTTGTTTTGAGAAGCATGGGTGATAAGGTACGGTGGCCAAAAGAGATGAGATCGAATCCAAAGAGGCGCAACCCTGATCAGTGGTGTGAGTTTCATAATGATAACGGGCATAAAACAGCAGACTGTAGATTTTTACAAAGTGAAGTTGATCATTTATTAAAACAAGGGTATCTCACCGAGTTATTCAATGAGAAAGGTAAGCAAGCTTACATGAATAATAGGTAGGAACCACCTAAACCACCTTCTCCTAAAAGGACCATCAACGTTATAAGCGGGGGTGAAGACATTAATGGCGTAACATACACTGCAGCTAATAAAATTTCCAAAGTCACAATTACCCAAGGGAAACGGGTGCGACATGTATTAGAGGAAGACAACATTATATTTGATGATGCTGATGCAGATGGAATATTATCTCCTCATAACGATGCCTTGGTAATATCTTTAATTGTACATGATACTAATGTGAAATGAATTTTGATTGATCCAGGTAGTTCCGTGAACATTATTTTGCTAAGAGTATTACGTGAGATGCAAGATGAGGATAAATTAATACCAAAGGCGCATACTTCTGGATTTGACAATTCTAGTGTTGTGACTAAAGGAGAGGTAACACTCACCACATTCGCAGAAGGAGTTGTCAAAGACACAAAGTTTCAAGTAGTAGATATGGAGATGGCTTACAATATGATCCTTGGGAGACCATGGATCCATGAAATGGATGTCGTTCCTTCAACCTTGCATCAAGTTATTAAATTTCCATCACCATGGGGAATATGTCAAATCCGCGGGGATCAACATACATACAGGAGCATCAACTCTGTAGAGATTCAAGTACGAAAAGAGAAGAAAAATAGCAATCACAGAAGACAATTGAGGGCACCACAGCACAAACCTCAACTGAACAAGGGCGGACAGATGTGGATTCAAGGCCTGATACCATTCAAGAACTAGAAGAAAACGAAAATATCAAAACAACAATTGAAGAACTGGAGGCTGTGATGTTATTTACACAATGGCCTGATAAGAAAGTCTACATAGGGGCCAATCTAAGCCAAGGCATGAGAGGTAAGTTAATTGAATTTTTGAGAACTAACGTGGACTGTTTTGCTTGGTTTCACTCTGACATGACAGGAATACCACCGGAGGTAATGACTCACAAATTGAATAAAGACCCAATGTACCCTCCTGTCAAACAAAAGAAAAGAAAGCAAGGAACTTTCAAGAACTAGGTGATTCAAGAAGAAGTTCAAAAATTGCTAAAGATTGGATCCATCCGCGAGGTAAAGTATCCTAATTGGTTAGCCAATACTGTTGTAGTTCCAAAGAAGAATGGTAAGTGGCGAGTTTGTGTGGATTACACGGACCTTAATAAAACTTGTCCTAAAGATTCTTTTCCACTACCACATATAGATCAGCTAATTGATGCTACTGCAGGGCATGAACTATTAAGTTTGTTTGATGCATATTTAGGGTACAATCAGATCAAAATGGATCCGGTAGATGAGTAAAAAACTTCATTCATAACAGACAGGAGGACTTACTGTTATAATGTAATGCCTTTTGGTCTAAAAAATGCTGGTGCAACATATCAAAGGTTGGTTACTAAAATGTTTCAAGATCATCTGGGAAAAACCACGGAGGTTTATATAGACGATATGCTCGTTAAAACTCAGCATTCGAGAGATCATATATCACACTTGTCTGATATATTTCAGATTTTGCGCAAATTTAATATGAAATTAAATCCGAAAAATGTGCATTTGGTGCCGCGTCAGGTAAGTTTTTGGGTTTTCTTATTTTTAATCGTGGTATTGAAGTGAATCCCGCATAGGTTAAGGCCATTGAAGAAATTCCTAATATGCTTTCAAGCAAAAAAGAAGTGCAGAGGTTGCACTTGCATTAATCATGGCATCTAGAAAATTAAGGTCTTATTTTCAATGTCATCCTATTGTTGTAGTAACCGCTTATCCATTACACAATATATTACAAAAGCATGAATTGTCAGGTAGGTTAGCTAAACGGGCTATAGAATTAAGTGAATATAATATCACCTACCAACCTAGAATTGCTATAAAATCTCAAGTGTTACCTGATTCCGTGGCTGATTTTAGCCAAGGGAGGCAATTAGAAGCAGAAAAAGAGTTGCAGGTGTTCAACGGAGCTAACCTAGGAACTTGGACCTTGTTTACTGATGGTTCATCTAACGTAAAAGGGTACTGGTTTAGGGATTGTTTTGGTACCACCTATGGGTAAAACCATTCGACAAGCTATAAAATGTCATTCTATAACTAACAATGAGGCAGAGTATGAAGCTATGATTGCAGGTTTAGAACTGGCACGAGAACTTGGCATAAATCAGATTATAATCAAAAGCAATTCATAGCTCGTAGTTAATCAAATGTTGGGGACTTATACGGCCAGGGAAGCAAGGATGCAACAATACTTAGAGAAGGTACGAGATTTGATAAAGCAATTTCAAACCTGGAAAGTAACACAAATACCAAGGGATGAAAATGTTGAAGCCGACGCCCTAGCTAATCTTGCATCTGCGGCAGACGTGGCAAGCAATGAAAACGCTTCAGTTATTCATTTGTTTCATTCAGTTCTTCACCTCGATAAGAATGAGGTAAATTTTAATAACTTAACTTGGGATTGGAGGAACGAGATTGTTGCTTTTTTGCAGTATGGTACCGTCCCTGAAGATAAGAAAAAAGTTCATGCGCTTCGAAAAAAGGCTGCTCGGTATTGCTTAAAGCAAGACAATCTTTACTGAAAAATATTCGGTTTTCCCTTAGCAAGATGCCTCAGACCTTCTTAGACGGAATACGTAATAAGAGAAATACACGAGGGGCGTTGTAGGAATCACGCAGGAGGAAAGTCATTGGTAAGAACCTTAATTAGGGCAGGTTATTATTGGCCCAAAATGGAAGAAGAAGCGGAAAGTTTCATGGCTAAATGTGATAAATGCCAAAGGTACGGTAATAATATGCATAGGCCCGCGGAATTATTACATCCGGTCATTACACTATGGCCATTTATGAAATGGATGATGGATATTGTGGGACCACTAGCGCAAGCAAAAGGACAGATAAAATTTTTGCTCGTACTCACTAATTATTTTACTAAATGGGTAGAAGCAGGAGCATTTAAACAGGTGCGAGAAAAGGAAGTTAAAGATTTCATTTGACGGAATATCATATGCCGATTCAGTATGCCAAAGGAGATCGTATGTGATAATGGTCCTCAGTTTATAGGCACTCAAATCACAGAATTCTTTCAAAGTTGGCAGATTAAAAGGATTACGTCTACACCTTATCATCCGGTGGGTAATGGGCAAGCTGAATCAACAAACAAAGTCATTATCAACAATTTAAAGAAGCGTTTAGAGGAATCCAAAGGTAATTGGCCAGAAGTGTTACCTGGTGTTTTATGGGCATATCGCACAACATCATAAGAACAGGAAAAACACCATTTTCATTAGTTTATGGAGCTGAAGCTTTAATTCCAGTTGAGATAGTAGAGCCGAGTACACGATTCTCACAGGCGACAGAAGAATCTAATGACGAGGAAATGCGTGTAAATCTTGATTTACTTGAAGGAAGAAGAGAAGCTGCACTTATAAGAATGACAGCACAGAAGAAGGTCATAGAACGATACTACAACCGAAAAGCACACCTCAGATTCTTCAAAATTGGGGACTTCGTGCTCAAAAAGTATTTCAATCTACAAAGGCAGCAAACATTAAAGAAACGATAGAACTCAAGGATAACAGGGTCAATAGCTGGTTTAAATCCTAAAGTGAAAGGGTATGTATAAACAAAGGAAAATTCGGTTAAGTAGGAAGTAATTCTTTGATTCGGATTGGGAATGATAATAGGAAAATGATGACTCCAATGGCAGTCTCTACGAACTATAGAAATCAAACCTTCAGTAATTTGAGTGGGATAGATATCAGCACGATCTAAAGAACATACTTGGTTTCTAAGAGACTCTCTGTCATGATAAAAAGACAGTTCCGCAGGAACTATCTCTTCTACTGAAGGCTCACGAAGAGGTTCAGAAGGTTCTTTACCCCTAGAAGAAGATCTTTGTGAAAAAGAACCTCTAGTTCAAGGGCCAGAACTAGGTGAAGGAATAGAAGAACCACGTGCAGATCCTAAACTACGGAGCCTACCTCCTCTTCTGCTCCTACTAGGGGCATTAGGGAAGGTATCAAAAATGGGAACCCTTCTAGGGTTAGGGTTTGATGAAGACATGATGATACGATGAATAAGCGAACAGAGATTTGAGAAAATAGGATGTTCAGAAAACTTTATGTGGTAAAGACAAAGAAGGAAGTTATATTTATACTGATAAGCAACCGCCAAAGGAAAAGGTGCAATGATGGAAGGACTATAATAATGATAACTGACGCTTTGTGAATAGTGAAGCCGTGAAAAAGCCTTAAAAGTGCTGCAAAACTAATGAAAAGGTGACACGTATGAAGAGCATTAAATGGAAGGACAATTGAAGCATCAATTCTGTCATAGCATTAATGTGACAAAAATCCTCATTTTAATGAAATCCACTTCCCAAATATTCAAACGGTGAATAAATGGCAAGTGGGGGGGACTATCTGTATTGGGAAAAATTGAGTTTACATATTAAAGTATTGAAAAGATGACGTGTCATGACACATAGACTGGTCAAAGAGTTATAACTGGCAAAGAGGCATGAGTTGCAACAGATACGAGCAGAGGCAAAGGAAGAGGCACGAACGGTTATCCAAAAGACTCAGCGCTCGTACTTATTTAAGTCCAAAAATCAAGGGGAATGAATCTGACACTACATGGGAGTACAGATACAGTATTTAATGAGCCTTAAATACTAGAAACGTTAGAGAATCTGTATTAAATGCAATGATTATGTAACGTAGCATTTAATATCTTTAATTGTCCATAATGGCCTTATTATGACAAAGGCAAAACGCATATCTCCAAAATAGCTATAAAAGGGAGTGAACAGATCAATTGTAGGGACACAAAATATTATCTGAATATACCGATTTACTTGTTTTTCTTCTAATTATCTTATTGCTAGCCAAATTACTTTCTTTCACATATTCTTTTGATTATCAATAACCCGAGTTCTTCTAAATTAAAGCTTTGACCGAAATCCCATTTTTTGGTTAAACAGAAGTGAACCTCTGTCTTTGAATCCTATGCTAAAACTGGACAAGCGATGATGGAGCGGTAAATATTTATTTGTATCAGATATTTATATCAAATTAATTTAATTTATAATAGTTAAGTCATTTAATGAAGTAAAAATTGTATTAATTAACCATGCTTAAATGATGAAAGTTTATGGGCAAACATCAAATACAAATAGCATTAGCAGTACCAAAAGTGAAGTAACAATTCCTTTAGCATGAAAAAGTGGACTTACCAAGCTTATGATGATCACCCTGCCATTATTTGATTTCTTTTAAAATTATCGTCGAAAATGAGGGCAGTAATGAACAATGGAAGTGTGGAAGGTAGAACAAGGAGATCTCCCAGTCCTAAAAATACAAACAAATTATAACCTTAAGTTGAAATAAATTACTTTGATAGGAGGAAAAAGGTAAGAGAAAATATTAAAAGTAAAGTACCTCTTCAATTTCAAGAAATAGCAAAATCAGCTCTTGTAAGAAAAAAATTCATTATATATAGTTTTAATTTTTCAAATACTAAATGTCTAAAACTTTTTACGGAAAGTTAAAACCAGCTCTTCTCTGTATAAATTGTCTGCAACCCCTATCCAGGGTAGGAATTTTTATAAGTGGTGTCGAAATTTATAGAAGAATTGAAATATAACTTTGATTATCGTACGTTTAAACAAGAAATAGCCTTAGTCTATTGGCTTTGTTTAGTCTTAAGTTAGAAAATGTCTTGAGTTCAATTCTACTTCATCACAATTTTTAACCACAAATACTCTATCAAATTTGCTAATTGAGGTTTGAACCTTTGACCTGATAGAGCAAAATTAAGCACATAACCAACACACCAAGACACGACTTATGTCAAGTGCTGTCATTTTTTTCTACTTATTCGTTTCTGTATAATATAAATAGATATATTTAATAAACTTTTTCGACGAAACGATATCGTGTGACATCGCTTCGATAAGCGTGCATCCGCCCCTCCCCCAAATCTTTTGCATTTGAAACAAACGAATACAATTGAATTCTATAGACAATTAGATAGATAGTGTTTGTGTAAGCTTACATTTAACCAAATCAATTTAAAGTACTTTTTAGTTTACCTCTATACGTTTGGTAAATTATGGTGAAATAGAAATGCTTATAAACAATAAAAATAACAAAAATCCATAAGTTAGTCAGCCTTAGTTTAATTCTTTGTTTTATCTCTCTATATATTTTGAAGAAGCGGCAAAACTGCCCCTAATTTATTCGTTTTGGTTTAAAAATACCCATGTTCGCCTATTTGTAAAAATTGCCTCTAACATCAATTTTTTGGCCCGCTCATACCCTAAAAACTAACGGTCCTATTTTGATTAAGAAAAAGTTTTATTACTTAATATATGTCAATTTCCTATTGGTTTAAATTAAAACCACATCCACATCTACTTATTAGCCCGCTCCATGACCCAAAATATCCATACCCGACCCATGACCCGCTTATTAAAATGCCCTAACTTCACCTCTGAACTTCTACTCTTCCATCCCTGCCCTCCCACTCTACATCTTCTCTAATCATAAGGCCAAATACCTATGCGGCCCCTTAAACTTGGTTCGAATTTTTATTTTAATACTTTAACTAAGACCAGTACCTATTGAACACTCAAACCTGGTCTTACTTGTGTCTATTAAACACAATAGCTGACATGGCAAAAAAATGTGTATTTCACCACTCTTAAGCACGTGAATGGATCTGAAATTATATTTTTCCTTCTTTTTTATTTAAATAAAAACCTCTTTTTCTAAAGCAACCATATCACCACCTTATTAACTCCATTACTTCCGCTCTCCGCCATTAGTGCGACCATTTTCCTTCATTCTTCTTTCTCCTCACACCACCCTCCACCCTTCCCCTTCTTCCTCCTCCCTACCCACCACTGCCGCCACCACCCTCGATTCTTTTCTTTCCCTCCTTACATGAAATGGAGATTTAAAAATTTAGAGACGGAGAACAAGTTGACTCAGGAGGTTGAATTGATGGATAATTAAAATTGATCAGAAATTGGATCACAGAAAATTGGAGACGTATGAGATTGACGAAGAAGACGACGATGGAAAATTTTCCGACCATGAAGCTCTGCAAATTTTCCATAAACTTCAAATTATTTTTTGTCTTTAGATATTTATTTTTTAGTCAATGGATCAAC
This sequence comes from Nicotiana sylvestris, assembly GCF_000393655.2. NCBI lineage: Eukaryota > Viridiplantae > Streptophyta > Magnoliopsida > Solanales > Solanaceae > Nicotiana > Nicotiana sylvestris. The sequence continues at coordinate 102,438,569 of NC_091059.1, forward strand.
CTCTTACATCGTCAATCTGCTGCAGAGCTTGAAAGAAATCAGATTCCATAGAAGACTCTCCCCAATACTCAGCGTTTAAACAAATGGAATGAAACCCATTTTTCATCGTCAATCTGTCTTTAGATATTTATTTTTTTACTCAGCGTTCATTTTAAGATTTTAAGGTTTAATAAGTTATCTTTCTGCTTAAGTTATATTTGTTGTTCGGCGGTGATTTGGTTGGAAAACTATCAACAGTGATTAAGTTGGGCAAGAAGAACAGGGAAAGAGTTAGGGTACCAAATAATAAATTTATAAAAGAAAAATATGACATTTTGACAAATGGAACCTAAATAACGATTGGATCATAAGTCAGGTATGGAATTGGGTGTTTGAGAGGCTAAAAGATTTAACGGGTTGGAACGATTAAGATGGATCATTAGTGGGTTATTTACAGATCAGATGTGGGTTAGAATGTGATTTTTAATTTTGACCAATAAGCAATTACCACGTCATATATAATAATAATTTTTTATTCAGCAAAGGTCTAGCAGAAATAAGGGCATGAATAAGCCAAATTTTTAACGGTGATGGCAGTTTTTACAAAATAGGTGAACAAAGAATATTTTAAAACCAAAGCGAATAGGTTAGGAACATTTTTGACCCTTCTCCTATATTTTTTGTAATCCTCAAGTGCACTTCCAAAAAAAAAAAAAACGACACTACAGGTTCCGTTTTTACTCTATTTCCATCATTGGACTTTTTCATGAAGATAGAACTTTTAAATGTATATTTTTTGTTTTTACTCTATTTCCATCATTGGATATTTCTTGAAGAAAGAAATTTTAAATGTATATTTTTTGCACATGTTTGTAATTCTGAAATTATTGTGGATGAATATATTAAATAAGAATTGAGAAGAAATAAAATCATGTTGAAGGAGATTGTCTCAAAAGACCTATAAATTCTTGAAATTAATGCAATCAATACAGACTTAACTAAAAATATGACACAATAGAGAAAGAAGATCCATATAGTTGATATCCACTAATGGAAAATAAGTATAGAACTTTTAGTATTAATACTAATATTACCATTATTATTATTACTAGTAATATTTTTTTATAATTAAATTATTTTATAATTTTATTTTATTTGGTATAATGATGACATGAGTTGAGCTTAAATAGAAAATTAGGATTCATATAGCAGACTCCAACTTATTTTGCATTGACGCGTAATGTTATATTTTTCTAAATAATTTTAAGGACATTTCAGTCATTTTAGTATATAATTTTTTTTAGTTAAACACACCAATATTTATTATAAGATTCAAGACTTTTATCTAAATATATAATTATCTATTTATAAAATCAAGTTCAATGTCTTAAAATATAACTTGTCGAACATCAACTTTCAGTCAAACAAACTATACGAACTCATATATTGACTTTTAACATTTTCTCCCATAAAAATCAAAATATATCCTATGGTACACTCTTAATACACGTGGTTTTCATGAAAATTCACAGGAAAAGCCAGCTGATATGGTCTAAAAAAAGGTAATCACTCGAAAACATTATGTAGCAAGTTGGCAATTGTTACTGACGTTGTACTTCAAAGGCCACAAAAATTAGTTGGTTCATGCGACCACTCGTATTGTGCATATCCGACAGGTAAGCAACCCTTGATTTCCAAATATACATACAGAAATGGAAATAATGAAATAAAAAGGCAAAATCACAACCAGAAAAAGACTACCAAAAATCAAACCTTCGTCAAGTACACGTAGGAATATGCATCAAAAGATCCATCAACCAACAAAAAACAAAAATCAATTGGGTCATATCAAATCCTGGATGCCCATCATTTTCTTTTTTTCTTCTTCTTTTCTCATGGTGCAGTATAACCAACATAACATCCAAATAGATTATTGTTAACTATTTTTGATTAAATGAGAAACCTTATAGAAAGATATATATTATGGACATACTTTGGTGGACAGAGTCATTCTGATGAAATAATCTAAATACACCTAAATTGTCATTAGACACTTCTAAAACGTATATTATGGACATGTCATTTGGTACAAGGATGGGATACAAATAACTATTTTCGGTCTCATTTCTTGTTCTTTCCATATATTTCATTTATTTTTCAATCAAGTACATAAAAGAAAGAAAATTGTTGCAGATTTCTTAAGCCTTCAACTGGAAAAATGAAGGCCCACTCAACAAGCCGTTGTATCTCTTTTAGATCACTTCAACTACATGTTCCACCGGCTACTTTACTCCGGCGGAAACATATATTCAAAAGACTCAATTTCCACGTCAGCATTTCAGTCCGTTGTTCGGCCGACGGTACCGATAACTCCGCCGAGGTAATTAGTTCCTCGGCTACAAGGCGTAATGTACTGCTCATGCCTTTACTTACAATCGGAGCTTGTGCTCTTCGGTCGGCAGTGTCCAGAGCGGACGACAAGCCGCCGCCGGAGAGTACGCCGTCTACTCCGGTGACTACAGCTGAGACTCCGTCGCCTGCTCCGGCAGTTAAGGCGGAGGAAAAGAAAGAGGAAGTGATAAATTCGAGGATTTATGACGCGACGGTAATAGGAGAGCCGTTGGCTTTGGGGAAGGACAAGAAGAAGGTGTGGGAGAAGCTCATGAATGCTCGGGTTGTGTATTTAGGCGAAGCCGAGCAAGTTCCGACTCGAGATGATAAGGAATTGGAGCTGGAGATTGTGAAGAATATGAGGAAGAGATGCGCTGAAGCAGAGCGACCCATTTCGTTGGCTTTAGAAGCATTTCCCTCTAATTTACAACAACAACTCAATCAATACATCGCTAGAAGGTTAGAATTCCCTGCCAGTATTTCCATAATTGGTTATTGAAAATAAAATAAAAACTATTTTTTGCCCTATCTGCACAGTATAATATTTCAATGAAGGTGATTCAATTGAACCTCCTTCCTTCAAGCTAGCTCCGCCCCTGAAATAAACCTTGTTTAGGGTTAATGCGATATCGTTATCAAAGAGTTTGTTATAGTCCACTTGTTACATCTATAATATATAGAGAAATTTTCACATGAAATAGTTGCATTGAGATATTTGTATGATACAGTATCTGATGTTATGGACTTGATATTGCAGGATAGATGGAGAGAGTTTAAAATCTTATGTAGCACATTGGCCAACTCAATATTGGCAGGAGTATGAGCCCTTACTAAGTTATTGTCGCGACAATGGGGTTCGGCTGGTCGCATGTGGTTTGCCGCTAGAGGTACTTATTATCTGTGTTTTCATCTATTAGTTGACGGGCATGAACTAGAAATATTTCTGAATCCAGAGGAAAAAGCAGCAAACAATAGTACCTATGAATGATATTCAGCATAAAAAGGATGGACTCCTTTTATTATCATAAAAGATCTCTTCGTTCTTAAAATTCCAATTCTTTTCACTTCCTTTAAGTGCTCTGCATTGATCAACTTTTTCTAGCTTCATAAGTTTCATGTGGAAATGATAAATTTTCTTGTTTTTTTCTGGATTAGGTCCTACGAACAGTTCAAGCAGAAGGTATTCAGGGGCTTTCAAAAGCTGATCATAAGAAATATGCTCCTCCAGCTGGTTCAGGTTTCATCTCAGGCTTTACGTCAATGTCACGCAGATCATCCATTGATGTAAATCTGCTGAACCAGCCTACTCCTTTTGGACCAAGCTCGTATCTCTCTGCACAAGCAAGAGTTGTTGAGGAGTACAACATGTCCCAGATAGTTTTACAAGCAGTGATGGATGATGGAGCAGCTGGTATGCTTGTTGTTGTCACAGGTGCTACCCATGTCATGTATGGATCAAGAGGGACTGGAGTGCCTGCTAGAATTTCAAGGAAGATACAAAAGAAAAATCAAATTGTTTTACTACTTGACCCTGAAAGACAATGGTTAAGGAGGGAGGGAGAAGTTCCTGTTGCTGATTTCTTGTGGTACTCCGCAGCTAGACCTTGTAGCAGAAATTGTTTTGATCGTGCAGAAATTGCCCGTGTGATGAATGCAGCTGGCAGGAGACGAGATGCCTTACCACAGGTTAGTCATTTATGCTTCAAGGTGAAGGACTTTAACTAATCAGCTTCCAAAACTCACATTTGGCTGCAGTCAAACATACAGATTGAATCATTAAAACAGATAGTCTCCTGCTAACTGAGTCTGTCAAGCTTCTGATATGGAGCTTGAAGTTATTAACCAAAAAAATCAGTTATGCTTTACAAGATCTACCAATGCTCCTTCTACCTGAGTTCTTCAGAGTTGGGGTTTCAAAACCAAATTTCTTAGCTTGTACGTTATAGAAATTGAAGAAATGATGAAAAAAGAAAAGCTTGCTTCTTTACACCAAAAGCTTGTCAGATGAAGTTAATAGATTAATAGAATATCTTTAGAATGCACTAACATTCAGTATGGCGAAAAATATACAAATTACCGAACCTCTTATAAATCTTGGAAAAGTTTTAGGCCAAGACATCCATACCACATTTGTAGAGAATACTTCCACCTGGAGATTTGTGATTATGCTTTCTGAAGAGACTTATATCTAATGAAGGACCTGAGATCATTTGGCTGCAGAATCCTGCTCTCAGTCAGTAACCAGAGATGGGAATCTTCACTCTACCTTATCTTGATCTGGTTCAACATAACGTTTTCTTACTATCGCATGTTGTCTTTGCGAGGTATATTCTATATGTGAAGGATATCCTATAACCTCAAACAGCACTATATTCGATGTATGAGGTTCATGTTCGTGATTAAGACCAGTTACTGAATTGAAAATTATGCATCAGTTCACTCTGGTCCATGTTCAATGCTCTCTCCTTGGCTGCTTTATCTGATTCCCTAAGATCCTGTCTAGCTTGACTTGTCTCTGGGCCCATTAGCAATTAGATATTTCTCACTTATTAAAATGAATTCCATTTGCAAATGGACTTTTAGTACTGTGGAGAAGAACTTTTCTGATTGAATCCTACCCTTCCCAGATTTGCAATTATCATGTTCCGGAAGCACCGTCTAGTTTCTCTCATGTGCATCACATCTACTTCATTTTCTTATGATGATGGTGTTCGGGCCAACTTATGCGCACATCGGCTGCTACCTCCCACCAGCACCGATTCTGCTTGAATCTAGCCACTAAAGCATAGGCAAATGGGAAGAAAGAACCTAGTGTTTTCTTCATCAAGAAATAACCTATTGTATTTTGTCTCTGCTAGGATTTGAACCCTGGTCTCCAAGGTTCGCACCACTTCATTAACCACTAGGCTACATCTGCTCACGTCTACTTCATTTTTGAAACCATCTTTTCAAGTGGCAATAACTTTCATACTACAAGACCCACTCCTTGTATAATAAGAGTCCTGCACTGGTGGCATTTATACCATTTACCACAACCTTGACCCGTGAATAGTGTGTTAAAGGTCATTAGATGCAACTTTCTTCGTTCTATCTGCTGTATTGAATTGGTTTTTGATACCTCTGCTTGTTTATTTGTTAGGTATCTTCTCTGCTTTAGCAAGCATCGGTCATATTTTCATCTTCTCTGCTTTAGCAAGCATCGGTCATATTTTCATCTCAGTAGTAAACTAGATCCCACAATTTTTTTTGAAGTTACTCATCATAAACTTTTCTATCACATTTTGTGGACATGGCTTGGCGCACCGGTAAAAGTTGACGCTATGTGACCAAGAGGTCAAGGGTTCAAGCCGCTAAAATAGCCGCTTGCAAAAATGCAAGGTAAGGCTGCGTGCATAATACCTAAGGTAGTTTGGCCCTTCTCCGGGCCCCGCACATAACGGGAGCTTAGTGCACAGGGCTGCCTTTATTTTTATTTTTTTTGAACATGGCTTCCTGGGCATTTAATGGATGCACAAAATATTAGGTGTTAATTGAAAAATCTCTTACTGCAAATGTACTAAATAATTCCAGAAGTAAAGGGGTTACAAGTTTCATAATTCATTACAGGATAATTGCTATTCCGACCAATAAACCGCAACACCCTGCTACTTTCGTATACTACAACCAAGTTTGAGTTTGGATAATAATGCCCGTTAAACATTTGGGTCCCAAAAGCATTAGTAAAAAGGGGCTTGTCCTTTTAGTCTTTGATCAATAAGTGAGAGTGACACAAGGCTTGTCTTTCCGGGTGTAATATATCACATCTTCATAATGGTAGAAAGTAATTGAGATAAAATTGAACTAAGTGGCACAAGGAACTGTTGGAAGTATTTGGTAAGAAACTTCATTCTGGAAGCACGTATTTTTTTCATTTGTGTATTTGAATCAATCAGCACTTTTTCTTATAACCAAATATCCTTGCTTTTTTCAGCTTCAAAACTTGGTGACACTAGGCTCACTTTTTACCCTTCTCCTTCACTAATCAGGATTCGCACTCGTGACGTGCCCCTACAACACATTCCGCTCTGTGCTTATTTGCCTTTGAACCAAATCCCTGGGAGCTATAGCACTTTTTTAATAGGGTGTAAGGCCCCGTGAATTTCCTGCTCAGAACCCCGAATCCCGTGGCGCCAAGTTAGGAGCATGTGTTAGGGTTCACAAAAAAAAAAATTCTTCGCTCGCCGCGGTTCGGACCCCTTTGGATACAGTGCATTAAAAAGTCTAAGAAATAATGTTTTCCAGAGAAGTGCGATTTTGCGGTCGAGAATGCGGTCGCATATCAGGTATGCGAACCGCATAGGGGGCATAGTCACCGCAAAGTGAGTCAGTGTGTTAGTCAAATTTAAGGTTAAATATGCGGTCCACTATGCGATCGCATAACCGATATGTGGACTGCATAGTCGTCGCATAATTTCCTTGGGATTTTGTAAGGAGCAGTTCTGCGGTGCATTATGCGACCGCAGAACGGGTATGTGGACCGCATTTCTGCCGCATACCCAGACAAAATGTTCAGATTTTGGGAGCACTTTTGCGGTCCATTATGCGGGCCGCATTTCCACTTTGCGATCGCAAACCTGACTCGGGCTCCAATTTTCTAAATTTTTATAACCCGACCCCATTTTAATATATAGTCTTTGGGGCTTCATTTGGGGTCATTTTTCTACTGATTTTAGAGAGAGTTGAGAGCATTTTAGAGAGAGAAGGAGGAACCCAACATTCAATCATCCAATCTTGCATCAATTTTCAAGAATCAAAGAAACCAATCACAAGTTCTTCATCTAAGAGGTAAGATTCTATACATTAGACTTTAATTTCGAGTTTGGGGTATAAGATGAGATATTGAGGTATGATTCTTGGGTGTAATACTATTATGTATACATGCATGTACAAATTAGGTTTGTGGAAAGATTGTTGAACATAAATGAGTAAAGATTGGGTTGGGAAATGAAGGAAATCTTGTAAAAGAGATTTGAAATCAAGATGCACAACTAGTATTTGATAAAATGCTCAAACAAGCTGAAACCATGAATACCTTCCTAATTTGTGTTCAATTTTGTTATGTCTCAAAGTAGATTGGGGTTGCTAGAATTTCCGGAACGTCATAGTAACTTAAGGAAATCTTAAACAAGGCATGTATGGCTAAAACCCCCTCCTCTTAGAAATTGAGCTCCCATGGTGCCCGTGTAAGTGTTGTAAGTTCGAAATGTGACTGATGCAATGCTTGTTATGTTAAGTGAATTGATGTTGTGAAAATGTATGTGGTAAGTACTTCTTTATGTGTTTAATGTGCTATTCTTATAAATGGAAGATGTGTGGAGAACATGATTTATGTGCTAAATGCCTAACTGTCATGCCAAGGTTACTTTGGAACTAACATGCCAAACTTGATGAATTTCCTTCTATGCTTATGACTTAAATTGCTTTTGTATATGCCTATGACTTTAAGTGGCAAGGTGAATGTTGGAAATGGGAATAATGTGAAACGTGAGTTATGAAACGTGGAAATTGTGGCCCCAAGCGCCGGTAAACTAATACATGTGTAGCCGAAGATCGGTATAAGATGAATAACGGAAAATGGTAACGTCTCGGGGAGACAGCTTAGCTGATCGGACCGTGATCGGACGCCATGATATATATATACACATGGTGGTAATGTATTGATGATTGAAACTGGAAGGTGTGAATGAAATAATGGTAACGTCTCGGGGAGACGACTTAGCCGATCGGGCCGCGATCGGACTCCGCTCACAGAAGCGGTGGTAATATGGATAATGATGCAACAGTGTGGGGTGCTCCAATCTAAAATTGCAAGAACCCTGTAGAAATCATGTGAACCTTCTTATATTGTTGGCATGGTGCTTATTTGAAACTTTGTTGCCTTTACTATTTCCTCTTTACTCTTGAATGGTTGTTCTTTCTAACAAGATGGTGTTTAGTTATACATACTAGTACTATTCCATGGTACTAACGTCCCTTTTGCCGGGGGCGCTACATTTTTAAATGAATGTAGGTGGCTCTATAGTGGATAGTACCGATCGTATGTAGCAGAGCATCCTTTTCTCAAAATCTTGGTGAGCTCCTTCCTCCTTCAAGGGGTCATGTGGTACACCTTTTGTTATAGATATCCATTTTGAGGTATAGCCGGGGCCTTGTTGCCGGCGTTGTTATCACTGTCTTTTGTATCCTTAGAGGCTCCGTAGACGTTTGTGTGAGTTATGTACGGGTATTGGATAGGTCAATGAACCATGTTGTGACCTTGTACTCTTGCTTTCCTTTAAACTATAACTGTGTGGAATCTTGGACACTTAACTACGATTTAATGTTGTGATATAAAATGAACTAAAATGTTGAATGTACTATCTTTCCTTGTCTAAATAAATGAAAGCATAGTTTCCCTATTCATATTGAGTTGGATGGGGTAGTGTTTTATGAGGCTTGCTCAGTTGGGTTCACTCGATTGAGCACCGGTCGCGCCTCCCGAGGTGGGGCGTGACAAACTTGGTATCAGAGCCTAAGGTTTGGAAGTGTCCTAGGATGTCTCGGAGCCGTGTCTAGTAGAGCCCTTCTTATCGGTGTGTAGTCGACCACATATATAAATTGGAGGCTACTTGGGCATTTAGGAATAACACCCTTCTTTGATGTTCTGGATCGTGCGGTGAAACTGTCCCTCTCTAATCAGTGCAATGTTCTATCTTTTAGTAAATGATACCTAAGAAGAAAGCGAGAACTGGCCAAGCAGCTAATGCCACCTCAGTAGTGGCTGATGATTCACTGCTTGATACTGTTGATGAGGGTAGCCGCCTTGCTAATGCTCTGCCTGGTTCTTCTACTCCAGAGCAGACTACCCCAGTTCCCACACCCGTGGAGGGTACCACCATCCCTCCCGTTGATACTCCTATCCCGCCTCTAGCTCCAGCTTCCGGTTCTGGTATTTCGGATGGGGATCTTAAGAGAGCTATTCAGATGTTGACCCAGCTAGTGGCCTCCCAGGCCTAGAGGTCGAATGTTGCGCCTAGTTCATCCAGCCAGCAAGGGGATTCTACTAGTTCCAGAGTGAACAGATTTCTTCAGTTAGACCCTCCGGTGTTTACAGGTGCCAATCCAGAAGAAGACCCTCAGGATTTTATTGATGAGATGCACAAGACCCTCAGGGTTATGCGTGCAACTGAGACAGAAGGAGTAGAGTTGGCTGCCTACCGCTTGAAAGGGGTGGCCTATTCATGGTTTGAGTTATGGGAAGATTCCCGTGAGGAGGGGAGCCCTCCGGCGAGGTGGAGTGAGTTCGCTGATGCCTTTATAGATCATTTTCTGCTGTTGAGACAAGCGCAACCCATGCAGCGGAGTTCGAAAATCTGAAACAGGGTAGCAGAAGTGTGTGGGAGTACCACATGGAGTTTGCTCGCGTGTCCAAATATGCTATTCACATGTTGCCCACAATGGAGGCTAGGGTGCGTCGGTTTGTTCAGGGCCTTAATCCTTTGACCATTAATGAGTCCTCTACAGCTGCCTTGAATTTTGACATGAATTATGGGAAGATGGTGTGTTTGCTCAGGCTACAGAGAACCGCAAACTGAAGAACAGAATGGAGAGAGAGGGTAACAGAAAGACCCGGTCTGCGGGCAACATGGGTGAGTCACTGGGTGGGGGAAGACCAGCTTTTCGGGGAGGATCATCAGGACCGTCCCAGTCTGTTGCACAGTCTTCAGCTACTGCACCGCCATCAGGGCCCAGCCAGCAGCAGCAGTGGAGTCATTTCAGGCCCAGTCAGGGCAACAGAGGATCCTATCAGCGGGGTCGGTCAGGAGAGAGACCCCAGCAGCAGTAGAGGTCCCCACGCCCCAAGTGCGGGAAGATACATTCAGGGGTTTGCTACTTGGAGTTACCCGTGTGCTATGAATGCAGGATGAGGGGTCACATTCAAAGGTATTGTCATGCATCTCGCCAGGGAGCAGGTAGGGGCATAGCACATTCATCCGGTTCAGCAGTTTCTACATCTTCAGCCCCCTCTCCAGCTCAAGGTACCCCAGCACCCGCAGGGCGATGTGCAGTTAGGGGTGGTGCACAGAGTTCAGGAGGGTCCAGCCGGTTCTATGCTATGAGTGGACGCCAGACTGTAGAGGCTTCCCCAGATGTTGTTATAGGTATTCTGACTGTCCAATCTCATGATGTGTATGCACTTATTGACCCCGGTTCCACCCTGTCATATGTTACCCCTTTTGTTGCTATGGAATTTGGGATAGAACCAGAGCAGCTTCATGAACCTTTCTCAGTATCTACTTCGGTTGGTGAGTCGATTTTGGCTACTCGAGTTTATAGAAGTTGTGTTGTCACGGTGCGTGTTACCATGGCCGATCTTATTGAACTAGGGATGGTGGATTTCGATGTAATAATTGGAATGGATTGGCTCTATTCATGTATTGCCAAGCTTGATTGTCGAACTAGAGCTATGTGGCTTGAGTTTCCTAATGAGCCCGTGGTTGAATGGAAGGGAGATAATGTAGTGCCTAAGGGTCGGTTTATTTCTTACCTTAAGGCCACAAAGATGATCAAGAAGGGGTGTATCTATCATTTAGTCCATGTTACAGACACCGATGCCGAGGCACCTAGCCTTGAGTCCCTACCTGTTGTGAATAAATTTCTGGATGTCCTTCCAGATGAGCTCCCTAGGGTTCCACCAGACAGGGAGATTGACTTTGGGATCAATGTGATGCCAGGCACACAGCCTATATCAATTCCACCTTACAGAATGGCACCAGCGGAATTGAAAAAGCTAAAGGAACAATTAAAGGATTTGCTAGAAAAGGGTTTCAACTGGCCGAGTGTGTCACCGTGGGGCGCACCGGTCTTGTTTGTAAAGATGAAAGATGGTTCGCTACGGATGTGTATTGACTACCGGCAACTCAACAAAGTCACAATTAAAAATAAATATCCCCTTCCTAGGATAGATGACTTGTTTGATCAATTGCAGGGTGCTGTGTGTTTTTCAAAGGTTGACTTGCGGTCCGGGTATCATCAATTGAAGATAAGGGAGCAGGATATTCCAAAGACAGCTTTCAGGACTCGGTATGGGCACTTTGAATTTCTGGTAATGTCTTTTGGGCTAACAAATGCCCCGGCAACTTTCATGGATCTTATGAATCGAGTCTTCAAGCCATTTCTAGACTCCTTGGTGATAGTATTCATTGATGATATTCTCGTATATTCCCGAAGTCAAGAGGATCATGCTAACCATCTCAGGGCAGTTCTGCAGACCCTTCAGCAACATCAACTGTATGCTAAGTTTTCGAAGTGTGAATTTTGGCTTGAATCCGTCACGTTCTTGGGTCATGTCGTCTCCAGGGGAGGAATTATGGTTGATCCTCAAAAGATTGCGGCAGTGAAGAAATGGCCTAGGCCTACCACTCCAACAGAGATTCGCAGTTTCTTAGGTTTGGATGGGTACTACCGAAGATTTGTGGAGGGGTTTCTACTCTTGCCTCTCCATTGACTAAATTGACCCAGAAAGCAGTTAAGTTCCAGTGGTCCGATGCTTGTGAAAGGAGCTTCCAGGAATTGAAATCAAGACTGACTACAACGCCGGTGTTAACCCTACCAGAGGGTACAGAGGGATTTGTGGTATATTGCGATGCTTCCTGGATCGGGCTTGGGTGTGTGTTAATGCAACACGGCAAGGTTATAGCCTACGTTTCTAGGCAACTCAAGAATCATGAAAAGAACTATCCAACTCATAACTTAGAGCTTGCGGCAGTGGTGTTTGCGCTAAAGATTTGGCGACATTATTTGTATGGGGTCCATGTGGATATATTTACGGATCATAAGAGCCTCCAATATATTTTCAAACAGAAGAGTTGAATCTGAGACAGAGAAGATGGCTAGAGTTACTCAAAGACTATGACATGGATATCCTCTATCACCCGGGAAAGGCTAATGTTGTAGCGGATGCTCTTAGTCGAAAATCCATGGGAAGTTTAGCTCATTTGGAGGCCCATCAGAGGACATTGGCCAGGGAGGTTCACCAGTTGGTTAGTTTGGGAGTTCGCCTTGCTGACTCTAATGAAGGAGGGGTAATCGTGCATAATAGGGCTGAATCATCGCTTGTGGCAGAGGTGAAAGAGAAGCAATTCGTGGATCCGTTGTTAGCACAACTGAGAGAGGGGATTCTCAAACACAAAACCACAGCTTTTTCCTTTGGCATGAATGATGGTACCCTACGGTACCAAGACCGCCTATGTGTTCCTAATACCGACGGTCTTCGGGAAAGGATCATGGCAGAAGCTCACACTTCCAGGTATTCCGTGCACCCAGGTTCCACGAAAATGTATCATGATCTCAAGGAAATTTATTGGTGGAATAACATGAAGAAAGATGTGGCGGACTTTGTGGCAAAATGTCCGAATTGTCAGCAAGTAAAGGCCGAACACCAAAGGCCCGGTGGATTGGCTCAAAGCATAGCAATTCCAATGTGGAAATGGGAGATGATCAACATGGATTTTGTGGTAGGGTTACCACGCACTCCGCGCAAGTTTGACTCAATTTGGGTGATTGTTGATCGACTCACAAAGTCAGCGCACTTCCTGCCAGTCAAATCTATCGACACAATGGAACGGTATGCTCAGTTGTATATCAAAGAAATAGTCAGGTTACATGGCACTCCAGTCTCAATCATTTCAGATCGAGGGGCTCAGTTCACAGCCAACTTTTGGAAGAAGTTTCAGCAAGGTTTGGGTACGCAGGTAAATCTTAGCACAACTTTTCATCCACAAACCGATGGTCAAGCATAGCGGACTATTCAGACGCTTGAAGACATGTTGCGCGCTTGTACTCTTGATTTTAAGGGTAGTTAGGATGACCATTTGCCACTCATAGAATTTGCTTACAACAACAGCTTCCACGCTAGTATCCAGATGGCACCATTCGAAGTACTGTATGGTAGGAGATGTAGGTCTCCCATTGGGTGGTTCGAAGTTGGAGAAGCGGAATTGATAGGGCCGGACCTCGTGCATCAGGCCATGGAGAAAGTCAAGATTATTAAGGAGAGATTGAAAACTGCTCAGAGTCGCCAAAAATCCTATTCGGATGTGCGTCGCAGAGATTTAGAGTTCAAAGAAGATGATTGGGTATTTCTGAAGGTTTCCCCTATGAAGGGCATCATGCGGTTCGGAAAGAAGGGAAAATTGAGTCGAGGTATGTCGGACCGTACAAAATCTTTCAGAGGATTGGTCAGGTGGCATACGAGCTCGAGCTGCCACCCGAGATGTCAATGGTACACCCGGTTTTTCATGTGTCCATGTTGAGAAAGGTAGTGGGAGATCCATCCTCTATTGTGCCAGTTGAGACTATTGAGGTTAATGAAGAGCTGTCATATGAAGAAGTTCCAGTTGCCATTCTTGATAGACAAGTTCGGAAATTGAGGAATAAGGAAATTGCATCCGTGAAAGTGTTATGGCGAAACCAGCAAGTTGAGGAAGCCACTTGGGAAGCCAAGGATGAGATGAAAAAGAAGTACCCACATTTGTTCGAATAGTCATGTAATAGCTTTTATGCACTTAGCTCCTATGAACTCTTATCTTCTGATTTGATCTATGTAAAACTGTCCTGTTTTGGTTATATATATACGTGTTGCCAATGCGGCCATGGTTAGTATTGTACGAGTTATGTCGCCTTATATCCATGGAATGTGTACCCGCTGCTAGGATATGTTTCTGGGGCTCTCTGACAGGTGGATAGGCCTAAATACAAAGGAAACTCTAGCGAAATTTTCGGAAATATAGGGAGTTAGCTAAATTTGGGGACTGGCAACATGTTTCAGGTTATAAAGACCAGAAGATTGCACTAAGACTGTTAATAAGTGAACCTTGATCCTCATTCGAGGACGAATGATCTTAAGTGGGGAGGATGTAAGGTCCCGTGAATTTCCTACTCAGAACCCCGAATCCCGTGGTGCCAAGTTAGGAGCATGTGTTAGGGTTCACAAAAAAAAAAAATTCTTCGCAGCGAGCTTGCTCGCCGCGGTTCGGACCCCTTTGGATACAGTGCATTAAAAAGTCTAAGAAATAATGTTTTCCAGAGAAGTGCGATTTTGCGGTCGAGAATGCGGTCGCATATCAGGTATGCGAACCGCATAGGGGGCATAGTCACCGCAAAGTGAGTCAGTGTGTTAGTCAAATTTAAGGGTAAATATGCGGTCCACTATGCGATCGCATAACCGATATGTGGACTGCATAGTCGTCGCATAATTTCCTTGGGATTTTGTAAGGAGCAGTTCTGCGGTGCATTATGCGACCGCAGAACGGGTATGTGGACCGCATTTCTGCCGCATACCCAGACAAAATGTTCAGATTTTGGGAGCACTTTTGCGGTCCATTCTGCGGGCCGCATTTCCACTTTGCGATCGCAAATGAGATCGCAGACCTGACTCGGGCTCCAATTTTCTAAATTTTTATAACCCGACCCCATTTTAATATATAGTCTTTGGGGCTTCATTTGGGGTCATTTTTCTACTGATTTTAGAGAGAGTTGAGAGCATTTTAGAGAGAGAAGGAGGAACCCAACATTCAATCATCCAATCTTGCATCAATTTTCAAGAATCAAAGAACCCAATCACAAGTTCTTCATCTAAGAGGTAAGATTCTATACATTAGACTTTAATTTCGAGTTTGGGGTATAAGATGAGATATTGAGGTATGATTCTTGGGTGTAATACTATTATGTATACATGCATGTACAAATTAGGTTTGTGGAAAGATTGTTGAACATAAATAAGTAAAGATTGGGTTGGGAAATGAAGGAAACCTTGTAAAAGAGATTTGAAATCAAGATGCACAACAAGTGTTTGATAAAATGCTCAAACAAGCTGAAACCATGAATACCTTCCTAATTTGTGTTCAATTTTGTTATGTCTCAAAGTAGATTGGGGTTTCTAGAATTTCCGGAACGTCATAGTAACTCAAGGAAAGCTTAAACAAGGTATGTATGGCTAAAACCCCCTCCTCTTAGAAATTGAGCTCCCATGGTGCCCGTGTAAGTGTTGTAAGTTCGAAACGTGACTGATGCAATGCTTGTTATGTTAAGTGAATTGATGTTGTGAAAATGTATGTGGTAAGTACTTCTTTATGTGTTTAATGTGCTATTCTTGTAAATGGAAGATGTGTGGAGAACATGATTTATGTGCTAAATGCCTAACTGTCATGCCAAGGTTACTTTGGAACTAACATGCCAAACTTGATGAATTTCCTTCTATGCTTATGACTTAAATTGCTTTTGTATATGCCTATGACTTTAAGTGGCAAGGTGAATGTTGGAAATAGGAATAATGTGAAACGTGAGTTATGAAACGTGGAAATTGTGGCCCCAAGCGCCGGTAAACTAATACATGTGTAGCCGAAGATCGGTATGAGATGAATAACGGAAAATGGTAACGTCTCGGGGAGACAGCTTAGCTGATCGGACCGTGATCGGACGCCATGATATATATATACACATGGTGGTAATGTATTGATGATTGAAACTGGAAGGTGTGAATGAAATAATGGTAACGTCTCGGGGAGACGACTTAGCCGATCGGGCCGTGATCGGACTCCGCTCACAGAAGCGGTGGTAATATGGATAATGATGCAACAGTGTGGGGTGCTCCAATCTAAAATTGCAAGAACCCTGTAGAAATCATGTGAACCTTCTTATATTGTTGGCATGATGCTTATTTGAAACTTTGTTGCCTTTACTATTTCCTCTTTACTCTTGAATGGTTGTTCTTTCTAACAAGATGGTGTTTAGTTATACATACTAGTACTATTCCATGGTACTAACGTCCCTTTTGCCGGGGGCGCTACATTTTTAAATGAATGTAGGTGGCTCCATAGTGGATAGTACCGATCGTATGTAGCAGAGCATCCTTTTCTCAAAATCTTGGTGAGCCCCTTCCTCCTTCAAGGGGTCATGTGGTACACCTTTTGTTATAGACATCCATTTTGAGGTATAGCCGGGGCCTTGTTGCCGACGTTGTTATCACTGTCTTTTGTATCCTTAGAGGCTCCGTAGACGTTTGTGTGGGTTATGTACGGGTATTGGATAGGTCAATGAACCATGTTGTGACCTTGTACTCTTGCTTTCCTTTAAACTATAACTGTATGGAATCTTGGACACTTAACTACGATTTAATGTTGTGATATAAAATGAACTAAAATGTTGAATGTACTATCCTTCCTTGTCTAAATAAATGAAAGCATGGTTTCCCTATTCATATTGAGTTGGATGGGTAGTGTTTTATGAGGCTTGCTCAGTTGGGTTCACTCGATTGAGCGCCGGTCGCGCCTCCCGAGGTTGGGGCGTGACACAGGGTTTCCGTGAGATTGTAGAGTCACGGATCCTGTAGCTACAATGGTAATATCTGTGGAATACATATTCCTCTTACTGTTTTCCTGATGTCCCATCTGTTGTGGTTAATTGACACTTCATAGTAGAAAGTCGAAGTAATTACTATCCATGGCTTCAAATTTCAACTAAGATACACTACTTGCAACTTGAAAGTATCTGGTACTGCAGCCGTTGAAAATGTTTACATGCTAGTAATTGTGCGTATTCTGTTGAGTTGCACTCTGAGGAACTTTATCTCATTACAGTAGCGACTTATTCTTTTTTTTTCAGGATCTTCAAAATGGATTAGATCGTGGTCTGGTGTCTCCGGAAGTGCTGCAGAACTTTTTTGATCTAGAGCAATATCCTTTCATTTCAGAATTAACTCATCGCTTTCAGGTGTGTGCTATGATAAACATCTATTTTTACACCACCAGAAGGAGAAAAGAGCATGAATAAAGAAAGAAAAACTTAAATAAAAAGGATAAATTTTTTCTCTCTTTATTTTGTTTATTTTACGCTTGTAATTGTGTATAAAGAAAATGCTAAGTTGGTCGAAGTTGAAAAAAACTTGTTCTGATGCAGGGTTTTAGAGAGAGATTGTTGGCCGATCCTAAATTTCTACATCGATTAGCTATTGAAGAAAGTATATCAATAACAACAACTCTCTTGGCACAGTATGAGAAACGTAGAGAAAATTTCTTTGAAGAGCTTGATTATGTTATTACAGACACTGCCAGGGGTATAGTCGTGGATTTTTTCACAGTGTGGCTTCCTGCTCCAACGATTTCTTTCTTGCCAGTTGCTGATGATGTTGATGCGCCTAAGAGCGTGGAAGCATTGAAAGGCCTCCTGGGTTCTATCCCAGATAATGCTTTTCAGAAAAATCTTGCTGGGAAGGATTGGAATATGAGCCACAGAGTTGCATCTGTGCTTGTTGGTGGCCTTAAATTGACCGGTGTAGGATTTGTTTCTAGCATCGGCGCAGTGGCTTCATCAAATATCTTGTATGCAATACGCAAAGCCTTAAATCCGACCTTTACTACTATCCAAAAGAGCAAGCGGTCTCCAATACTGAAAACAGCGCTTGTGTATTCATCATTTCTTGGTACATCTGCAAATCTACGGTATCAGGTACCTTAAAAATCCACATATGCTTGAAAGTTTAGTCTTTCATACCATTGTTTTCAGATCCAAGATGATGATTATTTATTTTCATTGGATATATCCCTTTCAAGTTTTAAAAGAAAGGCCATTGAACGGAAAAATCTGATTCTTAATCCGCTTTGGTCCCTTCATCTTTTACTAATATGTTTGACACGAGCGTTCACTCAAACATATAGTAGATGTTACTTTAGAATACCTATCTAACAATGATTGAACTGTTAGTTCTATAGGTTGGTGCCTTTTCAAGTTCCTTAACTTCCTATTAAGGTGTTTTAGGTTCAACTAAACATAACAATATACTTGAAATGCAGGTTATTGCAGGATTAGTAGAACACCGGATTGCAGATCAATTAGCGGACCAAACATTACTTGTAAATATGCTATCTTTTGTTGTTCGAACGATCAACTCCTACTGGGGAACCCAGGTTAGATATGGCCTAAAATTCGTTGAAGTTAATTTTTTTCTTCTTCTTTTTCTTATGAGTAACCGATGATGAACTTCTTTATGAGTATCGCAGTGACTAGTCATGTAGGCATAGGTAATGATAATCGAGAAATTCTCGAGGTCAAGTTGGCGCATGGTTCGGAACTCAGTGGATAATATGGCTGTCCCTCTACCCTACTTAAAACCTTTTATTCAAATTTCCCATTCTTTTCCATTATTTTCCTGGTCTTTATCTTTCGTCCGCTCCATTCCCAATTAGCCTTTTTTTTTTCTTGCAAAAAAAAATTGACACTTAGAAACATAGTAGGAGATACTGCTTTTCTTTCAAGAGAAGATCCCTCTAACCTCACAGTAGCTTTGAAGTAAGATGCAATGAACGAGTAATGTTACCAAACAAAACAAATCAGATTCGAACCAGGGTAATGAGCCCTACTGATCCAAGCAAATCCTCCAATAATGAACTGAACAAATACAAGTACTAATTAAGGGACTAGACTGTAGGAACATAATTACACTTGAAAGAGAAATAAGGAGAGAGACTAAGAAGAACAGAGAAGGTGGGACAGGAAACTAGAAAAGGGAATGAGAGGGACCAGATAATTCTCAAAACCATAGGATTTTCCCTATCATACTACTATTATTTATTTCTCCCATTATCCAAATTCATGCCTCACATGCTGTTATTCCCGGGTCTCACACATTGTTTTCTAACCTCCCAAACTTGCACTCCCATAGCCTCTTGCCAATTTCATTCATAATATAAGAGTTCAATGACTATTTCACATTTGGTTTGTTTCTTACTGTAAACGTTGTAGCGTTTAAGTTATTCGCCTTTCTTCGTTTTACTGATCATTCATCTACCTATCATCTCATTAGTGATAAAGTAATTTTCTGTTTGCAAATAATTAATACTTCTGTATCTCTTCTTCCGCAGCAATGGATCGACCTTGCACGGCTTACAGGATTGCAGGCTCAAAAGAGTGAGCAAGTTTCGGATCTTGCTCCAGATTCAGCAAATCCTGCTGCCGTTGGTTGCAATACACCAGAAGATACCAATATTGACGAAATCAACAATCAATAGTAACAGTGTCACTTCCTTATCTTCTCCTCTACTTTCTAGCATAACTTGTAAGCAGCAGTTTTGATTCTTTGCTGTATATCATTCATCTTTTAGCATGTCAATATATACATAGTTGAAACACACGTCCAATAAATCTTTTTGATTCATAGACTCGATCTACTTTGCCGAGAATAAAAGCTGGCTGAAGCTACATTAGAGCACTGTATACCTCTAAGCGAATACAGCAGCACTGGATACGTTTAAACACAATTGACTTTAGTTGCACTTGGACACCTTATTAATAATTAAAACTTTAAAATTGCATTTTTTTTTGCTGAAGATAGTGAAATATAGGAACTTACTGCGACAATCTGATACTATCAACACCGAACAATGAGATAAACTTTGTTTATCTAAGTTGCTGAATACAAGGTACTTAACTTACAAAAACTGAGAATCTTGTAAATGGCGAGGTGGACATCATTGATGAGCCCTATCTCTCAAAGTACGTCTATGCGCCAGCATTTGGTAATGTAGACTAGTAAAAGAGGAATAGAGGAAAAGGATAAAAACATGTACGCGAAAGATGCGCAGAAGCCAAGTTTTGATGGCTGTTTTCCCGCTTATTATTTAGTGCTTGAGAAATAGTTGCTACAGAGATTTGGATAAATTGAGAATACTTTAGAGTACATTGTCAAAATTGACTTCTCAAGAAATGTTTTAGTAAAAGTTGCAAACAAAGATAATCTTGATACAAGGCAATGAAACATTTTTATTGTCAGTTTTTAACCAAATGCCTTTCGTTTTTGAAGTACATTGTCGAAACTGAGTTCTCACGAAATGTTTTAGTAAACAATGCAACCAAAATCATCTTAATGATACAACAAATGAAACATTACAAGACCAAGAAAGCGAGTTATAAAGTTCCCATTCATTAGCATCCTTCAGCAGACTAGAACTTAGATATGATAGGATCCTGCAGCTCCTTCGACCTCTCTTCAAGCTTCTGTTTAGTTTTCTCCACTGCTACTTCTAAATTTTTCATCTGCACCTTCATTTTTATGTTCAGCATTTCTTCTCTTTTTGCTACTAAGAAATTATGATTCAGTTGCAGAATACGAAAATAGTATTATACCTGTTGCCTGGCAAACCTATTGTGTATGAATAGCCCGCTGAATAGATCAAAACTATCTCTAACTGAGCTCTCCTTCTGCATGTTGTCCAATTTTAGTGTGTAACAAAAAACCAGAGATCTCAGAAGTTGAAAGTTAGTTCTAGAGGAAAAACACGCTTAATTTGCTACAAGTATAATCTTGAAAAGGTACAAGTCAATGTTGTATTTACCACTTGAACAAGTTTCTGAAATCCCTTCGTGTCTATGGGGGTGGGTTCAACCTCCATTTCGGATAAGATCCTGTTAGGTGAAGAAGATTAATAGTAGTTGGTAATTGTGATGACCTCTTTCTACAGTTGTAGGTGACACAAGTTACCTGCCAATTGTGTGAGTCAGAAATTGACTTCGAGCAGCCAATTTGTCATGCTCTTCACAAGTCATTTCCAGCATTTTGCACCCCTGCAACAGAAGATTCGTGCAATACTCAGATATGGGGTTCTCTTTCCTCAGTTTTCCAGTCAATACAGGAGAATTTCAGCTCAAGGAGCTAGTAATAGAATGAACCATGCTAGTCTAGCTAGCCAAAATCAATGAGAAAGTAATAACATTGACGAACACAACTTTGGGCATATTTGAACTTCTTACCTCACTTGAGAATATTTGCAGAAAACTGGAACACAGAGATTTATCTCTAATTCGAATCATGTCGTACATAAAAGTCAAATCAGTCCATCCATCTTTTCCACTTTGTGGTCCAAACATTGGGTGAGTACACAGCAAGTCGCACTCCTCGGGCAATATCTTTCGAACACATAGTATGCAACCGTTGTTAGACATATTACTGTTCAACATACAAACGTATGTGAAGCTGCAGAAGTCAAAAGTCTTGAAATTAATAATGTTGGTGTGAATTGCATACTCGCAAAAGGACATCTTTTGGGTGTTCTTTAACTGAGAGTACATCAACGAAAAGTGTAGGCCGCTTGAGACAATGGAATGGTATGGACTCTACAACTCGTGATAGAGACAGTATCGACGTGCTAATTATAATAACCTCATTGTCTGATTCAAGAAATGCACCCATATCCCTGCAAGTGAATAAATGAACATAAGCAGTCATTAGCTGGAAAAGTTGTTCATTCTTTATTATCGAGAAATCGTCTGCATATACCTGAAGAATAGGATACCCAAATTTGCGCACAAGTCTGAATAATCTGATCTAGAAGTAGCCCTGATTATATGGCCTTGTTTTATCATGGTTTTGGTCAAAAACTGTGCGAAAGGACCAAATCCAATTATGCCTATACGCATAGTTCTTTGTTGGGAAGACGAAGAAGAAGATGAAGGAGACATGGTGCGAGAGAGAAAAAGATAACAGCGGCAAAGGCGAGGAAGAAGATGTACGTAATTAATGGGGTTTTATCTGACCAAGTAATGTGGGGTTTAATGAATCGGACACGTCTTATACTTTTCTCAGTACAGGGAGGCCGGTCAAAATGTTGTGATGCGACGAGCAAACGCGGGACGCTAGCTATAAAAAAGACCGAAACGGAAACGACTCTACGTCTTTTTTAAATGTCCCTTCTGGGATGTCGTGTTCGGTTGTCCGACGATGAAAAGCACCAAACTAGATCGGATATGGTTTTGCGTACAAGTTTATCATTAAAATCTAGGAATTTTTACATTCCTATGCCATATAGGAAATTATATTATCCTCAATGTTTAAGGTTTGATATAATTACATTTAGTATACTTAATTACCAATTATATACCATTAGTGGTTTTTAAGGGTATTAATTACACTCCTAATTTAATGGTACCGTATATTCCTTATAATACCACTCTTCCCACGTTTCTCTCTCCAATTCCCACACCTTCACCCACGTTTCCTTCCCACACCCACGATTTCTGTTTCAAAATCCCATTATTTCTTCCATAGCCAAGGCTTTGAATTCGAATTTGGGTTTTCAAAAGACATTGTTTGTTTGGATTGGATGTTGTTGCAAAGAATTGAAAATTCTCTCTACGTCTCTCTCTATCTCGCAATCCCAAATTTCAGTAATATAAGAGGAAAGGAAAAGAGAGCAACAATTCCACCATTGACATCTATTAAAAAGCTTTGAAGCTTTGAATTCTAATTTGGGTTTTCAAAAATCATTATTTGTTTGGATTGGGTGTTGTTGTAAATAATTGGGAATATGGTTTGGAGTTTATATCTCAATTTTTGAGGGGTTTTGGTGAAGATTAGACTTGGTTTTGGCTGAATTTCAGATTGAAACTTGAAGAAGAAGAAGACATGACATACATTATATTGCAGAAATTGTAGATAAATTGTAGAAAAATTGTAGACTGTTGTTTATTTATTTTTGAGCTTTGTGTTTTTGTGTTAAAAGTTTTGATGGGAGCTTGTTATTCCACTTCGTCTGTTTTGGAGCAAACTTGTGCAGAGGAGAAGATGTTTTTAAGTTATATATATTGCTATACCTTTAAATTCAAGAAAGTATGGTTGTATTGTATTTAAAAGAGGCATAAATTTGTAGAATATGTTGAATGTGAGGAATGAGTCAAATAAGACTTACAATGGCTTGGTTTCTACATTTAATCTACAACAAAACTACATATCATTTGAAAAATTAATATGAAAATACTGAATTTCAATGTTTCTACGAATTATCTACAAAATTTCTTAGGAAGATCTATCCTTTCAGCATGTTTTTTTGGATTCCATATTTAGCATAGCAGTTTCGTAAGGAGTAACAAGAGCATATAGGAGAATCACAGAATTGTAGCATAATCGGGATTTTCGACATAATTGCGTTTTTTGCAGAAGATTTGTAGAAGTTTTAGTCATTTTTGATTTGTGAAAACAGAAAACAAAGCATTTATAATCAGAACACAAATAATCTACAATTTATCGACAAAATATCTACAAACTGGGTACATTGAATTTTACTATCCCAATTCTCATTCAATTGTAGCATAATTGGGATTTTCGACATAATTGCGTTTTTTGCAGAAGATTTGTAAAAGTTTTAGTCGATTTTATTTGTGAAAACAGAAAACAAAGCATCTACAATCACAATACAAATAATCTACAATTTATCTATAAAATATCTACAAACTGGATATATTGAATTTTAATATCCCAATCATCAATTGTAGCATAATTGAGATTTTTGACATAATTGCATGTTTTCAGAAGATTTGTAAAAGTTTTAGTTGTTTTTTATTTGTGAAAACAGAAAATAAAGCATCTACAATCAGAATACAAATAATCTACATATTTGAACTCGACATGCTTCCCCTGAAATGTATGTTTCACATTTTTGATACATATTTTTGTCCAAACCAGTACTAAATCATCCACTTAAATACAATTTTTATACAATGTTGTTAAACATTCATACAATAGGTAAATGAATAAAAGAAAAAAAATAAACAACAGTCTACAATTTTTCTTCAATATTTCTACAATTTCTGCAATATACGTCTTCTTCTTCTTCTTCTTCTTCTTCTTCTTCTTCTTCTTCTTCTTCTTCTTCTTCGAGTTTCAATCTGAAATTCAGTCAAAACTGATAACTGTGATTTCTACGTGTTTTATACCCATTCTTACCTAAGCTTTATGCATTAACTGCCATAAATTAGTCCCAAAATACTTGCAAGTTGCGCTTGATTGCAGGTTTGAGCGACAAGATGACAAATACCAAAGATCGGCTCAAAAAAGAGTGAAATCTGCCAAGTGTCAAAAGACAACTGAAGTGGGGAACAAAATGACCTGTGCGGTCCGCACTGATGTGTCACGCGGCCGCACAGGAGAGTTCAGAGGCTGGACAATTTCCAAGTCAACCTGCATGGTCCGCACTGCTTTGCCACGCGGCCGCACAGGATAGTTCAGAGACCATGCAATTTCAAGGTCAACCTGCGCGGTCCGCACTGCTTTGCCACGCGGCCGTGCAGGATAGTTCAGAGACCATGCAATTTTCAAGTCAAGATGCGCGATCCGCGCTCCTTTCCACGCAGTCCGCTCCCAAGAGTGTCAGAGACTCAGTCATTCAAGGCAAAAGCCCACGCGGCCGCACGTCACATTTGTGCGGTCCGCGCCCCCAATGTCAGAAGCAAGATATGAAGACCCAAACCCCTACGCGGCCGCGCGTCATTTGTGCGCGGTCCGCGCCAGACCCTCAGGGGTATTTTTGTCTGATTTTTCCTGTGTAGTATAAATAGAACATTTTATTTTTTAGATGGAGTTTTTTTAGTTTTGGTTTTTATCAGATAGCAGCTGAACTCGCGATTTCATATTTTTAGCCTATTTTGGGCAATTTCTTCTAGTATTAACGTGGATTGAGTAGATTAACATTGTAGTTAATTATTATGTCAAATTGCATCTACTATTTCTTCAATTTCTGTTTCTATTATGGCTAGCTAAACCCATTAGCTAGGGTTGTGGCTCAACCCTAGTGTGGGTAATTAATGAGTGTGATTGTTTAGTGCATGAATGATGTTGGGTAGTTGTTATTTGGATTAATCTTATGTTTTCATTAAGATATGGTGGTTGCAAACACTAAGTCTAGCTAAGTGAGTCTTGACTCTTCTTGAGAAAGAGAGTCTATGACCCCAAGATTAATTCCAACAAGGATTTGGGATGGACCCATGAGAATGGTAGTCCCAATTAACGGGTTAAACCTCGAGAGAGTAATTACCCAACTTGAACCATAAGTTGCTTGGGCACATTGGCCTACCCAATTGGTCTCGAGAGAGTCAATTGGAAAAAATCACTCTCTCTACCGAGAGGTGTGAGAGAGGGTGCAAAAGTGCAACGGTTATAGCATAAGTCCCATATTCATCATTCTTGCATTAGAAATCTCTACCCGTTAGTTGACCAGCTAGGTACATGCTACGACCCTAGTGTCTTTCTCTATATTGCATACAACTTAGAATCAATATCTTAGCCTAACTTAGCTTTAAACTTGTAGTTGATAATCAAAAGAAAACCAAAAATGTTAGAAGATCAATTAGGAGCTAAAACATAGTCATAGACCATACAAACACTCAACTCCAAATTGAAGCTCCCTGTGGAAAATTGACCCTGATACCACTTTTGGGTAAAAGTATTAGCGCCCACTCTTCCTTAGGTTGAGTCCACTGCGATCAAAAAGTCTAATCTTCACCAAAACCCCTCAAAATTGAGATATAAACTCCAAACCATATTCTCAATTATTTTCAACAACACCCAATCCAAACAAATAATGATTTTTGAAAACCCAAATTTGAATTCAAAGCTTTCAAGCTTTTTAATGGATGCCAATGGTGGAATTACTGCTCTCTTTTCTTTTGCTTTGTATTACTGAAATTTGGGATTGAGAGATAGAGAGAGATGTAGAGAGAATTCTGGAAACAGAGTGTATCGCAAAAACAGAGTATGGAAAATCTTGATCTGCGTTGTGAAAGATCAGAGTGAAGCCGACGATAATTATGAATGTGCGTGATCTGCATTGTGGAAGATCATGAAGAATATTTAATTCCCTAATTTTAGCGCGCCTAAATAAGGAATCCTACAGCTACAATGATTCCTTATTTAATGCATTGTCTATATTTTGTAGGAATACTATTAGCATGAAGGGTAATATGCAAACTATAAACATATTTGGTAATATAGTTTCCTATATGGTATAGGAACGAACATTTCCCAAAAATCTATCTATATCTATCTATATAAAATAGAAAACACAAAACACTCTTAGAATTGTATGGGGTAAAATTGATTTTTAATAAATGGTAGCATGATACGTGAAATCGAAGATAGGCAAAATGTAAGTCAAATAACAACCAATACCAGATACAACAATTGCAAACGACATCGGGTAAAGCCCGAAGGGAGCGTAATCAGCGGAAGCAGATCATTTCATGGGATAGCATTTAATGATAGAATATTCTCTAACATTAAATGAGCAACCGTTACAGAGAATATTTGCATTTATGACATGCCGTTACATCAATGATACTTTTATTATCATTTAAGAAGAGTTTGATCCTAGGATCTTGCTTCACTAGATAAAAGTATAAATAGTAGGCTCAATAGCCATGGTAGGACACAGAATTCTTAGCAAACATATAATGTATTCTGCTTTTGCTCTCAATTAAAATAACTTTACTTGTTCTTTATCATTGCTTTCACTTTTGTCTCTGAAGACATTGCGTTCGGAGCCAGGCTTGTCATCTTCTTCAATTTCAATGCTAAGTCTCATTTTTAATCTTATTTCTTTATTATTTTTGGATCAAATCAGTTCGCTTGTTTATAAATTACGTAACAAATTTAATTGTACCGTTTTACGGGTAAACAGTTTGGCGCCCACCGTGGGGCTTAAACAATTGCGTAATTGCTTTGGTCCTTATGCTATGTCACTAACTTGTTTAATTTTTCCCTTAGATATGGAAGTTAATGATGTCAACATCACACACAACTTTGAGGGACACAAAAATTTTCCTCAACATGATGGTTCTCAGCGACACCTATAACGAAGGGGACGGAGCAACCCTGGTTAGTGAAGGGCAGTACCCCCGGCATGTCCATGAGCCAATTCCCGATGATGCGGAGGAGGAACATGTCGCAAAAATAATGAAAATCTTAAGAGAAAAACAGAAAGAAATCATGAGCCACCTCTCAAGGCAGGATCGGGTAATGACAGAGTTAAAACAAGCATTGGCAGGTACCTTCAATAATGCAAACGGAAGGGACCCAGTTCCTCCTAGAGCTCCTGCAAATCAAACAGCTCAGAGGGTCGACAACAACATCCCAAAGGGTGAAGTCAGTTTCAATGGCGATGAGAGAACCAGTACCAGATCTGGGAATGATAACAGGAATGGACCCTTTAAAACTGAGCTCATGAGGTTTATGAGGGAAATGAACGAATGAATGGATCAAAATTCTAAGGAGTTTCACGCCCGAATGGATCAGATTCTTGAGGTACCGCCGGTTCTGAAAGGCTCAAATTCAAAAAAATACATGCAATTGCCATTTAACCTGAGCGCAATGCCAGAGTTAATTCCGAAGAGGTTCAAAATGGCGGACATACCAAAATATGATGGTACCTCGGATCCACAAGAGCACATCACAATCTACACCACGGCTGTGAAATGGAATGGTTTGTCTCAACATGGGATCGAGTCGGTCTTGCTGAAGAAGTTTGGCGAAACCCTCACAAAAGGCGCTTTGACATGGTATTCACTCTTACCCGAGCATTCAATTGGTTCTTTTGAGATGCTTGCAGATTCATTCATTAAGGCCCATGCCAGGCAAGGAAGGTCCAAGCCAGGAAGGCGGACATATTCAGGATTGCACAAGGTGAGTCCGAATTGCTGTGAAAATTCGTGATCCGATTCTAGAAAAAGAGGATGATGTTACCGGATGTACCAGATGAGTGGGCAGCAGAGGCATTCACAAAAAGTTTGAATCCACGGAGCTCCGACGCCACCTGAAAGTTGAAGGAAAGCCTGCTTGAATTCGAATCAATCACATAGGTGGATGTCCATAACCATTATGAGTCAAAAATAAGGATAGAGGACGATTAACTCAGGTTCCCGACATCAACCAAGGGACGGGACCTAGAGAAGAACCAGGACAAGGTTAAGAGCGATTTTGATGTGGATCAGTGGTCTTCTAAAGGTCATTTCCTGCCATATGAAAGAACTGAGGGACGAAACTGGTGAGGGTTCTGGTCCTCGGATAGGTTCGATCTCGATAGAAGAACCGACCGTGGCCGGAACAACATGTCATTACAAGAAAAAGAGGTACCAAGGGCCTAAGACACCATATATCCCAGGTTATTGAATTGCAACTTCAACATCAGCTTAGTGGAGTTGGCATCGGTGATAAGGAATATCAAAGAAGAACGATTCCCGAAGCCAATTAGATCTGATCCTAGCCACAGGGATCCTAACTTGTGGTGTGAATATCATGGGACTCATGGCCAAAGAACTGGGGACTGCTCGTATCTACGTGAAGAGGTGGCGATGTTATTGAAGAATGGCCATCTCAAGGAACTTTTAAGTGATCGAGCCAAAAACAACTACGGCCGAGGCTGGGACAATGCAGAGCCTTCGAAAGCGGCAGAAGACTCCCCTAAGATGACTATGAACATGATTTTCGGAGGGAATGAAATCAACGGTATAACTTTCTCGGCGGCCAAGAAAATAAAGATATGATGACTCACAACAAGAGAGTACAGGAAGTCGCCGAAGATGATATCACCTTCACAGAGGAAGATGACGACGGACTTCTTCTACCACATAATGACACTCTGGTATCTCTCTTAATGTTTTAGATTTCAAAAATAAGTATGTTTTGGTTGACCCAGGAAGCTCAACCAATATCATCCAATGGAGAGTGCTGGAGCAAGCAAAGCTGACCAAAAGCATCACTCTACAACAAAACATTTAGTTGGATTCAACTTGAAAAGTGTGACAACCCGAGGGGAGATCCTATTGCCCTCGAATGACGTAACCAAGGCCACCTTATTCGAAGTGGTAGATGGCGACTTGGGCTATAATGTAATCCTCAGGAGGTCATGCATACACGAGATGAAGGCTGTGCCCTCAACGTATCATCAATTGTTGAAATTCTCGACCCCGTAGGAATCAACCAGAATAGAGGAGATCAATCGGATGCAAGGGAGATGAACACAGTAAATGTTTCCAGCAATAAGGGAAAAGATCCACCAAATAACAATCACAGGAACCGATGCCTTCTCCATTTTCAAACAAAGACGATAAAAACAAGGAGTCATCAGAATCTTATCAAGTTCCAAGATATTTTTAGGTACTGGAGGAGATGGATGCAACCAAGTCTATCGCAGAGGAACTTGAGCAAGTGGCCTTATTCGAAGAGTTCTTGGATAGGATGTTCCATCTAGGGACATGACTAAACCCCGAGCTCAGGTTAGGGTTTATAAATTTTCTTAAAGCTAATGTTGACTGTTTTGCATGGTTGCACACAGACATGGCAGGTATCCCATTAGAGGTGGCCATGCACAAGCTAAGCCTAGATCCAAACTTCCCACTAGTAAGGCAAAAAAATGCCAGATAGCGGAGGTCAGGAACATGTTTATTAAAGAATAGGTAACCTGATTACTCAATATCGATTCCATACGGGAGGTAAATTATCCAAAATGGTTAGCCAATGTAGTTGTATTTCCGAAAAAGAATAACAAGTTTAGAATATTCGTGGATTATAAGGATTTAAATAAGGCGTGCCCTAAGGACTGGTTTCCACTGCCAAACATTGATCAAAAGATTGATGCTATGGCAGGACACGAGTTGATGAGTTTCCTTGATGCTTACTCCAGGTACAATCAAATCAAGATGAACCTAGAGGATCAGGAAAAAACTTCTTTCATAACGAACTTTGGAACATATTTCTATAATGTGATGCCATTTGGGCTTAAGAACGCCGAAGCCACTTATCAGAGGCTCATTAATAAAATGTTTGAAATTCAGATAGGCAAGACAATGGAGGTATACATTGATGACATGTTAGTGAAGTCTTTGAATGCATGAGACCATTAGAAACACCTCCAAGAAACCTTCGATATCTTTAGGAAGCATAACCTAAAACTCTACCCAAAAAATATGCGTTCGGGGTTAGTTTTGGAAAATTCTTGGGGTTCCTGGTCTCGTAAAGAGGGATTGAGGTAAATTTTTTGACAAAAATAAAGCTATCGAGGACATTTCGAACTAATTGACAAATGTAAAAGAGGTACAAGGGCTGACCGGAAGATTGGCGGCCCTAAGTAGATTCATCTCGAGATGCTCTGAAATGTTTCATCACTTCCTCTCACTCCTCAAAAAGAAAAACATTTTCGAATGGACTCCAGAATGCCATCACGCCTTGAAAAACCTAAAAAGGTACCTATCAAGCCCCCCATCACTATCAAAACCAGGGGAAGGCGAGTAGTTGCTAATATATCTAGCGGTCTTGGAAGTAGCGATAAGTGCTGTTTTAGTCCGAGAGAAAGAAGGTACACAATTTTCTGTTTATTAATGTTAGTAAAATATTCGAGAGCTTAGACTCGCTATCCATATCTCGAAAAGCTGGCTTTAGCTATCGTAGTCGCCTCTCAAAAGCTTAGGCCTTATTTTCAGTACCACCCGATAACTATTGTGACAACCTTTTCCTTAAGGAATGTCCTTCACAAGCCTGAGCTGTCAGGCCATTTGGCTAAGTGGGCAGTCGAAATTAGTGAGTTCGACATTGAGTACAAACCCAGGACTATGATCAAGTCACAAGTTTTAGTCGACTTTGTGGCCAATTGCAGTCCCGGGTAAATGCCCTTAGCTGTTAAGGAAGCAGTGCTTGTGTCAAAAAACGATATCAGGAGTCTGGACCTTCTTTACGGATGGAGCTTCCAGTGTTTCCGGTCTCAGGATAGTTCTAGTCACGCCATTGGGAGAAACCTTGAGGCAGGCCATCAAGACTATTCCATTAACTAACAATGAAGCAGAGTATAAGGCTTTGGTTGCAAGAATTGAAATAGCCCATGGACTCGGCTCCAAAGTCATCGAGATAAAGTGCGATTCCCAGTTGGTAGTAAACCAAGTATACGAGATTTTTGACACGAAGGAAGAGCGCATGCAAAAGTATGTGAACAAATTTCAAGTATTGCTCGCACGGTTCAGGGAATGGTCGATCATATACATTCCAAGGGAAGAAAATGTGGAAGCAGACGCATTGGCTAATTTGAGGTCATCTACAGAGAAGAAAGGATCTGACTCTGGTTCAGTTGTTCAACTTCTACACTCGATGTTGGATGTGGATGGTTACTGTAAGGTCAATTCAACCAACCTAGTCTGATAATGGAGGAATAAGTTCGTCGAATATCTTCGACATGGAAAATTACCCGAAGACCCAAAGGCATCCCGAGCACTACGAACCAAAGCCGCTCGCTACTGCCTCGTGGACAGGAAATTGTATAGAAGATCATACCAAAGACCATTGGCCCGATGATTGGGAGCCTCGTAGGCGGACTACATGATGGGATAAGTCTACGAAGGAATTTGCAGGAACCATCCATGCAAATTTGTTAGTTCTAAAGCTGGTTAGGGCAGGTTACTATTGGCCCCGGGTGGAGCAGGACGCAAAAGCATTCATTCAGAAATGGGATAAATGTCTACACCATGCACAATTGGTGCACCAACCAGTAGAACTCTTGCATTCAGTCTTGTCCCCGTGGCCATTGATGAAATGGGGAATGGACATTGTCGGTCCTCTTCCACTGGGACCCGGAAAGGTAAGAATAGTTTTAACTGGCTACTTCACTTAATGGGTTGAAGCAGGTTGTTACCAAAAGATTGGTGAGCGAGAAGGGGTTGACTTCATGTAGGACCACATAATCTGTTGGTTTGGAATACCGAAGGAGATTGCCTGCGACAATGAACCACAATGCATAGGCTCAAAAGTTCACAAAACTTTTGGAAGATTTGAAAATCAAGAGGATTACATCCTCACCGTACCATCCAAGTGCTAATGGACAGGCAGAATCAATCAATAAGGTGATTATCCAAAACCTTAAAAATAAGTTAGAAGCTTTTAAAGGCAAATGGCCCGAAGAGTTACCAGGTGTGCTATGGGCATACCGGACAACGGCAAAATCGAGCACGAGAGAAACACCTTTCTCTCTTACATATGGCGCGGAAGCTCTGATACTGGTGGAAGTAGGGGAGACAACTTTAAGGTTTTCCCGAACAAACAAAGAATCAAACAATGACGTGTTGTTGGTATGGTTGAACTTGCTAGACGAACACAGGGACTTGGCGTACGTGAGGATGGCATCTCAAAAGTAAAGGATGGAACGATATTATAAACAAAGGGCCAATCTCTGCTTTTTCAAAGTAGGAGGCTTGGTTTTGAGAAAGGTGACTCAGAACACTCGGGAAGTCAATGCCGTGAAGTTGGGTCCAATATGGGAAGGTCCTTACTAGGTTTCAACTGTTACTGGTAAAGGGTTATATGAGTTGGAGAATCAAGATGGATTTAAGTTGCCTAGAAATTGGAACGTGACTCACCTCAAAAGTTATTATTGCTGATGGACCGTATCAATACTGAAAGTATGTGCTGCAATTTTTTCCCTTCGTCCAGTTTTTGTCCAATTGAATTTTTCCAGCAAGGTTTTTAAGAAGGCAGCAACGAAAAACATACTACGAAGGGAGCGCCATGGGCAAAGGAAAGACCTTTAAATATCAAGGCACAAAAATTTTCACATCATTGGCAAACAATTATGTGTATGGTTAAATAATCTTTGTTTCGATGGAAAGATTTGGCTTTCATCACTAGAAAAGTTTATTTAACCATCCACAAGTCATTTTTACTGGTGAAGCAAGACTTCCACTGTTTGAATTCGCATGCTTCACATCCAAACACTGGGGGGGGGAGGGGGAATAGTATAAGATACGACAACAAGAATACCACAAAAATTGGGGACTGCTAGAACCGGGAACAATAATGCCTTATCAGGATCGGGGACTGCATGATCATCCCCGTAGAAATAGGTTGTACAAGTTAGCCACATGTATTTGTAGTTTTTACTTTAGCAAATGAATGCTTATGTACTTTTAAATATAGAATGAATAAAATAATCCTTTTATTTTTATCTTATTGCTTGTCTAAATAATAAGTTAATTTTATCATTTGTAAGTTAACAAAAACTTCAAATGCTTGGGCTGGAATGAACAAGAGAAGTCCTCTTCAAGAGTATCGTAAACATAAGAGGACCCTCTCTTAACTCTTCATAGTAAAGGGTTGATTCCAGAAGAGTTTATGCCCGGGAGCAAAAGCTATTGGATGAAAATATACCCGAAGCTTTAACTAATTCAATGCAAAAGAAATATATTTTGCACAACACTTACGCAAAAAATTCTTCGTTTATCAAAGTGCCAAACCCGATGAAAAGTTTGGCATAATTACAAAGTACAAAAAAAAGATAAAAAAGAAACTAAGCATCATTGCTGCCGGAGCCCGAAGGGAGAGAGGGATCTGCGTTTCCCCTAGTGGTGGAAGGCGGATCAGCTGCCGGTTCTTGGCCTTCATCTTCATCTTCCTCAATCTCCCCTTCAGTCCCCGAATACTCTGAACCAGAGCTCGGGAAGTCAGTTGCAGTGGGCCGAGCAAGAAGGCGTTCACGAGTAGACAACTCCAATTCTCGGGCCTGGGCAATACAATCATCTATATTAGCAATGCCCATTTGGCCTCTTCCAAGGTTTTCTTCTTCATGTGAATATATAGCATAAGTCTTCTAAAAAATGAGGGAATCCCATTGGTCCTGGAGCTTTGCTTGGAGCCTATCAATTTTGGCTTGAAGGTCGTTCCTTTCGCATCTCAGGGCACTAAGGCGAGAATTGAGCTCAACATTTGTAGCTGAGTGAATCCGGTTTTGATCCATGTCCCTCTTGATCCTCCATCTTATCCCTCTTCTCCTCGACAACATTGGCATCCTCGATTTTGGAACTTAAGCTTGCCTTCAAATTATTTATTTGCTCTTCAAAGGCAGACTTATGCTCGGCAGCAGCAAGATCATCATCATGGAGCTCGGCGCACTTAGCCTTAGCCTCTTGAAGTTGATCGTAAAATTGAGTGGGTTCTTGGATGTGGGATATTTTATCTTGCTTGTTCTGGATCAATCAGGCCTCAAGATCGCCCATCTCAACAACTTTTGCCTCCAACACAGGGAGGCGCACAACACATTGTTTTCTTTCGGCCCACAGTTGATCCCGCTCAGAATTGAGTCCTTGCTTATCGAGGATCAATCTCTGCAGGCCTTTGAAAGCGAGAAAGTTGGAATCTAAAAAGAGTATCAAGGTTAGGATTCCTATTGCACCAGGTAAATGGAAAAGAAGTTATAAGAAAACAAGTATGGTACCTTTGTCGCGCTGTGCATGGCATTGTTTAACAGGTATTCTCCTAAAAAGGAGCATATTTTCTTCCAATCTTTTTCTAAAGTCAACGGATTCAGATAGTTCGCAAGCTCCACCGAGTTGGACAACAGATGGAACTCCTTCGAAACCAAAAGAGTAGCACTTCTACTCCCTTAAGGATCTGGGGAAGGGGAATTGTGCCCCAAATTCCCATGGTAGGGAGACCAAAGAGGATAAGCACCCCTTTCTCAAACATCTACTGTCGGTTGAGGAGATGCTGTTGGTGCTAGTGGCGAAGGTGTAGCTGGTGTTGAGGGGCATGAAGTTGTTTATATGGAAGGATGAGAAGCAGCTGCAGTATGGGTAGTGCTGATTGTTGTTTGCTCGGTTGCCGAAGGCAGAAAAGGCCCAAGGTCCAAACTCCTTAGACCGGAGGTAGAAATAAGGATTGGAAAGTGATAATTGGTATTTTCCACCAAGTCCATTATGACTCAAAATGCTTGGGTTTCTCCTACGGACGAGTTTTGAAGCTTCCCCGACTTAGCATCCAGTTGAGTTGATGAAGATATTTTCATCCTTTGGAGGGAAGCCTCTCCATCATTAGCTTCCCCTTATTATTAAGGACCATTGTGATTGTGGCCGGCTTGGTCATTGTTTCCTTTATCTTCTTCCTTTGAACCCCAGCTGAGGAAGAAAGTCATCTTTTTGGTTGCTTGTTCTCGGGTTAGGGCTTCCGAGAAGAGGTACCCTCACTGGAAGCATATCTGCTGCCACTGCTTCAATCAAGCTCACTTTAAAGCACAATCCTGGTCTCTTTGGGTTCAGCTAAGACGTCGACCTTGTGGTAGGTGACAGAGCCTTGCAAAAGTCCTGAATAAAAAAAGAAGTGAAGTTAGCAACTTTTTTATGAAGTTCCCTGTGTTCTTACAAAGATAAAAGGAAGAAGGACTTGCATTACCATGAATTTTGGCCTTCCACCCATATTTGAAGGCCATCTCCTTCCACCAGCGGGATTCTAGTGTTGTGATTTCCAGAATTTTCTGGACCCACTGCTCCAGACCTTGACTTGTGGTTGCTCCCATCGGGTACCTGGAACAAAAGAAATAAGAAGATCATCAACAATGGAATAAAATCTTTTCACAAAGGAAGGAATGAATTGAAAACTTAAGCGATTCCACGACTCAGGAAAAGACGGAGTAATGTATGGGATGATGTCCCTGGTAGCGATAATGATGAATCGCTCCATTGACCCGTGGTCATTGTCATCATCCACGCTGGTGAGAAGAGCATGGTGACCGTGTTTGCTGAAGTTTATTACTCCCTCACAAAACAATTAAGGAGAGTAAAGATTCATCATGTGTGCAAGAGTTATGGTTACTGATAACTGTGATTTCTACATGTTTTATACCCATTCTTACCTAAGCTCTGTGCATTAACTGCCATAAATTAGTCCCAAAATGCTTACAAGTTGCGCTTGATTGCAGGTTTGAGCGACAAGATGACAAATACCAAAGATTGGCTCAAAAAAGAGTGAAATCTGCCAAGTGTCAAAAGACAACTGAAGTGGGGAACAAAATGACCTGTGCGGTCCGCACTGATGTGTCACGCGGCCGCACAGGAGAGTTCAGAGGCTGGGCAATTTCCAAGTCAACCTGCGCGGTCCGCACTGCTTTGCCACGCGGCCGCGCAGGATAGTTCAGAGACCATGCAATTTCAAGGTTAACCTGCGCGGTTCGCACTGCTTTGCTACACGGCTGCGCAGGATAGTTCAGAGACCATGAAATTTTCAAGTCAAGATGCGCGGTCCGCACCCAAGAGTGTCAGAGACTCAGTCATTCAAGGCAAAAGCCCACGCGGCCGCACACCTAATCAGTGCGGTCCGCGTGGATGAAGTTCAGAAACACCCTACGCGGCCGCACGTCACATTTGTGCGGTCCGCGTCCCCAGTGTCAGAAGCAAGATATGAAGACCCAAACCCCTACGTGGCCGCGCGACATTTGTACGCGGTCCGTGCCAGACCCTCAGGGGTATTTTTGTCCGGTTTTTCCTGTGTAGTATAAATAGAACATTTTACTTTTTAGATGGAGTTTTTTCAGTTTTGGTTTTTTATTAGATAGCAGCTGAACTCGAGACTTCATAGTTTTAGTCCATTTTGGGCAATATTAACATGGATTTGAGTAGATTAACATTGTAGTTAATTATTATGTCAATTTCATCTACTATTTCTTCAATTTCTGTTTCTATTATGGCTAGCTAAACCCATTAGCTAGGGTTGTGGCTCAACCCTAGTGTGGGTAATTAATGGGTGTGATTGTTTAGTGCATGAATGATGTTGGGTATTTGTTATTTGGATTAATCTTATGTTTTCATTAAGATTTGGTGGTTGCAAACACTAAGTCTAGCTTAGTGAGTCTTGACTCTTCTTGAGAAAGAGAGTCTATGACCCCAAGATTAATTCCAACAAGGAATTGGGATGGACCCATGAGAATGGTAGTCCCAATTAACGGGTTAAACCTCGAGAGAGTAATTACCCAACTTGAACCATAAGTTGCTTGGGCAAATTGGCCTACCCAATTGGTCTCGAGAGAGGCAATTGGGCAAAATCACTCTCTCTACCGGGAGGTGTGAGAGTGGGTACAAAAGTGCAACGATTATAACATAAGTCCCATATTCATCATTCTTGCATTAGGAATCTCTACCCGTTAGTTGATCACCTAGGTACATGCCACAACCTTAGTGTCTTTCTCTATATTGCATACAACTTAGAATCAATATCTTAGCCTAACTTAGCTTTAAACTTGTAGTTGATAAATTGTAGTTGATAATCAAAAGAAAACCAAAAATGTTAGAAGATCAATTAGGAGCTAAAACATAGTCCTAGACCATACAAACACTCAACTCCAAATTGACGCTCCCTGTGGAAAATTGACCCCGATACCACTATTGGGTAAAAGTATTAGCGCCCACTCTTCCTTAGGTTGAGTCCGCTGCGATCACTTTTTGGCGCCGTTGCTGGGGAGCTTTACGGTGTTGACTATTTATGTAGCTAGTATTGTGTTTTGCTTCTCTTTCCTTCTTATTTACTAACTTTGTTTGTGTCGATCAATCAGGTACAATGGCTCTTAATGCAAATGACGCTCTCGGCAATGTGATAGCGGGGGAGGAGGTAGAGAATCTAGAACAAGATGAGGTCTTACCTCAACTTCCACGGAGAGGCCGACATGTCAATATAAATGCAAATGAGAACAACAACATTCCAGACCCTCCCCCGGTACCGCCGAGAGTGGCTCCCAGAGTTCTACCAAATCAAGGATATGCCAGTGCTATTGTTCCTCCCCGAATCCGGGCGTGGAACTTTCAAATCACAAATGTTATGCTGACCTTGCTCGAGCAAAGAGGTTATTTCATGGGTGCCTCCGATCAAAATGCCTACAAGCACTTGAAGGGGTTCGTGGATACATGTTGGGGTAGCAAGTAGACAAACGTGTCCGAGGATGCGTTGAGATTGAGGCTTTTCCCGTTTTCTCTTCGGGGTAAAGCATTGGATTGGTTAGAAAGGCTCCCCAATCATTCTATTACAACATGGGATGAATTGGCGGACAAATTTATTGCCAAGTTCTTCTCTCCAAGTCATATGGCAGCACTTCGTGATGAAATTCTAACTTTCAAGCAAGAGCCAACGGAACCTTTGCATGAGATATGGGAAAGATATAGAACAATGGTGAAAGAGTGCCCTCATAACGACATGACCGAAGCTATGATTCAACAAACCTTTTATCGGGGCATCAACGCCACAAATCAATGCATCGTGAACCAATTGGCCGGAGGGAACTTTATGAAACTTTCTTACCAAGAGGCATGTGATGTACTTGATGAAATGGCCGACAACTCTTCGGCATGGCAAAGTCGAGCAAACGTGCCCCAAGGTGAACCCACCGTCATCCATTTGCACAAGGAATTGCACGATCATGGCCAAGCTATAGCCGAGCTTACAACAACTATGAATCAATTGGCAAAGGTGCAATTGCAACAAGTCCAAAACCCGCGCCAAGTCAATGCAATGGAAGGTGTTTCTATGTTGAAAAGGAGGCAAAGAGGACGACAACAACCTCAAGGTAATTGTGAACAATATGACAACAACAATGATGGTGGTGCTTATTCAAATGAGTGCTATGATGATCAAAGCGAAGAGGTCCAATATGTCAACAACGATCAAGGTAATAGAGGTAACTCTTCAAACCAACAATGGCGTCCTCAAGGTAATTGGGGAAATCAACAACAAGGCGGAGGTAATTGGAATAACAACAACCAAAACAACAATTGGGGTAATCAAGGCAACCAAGGAAATTGGCATGGTAATAACAATAATTGGGGCAACAACAACAATCAAGGAGGGTCGAACAATGGCGGGAACAAAGGCAACTGGGGGAAAGGTTTTCAAAGGGCCCCCATGTACCAACAACCGAACAATCCACTCCCTTTCGCCCCCATGTGCCAACAACCGAACAATCCACCCCCTTTCCTTCTCAAGGTCCGAGTTCGTCCGGAAGCAAAATGGGGAGAATTGAAAGCATGTTCGAGCAAATGATGAAAAAGAACCAAGATTCTGAGGCCCAATTAGCTTCGCATAACACATATATCCGGAACTTGGAAGTGCAATTAGGCCAAATCTCTCAGTCTTTAAATACTCGCCCAAAGGGTGATCTACCAAGTGATACGGAAGTAAACCCCAAGGGTGGGCACAATAATCATGTGATGGCAGTGACAACGCGAAGTGGAAGAGGCGGTGATGTGCATGCCTCACGAGGAAACCAAGTTACGGTAGATGAAGATGAGTTACGAAATGATGAGATCCCGTTGGTAGTTGAGGATGTTGTTGAACAAAGTGCAAGTGATGATGTGAGAATTGAAATTGATGAGGGTGAGGAGGAGACTCAAGAGGCCGTGAACCTGTCTAGGGAACATGTCATTGATATGCCCGAACCGGTGGTGCCAAAAGACAAGGCACCCTTGCCTAGACCTCCTCCGCCATATCCTCAAAGGTTGGCCAAGAAAAAGGGTGACAACCAATTTAAGAAATTCATTGAAATGGTGAAGAGTTTGACTATCAACGTGCCTTTGGTGTAGGCACTCGAGCAAATGCCAGGATACGAAAGTTCATGAAAGATTTGGTTACAAAAAAGAGATCAATGGAGTGTGAGACAATCAAGCTGACCCATCAAGTGAACGCAATTGTGCATTCTATGGCTTCAAAACTTGAGGATCCCGGAGTATTCACAATACCATGTACCATTAGAAGTGCCGATTTCACAAAAGCCCTATGTGACTTGGGGGCAAGTATCAATCTCATGCCATATTCGGTCTTCAAGACCTTGGGTATCGGATAACCTCGTCCAACTTCTATGAGGCTTCAAATGGCGGACCGGTCATTGAAGCGGCCTTTGGGGATTAATGATGATGTCCTTGTTCGTGTTGATAAGTTCATATTGCCGGCCGATTTCGTGATCTTGGATTACGAAGTGGATTTCGAGGTACCTATCATTCTTGGAAGGCCCTTCCTAGCTACAGGGAAGGACTTGGTTGATGTGGAAGCCGGAGAATTGACCTTCCATGTTGGAGATAAAAAGGTGGTGTTCCACGTGTGCAAATCAATGAGGCAACCGGATAGCACCGAGATATGTTCGTTTGTTGACATTGTCACGGCGGTGATAGTGGATGACACAAGCGCAATGGCAAATGTTGAGGACCCATTTGAGGCCGTGTTATTGAACATGGATGTTGATGATGATGCTAGAAGGGTGGAGTGTGTGAACGCATTACATGGCATGGGCTCATATTCTTATGAACCGAGGAAGTTATATCTTGATCTTGAAAATCGCAAAACTACACCCACCAAACCATCTATTAAGGAGCCACCGGTGTTGGAGTTGAAACCACTTCCTCCTCACCTCAGGTATGAATTTTTTGGTCCTAATTTCACTTTACCGGTTATTATTTCTTCTTTCTTGACTAACATGTAGGTTGATGCCACTTTGGCGGTTCTTCAAAAGCGCAAGCGGGCGATTGGATGGACAAGATATTCGGGGTATTAGCCCCGCGTTTTGCATGCACAAGATAATATTGGAGGAGGATGCTAGGCCGTCTCTTGAACATCAAAGGAGACTCAATGAGGCCATGCAAGAGGTGGTCAAAAAGGAAGTCATCAAGTGGCTTGACGCCGCTGTGGTGTATCGAATTTCTGACAGTTCGTGAACTTCTCCAGTACAATGTGTGCCAAAGAAGGGAGGAATGACGGTGGCGACCAATGACAACAATGAACTTATTCCGACTCGTACTGTGACGGGTTGGAGGGTATGCATGGACTACCGGAAGTTGAACAAGGTGACTAGAAAGGATCATTTCCCATTGCCGTTCTTGGACCAAATGCTTGATCGTCTTGCGGGCCGAGCTTTCTATTGTTTTCTGGATGGGTATTCAGGCTATAACCAAATTCTCATTGCCCCGGAAGACCAAGAAAAGACAACCTTCACATGTCGTTATGGCACATTCGCCTTCTCTCGAATGCCATTTGGATTATGTAATGCACCGGCGACCTTCCAACGATGTATGATGGCAATCTTCACCGATATGGTGGAGGACATATTGGAGGTCTTCATGGATGATTTTACTGTGGTTGGGGACTCATTTGGTGAATGCTTGCAAAACTTGGACCGTGTGTTGGCCCGATGCGAAGACACAAACTTGGTTCTCAATTGGGAGAAATGCCATTTTATGGTAGAAGAAGGAATTGTGTTGGGTCACAAAATTTCAAAAAGAGGGATTGAGGTTGATAAGGCGAAAATTGAGGTTATCTCAAGGCTCCCCCTACTTCTGTCAAAGGGGTGAGGAGTTTTCTTGGACACGCGGGTTTTTACCGAAGATTCATCAAAGACTTTTCTAAGGTAGTTAACCCGTTGTGTAATTTGCTAGAGAAAGATGCCAAATATGTGTTCGATGAGAGATGTATGGAGGCTTTTGAGCTTCTAAAGCAAAAGTTGACGACTACCCCCATCATTACCGCACCAAATTGGAGCTTGCCCTTTGAGCTCATGTGCGATGCTAGTGATGTTGCGGTGGGGGCGGTCTTGGGCCAAAGAATCAACAAAATGTTCCATCCGGTGTACTACTCAAGTAAGACAATGAATGAAGCTCAAAGGAACTACACAGTCACCGAGAAGGAATTGCTTGCCATTGTTTTTGCCATGGAGAAGTTTCGCCCATACCTTATGGGGACCAAAGTGATTATTCATACCGATCACGCCGCCCTTAGGTACTTAATGACGAAGAAAGATTCAAAAACGAGGTTAATGAGATGGGTGCTTCTTCTTCAAGAATTTGATTTGGAGATTGTTGATAGAAAGGGTAGTGAAAATCAAGTGGCGAACCACTTTTCTCGTTTGGAGGAGGAAGGGAGGCCTTTGGACGGCCTTGAGATAAATGATGATTTTCCGGATGAACAACTCCTCTCAGTTTCAATGCTAGACATGCCATGGTTTGCCGACATTGCCAATTATCTTGTTACCGGTGTGGTTCTGTATGAGCTCTCTTCTAACCAAAGGAAGAAGCTCAAGCGGGATTGTTTGGACTACTATTGGGATGAGCCGTATCTTTTAAAAATTTGCACCGATGGTGTAATTCGCCGGTGTGTTCCCGAAGAAGAGCAATTGAGTATTGTGGAAGCTTGTCACTCTTCACCCTATGGTGGCCATCATGTCGGGGCGAGGACCGCGTCTAAAGTGTTGAGTTGTGGTTTCTATTGGCCTTCTTTGTTCAAGGATGCCGATGACTTTGTGAAAAGATGTGATGAATGCCAACGTGCCGGAGGGATTTCGAAGAAAGATGAGATGCCCCTTAACACGATTCAAGGATACGCCAGTGCTATTGTTCCTCCCCAAATCCGGGCGAGGAACTTTCAAATCACAAATGTTATGCTGACCTTTCTCGAGCAAAGAGGTTATTTCATGGGTGCCTCCGATCAAAATTCCTACAAGCACTTGAAGGGGTTCGTGGATACATGTTGGGGTAGCAAGCAGACAAACGTGTCCGATGATGCGTTGAAATTGAGGTTTTTCCCGTTTTCTCTTCGGGGTAAAGCATTTGGATTGGTTAGAAAGACTCCCCAATCATTCTATTACAACATGGGATGAATTGGAGGACAAATTTATTGCGAAGTTCTTCTCTCCAAGTCATATGGCAGCTCTTCAGGATGAAATTCTAGCTTTCAAGCAAGAGCCAACAGAACCTTTGCTTGAGATATGGGAAATATATAGAACAATGGTGAAAGAGTGCCCTAATAATGACATGACCGAGGCTATGATTCAACAAACCTTTTATCGCGGGATCAACACCACAAATCAATGCATCGTGAACCAATTGGCCGGAGGAAACTTTATGAAACTTTCTTACCAAGAGGCATGTGATATACTTGATGAAATGGCCGACACCTCTTCGGCATGGCAAAGCCGAGCAAATGTGCCACAAGGTGACCCCACGGTCATCCATTTGCACAAGGAATTGCACGATCATGGCCAAGCTATAGCCGAGCTTACAATAACTATGAATCAATTGGCAAAGGCGCAATTGCAACAAGTCCAAAACCTGCGCCAAGTCAACGCAATAGAAGGTGTTTCTATGTTGAAAAGGAGGCAAAGAGGACAACAACCTCAAGGTAATTGTGAACAATATGACAACAACAATGATGGTGGTGGTTATTCAAATGGGTTCTATGATGATCAAAGCGAAGAGGTCCAATATGTCAACAACTATCAAGGGAATAGAGGTAACTCTTCAAACCAACAATAGCGTCCTCAAGATAATTGGGGAAATCAACAACAAGGCGGAGGTAATTGGAATAACAACAACCAAAACAACAATTGGGGTAATCAACGCAACCAAGGAAATTGGCATGGTAATAACAATAATTGGTGCAACAACAACAATCAAGGAGGGTGGAACGATGGCGGGAACCAAGGCAACCGGGGGCAAGGTTTTCAAAGGGCCCCCATGTACCAACAACCGAACAATCCACCCCCCTTTCCTTCTCAAGGTCCGAGTTTGTCCGGAAGCGAGATGAGGAGAATTGAAAGCATGTTCGAGCAAATGATGAAAAAGAACCAAGATTCCAAGGCCCAATTAGCTTCGCATAACACATCTATCCGAAACTTGGAAGTGCAATTAGGCCAAATCTCTCAGTCTTTAAATACTCGCCCAAAGGGTGCTCTACCAAGTGATACGGTAGTAAACCTCAAGGGTGGGCACAATAATCATGTGATGGCAGTGACAACGCGAAGTGGAAGAGGCAGTGATGTGCATGCCTCACGAGGAAACCAAGTTACGGTAGATGAAGATAAGTTACGAAATGATGAGATCCCGTTGGTAGTTGAGGATGTTGTTGAACAAAGTGCAAGTGATGATGTGAGAATTGAAATTGATGAGGGTGAGAAGGAGACTCAAGAGGCCGTGAACCCGTCTAGGGAACACGTCATTGATATGACCAAACCGGTAGTGCCAAAAGCCAAGGCACCTTGCCTAGACCTCCTCCGCCATATCCTCAAAGGTTGGCCAAGCAAAAGGGAGACAACCAATTTAAGAAATTCATTGAAATGATGAAGAGTTTGACTATCAACGTGCCTTTGGTGGAGGAACTCGAGCAAATGCCGGGATACGCAAAGTTCGTGAAAGATTTGGTTACAAAAAAGAGATCAATGGAGTATGAGACAATCAAGATAACCCATCAAGTGAGCGCAATTGTGCATTCTATGGCTCCGAAACTTGAGGATCCCAGAGCATTCACAATACCATGTACCATTGGAAGTGCTGATTTTGCAAAAGCCCTATGTGACTTGGGGGCAAGTATCAATCTCATGCCATATTCGGTCTTCAAGACCTAGGGTATCGAACAACCTCGTCCAACTTCTATGAGGCTTCAAATGGCGGACCAGTCAATGAAGCAACCTTTGGGGATTATTGATGATGTCCTTGTTCGTGTTGATAAGTTCATATTGCCGGCCGATTTCG
Source organism: Nicotiana sylvestris (assembly GCF_000393655.2). Lineage (NCBI taxonomy): Eukaryota > Viridiplantae > Streptophyta > Magnoliopsida > Solanales > Solanaceae > Nicotiana > Nicotiana sylvestris. The sequence goes on from NC_091059.1 coordinate 102,483,074, forward strand.
TGATCTTGGATTGCGAAGTGGAATTCGAGGTGCCTATCATTCTTGGAAGGCCCTTCCTAGCTACGGGGAAGGCCTTGGTTGATGTGGAAGCGGGAGAATTAACCTTCCATGTTGGAGATGAAAAGGTGGTGTTCCACGTGTGCAAATCAATGAGGCAACCGGATAGCACCGAGGTATGTTCGTTTGTTGACATTGTCACGGCGGTGATAGTGGATGACCCAAACGCAATGGCAAATGTTGAAGACCCACTTGAGGTCGTGCTATTGAACATTGATGTTGATGATGATGCTAGAAGGGTGGAGTGTGTGAACGCATTACATGGAATGGGCTCATATTCTTATGAACAGAGGAAGTTATCTCTTGATCTTGAAAATCGCAAAACTCCACCCACCAAGCCATCTATTGAGGAGCCACCGGTGTTAGAGTTGAAACCACTTCCTCCTCACCTAATGTATGAATTTCTTGGTCCTAATTTCACTTTACCGGTTATTCTTTCTTCTTGCTTGACTAACGTGCTGGTTGACGCCACTTTGGCGGTTCTTCAAAAGCGCAAGCGGGCGATTGGATGGACAAGATATTTGGGGTATTAGCCCCGCATTTTGCATGCACAAGATAATATTGGAGGAGGATGCTAGGCCGTCTCTTGAACATCAAAGGAGACTCAATGAGGCCATGCAAGAGGTGGTCAAAAAGGAAGTCATCAAGTGGCTTGACGCCGGTGTGGTGTATCCAATTTCTGACAGTTCGTGGACTTCTCTGGTACAATGTGTGCCAAAGAAGGGAGGAATGATGGTGGTGACCAATGACAACAATGAACTTATTCCGACTCGTATTGTGATGGGTTGGAGGGTATGCATGGACTACCGGAAGTTGAACAAGGTGACTAGAAAGGATCATTTCCTATTGCCGTTCTTAGACCAAATGCTTGATCATCTTGCGGGCCGGGCTTTCTATTTTTTTCTGGATGGGTATTCAGGCTATAACCAAATTCACATTGCCCCGGAAGACCAAGAAAAGACAACCTTCACATGTCCTTATGGCACATTCGCCTTCTCTCGAATGCCATTTGGATTATGTAATGCACCGGCGACCTTCCAATGATGTATGATGGTAATCTTCACCGACATGGTGGAGGACATATTGGAGGTCTTCATGGATGATTTTAGTGTGGTTGGGGACTCATTTGGTGAATGCTTGCAAAACTTGGACTGTGTGTTGGCCCGATGCGAAGACACAAACTTGGTTCTCAATTGGGAGAAATGCCATTTTATGGTAGAAGAAGGAATTGTGTTGGGTCACAAAATTTCAAAAAGAGGGATTGAGGTTGATAAGGCGAAAATTGAGGTTATCTCAAGGCTCCCCCCTACTTCTGTCAAAGGGGTGAGGAGTTTTCTTGGACACGCGAGTTTTTACCGAAGATTCATCAAAGACGTTTCTAAGGTAGTTAACCCGTTGTGTAAATTGCTAGAGAAATATGGCAAATATGTGTTCGATGAGAGATGTATGGAGGCTTTCGAGCTTCTAAAGCAAAAGTTGACGACTACCCCCATCATTACCGCACCAAATTGGAGCTTGCCCTTTGAGCTCATGTGCGATGCTAGTGATGTTGCGGTGGGGGCGGTCTTGGGCCAAAGAATCAACAAAATGTTCCATCCGGTGTACTACTCAAGTAAGACAATGAATGAAGCTCAAAGAAACTACACGGTCACCGAGAAGGAATTGCTTGCCATTGTTTTTGCCTTGGAGAAGTTTCGCCCATACCTTATGGGGGCCAAAGTGATTATTCATACCGATCATGCCGCCCTTAGGTACTTGATGACGAAGAAAGATTCAAAAGCGAGGTTAATGCGATGGGTGCTTCTTCTTCAAGAATTTGATTCGGAGATTGTTGATAGAAAGGGTAGTGAAAATCAAGTGGCGGACCACTTGTCTCGTTTGGAGGAGGAAGGGAGGCCTTTGGACGGCCTTGAGATAAATGATGCTTTTCCGGATGAACAACTCCTCTCGATCTCAATGCTAGACATGCCATGGTTTGCCGACATTGCCAATTATCTTGTTATTGGTATGGTTCCGTATGATCTCTCTTCTAACCAAAGGAAGAAGCTCAAGCAGGATTGTTTGGACTACTATTGGGATGAGCCGTATCTGTTCAAAATTTGCACCGATGGTGTAATTCGCCGGTGTGTTCCCAAAGAAGAGCAATTGAGTATTGTGGAAGCTTGTCACTCTTCGCCCTATGGTGGCCATCATGGTGGGGTGAGGACGACGTCTAAAGTGCTGAGTTGTGGTTTTTATTGGCCTTCTTTGTTCAAGGATGCCAGTGACTTTGTGAAAAGATGTGATGAATGCCAACGTGCCGGAGGGATTTCGAAGAAAGATGAGATGCCCCTTTACACGATTCTAGAGGTTGACATTTTTGATGTTTGGGGGATAGACTTTAGGGGACCATTCGTAAGTTCTTGTGGCAACACCTACATCTTGGTAGCGGTTGATTATGTGTCGAAATGGGTTGAGACCATAGCTTTACCAAATAATGAAGCTCGAAGTGTGGTGGCGTTCTTGAAAAGGAGTATCTTTACGAGGTTTGGCACTCTACTTGCTATCAGTAGTGACAGGGGCTCTCATTTTTGCAACCGGGCTTTTGACTCGTTGCTAGCCAAGTATGGGGTAAATCACAAGGTGACCACTCCTTATCATCCTCAAGCGAGTGGCCAAGTTGAGGTGTCAAACCGTGAAATTAAGAGTATTTTATCCAAGACTGTCAATGCAAATAGGACCGACTAGTCGAAGAATTTGGATGATGCTCTTTGGGCTTATCATACATCTTTCAAGACTCCGATTGGTATATCACCGTATCGATTGGTGTTTGGGAAGGCTTGTCATCTTCCGATAGAATTGGAACATAAGGCTATGTGGGCCCTGAAAAAGTTGAACTTAGAATGAGATGTCGCTGCAAATCTCCGGGTTGAGCAATTGAATGAACTTGATGAGTTTAGGTTTCATGCTTACTCCAGCTCGTCCTTGTATAAGGACAAGATGAAGTACCTTCACGACAAGTATGCCCGAGGGAAGGAATTCAAAGTTGGTGACATGGTTCTTCTTTTCAACTCCCGGTTGAGGTTATTTCCGGGAAAGGTGAAGTCTAAGTGGAGCGGCCCATTTGAAGTGGTTGGTGTAACTCCTTTTGGTGCCATTGATCTCAAAAATAAGAATGGTAAAGTTTTCTGGGATAATGGGCATCGTGTCAAGCACTATTTGGGCAAGATTGATGATAGCCACGTGGTGGCACTCATTCATTTGAAATGACTGTGATGGTAACATGCGTCGTGCCGCGACGTTAAATCAGGCACTTCTTGGGAGGCAACCCATGTCTTTTTCATTTTCTTTATTTTTCTGTTGTAGAGTAGGATTTTTGAGCTGATAGTTTTGTGAAGTGTTGCAGGGATAATGTTGAACCAGTGTAGGGCAAAAGTGCAAAATAGACGTCTATGAATATTGCCTACGCGGCCGCGCAGCAAAATGTGCGGTCCGCGTAGGTTTGAGCAGCTGAAGGGTTAAGGCCCAGAAGACCCAGTGCGGCCGCGTGACATTTCATGCCCTCTGACAAAGTTCCCACACGGCCGCGCACCAAAGCAGTGCGGTTCGCACTGGGATGGCTGAAAGTATCAAGTCTCTGAAGACTTTCACGTGGCCGCGCACCAAAACAGTGCGGTCCGCGTGGATTGAACAACTAATGTGTAGGATACAAAATCTAGCGCGGTCCGCGTCCTTTTTTGTGCAGCCGCGCTGGTAGGTATATACTGGGTCCCAGGGCTTTTCTATAAATAGAGGCCTTGGGCCTTATTTTAACCTTTTCGCCAAATATACACCTGAGATATTATTTTCACTGTTCATCAAGACAATTTGTGCACATAGTTGAAATCTCATTAATCCCTGGTAACAAATCTCATTCATTTCAATCATAGTCTAATTTTTGTTTTGTTTAATTGCTTTCTACTAGTGTAACTTCTTACTTTCGTCTTTTTCTTCTTAGTTTATCTGTTAGCTTAGATTTTTGTGTGTTTTTGTTTAATCATGGGCATGGAATCTTGTTAAATAACTGAGTAGGGACACTTAGGACCCAAAAAGGTGAACAAAAATTGGATTTAATTGAACAAACACACAGCTCAGTTAAATTAGCCCTACGCGGCCGCGAAGCATTTGTGCGCGGTCCGCGTGACTCTGGTTAAGAGATGATGAACCTCTCTGTGCGGTCCGCGTTCCATTTGTGTGCGGTCCGCGTGAGCCCAGCGCGGCCGCGGTCTAAAACAGTGCTGACCGCGTGTGAAGAGTTCAGAGAGGTCAACATTTGGGTATTTCATCTGCGCGGTCCGCATACCATTTCTGTGCGGTCCGCGCTAAACCAACGCAGCCGCGGTCCAAAACAGTGCGGACCACGTCAGTTTATTCAGAGAGGTATCTGTTGGTGTCAGTATACTGCGCAGACCACGTGCCTTTTGGTGTGGTCTGCGCCCCTCTGTCTGTGTCACTGTGTTTGCATTCTTTGCATTCAACTGAACTGTCTACTTCACCTTATGTGCTTCTACTAACAATGCTAGAAATGTATTCCTTGCAGACAATGGTTCACAAACGAGCAGGCAAAGAAAAACAACCCGGGAGAGGTGGTTCCTCCCGAGGGGGAAAAGCAAGAGGATTGTGAAACTCACTCCAAAAACCAGCGAATTGATAAAGAAAACCCGGAAGATAATCCGGGAAGCTGATAGAGCTGCATCTCATTCCACGAGGAGTGAGTATGCACCTTCACGAAGCATTACCTCGGAGTCTGCCCCCACCCACATGTCCACTTCATTTCAGCTCCATGATTCCCTTCCTCGGATCATGGTAATGTAGCCTCCTCCAAGAAACCGGTTAATGTCATCTCGGACTCGTCTGATGAGTCCGTAGCAAGAGAAGAAGAACAATACTCCACATCTCCCACAACTTCATTATCAGGGGAGAGTGGAGGGTATGCTGAGGGAGGTGAGCCACAGGTCGAAGGGATAGAGCGTACTAGAAAACCGGAGGCATGGGAAGACAGGTTTGTTAGTGAGGTTGCTTTCCACAGATTCCAGGAGTGGTGGCCCAAAAGGAAACTGATTCCGGAGAGGAAGTCCATAGATGCCGATCTTGTCCCTCTCAACCCTCATGTGCAAGCACAATTCCGCACTAGAGAGGGTTGGAGCTTCTTCAAAGAACGTGTTGAGATGGAGAATGAGCATATGGTGAAGGAGTTCTACTGCAATGTTCACCATGTAGTTCGAGACTCAAAAGCAACTAAAGTGAGGGACAAGACAGTTGTGTTTGAAGGCAAATCGTTGAATGAATTCCTGGGGTTCGAAGAAGAGGATGAATCCCAATATTTAGAAAATCTAGCAATGAAAGAGGAGGTTCGTCCTTGGTTGGTCGAGCACTTGACAGCCCCAGGTACAGTCCCAGTCTGGTTGAAAGCACATGAAAAGATCTTTAGGAACACCCTGAACTTTGAAGACAAAGGGTGGTTGACTTTCGTGTGTAGTCGACTTGACCCGTATACACATGATCACTCCATTCCCCTTCCTCGTGCTGTCTTGGTAGCATCTATCATGGCGGGTTTCCCTCTAAATGTGGGTAATATTATGTCGAGAGTGATTTCTACAGTTGGTAATGAGACCCAAACAAACTACCCCTTCCCAAACACACTCTCTTTGTACTTCAGAGAATTGAAAGTGAAGAAAAAGAAATATGATGTCAAGGTACCTCCGGTGGCCCCGTACTCATGGTATAGTCAGTTGGGTACAGACAGCCCGAAGAGGGGCAAGAAGAATATGGCATCCACTTCTACCGCACTTGGCCAGTCTGAGGAGCCAGCGGTCATTGAGCAGCCCAGTGAGCCTTCCACCATTCCTGCTACTGATGAGGCATTGCCTCCAGGTCCGTCGTCAGTAGCTGGTCCTTCTATTGCAGCTGATCCGGTAGTCCCTTCATCAAAGACTCACCGGTTCACCGCAAACCAGCTCACCCATTCCCTTGCCAGTTTGGACAACTGGATGTCAGCTGCGACATTGAGGAGCACCAGTTACTGTTGAGATTCCTTCCTCTATTGAGGATGCACTGAAGAAGATCCTGGCCAACCAGGAAAAGATAATGGCGACGCAGGATGCCTTGACTAAGGCGGTTGGGGCACATAGCAAAGCGTTGGAGAAATTAGCTCGGGAGCACAAGAAGCTGAGGAAGCAGAAGGCTTCCAAGGAGTCAGTGACACAGTTGAGAGTGGATGTAGACAAGCTCATGGCAGATCAGTTGCCAATTGACCTACTATTTGGGGATCCGGCTGTAGAGCCAACAGTAGTACAGGTACAAGAGGAGGAGCAGAGGCCGAGGAAGAAGAGGAAACTCCCTAGCACTAAGGGAGCTGTGATTGAGGTAGCACCGGTTCAAGAGAGTCACTCCACTGCCCCACCAGTTGATGAGCCAGTTCTTGAGCAGGCACCTGTCCCAGCAACACAGCAGCAGCAAGCCGGGGACCAATCTGAGGTCCCCACCAGTATAGGGGACTTAGGAGCCACTGACCAGCACAGGGTGACGGATGAGGCTTGAGGGGCCTTTCTATATCCTTTCTTTCATTTTGGTGCTTATTTGGATAGTTAGCATTAGGGACAATGCTAGCTTTTATTCGTGGGGGTGTGGCCCTACTATTTTGATTGACTGTTGGATTACTGTATATATTCTTTTACTTTCAGCACATTCGTAGTTGTAGATGGCTTGTATATAACTGTTCATTCTAGATGCTTTTAAACTCTATGTATATATTCATTCCCCCTGGTTGTATATTCTACTCCCCTTTTGTACATATTCATTCGGTTTTCATTTTGGTTTTCTATTTTTCGTTAAAATATTTCATTTTAGTTGCAAAGTCAGGCTCGTAGCCTTTTTGTTTTGTTTTGGCATTTGCAATAAGACTTTGGTTTTCTTAATGTCACGGTTCTTTCCAAGGGTAGAGTGTCGTGCGAACCGGGTGGCTCTTCCCAATGATAGATGGCGTGACAACCTTCTTAAGGGTTTGAGTCCGTTTTTGATTTTTCTTTTTTTTTTGATTTTCAAGTTTTTGTAGTTAAAGGTACCTCAGGCAAAGCTTCACTTGGGCCTAGCGCATTTGCCTTTGATCCTATGGTCAAAGACATTATGTTGTGTTTAGGATGGTGAAAGTTGTGGCCTTGAGACTCTTGTGTTGACCAAACAATCATCATGTGGTTAGTTTGGGCCATTGTGCGCTTAAATCATATCTAAGGTCGTTGTGGGCCCTCGACTCCGTCTTTGGCAATCCTTGAGTGTGTGTAATGAGAATTCGAATCGTGAGCCCAAGTACCGAGCCGATGCTCTAGAACTTGCCCTGAATGTTTGTTGAGGTGAAATCATAGGTGGAACTTGACTTAAGACGTGATTATAGGCTCTCCTTGATCCAAAATGCGAAACTTGAACAATTTCCATGACCTACCAATGAAATAATCCCTAGTTCACCCCTTTTGAGCCTTAAACCTTTTTCTTTCATGAACCAAGCTACAAGCCTATACCCGTTCTTAATGAGACCCTCTCTTGACACCCAAATCTTCCCTTGAGTAAATGGCAAATGTCTAAGTTTGGGGAGGGGGAGAGGAAAGAAAGGCATCAATGTGGTAAAAAGGCGCAAAAGCAAAAGAAAAGGAAGGCAATGAAAAAGAGAAAAAGACAAATAGAAAGAAAAAAATGAATAAGAACCAAAAAAGGAATCCAAGGACAACAAAAAAGTGAAAAAGGTGTGGAAAAGTGGTAAAAAGGAAACAAGGTTTGAATTGCAAAAGAAAGAGTGATAATGTGTCTCTCTACCCCTTGAAAGAAGTGAATTACTCAATTGAGTCAAGAAAGTATGCCAAAATAAATCAAAAGAAGTATTTAAGGGAAGATTGAACCCATTTGAACAAAAACATGTCCTACCTTTACCCAAAGCCTTCACAATGACTCCTCAAAATTCCTATATGATCTTGAGTTGAGGGAAGCCTACATTAGTGGATACTTACAAAAGGGGCAAGCATATGGTACTTAGAGCCGGACTTAGGGCCTTTTCTTTGTGAGAGATGAGAGAGAAGTCCATTCACCTCGATTTGTGTGAAAATACTCTAAAAAGGTGAGGTCCACTTAGGGAAAGTCAAGGATGTGTGAGTTTGGGTTGCACAATGACCAAAGAAATTGGGAAACGTTCCTTGATGAAATGTGTCACCTCTTGATGCCTTGTGTCACAAAGATCCACAAGTTTTCAAAGTTTATATGTGTTAATGATGCATTCGCATTAAGGGCAATTGTTAGTCCCAATTGATGCTTGTTGAGGTTACTTTAGGATAAACAGGAATTACTTGGGTATTTTCCATTGAGGTGTAGGTCTCATTTTAGTTGCTTGAGGACAAACAAAGGTTTAAGTTTGGGGGAGTTGATAACTGTGATTTCTACATGTTTTATACCCATTCTTACCTAAGCTCTATGCATTAACTGCTATATTAGTCCCAAAATGCTTACAAGTTGCGCTTGATTGCAGGTTTGAGCGACAAGATGACAAATACCAAAGATCAGCTCAAAAAGGAGTGAAATCTGCCAAGTGTCAAAAGACAACTGAAGTGGGGAACAAAATGACCTGTGCGGTCCGCACTGATGTGTCACGCGGCCGCACAGGAGAGTTCAGAGGCTGGGCAATTTCCAAGTCAACCTGCGCGGTCCGCACTGCTTTGCCACGCGGCCGCGCAGGATAGTTCAGAGACCATGCAATTTCAAGGTTAACCTGCGCGGTTCGCACTGCTTTGCTACACGGCTGCGCAGGATAGTTCAGAGACCATGAAATTTTCAAGTCAAGATGCGCGGTCTGCGCTTCTTTCCAGCGGTCCACGCCCAAGAGTGTTAGAGACCCAGTCATTCAAGGCAAAAGCCCACGCGGCTGAACACCTAATCAGTGCGGTCTGCGTGGATGAAGTTCAGAAACACCCTACGCGGCCGTGCGTCACATTTGTGCGGTCCGCGTCCTCAGTGTCAGAAGAAAGATATGAAGACCCAAACCCCTACGCGGCCGCACATCATTTGTGCGCGGTCCGCGCCAGACCCTTAGGGGTATTTTTGTCTGGTTATTCCTGTGTAGTATAAATAGAACATTTTACTTTTTAGATGGAGTTTTTTCAGTTTTGGTTTTTTATCAGATAGCAGCTGAACTCGAGACTTCATAGTTTTAGTCCATTTTGGGCAATTTCTTCTAGTATTAACATGGATTTGAGTAGATTAACATTGTAGTTAATTATTATGTCAATTTGATCTACTATTTCTTCAATTTCTGTTTCTATTATGGCTAGCTAAACCCATTAGCTAGGGTTGTGGCTCAACCTTAGTGTGGGTAACTAATGGGTGTGATTGTTTAGTGCATGAATGATATTGGTTATTTGTTATTTGGATTAATCTTATGTTTTCATTAAGATTTGGTGGTTGCAAACACTAAGTCTAGTTTAGTGAGTTTTGACTCTTCTTGAGAAAGAGAGTTTATGACCCCAAGATTAATTCCAACAAGCAATTGGGATGGACCCATGAGAATGGTAGTCCCAATTAACTGGTTAAACCTCGAGAGAGTAATTACCCAACTTGAACCATAAGTTGCTTTGGCAAATTGGCCTACCCAATTGGTCTCGAGAGAGGCAATTGGGCAAAAACACTCTCTCTACCGAGAGGTGTGAGAGTGGGTACAAAAGTGCAACGATTATAGTATAAGTCCCATATTCATCATTCTTGCATTAGGAATCTCTACCCGTTAGTTGATCACCTAGGTACATGCCACGACCCTAGTGTCTTTCTCTATATTGCATACAACTTAGAATCAATATCTTAGCCTAACTTAGCTTTAAACTTGTAGTTGATAAATTGTAGTTGATCATCAAAAGAAAACCAAAAATGTTAGAAGATCAATTAGGAGCTAAAACATAGTCCTAGACCATACAAACACTCAACTACAAATTGAAGCTCCCTGTGGAAAATTGACCCCGATACCACTATTAGATAAAAGTATTAGCGCCCACTCTTCCTTAGGTTGAGTCCGCTGCAATCAGTTACCCCAGCCTTCGTGCACATTTGGCAAAGGCAAGCCACTGTTTGTCATACCGATGGGCCTACTTTTTCTAGAAAGACCTGGTACCGGTAGCAAAACTCCAAAATAATGGGGTCGACCCCTGGAGAATGGACCTAAAGTAAAAGGGTACGTATAAATATCTGTAAAGCCCTTCTTGGTAAAGGTAACCCGTTCTATCATGTCCGGGGCAAGGATTGTAAGATTAGGGTAGTTGCAGTCCTCCTTCACAATGGTGATACTAGAAGGACGAATGGAAGAGGGATACCTACTAACAACCCAAGTCCATGAAGACACAGAAGGGGCCTTCTTCTGGAATTCATGAGCAGTACTGAGATTTTTTGCTATGATGGTTCTTACAATGGGAGGTTCAGAATCGATATAAGCTTTTTTGTCCTTGTTTCTCTGTAATGCCCCAGAAAATTTTGCGAAACAATATAGGATTTCGGGGTGCCAGGTAGACTAATTATAATATTTTATGTGCTATAGATATGATGTAAATGAATTGAATTTGGTAAACAAGTGTATGAGTCATATAATAAGTAAGGTGGCGTCCAAGGAGAGGCCTAAGTGTAAGCTAAATGGAAATATTTCATAATAGGCTAAGATTCCAAAGGTACTTGCACTAGTCTAGAATTTGAACAGGCATATCTAGATATAAATAAGGTATTATGTGATTAATAACCTATCAAATAAAAGGTCTTTGAGTCTAGTTTCCAACTCTTCAAACCGTTCGTCATTCGGACACTCCTACCAGAAGTTATGACCAAATTACAAAAGCAACGCAAAATTTTAAACTACCATGGTGCCCCATGCGGCGCGCCTGTGGGGAGGTACAGAGAGCATTCAAAAACGTTTTCTGAGCATATTTTTCACAATCATGGTGCCCCATGGGGCGAAAAATCAGGCTTATGTTATAAAATGACCTCATTTCGCCAAATAAATGCAATGGATCTTTTCTTTAGCTAAAATCAAATATTTTTAGAGTGAGAGAGTGACCTAGAGTGGGAAAGTGTCCCTCATCAATTTTTCTTCAATTCTTGCTCAAATCCTTAAAGATTAACAAGGAAAAACACACTAGGTCTTCATCCTTGAGGTAAGATTCTACACCCTAACCCTTAATTTCGAATTTTAGCTAAAGATGGGTATTTATCAAGAAAGTTTGTGGGTATTGGAGTTGTTATCTTTCTTGCATGTGTTGTCAAAAGTTGTAGGAACATTGTTGAGCTAAAACAAATGGTAAAGTATGGGTTGTAGGTTGATGAAATCCTCTATAAAAGGACCATAAAGATTTAATGCACATATAGTGTTTGATAAAATGCTCAAATGAGCTAGAATTATGATCATCTTCTTAATTTTGGTTCAGATTGTTATATTTCCAAAATAGATTGAAGTTGCTAAGAGTCCCGGAATTTTGTAAGAATTTAAGGAAAGCTCTATTGAGGTATGTATGGCTAAAACCCTCTCTTCTTAGAAATTGAGCTCCTTTGGTGTCCATGCAAATGTTGTTAAAACCAAAATTTGATTGATGTATTGATTGTTACTTCATATGAATTAGTGTTGTGAAATATATACGTGAAAGGTGTGTCTCAATGTGTTCAATATGCTATCCTTGGAAATTTAAGGATGTGAGAAGAATGTGAACCATGTGTTGAAATGCCTAGACTTCAAGTCAAGTTTAAACTGAGATTGTTATGCCAAATTGTGTGAGGAAACTCATTATGGTTGATCCTCCTAATTGTTCTTATGTGTACTAAATGTATTTGATTGATTGTTTCTAGTTGTTGGTAATGTATAAAGATGTTTGAAATAAATCAAATGACTTTGGGAAATAGAGTGTGGCCAACGTGCCAAGAGCTTGAGTTATAATTGTGCCTGGTGATGCCTATGACATGAGAAAATATGAAATAGATTATGAAATGAGCCTTGACTTCACTTTTCGTAAATGACTTCAACAATAAAGTGGCCTAAAGGCTTTGTACTCAATTTATGCCCATAAGTGGCTATTCGAGATAATGATTTTCCTTATAAATCCGAGTTGTTACATACACCGATGTTTAAATTGTATATTGTCGTGATTGAAAAAGAGTAATTCAAGAATAATTGGTGTAATTGCTTGTTTATGACTTGATGTGTGTTTCTATTATGGTTTGGTATGTCCCCTCCTTTTTGGAAAAACCTTTTGTGTTTGAAGTTCCATTGATAATGAACTTGAGGTGTATTATTTTTGAAATATTCTATATGACCATGATTCATATTTCCTCTCATGTGTACTTGACCTCTTGAATTGAATGGCTTGTTGTTGAGATTGATATTGATGTGAAATATGTGAAAAGAACTCGAATTATGAAATACGGCCAAGTGCCAAGTATGATGTAATGATTGTGGCCCCAAGTGCCGATGAATTGATATGTGAAATAAATATTGAAATGAGATGATTGATGGAAAAGGGAAAACGTCTTGCTAAGATGGCCTAGCCGATCAGGCCGTGATCGGACGGCATGCCGCACACATGGTGGTATTATGCTGATATTGAGATTGGAAAGTGACAATGAAATTGTGATTGAGGTACACGTCTCAAATAAGACGGCCTAGCCGATCGGACTCCGTGCTAAGATTCATGGTGGAATATGTATATATATATATATATATATATATAGGTGGAATATGTATGTATGTATATATATATATATATTGGCACAGAAATTGTGATTGAAATTGGGAGTTGGTTATGATGTGCATATTGTGAACAATGGTATTATGAACAGTGGTATTGTGAATTATTGTGGACGATGATGCAAAGTTTTGAAATGTCCCAACCTAGAGGTATGGAAATTATATGAAAGCTATGTGATCTCTTTTATTTGATGATGTGGTGATTGTTTAAAGCTTTTGTTGAATCATTATGATTTCTTTGTCCTTGTATGATAGTTCTTTCTATTGAGATGGTGTTTATGATTTATTTGTTCTTGTATGATAGTTCTTTCTATTGAGATGGTGTTTAGTTATACATACTAGTGCTATTCGATGGCACTAACACCCCTTTTGCCGCGGGCGCTACATCTTTAAATGGATGTAGGTGTTTCCATAGCAGGCACTGTTGGCCGCAACTAGTGATGCATCTTCCTTTCAGCTGACTTGGTGAGCCCCACTTCATTTTGGGGTCCTGTTTCATCTGTTTATCATGTACTTTGTATTTTGAGGTATAACCGGAGCCTTGTTGCCGACATTTCCATATTATTCTTCAGTTGTATTTAGAAGCTCCGTAGATAGGTTGTGGGTGGAGTTGGTAATGGGGAATTGAATTAGAAATATTGATATTTGGCAAAGATGTATAAAACTTGTAATATTTTTGAAAATTATGAATGAAGTTGCTAATGGAAATAAAATGGAAGTCGTAAATGATATATGTACAAAGTATGATTAATGGAGTCCATATCCTCCTTATTCATGGATTAGTTTGGGTAGAATGAAACCTAATAGGCTTGCTCAGTCGGGTTTACTCGGTTGAGCGCCGGTCACGCTCCTCGATTTTTTGGGGCGTGGCATTATCTTTGGGCCTCCACCGAAAAGAAGAGCAAAATTTTCGAAGAGTGCATGGAAAGAAGCCATGGTAATAAAGGGTCAGTAAAACATTTTTCTAAGAGAGTTGGAGAAGATGGAAAATTTTCTAAGCAGATGTAGACTTATGATAATTTTGGAAGTAAGGAAGTAAAATAATGAGTAGAAGGGAAGTTATAGATGGCAAAAATCATGGTCATGACTCTCTCGAAAACCGGCAAAAATATTTTCTGAATCGTGGGACAACACATGTTCGGATTATTAAATGCGAGAAGATGTGTGTCCTTTCAAGACAGGAACTTTCCCGCCAACAAAGGGATCTTCGCCGACTTACTGGTAACACAAAGATATATCACCGGAAGGCAAAAGGACTATCTGTATGGGGTAAAATTGATTTATAATAAATAGTCGAATAGTAGCATGACATGTGAAATCGAAGATAGGCAAAAGGCAAGTCAAGTAACAACCAATATCGGATACAACAATTGCAAACGACATCGGGTAAAGTCCGAAGGTAGCATAGTCAGCGGAAGCAGATCGAGTATTTGCCATCGGACAACATTCAATGAGAGAATATTCTCTAGCATTAAATAAGCAACCATTACAGAGAATATTTGCATTCATGACCTGCCGTTACATATTCATCGGTGTCACTTTTATTATCATTTAAGAGGAGCTTAATCTTAGGATCTTGCTTCCCTAAATAAAGCTATAAATCGTATGGTCAATATCCATGGTAGGACACGCAATTCTTGGCAAACATATAGTGTATTCTACTTTTGCTCTCAATTAAAACGACTTTACTTGTTCTTTGTCATTGCTTTCACTTTTGTCCCCGGAGACATCGTGCTCGGAGCCAGGCTTATCATCTTCTTCAATTTCAACTGCCTAGTCTCATTTTTAATCTTATTTCTTTATCATTTTTGGATCAAATCAGTTCGCATGTCTATAAACCACATAACAAATTCAAATATACCATTTTACGTGTAGACAAGAATGCCAAATTGCACAACTAAAATTCAACAAGTGCTAAGTTTTAGGACAAACATCCTACAAATTTGATGATTAAAAAATAATTTAAAATAGGAAAAAACTTAAAAAGAATTAAACCTTCTGAACTATAACATGGATTCCCACATTTTGGGCAGTTTTTTAAATTATTTATTAAATCGGAAAATTCAAAAATATAATTACTCAAATTCAGTTAACATCAAGATGGAATCCCACATTTTTGGGCAATTTATTAAATTTATTTAGCGAAAAAGGGCTTAAAGTACCCCTATCGTATGATAAATGGTTTATAAACCCCCCTCCATCTATCCATCTGAAAAAATATAGGACATTAATTCTATTATCAAAAGTGCCCCCGTGACTAACGCAACACATGTAGGCCTCTCATTAAATGATATGGCAACCTTTCATTTGGCCATGTGGATCCCTGGGGCTGAAATTTCAATTGGGTATTTTTCGACCCATTTAACCGATCCGACCCACTCTTCTTACCTTATACCTACCTATTTCAGCTGTCTTCTTCCCCAATTTAGTTCCTAGGTCACCAGGTTGATCATATAAACTTCTTCCCCAAAATTTCACTTTTTCAACTAATTAATTCTTGTCTTTTTCCTTCGAATCTTGTGGTTGGTTGTAAAAGTTGCGTCTTTATTGATTAACAAAAAATTCAAGATGTCTAAAAGTTCTATCTCTTCTGGTTCGTCACGTCATTGTGGTTGTGATTTAATTACAAATCATTTTGTGGCTAAGCCTCATTTGAACGACGGTCATAGATTCTACAAATGCCCTCGTTTTGACGAGGAAGCTTCATGTGGTTTGTGGGAATGACGGGATAAAGTGTAACGATCCGACCGGTCGTTTTGAGCATTTTGTATTGGTTCGCTTCCTACGCCCAAAGCAGTGCAGTCTTTCTTGGCCAAATCAAGGATTAAGGCACAAGTATCTCTATATTATGTATTATGACTTCTGTGAATCGTCACCTTTGATTTTCAGGTTATTCGGAATCGATTTGGAAGAATGAATTTCATGATTTAAGCTTTAAGTTGGAAGAGTTGACCAAGTTTGGTTTTTTAGTATTTGATATGGATTGGATTTTTGATAGTTCTGTTAGGTCCAGATGGTGATTTTGGACTTGGGCGTGTGCCCGGATTTGCATTTTGATATTTCTAGATAGATTTGGCACTAATTGGCGAAAGTTGAAAATTTAAAGGTTTGGAAAGTTCATAAGTTTGACCGGGAGTTGACTTTGATGATATCGGATTCGAATTATGGTTCTGGGAATCTAAATAGCTTTGTTATGTTATTTGGGACTTGTGTACAAAATTGGACTTCATTCCAGGTTGATTTGATATATTTTGGCACGATTTTTGAAAGTTGAAAGTTCATTTAAGTTTGATTTGAGGTGCGATTCATCGTTTCTATGTTGTTATACGTGATTTGAGGCCCCGAGTAGGCCTGTGTTAGGTTATGGGACTTTTTGGTATGTTCGGATGGGGTCCCTAGGGGTTTGGGTGAGTTGCGAACGTGTTTCAGATCATTTTCCTTCATTTTGGCCTTGCTGATTCCTGCTGGTGTCTGGTGCACCAAGTCTTCTTTGCAATCGTGAAGTTAGAGGTGCGATTGTGCAGATGAAATCTGCAGTCGAGTAGTTCCTTCTTCACGTTCACGAGTAGCTTTACGCGTTCACGTAGTTTTTTGGAGATTGGTCATCGCGTTCGCATGAGTCAACCCGCATTCGCATAGTAATGAGCTGAGAAGCTAGGGGAAGAAGATTCTTCTTTGCATTTGCATTGGTCTTGTCACGATCATGTAGTGTAGGTGCATATGCTCATTGCGTTCGCAGGTGATACTTCGCGAACGCGTAGGGTATTTTGGGAGGCTGCTGAATTTGCTCTTCGTGATCGCGAAGAATGTCCCGCGATCGCGTATTTGATTGGGGTAAGTCTTCTCTACTCATATTTGATTTTATATCATGAATCTATCTTCGTTTTTGGCATTTGATTGAGGGTTTCAAAAGAGAAATTGAGGGTTTTTGTCTAAACTTTCATAGAGTAAATTTTCGAGTTTTGAACACCGATGTGGAGTCAGATTTGAATGAAACTAGTATGGTTGGTCTTATAATTGAATGAGTTGTCGGATTTCATAAGTTTCTTTGGAATCCGAGGCGCGGGCCGAGGTTTGACTTTTTGGTCGATTTTGGGCTTTTGATTGAATATTTGACCTTTATCATTTGTAATTGTTTCCTTAGGGATTATTTGATGTTCCTGAGTCGCTTTTGGCTAGTTTTGAGTCGTTCGGAGGTCGGTGCATGCAAGATGGCATTTTTTGAGCATCGTTTGGCTTGCTCAGTATTAGATTTGGATTGTTCGAGGTAAGTAACAATTCTAAACTTGGTGCTGAGGGTATGAAACACCAAATTGCGTGTTATGTGATTAGTGTTGAGGTGACACGCATGCTAGGTGACGGGCATATGGGCATGCACCGTAGAAATGGTGATTTAGTCGATTCCATGAAACTATGTAACTATTTTATCTGAATACTAGTACTGTACTCTATGTGTTAGATCATTTGAGTTGTGATTTATGCTAGAAAATATGATTAGGCTATATGTTGGTACTATTGGGACCTACACTATTCGTTCTTTACTGTTGAGTTATTTGCTTAATTGCAGTTATGTATTCAGTCGCATTCATCATTACATATCATATCTCAATCTCTGTTATTTTATATTATCACATCTCATATAATTGATTTGGGATGCTTAGCATGAGTCTTGTGAGCCCGAGAGACTGGAGAGATTGATGACTGAGTGAGGCCCAGGGCCTATTGTAAGTGATATTGTCACGACCCTAAACCTGAACCCGGTCGAGATGGCGCCTCTAGTGAAGACAAGGCCAGTCGACACTTCCCATTCCAGTTTTAAGTAATTAAACAGTATGAATTTAAGTCGAGCAAGCCTGTTAAACACTTCCTCCCCAACCCACTTATGACCACGAGAAGGCGCGTTTCCATTAGTTCAAATAGTAGGAGGATCAAATATTTACAAAAATACTAATTCATTTCACTTTACTACATCATTGTTAAGTTTCCAAAACACATACACTTTACAATCTAGTGGAACAAGAGTCTACGCATAACATAATCCGGTGACCATCTTAACACCCGTATACAACCCACATAGTGTCCATGGAGCCTCTAAATAGTTACAAATGAGTACTACAAAAGTGCCAGCGACAAGGCCCTGGCTATACCTCAAATACAATACAAATAGAACAAAAGATGCATAACCCCGAAATGAAATATGGATCATCAAGACTGCTGGGAAGGTGTTGATGATGTACCACTAGCTGCGATCAACACTATATGCTATGGAACCACCTACATCCCTTTAAAGATGTAGTGCCCCCGGCAAAAGGGACATTAGTACAGTCGAATAGTACTAGCATGTAAGCTAAATACCAATCTTAATAGAATGAACAATGAAACAAAGAGGAAGTAGTCATGATGTACAATAAGGGCTTCAAACAAATATGAAAACATCAAGTAAGGATCACATAGTTCTCGGTTCAATTTCCATATTATTAGGTTGATAATCGTAGTGTCATGTGCCACAATCCACAATACCACCATGTTCCTACACGGAGTTCGATCTCGACCCGATTGGCTAGGTCATCTCATTTGAGTTATCAACCATATCCACAATTTCAATCAATCAATCCAGCACAGTTACCACCATGTGTGTGGCATGGTGTTCGATCACGGCCCGATCAGTTAGGCCATCTCACTTGAGACATCATCCTTTCAATCATTCATCTCAATTCATATTTCCTTCCTATCATTCAATACATGGCACGAGTGTCCTCATTTATTAAGTCGTTCTTGGCACTTGGCCGAATCTTACAATCCAAGTTTCCTTTTTATACATTCAAATAACATTATCATCAACATGAATAAGGCCTATCATATAAGGCATTGCACACATATGGGAAAAGCTTGAAAAATCCTAATCACGCGGAGGCTTTTCATACAAATTAGCATAGCAACCTTTATTTGATTCTTGACATGAATTCTTGACCTTTCCCACCACATATTCCACATTTTGAACACATTCTAAAATAGCATGATGACATGGTAAATATTTAAAACAATTATTGAACATGAATCTTTCAACACAACACATTAGGGCAGTCAATTCTAGTATGATCAATTTAGGGACTTACACCAATTATACGAACACTAGGGATTTGATTCTAAGAAGAAGAGGGTTTAGCCATACATACCTCAATTGAGCTCTTAAAAACTTTAATATGTTCTGGAACTAGCAACTTCAATCTATTTTTGCAATATAGCATAATTGAACCTAAAATTAGGAGAATGATGTATAATTCTAGCTCACTAGAGCATTCTATCAAAGATTATGTGTACATTATGTTTTAAGACTCTTTTTGTGTAAGATTCCATCATTCCACAACCCATTTTTTATCATTTTAGCCCATAATCTTCCTACACTCTTTCACCACACATGCATGCAAAATAAACAACCCTCATACCCATGAGCCATCTTGCTAATTACCCAAATAATTAGCATCTGGGTCTACTCGGTTGAGCGCCGATCACGCTCCCCGAGGTTGGGGCGTGACACTCGGGCTTGACTTTTTGGTTGATTTTGGGTTTTTGAATGAATATTCAATCTTTATTATTTGTAATTATTTCCTTAGGCATTATTTGATATTCTTGAGTCGCTTTTGGCTAGTTTTGAGCTGTTCAGAGGCCGGTGCACGCAAGAGCATTTATGGAGCATCGTTTGACTTGATCGGTATTTGATTTGGATTGTTCGAGGTAAGTAGCGCTTCTAAACTTAGTGTTGAGGGTATGAAACACCGAATTACGTGTTATGTGATTGATGTTGAGGTGACACGCATGCTAGGTGATGAGCATATAGGCATGCACCGTAGAAATGGTGATTTAGTCGATTCCATGAAACCGTGTAGCTATCTTATCTGAATACTAGTAATGTACTCTATGTGTTAGATCACTTGATCTGTGATGTATGCTAGAAAACATGTTTATGTTATATGCTGGTACTATTGGGACCCACAGTGGTCGTTCTTTGCGTAATTGCAGCTATGTATTCAATCGCATTCATCATTACATATCATATCTCAATCTCTGTTATTGTATATTGTCACATCTTATATCATTGATTTGGGCTACTTAGATGAGTGCTGTGAGACCGGGAGACTGGAGAGATTGGTAACTGAGTGAGGCCAAGGGCATATTATGAGTGATATTTATGGGATCGGGCTGCACGCCACAACATGCTTTATTGATTCATGCCAGGATTTGGCTTATTATAACGCTTTGGCTAGATCCGCCTCTCGGGAGTCTGCACATCCATAGTGGGCTCAATTGCTAGCAATTATTTGCATTTGGGCTGGATCTGCCCTGGTTCATTTGCATTAGGCTTGATCTGCCCTGTATCGTACTGAGTGACTGAGTGTGCTGAGTATCGAGCATTGTGAGTGAGAATACGAGCAGAAAGATTGAGTACCCTGAGAGTGTGAGTACATGAGTTCATCACTGAGATACATTATATTTGACATGCGTACTTGATATACAGGCATATGGCTGCATTACCTTACGCTACCCGATTTTGGTGACATTCATGATATCACTTGCATATTTACATGTAGGCATAGAGATGTACTTTCATGCTATCTGAAAAATGAAACCTCTTATTTATTGTTGAAAGGTTTTGGGAAAATCATGATTTTCAAACATACTGATATATTTTGGGGATTTCGGTGAAAGATTTGGGATTTACTTTTATACTTGAAAAACATGCATATTTTCCATAACTATGAACGAGCTGAGTTATTTCTTGTACCAACTTTATTATATTGTTATGAATTTTTGCTGGTTATTGGAGTGGACTCTGACCCTTGTCTGAACTCATCACTACTTTTAACATAAGGTTAGGTTTGTTACTTATTGAGTACATGGGGTCGGTTGTACTCATACTACACTTCTTCACCTTGCGTGTAGATGTTGGATACTGATGTTGCTGTGTACGATGAGAGCTGGATTTGAAGATATACCTGCATTCTAGTTATGGATATCACTTGTCGTTTGTAGGATTAGATTCGAATTCTATTCATTTATATTTCAACAGATATTGAACTTATTTTAATTCAATTTTGTAAAAATCTAAATCTTAGAAGCTCATGATTTGTACCACCAGTCCTTGGGAAATTCTTGTATGAAAGCAGTTGTATTATCATTTCTTCTCTTAATAAATCTCACTAAATTTGACAGTTGTTATTGGCTTACCTAGCGGGTTAGGTTAGGTGACATCTCGACTAGTTGGATTTTGGGTCGTGACATAAAGAGATGCCACCACATGTGATAATGTTAATCAATAACTTGAATACTTCACTTAAGTCCGTGGAAGTTGAAAGACATTATCCGAAGAAGATGGTGGCTATCTTGGAAGAGGTTATTTCTGCTGAAAGACTGAAAATGGAGAAAATAATGAAAGAGATGGAGGGAATTAATTCAACAAACTTAGAGGATGTCGCTAGGATGGAGGATAAACTGCAAAAAATGAAATGGTTTATTATTTTTTTCTTGGGTAGTCTTTGTGTTGGTGCTAGTTTTCAAGATGATGTAGTGTAGTTAGGTTATCCAGTTCAAAGGTTTTAATTCTGCATATTTTGTTGAAAGTTTTTTTGGTGTTTATCGATCTGGGATGTTGTAATTGTTGATGCATTTAGTGATGTTGTAGTTGTAATGGTTCTTTGTTGGTATGAAATAAAATTTTCTGTTTATCCTTCACTCTCATACAACTTTTTGCATACACGAAAAATCACTAAGTCCAACAGAATCATCTCTTATAGATAGATAAGAAGAACATAACCATTAATCGAGTACCAAATATACATTGTTTCAAGATTTAAACCTAACAAAACATTGCTATTAGACAAGTAAATGTGTTATCCAAAAACCTGTACCTCTATCATAGAATTTACTTGTTTTTGTAGAACATGAACAAACATCATGTAGTAGAATAGTTATGAAAAAAAAAATGTATATTACATTCATAATTACTTGTTACACTACCCCCCCTTGCCCCTCCCCTTTCCTCTTCTAGCTTTAATTTTACCATTTTTTTCTCTTTCACACCCAATAGTTGAGCTGTTGTCATTACCTCCTTTCCCTTCCAGGTAGTTCTCTTTGGAGAGTATGTCAATTTTGTTGGTTGTGAGCTACCAGTGTGATCCCATATGAATTGTATATTCCTAGTCCCAAAATTTTCTTGATTCTTATGCTGAAGTCTAGTATTAATGTCAGAGACAATCTTAGGCCTCAAAACTAGGTCAGCTTCTGCACCAAAGTCTGCTTGAATAATCCTTCCTTTGGTCTGAATATGCTGACTTGGCATCTAAGTTGCTTGGGTGTATTAACTGGAGTGCTGACTTGACATCTGAGTGTAGTGACTAGAGTGCTGACTAGGTTGATGACTGGACAACTAACTTGGTTGGCTAGCCTGACTTGGCATTTGTTGGTCTTGTACTGTAAAACCAGGATTAGGGACCATGAAAAATTCTGATTCTTGGTCTTGAGTTGTCTGAGTGTGGTCTTGCACATTCTTGGACTGTAAGTATAAAAAGCAGATTGTAAATATAAAAAGCAGATTGTAAGTATACCTTATTGGCTAATGGACAACTTCTTTTATTATGGTTTGTCTTGCCACAAAAACCACAAGTCATTTGAAGACCCTTCCTAGAAGTTGACCATTCTCCTTGCCTTTTCCTACCTTCATCCTTCTCTCTTGACCTTTTCTCTTTAGGTCTACCAACCATCTTTGCTAATGTTGGTGGTTTCATGGCTTGGTGTGGCTCAACTCTCCAGAATTTTTCACCTCTAACAAGTTGCAGTTTGTGTTGATACACCAACGACCAAGCTTGTTTGGAATACACAGTGAATCTAAGTGTTAGGTCCTACTTTTTATAGTTGAATTCCTTGATAGCATGAGCACATGGGATTCCAAACAAGTCCCAAATCCTGCATGTGCACCTTTGTTGCTCCAGAATAACTGTGTGCATGTATTCACCTTCACTTATTTTAAAACCCTTATCTCCATTGAAATTTTTCTTGCACTTTGAATCCATCTATCTTTAATCATTGTACAACTCCATTGCATATGGGCTATATTCACCTCTCCAACTGCTAACTTCAAATGCTCTATCCTTAGTTGATTCAGCACCTTCAGTTATCAACCAGTAAACAAGAAGAATAGTTAGTCAACTGTAGAAAAATTAACAAGCAATTGTTAATCCTTCACTCTTATATCCGTTAGACAAATTAACAAATAGTAGACAAATTAACAAGCAGTTATTCAATAGTAGATAAACTAAAACAAATTAACAGTAGACTTCACCTTCACTCTTATATCATCAAGCATCTTCACAATTTGATTATGTCTAGCTTCAAGAATCCAAGAGTTAAAAGACTCTGTAAAGTTATTGCCCACCATTAGGCTCTTACATTGGGTATCAAAGTAAGCTCTACACCAGCTTATTGGAGATTATTTCAGCAAGTCCCTCGCAACATCCTCGGACACTTCACCTAACTGTTTCAACATATCTTTAAATTCTTCCTCATATGTGCTCCAAGAACACCACCACATTAATTTTTTTTTATCTCATCAGTCTTCCAATCTCTGCTCCAGTTTGCTTCAATATGCCTTGCACAATATCTGTGATATGATTGTGGACATATATTCCTTACAACATCTAATAGACCCTGCACATGAAGAAGCACTACATTAACAAACTAAATAACATAATCTTGAAGAAAAACATTCCGAGCATATGGTAATATACCTTCTGCATATCTGACATGAATGTATATCCTTCATCATCTTTCAAGTCCAAAGAAGCCTTCAAGTTCTCCATGAACCACTGCCATGTTCCTTTTGTTTGCTTATCCACCACAACCCAAGCTAGTGGATACACATGCTTGCAAGAATCTTGAGCAACAACAACTAACAACATCCCTTGGCATTTACCTTATAAAAAGGTTCCATCTAGCCCTATAAAAGGTCTCAAACCTGCTTTGAATCTACTCTTGAGGGACTGGAAGCAGACATACATCCTCAAAAATCTTCTCTTACTTTCCTCCATTGCATCCTTGGACATCTGTATCACCACACCAGTCCCAGGATTGGTTTCTCTCAACTCTTGACCATATGACTCAACTTGTTGTACTCATCTAAGTAACTGCCCTCCAATTTCTCTAAAACCATTCTCTTCACCCTTTTAAACTTTGAATCACTCACATTCGAACTAAATCTATCCTCTAAATCAACCTTCATCTCTTTAATCTTAAACTTAGAATTATTTTGAATCTTTCTCTTAAAATAATGTGCTAAAGTAGCTCATCTATTCTCAAATACTTCACCACAATCATGTTCATCCCTTCAAGTTTTTATCTTTACCCATTGATCTCTGCCATCCTTAGAAATAAGACATTTAAAGAGACACCTAATCTGACACTTGTATCTAAGTCTCCTCCTATCACTCTTATCTACCTGAAGACCCCTCTTATTAGAAACAACATAAAAACCAATAACTTCCTTAGCTTCAGAAAGATCCTTGAAAGTCATACCTTTTTCCAATGTTTTATACCTATCAAGTTGGTCAGTTATCTCAAACGTATTCTGCCTCTCAAATAAACCTAGGGCATCACTATCATAATCACTATCAGCACTTTCTATATCTATATCATCTTCACCACTATCACAGTCAGTGGCTACAGTAACATGCACACTATTTGTATCAGTTTGTCGGGTAATTATATGTACATTTAGAGTATCATCCAGATGGTCAACACCAAATAAATGTACATCACTGATACCATCATTAATTAGGGCTTGAAACTTCCTAATCCCTTCATCCCCATCCAACAAAAAATACCTCCCAAATCGGTCAATATAGTAGAGGGGTAAAACAAGGAGATCCATTGTCTCCTACCTTATTCATACTATCAGCCGAGGTTTTATCTAGGTCATTAAACAAAATGTTTGATGACAATTTTTTTGTAGGTTTTGGGATGCCAAAATAGGCTGACCCCTTGAATCACCCTGCATATACTGATGATACGATCATTTTTGCATCAGCTCATTCAGTGTCATTGAAGAAGATTATGGTAGTATTTAGTGTTTATGAGAAGATTTTAGGGCAGTTGATCAACAAGTCTAAGAGCTCATACTATATGCATACTAGGGTGTCCAATGGTTTGTTTCAATCAGTGGAGGATATCACAGGCTTCTATAGAGGTGCATTTCCTTTTACATACTTAGGGTGTCCAAATTTCTATCCTAGAAGAATGAAGGATTATTATGATGATCTTATTAAGAAGGTGAAGGCCAAACTACACTTATGGAAGGGGAAGTTATTATCATTTGGGGGCAAGGCAACATTGATCAATAGCATCCTCCAAAGCATGTCAATCCACATGCTATCAGTCCTTGATCCACCTAAAAATATTATAGAACATTTGCATAAGCTTTTTGCAAGGTTCTTCTGGAGTATAAAGGAGGAAGGAAGAAGCAGACATTGGGCTTCATGGCAGAAGTTGTGTCTCCCAAAAGAGGAAGGAGGACTGGGCTTCAGATCTTTATTTGATATCTCCAAACTATTATTTGCAAAGCCGCGATGGAGATTTATGACCACAAAGTCTTTCTTGTCAAATTTAATATGGAATAAGTAATGTAAGAAGGAGTTCCCTATAGTTGTACAATTTAGGGAAGGATCACGTATTTAAAGGCAAATGTTGAATTCTAGACAAGAAGTGGAGCATGAGATTTGGTGGGAAATGAAGTCTGGTGCCACTAATGTTTGGCATAAAAACTGGACAGGTCTAGGGGCTTTGTATCACCTAGTGCCTCTAGATTATCACATCAATGCGGATCTACAAGAAGTGGTTGAACTGAGGCAAGGAGATGGATAGAATGAGAAGTTGATTGACCAATCATTTCTAGAAGATATTGCTGATCACATTAAGCAACAAGTGCAATTTGAAGGTAGTGAGGGGTACTGGGATAGGCCTTGGTAGGAACCTACTGCATCTGGCAAGTTTACTGTGAACAGTGCTTGGCATCTAGTGAGGCATCAGGCAAACCCTAATCCAGAGTTCAAGAACATGTGGATTAAGGGCTTGCCTTTCAAAATATCATTCTTCCTTTGGAGGCTATGGAAGATCAAACTAGATACTGATGATATGTGGAAACGGCAAGTATACACATATATGTCCAAATGTTGGTGTTGTAAATCTCCATAAGAGGAATCCTTTGATCTCCTTTTCTTGATAGGAACTATAACAACTAGGGTGTAGAGGACATTCTTAAAAGCAGCTGGGATCATGTGCAATTGGTGAAGGTTCATCAGGTGATTAGGGCATGGTGGAATGCAGATTGTTGTCCAAAATTGCAACCATTGTATTAGGCTGTACCAACAATTGTTACCTGGAAGCTATGGAAGATGAGGAACATAAACTGGAACGGGGGATCAATATCAGTTAGTAGGGTCATTCATGGGATCAACAAGACACTGCATTTCTTGGCTAAAGCAAGATAGTTGGCTACCTCACATACCCTATATTTGGCCGGATATGATAAAGTTCTTTTAGGAGTACAAACTAGTTATCATCACAAAAAGAGTAGCTTGGCAATTCTTACATACTGGATGGTATAGGTGCAATACAGATAGAGCATCAAGAGGGAACCCAAGACCTAGGTCTACATGATTCTGTGCAAGGGATTGTGAAGGTGATTTGGTGTATGCTAAGGAACAATTACTGGTGGATACAACCAACATTATAGCTGAGGCGAGGGCAATCAAAGATGGCTTATCATTCTATATGGAACATGATCTACATACTCTTATTTTGGAGACAGACTCACTTTTGATGAAAAGGATCATTAATGGAGAATGGGATGCACCTTGGTTCATTGTGGCTGAGGTTAAGAGAATTAAGGAGATGAAGGAGAACTTGTAACGACCCAGCCGGTTGTTTCATGAGTTACCGCTCTATTTTCCCCATTTCTACTTCTTATTGCTTTATTTATCTGTGTTATATAGTATTGGGTTAGTCGGTTTGAATCCGGAATGGTTTGGTAAGGTTTGAGACACTTCGTCTCTAAAGTTGGCCTTTGAGTTGGAAAGTCAACCGGTGGTTGACTTGTGAGCATTTGATCTCAGAATTTGGTTTTTTATGATTAGGATAGCTTCAGGAGGTGATTTGGGACTTAGGAGCATGATCAGAATATGTTTTGGAGGTCCGGAGTAGATTTAGGTTTGAATTGGAGAAATTGGAATTTTGGCATTTTCCGATTGATAGGTGAGATTTTGATATAGGGGTTGGAATAGAATTCCGGAAGTTGAAGTAGGTCCGTTGTGTCATTTTTTATGTGTGTGAAAAATTTCAGGTCATTCGCATGAGGTTTGATAGACTTTTTGATCGAAAGTGGAATATGGAAGTTTTTGGAATTCTTAGGGTTGAATCCGATGTCAATTTGGTGTTTTGATGTTCTTTTGAGTGTTCCAAAGGTTGGAAAAAGTTGGAATGAGGTTATGGGATATGTTTGAATGTTTGGTTGAGATCCCGAGGGCCTCAGGTGAGTTTTAGGTGGTTGAACGGATCATTTCATGTTGGAAAAAGTTGCAGAAAAACTACTATTGGTGTTGCAGGCTTTTGGAATTCGCATTCGCGATGGAGTTGGCCTTCGCAAAAATAGTCCCGCGTTCTCGAAGGGCTGATGTCAGTGGTCATCGCATTTGTGAGGGTGTTGCCGCGTTCGCGTAGAGGAAATGTGAGCAGCTGGGGTCCTAGAGAATTGTTCTTCGCGTTCTCGAGCTGGTAGTCGCGTTCGCGATGGGTTGAGAAGCTAAGGCTTCGCGTTCACGTACATGGAGTCGTGTTCGCGATGAGGGAAAAAGTGGCCAACGTAAGTTTGTGCTTCGCGAATGCGAGGCATTGACCGCGTTCGTGAAGAAGGATCGTGAATAGCTGGGCATAAAGTTTAAAAGACCATTTCCGCGATTTTGGGTCTAAGTTTCACCATTGTCGAGCGATTTTGGAGCTTTTTGAGGGAGATTGAAGAGGGAATGAATCAAGAGGATACACTTGGAGGTAAGCTTTATGGACTTAATACTCGATCCTAATGTGATTTCTACCTAATTAAACATGAAATTTGTGGAATCTAAAGCCTAAAAATTGGAAGTTAGGGCTTGGAAATTGGAGACCTAAATCTAGGGATTTGAGGGTCATTTGTGGTCAGATTTTGATGTATTTGATATGTACGAACTCATGAGAGTGTAAGGATTTTAGTTTTGTGATTTTTATCGAAATTTGAGATGTGGTCCCAGGGAACGGGTTTGGCTAATTTCGGGATTTTTGATGTAAATTGGTTATTTTCGAGTGGGCTTTGTTCCCTTAGCATATCGAGAGGCAAAGGCACCACAGATATGAAACCCCAAACTTCACATTGTTGTGCTACTTTGAGGTGACGTACCCGCTAGAGGACGAGCGTGGGGTCGTGCACCATTGGGAATTGTGTCTTAGTCCGTCCTGTATGACTGTTACAATGCGTATTTGATTGAAAATTACTTGCTATCATTGTGTTTTGGAAAGTATAATCATGTTTTGGACTGAATGCCATATTTGGGCCTCGTGCCAACTGTTTGGACCCTTAAGGGATTTTTACTACTATTCCTCACTGTTTTGACTTCATATTTGTACTCAGTTATGCTGTATTCTACTGTTTTCATAACTCAGCCATATTTACTCTGTTTTGACACTTTAAATGATTTTTTGGGATGAGCATCATGTTTTACTATGCCCGAGTGGCTTGAGAGATTTCTGATTGAGTGAGGCCGAGGGCTTGTGATGTGAGGATATTATGGGATCGGGATGCGCACTGTAGCGGTATTGTACTGATTCATGATTATGAGGCCGTAGACCAGTTTGATAATACCACAAGATGACTTAATATAGCGCTTGGGCTATAGGAGCCCCTCCGGAGTCTGTAATCGCCCAGTGAGCGCGGGTTCCCAGTGTGAGATGTGATATTACTTGAGGGGTTGTTGTTGTTTCATGTTATTGCCCAAGGGGCTGATACGAGTGATTATGAGAACGCCCAAGGGGCTGATTTATGTTTCTATCCTTCTCTCCCTGTTTTCATCACTCGTTTGAACTACTAAAAGATGTTTTAAAGAGGTTTCTACTGAACTAAGGTGTTTTAACAAGCTTTTAGTGTTTTATTGCATTGTTCTGGTTTTATACTATTTTGTTGTAGCATTATACTGTATTTTATGTGTTTTCTTATCGCTCAACTCCCTGCACCCTGTGTGCAGATCCAGGAGTCTCGCGTCACGCTAGCGAGTGCTGATTTGCTTTCCAGCAGGCTTGTTCGGAGTTGACTAGGTAGCTGCTCGGCGTCCGCAGCCCAGTGCTTCTCCTTCCTGTCTTTATTTCAATTTGTACTAGCTTTATGTTAGACTATGTTGTCTTTTCATACTCTTAGATGGATTTTAGATGCTCATGACTGGTGACACCCGATGTCGGGCTGTGTTAGTTTCCGTACTGTTCTATTCTACTTCATATTTTGGGATTTATAGCTTATTAATGATTTAAAATGAATTATTATAACTGTTTAGTTGATATTGGGGGTTTGTGTCGGCTGGCCTTATTTGACGATAGATGCCATCACGACCGGGTCCGGTTTAGGGCATGACAAGTTGGTATCAGAGCCTAAGTTACATAGGTCTCACGAGTCATGAGCAAGTTTAGTAGAGTCTCACGGATCGGTACAGAGACGTCTGTTTTTATCCTCGAGAGGCTACATAACCTTTAGGAAAACTTGATATTCTTGAAATTCTTGTCGTGCGAATTTGTTGATCCGAGTACTAAACTTCTGTTATTCTATTCTCTCACAGATGGTGAGGACACGTGCTACCGATCAGGATGGATAACCACTAGTACTACCAGCTGGGGCCACCAAAGGCCAAGGCTGCGGTCAAGGCCATGAACAGCTAGGACAACACCTGCAGATCCACCAGCCGCCCCAGTTCATGATCAGGTCCCAGTTGTGGACGCTCTAGCAGCACCAACTGTGCCTATTATGATTCCAGGTCTTCAGGAGGCCCTGGCCCAAATTCTATCAATATGCATTGGCCTAGCTCAGGCGGTCTCACTTACTACAGATATAGCTACTTCTCAGGCCGGGGGAGGTACTCAGACTCCCACCGCTCGCACACCTGAGCAAGTCGTGCAGGGTCTTCAGACACTGGGGGCACCTCCAGCCCAACCAATTACAGTTGTTTAGGACTATGTAGCTCCTGTTATGCCAGAGGACGATCAGCGCAGGTTGGAGAGGTTTGGTAGATTTCAGCCTCTGACTTTTAATGGTATAGAGGGCGAGGATGCCTAGGGTTTCTTGGACAAGTGTCAAAGGATTCTTCGTACAACGGGTATTCTGGAGACCAGCGGGGTTGCATTTACTACTTTTCAGTTTTCTGGAGTTGCCTTCACTTGGTGGGAGGCTTATGAGAGGCGTAGGACTGTTGGTGTAGCACTCCTTACCTGGCAGTAGTTCTCCATTCTCTTTTCGGAGAGGTATGTGCCATAGTCTCGCAGAGAGGAGCTGCGCAGGCAGTTCAAGCAGTTGCGTCAGGGAGATATGACTGTGATGCAGTATGATATGAGGTTCTCGGAGTTAGCTCACCATGATTTTTGGTTGGTTCTTACGGACAGAGAGAGGATCAAGAGGTTCGATGATAGCCTCACGTATCAGCTTTGGATTCTTATGACCAAGGAGAGGTGTTTGGTGCTACTTTTAAGGAGGTTGTTGACATTGCTCGCGAGATTGAGTTAGTTCATCACCAGGAGCGAGATGAGAGGGAGGCCAATAGGCCCTAGGGATCTAGTAGTTATGGTGGTGCTCCTTCGAGAGGTCACTTTTAGCATGGCAGAGGCCGTCCTTTCA
Source organism: Nicotiana sylvestris (assembly GCF_000393655.2). NCBI lineage: Eukaryota > Viridiplantae > Streptophyta > Magnoliopsida > Solanales > Solanaceae > Nicotiana > Nicotiana sylvestris. The sequence goes on from NC_091059.1 coordinate 102,513,838, forward strand.
GGCATGCTCAGTTAGCTCGCCCAGGTTATTGTGGGCCATCATCGGGTCATGGTTCTCACAGTTCTCTTCAGGGCCATTCATCACTAAGTGCCTTTCCACCTCAGAGTTCGTCCCGTGCTCCATCAGTTCAGGGCTCTTCTATGCCAGGTGCATCTGCTAGTCATTCCGGTGCTAGGGGTTCCCTTCAGTCCCCATCTCCAGCACTAGGGAGTTGTTATGAGTGTGGAGATTTGGGTCTCATATGGAGGCATTGTTGTGACGACCCAACCCGTCGCCTCGTGAGTTACTGCCCTATTTTCCCCACTACCTATTTTGTTATGATTATGTTGACGAGTTGAATTGGAGTGGTTTCGATAAGAAATGAGACACTTAGTCTCGTTAAGGAAGGTTTGTGTTGGAAAAGTCAATCAGACATTGACTTATGTGTTAGAGGGATCGTATTTGAATTCCGATGATTCCGATAGCTTTGGGGGATGATTTGTAACTTAGGAGTGTGATCAGAAGTAATTTTGGAGGTCTGGTGTAGAATTAGGCTTGAATTGGCGAAGTTAGTATTTTGGCGATTTCCGGTTGATACGTAAGATTTTGATCTGAGAGTCATAATGGAATTCTGAGAGTTGCTATAGCTCTATTAAGTGTTTTGGGACGCGTTTGCAAATTTTCAGGTCATTCGGACGTGGTTTGGTTGGGTTTTCGATCGAATGCGATGATTTTAGTGTTAGTTGAGGTGTTTTGATGATTGGAGAAAGTTAGGATGATGTTTTAAGATATGTTGGTGCGTTTGGTTGAGGTCCCGGGGGCCTCGGGGTGATTTCGTATGGCTAACGGGAATTTTTGAAGTTGGAAAATGCTGCAAAAATGCAGCAGTCAGTGCAGAGCAATTTTGCTCTATGTGATCACATAGAAGGTGTTGCGATCGCATAGGGTTAGCTACAGTGCCCTGGAATTTTGTTCTATGCGATCGCATAGGGTTAGCCACAGTGCCCGGGAATTTTGTTCTATGCGATCGCTGGAGCTCTAATGCGATTATATAGGGTTAGCTACAGTACCCGGACAGAATGTTAAAAACATTTCATCCGCGAACCAAACCTATTTTTCCACCATTTTTGAGCAACCTTGAGAGCTTTTGGACGGGAATTGAAGGGGTTTTGATGGGAAGTGATTGGAAGTAAGTCCTATGAAATAAATACATGATTATATTGTGAAATCATCCTTGAAATTCATGAAAATATAGCCAAATTGTAAGAAATTAGGGCTTGAAATTGAAATTCTAAATTTGGGATTTGAGGGGCCATTTGTGGTCCGATTTGAGAGATTTTTGTATGTATAGACTCGTGGCGAGATAAGGAACCCGATGACGTAAAAATTTCTGAGTTTCGAGACGTTGGCCCATGGCTCGGGTTTTGTCAAATTCGTTAATTTTGATATTTTTCGAGTGTTTTTGATTGGGTATTATCTCTTTAGCATAATGCTACATATTCGTTGTGATTTTGAGCAGATTCGTCGCACGAGGAGGATAATTTGAGAGGCAAGGGCATTGCAAGCTAGACTTTGACCGTCTTGAGGTGAATAATGATTTTAAATGATGTCCTGAGGGTTTGAAAGCCCGGATTTGCACAACGTAGTGCTATACTAAGTTGAGATACACGCTGTGTGACGAGCATGAGGTTCAATGCTTTGGGGATTGTGACTTGGTCCACCCCAAACAATATTTTACTACATTTTTGATTGAGACATATACGTTATTGTTGTGAATTAGGCTAGTTGCCATGCTTGGGGCCTTATGCCGACCTGTAGAATCCTTAGGGGATTTTTGACTGATTTTCCTTACTTATTTTGTTAAAGAATTTATATCCTCAGTCATGTTTCCAATTGTTTAAGAATGATATGAACCAGATTTTTGAAATGTTAATCATAAATAGGAAGAGATATGAGGGCTGAGATCCCGATCGTACATTATGCCCGAGAGGCTGTGATTTTAAATGACTGAGAGGGGTCGAGGACCCAATAGTAAGGATATTTTACATATTATGGGCCGGGCTGCACGCCACAACAATTACATATTATGGATCGGGCTGCACGCCGCAACAATTACATATTATGGATCGGGCTGCACACCGCAACAGATATATATATTATACATATTATGGATCGGGCTGCACGCCGCAGCAATTACATATTATGGATCGGGCTGCACGCCGCAGCAATTACTTATATGGATCGGGCTGCACGCCGCAATAATTATATAGTGCTTGGGCTGAAGGAGCCCCTCCGTAGTCTACACACCCTCAATGAGCGCAACTGACTATTATTATTATGGATCGGGTTGTACGCCACAATGATATACCGATCGGGCTACACGCCGCAACAGTATATATATTTATTGATTCGGTTATCGTGAGAAGTATATGAATTGAGAACTGAGGATAAGAACGAATAAATGAACTGAATGCTTGAGGAGCTGATTTATACTGATTATATCTGTTTTACCTGGTTTAAAGAATTTCACATGATCCTCATTCACTGCTGCTTAAATGATTTTTACTGTTTTGATATAGAACTGCTTAGTGCATTTACGTGATTTCATACTGTCATCCATTATTTATTGTTATTACTCATTGAGTCTGAGTACTCACATTACTTCCTGCACCATGTGTGCAGGTACAGGTATTCCTGAGGCATAGAGCGAGCTTTCCTGCCGTTCTGTTTTCATCGGAGTTATCGAGGTAGCTGCATGGCGTTCACAGGCCCAATTTCTCCTTCTATCTGCACTTATTATTCCGCATTTTAGACATATTTCTGTATTAGATTGTTGAAACCTTGTATTAGAGGCTCAGACTTGTGACACCGGATCACTGGCTGTTTTACAGAGATTTTTTGTGATTATGGTTTCCGCACATTTCATCTGTTAAATTTATACTTCTACTTATATTAAATTGGTATTAAATCCCGAAAATTGGTATTGAATTATAAAGAAAGAGGTTGTGAGATGTTAGTTGGTCGGGCTTGCCTAGCATTGTGTTGGGCGCCATCACGACCGGGGTTGGGGGTCGTGACAAGTTGGTATCAGAGCCTAGGTTACTTGGTCTCGTCAGTCATGAGCCGATTTAGTAGAGTCTCGCGGATCGGTACAGAGACATCTGTATTTATCCTCGAGAGGCTGCAGAACCTTTAGAAAAACTTCACATTCTTGAATTCTTATCGTGCGTCCTTGATTCATCTTGAAAAGAAACTTTTGAAATTCCTTCCACGCGTTTATATGCGCGCATGAGCGCTCAGTATTAGATGTGCCTCGATGGCTTGTGATTCCCTGATCGAGGGGCGAGGTGTAATCTCTGTAAGTTTATGGTGGGCCAGTTTGAAGGACTTGAGGTTGGATCTTTGCCTATGGCTGGAGCGCCGAGGTGCTTATTGTGTAACAAGTGTTTTTGAACTTATATGTTCGGTAGTGTGCCCGTTAGTGGAAATGATGGCTGTGGCTATGTGAGGAGTATGTTAGTACTACGAGGCGTATCCATATGAATTGGAAGCGACGAGAAGGGGTGTGTTGAATGATGGGAGAATTAGTAGATGTTTGAAGTCTATCTTGATTCAAGTTATAGCCCGAGTTATGGGCGGTTGAAGAATCTTTTCATGACTCCTAGTTGGGAGTGAAGTAAATTTCATGTTGTGGTATGAGTACAGACTCAGGAAGATCAAGTGACTGGGTAATGCTTATGGCGGTGGAAGGTATACGAAAATGTTATATTGAGGCGAAGCAGGTGGGTTATCTCCCATGAGCTGTGCTGAGGCAGTGTGATCCTCATGTGAATGACAGAAGATCTCATGTGCAAATGAATTGTAAGTGTTGAAGTTTGAAATTTTTGGTTCACTTAAGAGAGTGAGTTTAACTGTTGCGAGATTGCCAAAGAGTTGAAGTACTAGATGAAATGTGTTTACACAAGCTTACAGAGGATTTGAGTTTAACCTCACTATGGTATTGAGGCAACAATGGAGTATATGTGTTATGAGTATAGTGTGTTGTGATCTATGGCTTCGAGCCAAGTTGGGGAGCTTGCTATTAGTTAGTGGATTGTGCGGTTATGTACTATGTTAGTTCCGATTTGATGCATGCTGGTGAATCAGTTATGGTTGTGGAAATTGGGCCGAGAATGGCACGAGTGAAGGAAATTTTTTGACAAGATGTCATGAGCTCGGATGAGCAGGAGATAAGTTTTGATGTTTACGGTAAGTTGGTATTGTCTTCAGCGTCACCTAAGATCGGTGTTTTGTAAAAAGGTTTTTGCGTCCTGGTTAATGATTCTTGATCGCTCTTCAGCGTTAGTGCGACCGGTGGTTTGGAGGTACGCTCCAGATATTGTTGTGGTAGGTTGTGGGAGTGTGTCCCATGGGAATATTATATAAGTGTGGCATGTGATCACTTGATTGATTTAAGATGTAAACCAAGTATAAAGTTTGTGATGGTGTCGTTAAATTGAAGATTCATGCCTGGAGGGCACTTGGTATATTGGGTTGTGAACTAGGGAGGATTATTCCGATTGTGATGGTTGTTCTTGTGTGTTATGAGAAAAATGGGAGTTATTATAGACCTTTAAAAGGTTATCAGACTAGTTCAGTGTGATCAGAATCAGCTTGAAGTTGGTGGATAGATTTAATGTGAATAATGGCTCTATATCCGGCTAGATGTGTGTGTTTTAGTAACACGGTCCTCATAGAGGAGTAGTTAGGTTGATGTTTCGTTGTCAAATATTTCGCGTAGTGATGCATTTCACTGGTGAGTTGTGAGACGGCTTGAGAAATTGCTATGTGTTGAGAATCTATGTAGGAATGACGTTATATGAGCATCTTGGCTCTTGAAATTCAGATTGTACATCGCACCTCAGTCGTGCTTGAGTTTTGTAGCTTATAACGCTATATGTCCCTCAGAGATATTATTATGCATTTAGCATGCTTACGACCGATACTCGGTATTTTGTTGTAATGAGCAAATTTGGCTCGATGTGCATCTCCTTATATGAGATCTATGTGTGGATCGGGTGGCACGCCGCCATGGGTATGTTATCTGGATCGGGTTGCACACCGCAATAGTGTGATGTTGAGTATAATTTTCTATATGCTATTTTGTATGCCTTGCTTCCTGTTTTCTAAGGAAAGTCTGTATTAGTGCGTGGGATTAGTAATTCCTTCTAGAGTTTGTTTTCTTTTTTGTATCGCGTTCAAATTGGTAGCCTATTGGCATATTAGGGCATCATATGCGGCTTTTGATTATGTCTGGGGTGGCTTATTGCCTGAGCAGTTCGTAATGGGTGAGACGAGATCATTGAATTCAAGATCAGTGCAATCTGAGTATATGAAGTGAATTAAGGGGCTAAGACCATTGTTTGGTTCATAATGAGGTGATAGTTCTTGCCAAAAGTATAAACCCAATGAATTGTTGATTCGGCGGTGTTATAATTTTATACAGATCTCATCCGTCGTGTCGGTATTGTAAGAATTTGAACAAGACCTATGTATGTCATGTAGAGCATGGGATGTGTAATGATTTTTCTTCTAGATGGGATCAATGGAAGTTCTTGACTAGTTGAGTACGTAAACGTTCAAGGTTTGGAAGGGAGGTGAAGTCCTCATGTTACCTTAGGATGATATGGTATATGCGATATGTTGTGAAGGATTGAGATTTGCGTGTGTAAGGTTATGGTTCTGTTCTGAATGGAAATTCATAACATTCTTAGGCAGTACGGGCAGCTTTAGGTGATTAGAGAAATGAGCTTCAGATGATTGGGGTGATGATCTTCAGATGATTAAGGAAATTGTATTTCTAATCATAGTGATTTGTAGAGGGTATATGTTTCAGAAAAAGGCCAATGTGATTAAGTTTATGGCACTTCAATAGTATTGCGGCACTTTAAGGCTGGATCGACTACTGATATTCGAGTTGCTTGTATGGCACATGGAAATTTTAGAGTATTTATCGTGGGATGATTGGGTATTAAAGGTGTGCATGTATTCGCATGGTGGAAACTGGAATCAGGTATGATGATTTGTGTGCCATGTGGAGTTGGAGACTGGGAGTTCTCATTTACAGGCTAGGTTGTGGTGGTGGATCGTGTGTATTCGGCACCATTTAGCGGCAATCGGGATTTGGAGGCTCGAGTGGATCTTTGTTTGCTGGTATGTTAGATTTATGATGTGATGTCGGAATTCAGACTGGTTGTCTTAGTGTTGAGTGATTCTAAACTATTGCGCTACGGGCAATACCGAAAATGCCACGGGTTGAGTGATGAAGTGCATTGGATTATATTCTAGCAGAGTGGTTTATATTTCAAAGAACAAGCGGACGGTTCGGAAGGATTGCTTTATTAATTGGGTATTCATGATGGATGTTAGTGCAAAGGTTGCTATCATTAATTTAGTTCCGGTGTTGAACTTTTCGGATACGTTTCGTGTGGCTAGGCATGTCGCCGGGTGAGGCTGTTGATTTCGGTATTAATTTGGTGCTGGGCACCGGATCGTCTGGCTCTGATAGGAGTTGTAGTAATGGAAGTCGAGCGGGATGAGTAATTGGGTGTTGCTCGGTGAATAACATACCGGTTATGTTCTATTAGATTTGCGTGTTGTGTGTTATTTGTTTCACCGTGGGTGTAATGATTTGCTTTGGCTCTAGACATCAATTGAGCATGGTTGTCGATTTCAAGCATAGTGACTTGAGGTGTTTCATGTGGAGTAGAATTTGGATAGGATCGCGCGTTGCAGCAAAGCTGTGTGGAAACATGACCTTGCGGGTCAAATTTGTGTGTCCTATTTCTATGATGTGAGACAAGGTCTCAGCCTTGTGTTGTGGCAGTACTGGTGAGTTTGAGATACAACTCTCTTAGTTGAGTCATTTTCATGATTTGAGTATGTTTGGACCGTTTCTAATTGGTGCACGTATTATGCAAGTTGTGGCTTAGGAATGTATTGATATGTCATGTCACCAGAGTGGCGTGTTGGGTTCGAAGTGATCGTTGGGGTTATTAATGAATACAAACAGATTTGATTTCAGCATGTTTGATGGGTAAATATCGAGGTTCGGTTTAAAAATTTGTTATGATAATTGCTAGAGGAGAAATGGCCTCATGAATTGTTGATCTGAGCAATGGTTATGGTTTATTCCGTGTTTCAATTATCGTTGGCAGTATATGAGAGTGTTGGAATGAGACATTGGCTAATAAGAGATTTCTATCGGTATTTGGTTATTGTGGGCAGCTACTGTGAATGGAAGTTATCGCTGCATTTGTTTGAGTTATTTGTATATCATATAATTGCACCTAAGGTTGCAGGCATGATCTATTACAGCTGGTTCAGACTTATTATGAATGTAGGTGTGAGGTTCTAATCTTGTGTATAATTCCGAAAAGGTGAAATGTGGCTCTATGATTTATGGGCTAGACTAGATTGTGTGATTTTAGTTAAAACGCGTTATCGGACCCATGTGAGATAGGGTGACGTGGGATCATCCCCGGGTTTATGCTTGACAAGGTCATTCAGCTTTTGGTTGGCTTCTAGGACAACTCTGGGTACGCTCGAGGACGAGCGTTTGTTTAAGTTGGGGAGAATGTAATGACCCGACCCGTCGTCTCGTGAGTTACTGCCCCATTTTACCCACTACCTATTTTGTTATGCTTATGTGGACGAGTTGAATTGGAGTGGTTTTGATAAGAAATGAGACACTTAGTCTCTTTAAGGAAGGTTTGTGTTGGAAAAGTCAACCGGACGTTGACTTATGTGTTAGAGGGCTCAGATTTGAATTCCGATAATTCGGTTAGCTTCAGGGGATGATTTGTGACTTAGGAGTGTGATCGGAAGTAATTTTGGAGGTCCGGTGTAGAATTAGGCTTGAATTGGCGAAGTTAGTATTTTGGCGATTTTCGGTTGATAGGTAAGATTTTGATCCGAGAGTCGGAATGGAATTCCGAGAGTTGCTGTAGCTTCGTTAAGTGTTTTGGGATGCGTGTGCAAATTTTTAGGTCATTCGAACGTGGTTTGGTTGGGTTTTCGATCGAATCCGTGTTTTATAAGTTTTAAAAGAACTTAGGCTTGAATTCGATGTAATTCGATGATTTTAGTGTTAGTGTTTTGATGATTGGATAAAGTTTGGATGATGTTTTAAGATATGTTGGTGCATTTGGTTGAGGTCCCGGGGGCTTCGGGGTGATTTCGGATGGATAACGGGAATTTTTGAAGTTGGAAAATGCTGCAGAAATGCAGCAGTCAGTGCAGAGCAATTTTGCTCTATGCGATCGCATAGAAGGTGTTGCGATCGCATAGGGTTAGCTACAGTGCCTTGGAATTTCGTTCTATGCGATCTCATAGGGTTAGCTACAGTGCCCGGGAATTTTGTTCTATGCGATCGCAGGAGCTCTAATGCGATCACATAGGGTTAGCTACAGTACCCGGACAGAATGTTAAAAACATTTCATCCGCGAACCAAATTTTTCCACCAATTTTGAGCAACCTTGAGAGCTTTTGGATGGAAATTAAAGGGTTTTTGATGGAAAGTGATTGAAGGTAAGGCCTATGAACTAAATACATGATTATATTGTGAAATCATCCTTGAAATTCATGAAAATATAGTCAAATTATAAGAAATTAGGGCTTGAAATTAAAATTCTAAATTTGGGATTTGAGGGGCCATTTGTGGTCCGATTTGAGAGATTTTTGTATGTATAGACTCGTGGCGAGATAAGGAACCCGATGACGTAAAAATTTCTGAGTTTTGAGACGTGGTCCCGGGGCTCGGGTTTTGTCAAATTCGTTAATTTTGATATTTTTCGAGTGTTTTCGATTGGGTATTGTCTCTTTAGCATAATGCGACATATTCGTTGTGATTTTGAGCAGATTCGTCGCACGAGGAGGCTAATTTGAGAGGCAAGGGCATTGCGAGCTAGACTTTGACCGTCTTGAGGTGAGTAATGATTTTAAATGATGTCATGAGGGTTTGAAATCCCGGATCTGCACAACGTAGTGCTATACTAAGTTGAGATACACGCTGTGTGATGAGCGTGAGGTTCAATGCTATGGGGATTGTGATGTGGTCCACCCCGAACGATATTTTACTACATTTTTGATTGAGACATATACATTATTATTGTGAATTGGGCTAGTTGCCATGCTTGGGGCCTTGTGCCGACCTGTAGAACCCTTAGGGAATTTTTGACTGATTTTCCTCACTTATTTTGTTAAAGAATTTATATCCTCAGTCATGTTTCCAATTGTTTAAGAATGATATGAACCAAATTTTTGAAATGTTAATCATAAATAGGAAGAGATATGATGGTTGAGCTCCTGACCGTACATTATGCCCGAGAGGCTGTGATTTTTAAATGACTGAGAGGTGTCGATGACCCAATAGTGAGGATATTTTACATATTATGGATCAGGCTGCACGCCGCAACAATTACATATTATGGATCGGGCTGCACGCCGCAGCAATTACTTATGTATTATTGCACGCCGCAACAATTACCCACCCAGCCAGCTAGGGGTGGAGGATAGTTAGCTAGGGGCCGCCTTAGAGGGGAAGGTCAATCAGGTGGTGGTAAGGCCCGTTTCTATGCACTCCCAACTAGATCCGATGCTATTGCTTCAGATGTTGTGATTTCAGGTATTGGCTCAGTCTGCCACAGAGATGCCTCTGTGTTGTTTGATCCCGATTTCACTTTTTCTTATGTGTCATCATATTTTGCTCGTTATTTGGATACGCTTTGTGAGTCTCTTGTTTCATCTGTTTGTGTATATATACCGGTGGGCAATACTATTATTGTGGACCGTGTGTACCGGTCGTGTGTGGTAACTATTGGGGGTCTAGAGACCCGAGTAGACCTATTATTGGTTTGTATGATGGACTTTGATGTGATATTAGGCATGAATTGGCTATCTCCGTGTCATGCTATTTTGGACTGTCATGCTAAGACAGTGACGTTGGCTATGCCGGGTGTGCCATGGATTGAGTGGCGAGGTTCGGCTGTTTTTGTCTCCAGTAGGGTAATTTCGTTATTGAAGGTCCATCGGACCGTTGTGAAAGGTTGTCTTTAATACTTAGCCTTTGTGAGAGATGTCAGTGCAGAGACTCCCAATATTGATTCTATTCTTGTTGTGAGGGATTTTGCCGATGTGTTTCTTGCAGACCTGCCGGGCATGCCACCGAACATAGATAATATTTTGGTATTGATCTGGTGCCGGGTTGTTACATCCCGTACTTTAAAATTAGGATTCGTCGAAGTAATAACATATGAGTTGGAAGGGATTAAGGATATACATGAAGATATGGATGTAAGACCCTGTAAGTTTGAAGAATTTCGGAACTACTATATATTGTCTTGATATGTATTTTCTTTGAAGTAAACCATTTTTGATAAAAGTTGATAGATACGATTTTATATGGTTGTGATAAGTTTTAAATTATATACATGACATGTGGGAATTTATAAATGAGGTTTTATTTATTATAAGAGTAGATATTATTTTATCATAAGAAAAGTTATTCTTTTTCTTTTGAGAATTTATAGTACAAAAAAGAATTTCTTTATTGTAAAGATAAAAATTATTTTCTCACAAGAAAATAAGATTATCTTTATACCATTTTAAGAATTAAGTGTACGTAAATTTGTGCTCTTTATATGAGATTAGAAAAATTAGAAGTTAGAGAAAATATGTACATTTTTTTGACATGGATGTGTTAATAGTGTATGTATATATTTTGTATGCTACCACATGACCATGATAGTAAAGTATACTATAGTATGATGTATAAAGTGAAGTAGAATTTTAAGTAATTTAAGACAATTCTTAATTATGCGGGTAATTAGTTAATTATCAGGTAGCGGGATATTACCTAAGTGATTACTGGACAAAATTTAAATTCCCCAACAAGGGGGTTACATGGCAGCCCCATCCCTTTCAAGATAATGACTCTTAATGTCATGTATCAAGGTGGCATGGTTTATAAGTTTTGTAGATTAGTCATCACCTAAAAGTGGGTACCCCTGGTTTTACTCCATAAAAGGAGACGCCTGTTCCTCCTCTTTGGGTGATATACCTAAACTAAAATGGCATGGTTACTCTATAGACATTGTCATTGAAATATTAGCCCCTTAGGCAAAGCTCTTTCCTTAAATGTTGCAAATTTTCAAAAAAACTACAGGAAATGTTGCTAAGGTTAAAGTGGAACTAGACGTGACTATAGAATGACCAAGATTTGTATGGGTGGGCTTTGATGTTGATGAAAAGGAGGTATTTATTGGCAAGAATTGCAATTTGAAAATGTTCCAGAATATTGCCAGTACTGCTGGCATCAAGGTCACTCTATCCATGCTTGTACTGTGAGATCTAGAGATTAGGAGATTCAAAGATTTCATACAAAGTGTATCTAACGTTATCACAACGTGAAATTTCGATATTAAGGGAGTACGGTGTAATCTTTCTCAAGAATATCATACGGATTTTCCCCTACTCCAGGTATATTAAGGCTATCCCTCCCTTCTTCTTTTTTTGGCATAATCTATACAATACAAACGAAACGAGCAAATGTACAATTTTCATAAATGACCCTATTTATAGAAATGTTAGAGATGCCTATGTTCTTGATTCCCCATGTGTCTTATTATTCCATCATCTGCTGAGAGATGACTAATTCCTAAAATATGGATGTACCCAATAATAGAACTACTTTTAATTGTAGATGGCACAAAGAACATTATATTTGCATCATATATGTACTGCCCATTTGATATATCTTCGCATGTAGAATATACTATTATAGTTTAATAGGAGTGAGGATGCACATAGAGTTAATTGCACATTTGCATATATTATGGTGTTGACTCTCAGAATGCAAATTGCCAAACTGTATCTTAGAATGCTTGTAATTCTATTGATCATATATCTTTTCTTACTCACAGAGATGCAATTGTTGAAAAGCTGCCATTAGAGAATGAATCTAGATTTATTGAGCCTAATTTTTTTAAAAGTATCCTCTTGTGATGATAGTCCTTTTTTTTACATGATAGTTTTGAGTAGATGCAAAGTGAAACATGTAGAATTTTTTATTTAGTTAGTCAAAGAACTGAAGATGAATGTCTCGTTTAAAGTGCGTTAAGAGTGCTAACGAAAAATCTTTTGTGGACATGAAGTATAATTATGGCACTGGTTTTGAAATTGAGCAGGGTCTTGTGATGATTCATTGCAAGTAGCGACTAAGTTGATCCTTACAATCTGCACTACTCTTGAGTTAGTACTTTTCAATTCTTAACTAGAGGTTCGAGTCTTGGGGTATGAAATTACCTTTTGAAGGTGCTTTATCGCCTGAAATTGAGTTAATTTCCAACGGAATCTAGGTTAAAATAAGTAAGTTGATAGATTTTACTTCATGACATTAATCAAAGGTATAATGGTCTTATGACGTTCTGAGAGGTTTTATTGACATACTTCTCATGCATTGCATTCATTCATACATGTATGTTGACCCGTGACCAAATGGCGTTATATATGCGTATATATGTATATTATATTTATATGGGCTATGAGAAAAAGGTTACGGCGTTATATATGCACCACCACCTGATCAGCTGGTATATGATGATGATGTTGCCCCCAATGGCTGAAATATGACTCAGACGGCGTTATATACGCGTATATATATGTATATATATGTATATGGGATATGGGAAAAGGTTACGACGTTATATACGCACCACCACCTGATCAGCTGGTATACGTTGATGATTTGCCTGCAGTGGCCGAGATGATATGATGGGATGCCCTCAGAGGTTTGATGATGTTATGTACGTACAGACCTATGCATCACATGACGTTTATTTGCATATGCATGACATTATAAATATTTCATGATTTACATAGCTATCCAGACTTTCAGGTTGAGTCCTTTACTCCATGTTTCTTCCATGTCCTTAATTAAAAGTTAACTTACTATTATATTTCAGTTCCGCCTTACATACTCAGTACATTATTTGTACTGATGTCCTTTTGTTATGGACGATGCATTCATGCCTGCAGGTCTATGTAATCAATTTGATGAACCCTCATAGTAGACGAGGTTAGCATTCAACGAAGGATTGGTAAGACTCCACCTTATTCAGAGTGGACCCGAGTCTGTCTATGAGCTATCGTGTTAGAGTTTTGCTTTGGACTTATGGGTAGACCGGTACCATGTCCCATTTGATGTCAAATAATCTTAGAGGCTTTGTAGATAGAGGTTCAGTTTGTACAGTATGTTAGAGGTTTTGACGATCCATATGTATTCATGTTAGAATGACAGTTTATTGATATAGGGCGTCCCCACTTACAGTTGTATATTACAAATTATGACCATGTTGGCCCATGATAGTTACAAAGAAAGAAAAGAGTTGTAGAGCGGTTCGCTCGGGCCAGTGCGACACCGAGTGCCAGCCACGCCTCCCGAGGTTTGAGGCGTGACAAAATGGTATCAGAGCAGTTCGTATCCTAGGGAGTCTACAAAGCCGTGCTTAGTAGAGTCTCACTTATGGGTGTGTTGCGCATCACATTTATAATTGAGAGGCTATAAGGCATTTAGGAAACGTTACCCTTCTTTTGTTTCCAGATCGTGCCATAAAGCTGAGTCGTAAGAAGTCAGTATGAAGCTTTCGCCATATTTTGTATGTACCAGAGATGCAGGTATCACAGTAGAGCTTTAAGGCGTGATTTCCACCTATGAGGAAGCAAGGTTATGAAAGCGACAAAAGATACTATACGAGAATCAAAGGTAAGTAAGATAAAGGTGAGGAAGATATGAGATACTCGAGTACAAAAGGTTGTGAATAGTCGAGACTTCAGATATAGTTTAGGTTTTAGTTTAATTTACACATGAGACCCTAGTGAAAACTTTATAACTCTTTAAGAGTTAACATTCGAGGACCAATGTTCTAAGGGGGGGTGAATGTTATATCCCGTACTTTAACATTAGGATTCGTCGAAGTAATAACATATGAGTTGGAAGGGATTAAAGATATACATGAAGATATGGATGTAAGACCCTATAAGTTTGAAGAATTTCCGAACTATTATATATTGGCTTGATATGTATTTTCTTTGAAGTAAACTATTTTTGGCAAAAGTTGATAGATACGATTTTATATGGTTGTGATAAGTTTTAAATAATATACATGACATGTGGGAGTTTATAAATGAGGTTTTATTTATTATAAGAGTAGATAGTATTTTATCATAAGAAAAGTTATCCTTTTCCCGTTTTGAGAATTTATAGTACAAAAAAGAATTTCTTTATTTTAAAGATAAAAATTATTTTCTCACAAGAAAATAAGGTTATCGTTTTACAATTTTAAGAATTAAGTATACGAAAATTTGTACTCTTTATATGAGATTAGAAAAATTAAAAGTTGAGAAAATATGTACATTTTTTTACATGGATGTTTTAATAGTGTATGTATATATTTTGTATGGTACCGCATGACCATGATAGTAAAGTATATTATAGTATGATGTATAAAGTGTATTAAAAATAAGTAGAATTTTAAGTAATTTAAGACAATTCTTAATTAGACGGTAGCGGGATATTACCTAATTGATTATTGGAAAAAATTTAAATTCCCCAACAAGGGAGTTACGTGGCAGCCCCATCCCTTTCAAAATAATGACTCTTAATGTCATGTATCATGGTGGCATGGTTTGTAAGTTTTGTAGATTAGTCATCACCTAAAAGTGGGTACCCCTAGTTTTACTCCATAAAAGGAGACGCCTGTTGCTCCTGTTTTGATGACATACGTGAACTAAAATGGCATGGTTACTATATAGAGACTGTCATTGAAATATTAGCCCCTGCAGGCAAAGCTCTTTCCTTAGATGTTGCAAATTTTCAAAAAAACTAGAGGAAAGGTTGCTAAGGTTAAAGTGGAACTAGACGTGACTATAGAAAGACCAAGATTTGTATGGGTGGGCTTTGATGTTGATGAAAAGGAGGTATTTATTGCCAAGAATTGCAATTTGAAAATGTTCCAGAATATTGCCAATATTGCTGGCATCAAGGTCGATCCATGCTTGTACTGTGAGATCTAGAGATTAGGAGATTCAAAGATTTCATACAAATCGTATCTAACGTAATCACAACGTGAAATTTTGATATTAAGGGAGTACGGTGTAATCTTTCTCAAGAATATCAAATGGATTTTTCCCTATTCCAGATATGTTAAGGCTATCCCTTCCTTTTTTTTTGGCATGATCTATACGATACAAACGAAATGAGCAAATGTACAATTTCCATAAATGACTCTATTCATAGAAATATTAGAGATGCCTATGTTCTTGATTCCCCATGTGTATTATTATTCTATCATCTGCTGAGAGATGACCAATTCCTAAAATATGGGTGTACCCAATAACAGAACTACTTTTAGTTGCAGATGGCACAAAGAACATTATATTTGCATCATATATGTACTGCCCATTTGATATATCATAGCATGTAGAATATGCTATTATAGTTTAATAGGAGTGAGGATGCACAGAGAGTTGATTGCACATTTGCATATATCATGGTGTTTGACTCTCAGAATGCAAATTGCCAAACTGTATCTAAGAGTGCTTGTAATTCTATTGATCATATATCTTTTCTTACTCATAGAGTTGCAATTGTTGAAGAGCTGTCATTAGAGAATGAATCTAGATTTATCGAGCCTAATGTTTTAAAATGTATCCTCTTGTGATGATTGTCCTTTTTTTACATGATAGTCTTGAGTAGATGCAAAGTGACACATGTAGAATTGTTTATTTAGTTAGTCAAAGAACTGAAGATGAATGTCTCTTTTAAAGTGCGTTAAGAGTGCTAACGAAAAATTATTTGTGGACATGAAGTATAATTGTGGCACTGGTTTTGAAATTGAGCGGAGTCTTGTGATGATTCATTGCAAGTAGCGACTAAGTTGATCCTTATTATCTGCACTACTCTTGAGTTAGTACTTTTCAATTCTTAACTATGAGGTTTGAGGTTCGAGTCTTGGGGTATGAAATTACCTTTTGAAGGTGCTTTATCGCCTGAAATTGAGTTAATTTCCAACAGAATCTAGGTTAAAATACGTAAGTTGATAGATTTTACTTCATGACATTAATCAAAGTTATAATGGTCTTATGATGTTCTGAGAGGTTTTATTGACATACTTCTCATGCATTGCATTCATTCATACATGTACATTGACCCATGACCAGATGGCGTTATATATGCGTATATATGTATATTATATTTATATGGGCTATGGGAAAAAGGTTATGGCGTTATATATGCACCAACACCTGATCAGCTGGTATATGATGATGATGTTGCCCCCAATGGCTGAAATATGACTCAGACGACGTTATATACGCGTATATATGTATATCTATGTATATGGGATATGGGAAAAGGTTACGACATTATATATGCACCCCCATCTAATCAACTGGTATACGTTGATGATTTGCCCGCAGTGGCCAAGATGATATGATAGGATGCCCTCAGAGGCTTGATGATGTTATGTACGTACAGACCTATGCATCACATGACATTTATATGCATATGCATGACTTTATCAATATTTCATGATTTATAGAGCTATCCAGACTTGCAGGTTGAGTCCTTTACTCCATGTTTCTTCCATGTCCTTAATTAAAAGTTGACTTACTATTATATTCAGTTCCACCTTACATACTCGGTACATTATTTGTACTGACGTCCTTTTGTTATAGACGATGTGTTCATGCCTGCAGGTATTAGTAATCAATTTGATGAACCCTCATAGTAGACGATGTTAGCATGCAGCGAAGGATCGGTAAGACTCCACCGCTTTCGGAGTGCACCCAAGTCTATGAGCCATCGTGTCAGAGTTTGCTTCGGACTTATAGGTAGACCAGTACCATGTCCCATTTGATGTCAAATAATTTTAGAATCTTTGTAGACAGAGGCTCAGTTTGTACAGTATGTCAGAGGCCTTGACGGCCCATATGTATTCATGTTTTAAGAATGATAGTTTATTGATACAGGGTTTCCCCACTTACAGTTGTATATTACAAGTTGTGGCCATGTTGGTCCATGATAGTTACAAAGAAAGAAAAGAGTTTCAGAGTGGTTCGCTCGGATCAGTGCGGCACTGGGTGTCAGCCACGCCTCCTGAGATTTGGGGCGTGACAAAATGGTATCAGAGCAGTTCATATCCTAGGGAGTCTACAAAGCCGTGCCTAGTAGAGTCTCACTTATGGGTGTATTACGCGCCACATTTATAATTGATAGACTATAGGGCATTTAGGAAACGTTACCCTTCTTTTGTTTCCAGATCGTGCCATAAAGCTGAGTCGTAAGAAGTTAGTATGAAGCTTTCGCAATATTTTGCATATACCAGAGATGCAGGTATCACAGTAGAGCTTTAAGGCGTAATTTACACCTATGAGGAAGGGAGGTAATGAAAGCCATAGAAGATAATATGCGAGAATGTCACGACCACAGTTTGCCCTCTGTGAACTGTCATGACGGTACCTAGTATCTAAGACTAGGTAAGCCTAACATATGCGGAACATAAATGAAACTTGCGGAAGAAATAATCGAAACCAAAATAATTGAATGGAAACAATAGTTATAATGCCGCTCGGTATATACAACACAATATTCTCAAAACCAAGTACACTATCCCAAAACCCGAAAACTCACGGAAACACAAGCCTTTGGAATATCTAACAGTCTAACTCCAGAATATCTAACAAGAAAGAAAATACAGAAGGACAATATTTAATAGCTAGAATAGAAAGGGACTTCTCAGTCTGCGGACGCGGCATATGTACCTCGAAGTCTCTAGAGCAGTCGTCTCCCTCAAGGATGGTAGGTTTGAGTAGTGGTACCTGGATCTGCACATGAAAAACATGTGCAGAAGTGGCATAAGTACACCACATCAGTACTCAGTAAGTGCCAAGCCTAACCTCGGTTGGGTAGTGACGAGGAAGTTCAGGGCCCTACTGAGGTTAATTAAAATATAAAGATCGACAGTATAGAACAAAATAGTATAAATAAGTACAGCAGTAAAATAACACAGGATGTACATGACAATAACAACTATACAGAAGCAAGGTAAACACGAAAAGGAAATACAGCTCAGCACCAATAATAACAATCGGGGATCTCTCAAGATACCGTCTTGTAGTCCCATATGTACATATCCAATAGATTTTTAGGGATCCCGTCCCGTAGTCCAACTCATAGTGCGTGGGGATCTACCGGAATCCCGTTCCTAGTCCCAAATGTAAATACCAGTACTGGGGGAGTCTACCAAGTGCATTCTCATAGTTCCATATAACTATGCAGGGGGATCTACCGAAATCCCACATCCGTAGTCCCAAAATAAACATACAAGGGGGAGCTACCGGAATCCCACATCTGTAGTCCCAAAATAAATACACAGCAACAACAGGAAAATATACAGAGATGACAAAAATTTCATATTAAGGCAACAAGTGATTCTAGCCTAGCATGCTGCATATAAGTCAAGTAAGACAGGTTGAGCAAATAAAGCAATTAAGTCACTTAGACATGCTTTCCTAAGCTAACAACAGGCTTAATAGTGTAAGTAATAGAAACAGAAAAGGAAACATTCTAGTAATTACTTTTAGAAAGCCGGATTTCCAACAATTAGCACAAGTATGTACTCGTCACCTCACGTACAAGGCATATCAATTACCAAATACACCAATCCTAAGGGGAAGGTCCCCCACACAAGGTTAGACAAGCCACTTACTTCGAACCGGCTCAATAATCAATTCGAAACCACGCTCTTGCCACGAGTACTTGACTCCAAATGGCCCAAATCTATTCAAATCAATTTCATAATGTAAATAACACTTCAAGTAACTGATTCTACAATTAAAGTTTAAGCTAATACGCAAAATTATGTAAAATGACCAAAATGCCCCTCGGGCCCGTGTCTCGGAATCGGGTAAAATTTATAGTTTTAGAAACCTCAAACTCTCATGAGTCTAACCATACCAAAATTATCCAAATTCGATGTTAAATCCCCAATCAAAACTCAATTTCTTGGTCTAAGAACCTTTTCCCAATTTTCATACAAATTTCGAAATTAAATGATGAATTCATGTTTAGATTAATGGGTTACAAGCAAAAAGGAGTCTAGAATCGTTACCCAATCGATATCTCTGAAAATTCCTCAAAATCTCGCTCAAATCCGAGCTCTCAAGCTTAAGTTTTGATAAAAATGGATAATCCCTCGATCTTGAAATCTTATATCTGCCCAGGTAATTCATTCTTCGCAAACGCGAGGCTACTATCCCGAATGCAATGCACAAAAGTCCTACTGGCCAAATTCCTCTTTCGCGAACGCGAGGTCCACTCGTGAACGCGTAGCTTACACAGGCAGACCCTACGCGAAAGCGAGGACCATATCGTGAACGCGAAGACGAACGAGTCCTTACCTTCGCGAACGCGGGACATCATCGCGAATGCGAAGCACATTTCAGTTGTTTCACCCAGATGCTCTACGCGAACGCGAGACCCCCTCACGAACACGATGAATGTTTTCTCTGCAACACTACAACATAAAATCTGCAATCTTTCCAAGTCCAAAAATGGTCCGTTGAGTATCCGAAACACACTCGAGGCCCCCAGGACCTCAACCAAACCTGCCAACCAATCCCAAAACATCATTCAAACTTGTTCCAACCTTCGGAACGTTCAAAACAACATCAAAACACCTATTTTTCATCGGATTCAAGCCTAAGAATTTCAAAAACTCTAAAAACACGCTTTCGATCAGAAAGTTTATCAAACCTCGTCCAAATGACCTGAAATTTTGCACACACATCACATTCAACACTACGGAGCTACTCCAACTTCTGGAATTCCATTCCGACCCTCGGATCAAAATCTCACTATCGGACCAGAAACTTAAAAAATTTAACTTTCGGCATTTCAAGTCTAAATTAGTTACGGACCTTTAAAACACAATCCGAACACGTCCCTAAGCCCAAAATTACCCAACAAAGCTAAGGAACCATCGGATTTCCATTCCGAGGCCGTCTTCACACTGCTCAGGCTACGGTCAACTCTCCAACACTAAATCTCTCATTTAGGGACTAAGTGTTCCAAAACTCTCCGAAACTCAAAATCGAACATCCCGACAAATCAAATAGCAGAAATAAACTCGGGGAAAGCAGTTAATAGGGGATCAGGGCGTTAATTCTTAAGACGACCGACTGGGTCGTCACAGAGAATGAAAGATAAGTAAGATAAAGGTGAGCAAGATATGAGATACTCGAGTACAAAAGTTTGTGAATAGTCGAGACTTAAGATATAGTTAGGTTTTAGTTTAATTTACAGAGGAGACCCTAGTGAAAACTTTATAAGTCTCTAAGAGTTAACATTCGAGGACGAATGTTCTAGGGGGGAGGGGAAGAATGTTACATCCCGTACTTTAACATTAGGATTCGTCGAAGTAATAACATATGAGTTGGAAGGGATTAAAGATATACATGAATATATGGATGTAGGTCTTTGTAAGTTTGAAGAATTTCGAAATTACTATATATTGGCTTGATATTTTTGTTGAAGTAAACCATTTTTGGTAAACGTTCATAGATACGATTTTATATGGTTGTGATAAGTTTTAAATTATATACATGACATGTGGGAGTTTATAAATGAGGTTTTATTTATTATAAGAGTAGATAGTATTTTATCATAAGAAAAGTTATCCTTTTTTTATTTTGAGAAATTATAGTACAAAAAAGAATTTCTTTATTGTAATGATAAAAATTATTTTCTCACAAGAAAATAAGGTTATCTTTTTACCATTTTAAGAATTAAGTGTACGTAAATTTGTATTCTTTATATGAGATTAGGAAAATTAGAAGTTGAAAAAATATGTATATTTTTTTTACATGGATGTTTTAATAGTGTATGTATATATTTTGTATGGTACCACATGACTATGATAGTAAAGTATATTATAGTATGATGTATAAAGTGTATAAAAAATAAGTAAAATTTTAAGTAATTTAAGACAATTCTTAATTATGCGGGTAATTAGTTAATTATCGGATAACAGAATATTATCTAATTGATTATTGGACAAATTTTAAATTCCCCAACAAGGGGGTTACGTGGCAGCGCCATCCCTTTCAAAATAATGACTCTTAATGTCATGCACCAAGGTGGCTTGGTTTGTAAGTTTTGTAGATTAGTCATCACCTAAAAGTGGGTACCCCTGGTTTTACTCCATAAAAGGAGACGCTTGTTGCTCCTGTTTGGGTGATATACCTAAACTAATATGGCATGGTTACTATATAGAGACTGTCATTAAAATATTAGCCCCTGTAGGCAAAAAGGTTTTATTGGCCCAAGAACAGGTGAAGTTTTTAAGAATGACAAAAAGAACTCATTCATGGACCAGGTCCATCTTGTGAAGCACAATCATGATCAACCTATACATGTAAGATACTCGTGAAGGAGATAAGTCCTACTGATCAAGCAGCAATATCTCCTAATCTGATCGAAAAGGTTGCTTATTGGATAAGAGGAGAAAGTCTCCTTATATGAAGAGAACACAATCTAGGATGAAGATAGTGTTAGAGTTTGAGATCATTATGAACTCTTCTACGATAGGAGAGCAACAATTGAGTTCCAATCAAATTATGATTACTAACATATTAAATGTCAGTGTTGTTCTCTTTTACAGGTAATGCACATACGCAGAAGTTAACTAAATTGAGAGCAAAAGAGCAAGGCAATTTTGCAAGCAATTTATGTGTGGTTTGAGTGTGCACTCGTGAAGCTACTTGAACGAGATAGAAGAACCAGTTCCATTGTGTCTATCTTTTATTCTAGTTCAATTGTAGTAGGTGGTTTGAAGTTGTACCTTTCAGCTTTCATAGAAGCAATTGTATTAGGTACCTAGAGTGTTCAAGTTATAGCTAACTTGAAGTTGTCGCAACAGTTGAGGTTGTGTGCCACAACGGGATTAGAGTTAATCCTTAGGTTTACAAAGAGTTTTTTAAATGCTGTTTTGGCTTAGTGATTTTAGTGGAAATTTGGGAAAATCCTACTGAGTAGTAGGTCGTAGTTTTTTCACCTTTTGAGCCAGGTGTTTTCCACGTAAAAATCTCTATGTTCTTTATTTTTTGTAATTTTATTCCGCAAATAGTAGTAGTTGGAACACCTAGAAGAACCATGTTCTTCTATAGATCAGTTAAGCAAAAATTGGGTACTACATAAATCACCCCCCTCTTGTGTAGTATTGACGCTTAAAACATCAATTGGTATCAGAGTGGGTTATTCTTGAAGAGGCTAACACCTTAGGAAAAGATCAAAATGAGTGCATCACCTAGGAACTGGGAAGGGCAATCCACTACTAGGCCTCCACTCTTTAATGGTCTGTACTATTGTTAGTGGAATAACAGGATGAGAGATCACATCATAGGAGAAGACCATGAACTCTGGGACATAGTCACAGATGGTCCTCTGGCAACTACAAAGAAGAATGCTGAAGGAATAGATGTGCTAAAGACAAGAGCTGACTGCACTGCTGAAGATTTGAAGAAATGGGAGAAGAATGCTAAGGCCAAGATATGGCTTGTATGTGTGGACTGGGTCCAGACGAGTACAACAGGATTCAAAGTTGTACTACTGCAAAGGAAATATGGGACACTTTACAAGTGGCTCATGAAGGAACTCCTCAAGTAAAAAGATCAAGAGGAACACTGCTATATTCTCAATATGAGAATTTTAGTATGAAGGAAGGAGAATCTATCCAGGAAATGTACACAAGGTTCACAACACTAAAAAATAAACTTAAATCTCTTGGAAGAATTATCCTTGAAGAAGACAAGGTTGAGAAAATCTTGACAAGGAATCAAAGATATTCAGG
Organism: Nicotiana sylvestris; assembly: GCF_000393655.2. Taxonomy (NCBI): domain Eukaryota; kingdom Viridiplantae; phylum Streptophyta; class Magnoliopsida; order Solanales; family Solanaceae; genus Nicotiana; species Nicotiana sylvestris. Next base: position 102,536,763 of record NC_091059.1, read on the forward strand.
AAGCAAAGAATATTGCTACCCTCAAGCTGGATGAACTAATTGGAAACATCACTGCCGATGAACTGAGAAGGCAAACCATGAAAATGGATGCACCCAAGAAGGAAAGAAGTTTGGCTCTCAGAATAGCTGAAGGTTCAAATCTGGAGGATGATAAAATGGCCATGATAACAAGAGATTTCAAAAAGTACCTGATGAGAGGAAAGAGTTCTTCAAGAGGTACAACCTTCAACAAACCAAGGGTTCCTGAGAAACAGACCAACGAGGGTTGCTACAAATATGGTAAGACTGACCACATGATGAAGAACTATCCTCAATGGGAAATTGAGTGGAAGAAGGAAAGGGCGGAACGAAGGAACAGGTTCAACCAAAAAGGAATAAAGGATCAACAAAGACTATGGTTTCTACATGGGGAGAAACATCAGATGAGGACTCAGAAGATGAACAACCACTTATGGACATTGGAGAATCAGATGATGAACAAGAGGTAAGTATCCTTCATCTCAAAGACAAGATTAAATTCCTGTCTAAAGAAAGGTTGTCTGAGCTATTGTTAGACTTCATTAATGAGTCTGAGATAATTAACAGTGAGAAGGAAGATCTGTCTAGGGAATGTGTGATCCTAAAAGCCAAGTGCAAAAATCTAGAGTCTAGGGCTAATGAGAGTGATAATAAAAATGCTGAGTTGAAGAACCAGGTTCTTGAACTTGACACCAGTGTCCTAGAAGTTAGGTCTGAGAACTTAAAACTGAAACTAGGAATAGGTAAGAAGAAAGCTGACCACATACATCTCACCCTAGAAGAAAACTTAGGAAAAATGAAGGATGAGTTATACAAGAAGGATGAGCAGATAAAAGTCTTAAAAAAAGATCTAGGGAAGGTAAAACATGAACTAGACAGAACTTACAAATGGAACAAGGCTTCTGATGCACTTTTCTGGCTACAAGAACATCAAAGTAGCAACAAAAGAGGACTTGGCTATGGGACTCAAACACCTAAGTGGGATCCTAAAAGCAAGTACCTCACTCTCCATGAGAACAAAATCTGCACACACTATGGCAAGACTGGCCATTACAAAAATGAATGTAATGCAAAAGAAAAGGCTAGTCAAAAGAACAAAACTTTTGTTCAAGAGAAAAATAGGCTACCTGGGTGGGCTAAAAGGAATTTGATTTATCCCTTTGCCTATATAAAGAGACCCAAACTAGTTTGGGTTCCTAAGACTAACCCTTGATTTCTTTTTGCAAGTCCAAGTAAAGGGAAGTAGCCAAATATGGTACATAGATAGTGGCTGCTCAAAACATATGACTGGAAGTAAGAACCAGTTCCTTTCACTTGAGGACTTAAAGGGAGGTAATGTATCCTTTGGAAATGGGAAGAAAGGTGAGATTATTGGGGTTGGAAAGGTAGGTAAGACTGACTCTCACTCCATTGAGAATGTCTACTTGATAGATGACTTGAAATACAACCTGATCAGTATGTCACAACTGCGTGACAGAGGTAACCTTATAGCATTCACCTCTACTAAATGCTTTGTGATTAACCTTACCACTTACAAGATTGTTTTGCAGGGAGAAAGAGTTAACAATATTTACATTGTAGATTTGTCTAGTCTTTCAGAAAATGAACTCACCTGCCTAAGTGTGTTGGATAATGATCCCCTCCTATGGCACAAAAGACTTGGTCATGCTAGTCTGAATCAACTAAACAAATTAGTCTCTAAGGACTTGGTGATAGGGTTACCTAACATCAAGTTCAAGGAAAACAAAGTTTGTGAGGCCTGTGCAAGGGGGAAACAGGTAAGATCATCCTTCAAAAGCAAGAAAATGATAAGCACAACCAAGACGTTGGAACTGGTCCATATGGATCTCTGTGGTCCAATAAGAACCATAAGCAGAGGTGGAAAGAAATATGTAATGGTACTTGTTGATGATTATTCTAGATTTACCTAGGTACTATTTTTGACATCTAAAGATGAAGCATTTGACATGTTTGCTGCTTTTGTTAGAAAAACTCAGAAACAACTAGGTAATCAACTTGCATCCATTAGGTCTGATCATGGAACTGAATTTGAAAATGCTAAGCTTGCTGAATTCTGCGATGAGCATGGTATAGATCATAACTTCTCTGCCCATAGGACTCCTCAACAAAATGGAGTAGTTGAAAGAAAGAACAGAACTCTTGAAGACATGGCTAGGACTATTCTTTATTCTAGTAAACTGCCCCACAACTTCTGGGCAGAGGCTGTAAATACTGCATGTTATATTATCAATAGATGCATGACTAGACCTCTTGTAGAGAAGACTCTCTATGAGTTACTTAAAGGGAGAAAACCAAATATATCCCATCTTAGGGCATTTGGATGCAAGTGCTTTGTGCACAATAATAGAAAAGACTCCCTAGGTAAATTTGATCCCAGAAGTGATGAGTATATTCTTTACATAGCAAAGCATATAAAGTGTTCAATAAAAGAACTTTGTGAGTAGAAGAAAGTGTGCATGTAGTGTTTGATGAAACTAACGTTCTTTCTGAGAGATAGGAACATGAAGATGAAGCCATTGGATTAGTAAAGGATTTGACTGTAGTCTCAACACAAGTTAAAGTGGCACCAAAAGAAGGAACAGGTGATGTAACAGGTCCTTCCATTCAGGGCAGCCTGACAGGGGGAACTGATCAAAGAGGAATTTAAACAAATCCCCTAAAAGAACCTGTTCATGACCCTGTTCCTCAGCAACAGAACATGGTAGAAACATCTAGCAGACATCAGTTGGTTGTGAAACCTCACAAGTATCAAAGTTCTCATCCTATTGAGAACAAAATCACTGATCCAACATTTGGAGTCAAAACTAGATCATAATTAAAGAATCTGTGTGTTTTTGATACTTTCTTATCTCTTATTGAACCTAAAAAATATTGTTGAGGCTTTGCAGGATGCAGATTGGGTGAATGCAATGTAAAACAAACTCAATCAGTTCGAGAGAAGTCAAGTTTGGCATCTAGTTGCAAGAACCAAGGACAGATCAGTTATTGGTACAAAATGGGTCTTCAGAAACAAACTTGATGAAGATGGAACAATTACAAGAAATAAGGCAAGACTTATGGTCCAAGGTTACAGCCAAGAGGGGGATATAGATTATGATGAGACTTTTGCTCCAGTTGCAAGACTAGAGGCAATAAGACTCCTCATAGCCTTTGCTGCAAACATGGAATTCACTCTCGATCAGATGGATGTCAAAAGTGACTTCCTGAATGGCTACCTGAAAGAAGAAGTGTTTGTGAAACAAACTCCAGGGTTTGAGAGCAAGGAATGTCCTGAGCATGTGTACAAATTAGACAAGGCTCTCTATGGACTCAAGCAGACTCCTAGAGCATGGTATAAATGACTGTCCAAATTTCTACTTGAACATGGCTACAAAAGAGGTAAAATTGACAGTACCCTATTCTTAAGGGAAAAAGGTAAGGATCTCCTTATGGTACAAATATATGTTGATGACATAATCTTTGGGGCCACCACTGATAAACTAAGTAAGGATTTTGCCAAATTAATAGGGAGTGAGTTTGAAATAAGTATGATGGGTGAGCTTAACTTTTTCTTAGGCTTATAGATCAAACAAAGCCTAAATAGAACCATGATCCATCAGCAGAAGTATGCAAAAGAGCTGATCAAAAAGTTTAAAATGGATGAATCAAAGGAAATAGACACCCCCATTACAACTGCCACTAAATAAGACATAGATGAACCTGGTTCATCAGTTGATCAGAATTTGTATAGGGGTATGATTGTTTCACTCTTGTATCTTACTACCAGTAGACCTGACATAGTTTTCAGTGTAGGGATTTGTGCTCGCTTTTAGGCCAATCCAAAAGAGTCTCACTTGACTGCTGTCAAGAGGATACTAAGATATTTGAAAGGCACCACTGATTTATGTCTTTGGTATCCTAAAGGTAGTAATTTCAATCTAGTAGGATATGCTGATGCTGATTATGCAGGTTTCCTTGTGGATAGGAAAATCATCTCAGGTATGACTCACTTTCTTGGCTCATGTCTTGTATCCTGGGCCACTAAAAAGCAAAATTTAGTGGTTTTATCCACTGTTGAGGCTGAATATGTTGCTGCTGCTTCTTGTTGTGCTCAATTGTTATTGATCAAACAACAGCTGGTAGATTTTGGTATTGAAGTTAGTTGAATTCCTATATTCTATGATAACACTAGTGCTATAAGCATGACAAAGAACCATGTTCATCATAAGAGGACTAAGCACATAGATGTTAGACACCACTTTTTAAGAGATAACTATGAGAAAAGATTGATCTCCATAGAATTTTGTGCTACTAATAAACAAATTGCTGACATCTTCACTAAAGCATTGAGTAGAAAAAACTTTGAGAGGAATAGGTTGGAATTAGGGATAATTAAGATCACTCAATAGGTCCAGCTCAGAATGCACAGTGAAAAAAAAAATTATTTTGGCTAGTAATTCTGAACTTGTGTAATTATCTAGATTAATTGTTACTCAGCTTCATACTTTAATTAGTATACTCCTCTGACACATGTTTATATGACTCACTGATCTCTTACAAAATATTCTCTATTATGGCATTTGAGGTATTGTTCAAGAGACTTCTAAATGAAGAACCTGGTTCATCAGTATGAGTTCATATGAAAGCTAAGGTATGTTTTATATACTATGCACAATTAGAAAGATTAATAATTCAATCATGAGCAGAAGTACTATACTTGTTAAATTCCTAGAAAATTCTATCCATTAGCATTGAACCAGTTCCGTCTGCCTAGAACTCTAAACCGAAAATTTTGCCTAAAATCTAGGGAAGATAAACCGTCATTCAAAATCTGGAATTTCAGGTTGATTAGACCTCTATTTGACCACTGCAAAAGGCTGTCGTTACCTATTAAATGTGTATTTCTCTTTAAATACACATCATTTCTCCTTCCATCTTTATAATTATAAACCATCAAAAAAATTTCTTCACTTTCACTTGCCCTCTTCTCCAAAACTCTAAATTTCCAAATTCTCTCAAGAAACCAACGATCATGACTAACCCACAAGACAATCCTAGAACTCCTCCACCATCATCTCCCTCAAATTCATCCACACCTTCTCCACCTAGTACATCGCCAAAACCTAGACTGCGTAGGGTGAAAATGCTTGCTCGAAAGACTGTAGCATCTGGGGCTCTGAGGAAGAAATTAAATGAAGAAGGTAAGCTAGGCCCAAAAGGGGGAAGAGACATTGTGCTTTACGCATTCTGAAAATAAGTGATATTTATAACCTAATTAACCTGGTCCTTGATGATAAGTGAATTTTCTAAGTTTAGTATTGATGATTAAGCTGCATTCTTACAGGTTCCAAATCAGTAAAAAGCACAGAGTTTGTCATCATCAAAAAGGGGGAATTTGTTGGCCCAAGAACATGTGAAGTTTTGAAGAATAACAAAAAGAACTCAGTCATGGACCAGGTCCATCTTGTGAAGCACAGTCACGATCAACCTATACATGTGAGATACACGTGAAGGAGATAAGTCCTACTTATCAAGCAACAATATCTCCTGATCTGATTGAAAAAGTTGCATATTGGATAAGGGGAGAAAGTCTCCTTATATAAAAAGAACACAATCTAGGAAAGTCTCCTTATATCATGAACTCTTCTACGATAGGAGAGCAGCAATTGAGTTCCAATCAAACTCTGATTACTATCCTATTAAATGTCAGTGTTATTCTCTTTTACAGGTAATGCACATACACAGAAGTTAACTAAATTGAGAGTAAAGAGCAAGGCGATTTTGCAAGTAATTTATGTGTGATTTGAGTGTGCACTCCTGAAGCTACTTGAACGAGATAGAAGAACCAGTTCCATTGTGTCTATCTTTTATTCTAGTTCAATTGTAGTAGGTGATTTGAAGTTATACCTTTCAGCTTTCATAGAAGCAATTGTATTAGGTACCTAGAGTGTTCAAGTCATAGCTAACTTAAGTTGTCGCAACAGTTGAGGCTGTGTGCCACAACGGGATTAGAATTAATCATTAGGTTTACAAAGAGTTTTTGTAAATGCTGTTTTGGCTCAGTGATTTTAGTGGAAGTTTGGGAAAATCCTACTGAATAGTAGGTCGTGATTTTTTCACCTTTTAAGCCAGTTTTTTTCCACGTAAAAATCTCTGTGTTCTTTATTTTCTATAATTTTTTCCCGCAAATAGTAGTAGTTGGAACACCTAGAAGAACCAGGTTTTTCTATAGTTCAGTTAACCGAAAATTTGGCACTACACAAATCACCCCCTCTCTTGTGTAGTATTGACGCTTAAAACATTATCTTTCCTTAGATGTAGCAAATTTTCAAAAAAACTAGAGGAAATGTTGCTAAGGTTAAAGTGGAGCTAGACGTGACTATAGAAAGTGTGACGACCCGGACGGTCCTCTTAAGAATTAATGCCCATATCCCCTATTAACTTCTTTCCCCAAGATTATTTTTGCTATTTCGATTTGTCGGGATGTTCGGTTTTGAGTTTCAGAGAGTTTTGGGACACTTAGTCCTTAAATGAGAGCTTAAATGTTGGAAAGTTGACCTTAGTCAGAATAGTGTGAAGACGGCCTTGGAATGAAAATCTGATGGTTTCGTTAGCTCTTTTGGGTGATTTTGGGGTTAAGAGCGTGTTCGGATTGTGTTTTGGAGGTCTGTAGCTAATTTAGGCTTGAAATGCCGAAAGTTTCCGGTCCGATAGTGAGATTTTGATCTGAGGGTCGGAATTGAATTCTAGAGGTTGGAGTAGCTCCGCAGTGTTGAATATGACGTGAGTGCAAAATTTCAGGTCATTCGGATGCGTTGTGATTGACTTTTTGATCGAAAGCGTATTTTGAGGAAATTTGGAGTTCTTAGGCTTAAATCCTTGGTTATTTGAGGTTTTGATATTGTTTTAGGTGTTTTAAGGATTGGTACAAGTTTGAATAAGGTATTAAGTGATGTTTGTGCTTTTAGTCGAGGTCCCAGGGGCCTCGGGGTGATTTCGGATGGTTAACGAGAAGTTTGAGGAAATGTTGCAGCTGCTGTGTTTTTGCTACTTCTAGTATTTTTGCATCTGCGATTTGGGGACCGCAGGTGCGACGCCGTAGAAGCAGCTAAGGGGCCGCAGAAGCGTATTTTGGTCTTTTCTTCAGTAACCACAGAAGCGGTGGAATTACCCAAAAGCGGTACAACATCTGCGGATTGGGAGTCGCAGATGCGGAAGCTGGCTCTTTAAGTGAAAGTCGCAGATGCGACATTTGTTCCGCAGACGCGGGATCGCAGATGCGGTCCCATGACCGCAGATGCAGAAGGTGATGGGCATTATTTTAAAAGGGGTTCCACGATTTAGGGGTTTATTTTCACCATTTCTAATCATTTTTGGAGTTCTTTGAAGGGGATAGAAGAAGTATTCGAGGGGAATCGCTTGGAGGTAACATCCTTGACTTCATAACTCATTTCTATGTGATTACAAACCTAATTAGTGATGAAAAATTTGGGAAAAATGGGTAATTAGGGCTTGAGTTTAAGAGACCTTTAAATGAGGATTTGAGGGATCATTTAGACTCCGAATTCAGTTTTCTTGTTATGTACAGACTCGTGAGAGTACGAGGTTTCTAAAAATATAAATGTCACCCGATTCCGAGATGTGGGCCCGAGGGGCATTTTGGTCATTTTATATAATTTCGCGTATTAGCTTAGAAATTCTTTGTAGAATCAGTTACTTGAAGTGTTATTTACGTTATGAAATTTAATTGAATATATTTGGGCCATTTGGAGTCGCATACTCGTGGCAAGAGCATGGTTTCGGGTTGATTTTGAGTCGGTTCAATGTAAGTGGCTTGTCTAACCTTGTGTGGGGGACCTTCCCCTTAGGATATGACATATATGATAATTGAGATGCCTTGTACGTGAGGTGACGAGTGCGTACTTGAGCTAATTGTTGAAAATCCGGTTTTTACTTTAAGTATTTCAATGGTGTTCCTTTTTCCTACTTATTTTTACTTGCGAATTTAGCATGTTGTTAGTTTAGAAAAGCATGTTTAGTTGACTTAATTGCCTGTTTGCTTAAACTGCCTTAATAGCATTACGTGAAGCATGTTAGGCTAGAACTAACTCTTTACTTGGTACGAAATTAGCATTTGGTTGAGTATTCTTGTGTTGTTTCTGTGTGTTTTAATTTGGGACTACGAGACGACATCCCGGGAGATCCCCTATACGTATTTATGATTTGCACTAAGGTGCGGGATACCAAGAGATCCCTGGCATGTATATTGAGGATACCGAGAGATCCTAGGGATACCAAGAGATCCCTAGCATATATTGAGGATACCAAGAGATCCTCGGGATACCAAAAGATCCCTGACACACATATTGAGGATACCAAGAGATCCTCGGGATATCAAGAGATCCCTAACATATATAGAGGATTCCAAGAGATCCTCGGGATACCAAGAAATCCCTAGCATGTATATTGAGGATACTAAGAGATCCTCGGGATACCAAGAGATCCCCCGGTTATCATCTTTGCTATGAGTGGTCTTTCCTTGTGGTTGACTTTATCTCTATTTTCGTTATTATACTCTTATTATCCTATATAGATTCTTACTGTAGATTCTCAATTTTAATACTTATCTTATATTGTCATCTTATTATTTATTTAATCTCAGTAGGCCCCTGACCTTCCTCGTCACTACCCGACCGAGGTTAGGCTTGGCACTTACTAAGTACCGTTGTGGTGTACTCATGCCCTTTCTGCGCATATTTTTCATGTGCAGATCCAGGTACCGCTACTCAGGCCTACCATTCTTAAGGGAGGCGACTGCTTTAGACATTTCGAGGTACATCTGCCGCGTCCGCAGACCAAGGAGTCCCTTTCTATTCCTGCCTTTATTATTTAGCCCTTATGTATTTTTCTATTCTTATTAGACATTCCAGAGTTAGAGCTATGTAGTATTTATCTTAGCTTGTGATTCGTGGGTTTCCGGGTCTTGGATTTAGATATTGGTTTTTGAGACTTATATATGGTGTATGCCGAGCGGCACATTTAAACACTATTATTGCTTTATTTTTGTCTTAAATTGTTTACTTTCGCAAAATTTTTATTTTTCTTCCGCAAATTAGGCTTACCTAGTCGTAGAGACTAGGTGCCGTCACGATGGTTCATGAAGGGCGAACCAGGGTCGTGACAAATTGGTATCAAAGCTCTAGATTCATAGGAGTCATGGATTACAAGCCGGTTTATTATTAGAGTCTCACTGATCGGTACGAAGACATCTGTACTTATCTACGAGAGGCTATGTAACTGTTAGGAAAATTTTTACTTTATTTGATTTCCTTGTCGTGAGGTATTTTTACATCACAATTCTAAACTTTTATCTTTTATTCTCTTACAGATGGTGAGGACACGTGCTACCCCAGATGATCAGGCACCCACGCCCCCTACTACAGTCGTTAAAGGTAGGGGCCGGGGTAGAGGCCAAGGACGCGCACGTGGTGCAGCCAGAGAACCTGTGCGAGCTGCCGCCGAGGTACCACCAGTAGTTCCAGCCAGAGTCCAGGCACTTGACACGCCTACTGGTACTGCCACTCTAGCTCTTTAGGAGACTTGGCATAGTTCATGAGCATGTACACCACCTTGGCTCAGGCAGGGTTGTTTCCCCTTGTTGCAGCCATATTTAAGGCTGGGGGAGGAGCACAAACTCTCGCCGCTCGCACTCTTGAGCAGCGAGTTCATGTTGAGTAGGTCCATGAGATTATTCCTGTGCCGCCTGCAGTGCCGGTTCAGCCCGAGGATAGGGTAGTGGCTTCCGAGGATGAGCAGTTGAGGCTTGAGAGGTTCAAGAAGTACAAGCCCCCTGTATTCAGTGGTCTAGCATCGGACGATGCTCTAGGATTTCTAGATGAGTGTTACTGCATTCTTTGTACCATGGGTATATCAGGATCGAGTGGGGTTTCCTTCACTACTTTCCAGGTTTGAGGAGCCGCCTATGAGTGGTGGCGCACCTATGAGTTAGACAGTCCGGATGAGGCTGCTTCACTGGCTTGGACTTAGTTTTCAGATCTGTTCCTGAGAGAGTATGTTCCTCAGAGCCTCAGGGACGAATGGCGCGCAGAGTTTGAGCATTTGCTCTAGGGTACTATGACTGTCTCAGAGTATGCTATCTGTTACACCAGTTTGGCTAGGCATACGCCAGCCTTGATTTCTACTGTTTGCGAGAGAGTTCGCCGGTTTATTGAGGTCCTTATTCCCAGCATCAGGTCTAGTATGGCTCATGAGTTGGAGATGGATATTTCTTATCAGCAGGTGGTGAGCATTGCTAGGAGGATTGAGGGTATGCATGCTAGGGAGAGAGATGAGAGGGAGGCCAAAAGGTCTCGAGAGTCGGGCCATTATTCTGGTGCCCGTACCCCAGCTGCAGGTAATCATGGTAGGGGTTATAAGTCGCCCTATTCATTGAGCTCTTCCAGTAGCCAGTAGTTCTCCAGCTCCTCCTAGGCCTTAGGTGCTTTATTATGCACCTCTTGCACGGGGTACTTTCAGAGGTCAGTCCAACAGACCTGGCCCTAGCCAGTCATAGCCACCACGTCCTCCCAGAGCTTATTTTGGGTGTGGTGACACACGCCACGTGGTGAGGGATTGCCCTAGACTTGGGAGGAGTGCACCTCCACAGACTTCTTAGCCACAGCGTGCCCCACAGAGTTCTCAGGCTATGATTACAGCTCCAGTTGCTACCCCACCTGCTCAACCAGCTAGAGGTGGAGGTCAGGGAGGTAGAGGTCACCCTTGAGGGGGAGGCCAAGCCAGATATTATGCCCTTCCTGCCTGTGTCGAGGTTGTTGCCTCCGATTCAGTCATCACAAGTATTATATTAGTTTGCCACAGAGATGCATCAGTTCTATTCGATCCAGGCTCTACTTACTCTTATATGTCTTCTTATTTTGCTCCACATTTGGGTGTACCTCGGGATTCTTTGAGTTCCCATGTTTATGTTTCTACGCCTGTGGGAGATTCTCTTGTTGTGGACCACGTTTATCGGTCATGTTTGGTTTTTTTTAGTGGTTTTGAGACCAGAGCCAATTTATTGTTGCTCAGCATGGTAGATTTTGACATTATCTTGGGCATGGACTGGTTGTCGCCCCATTATGCTATTCTTGATTGTCACGCCAAAACCGTGACACTAGCTATGCTAGGTGTACCACGTGTTGAGTGGAGGGGTACTTTAGATCACACTCCTAGTAAAGTTATTTCTTTTCTTAAAGTTCAGAGTATGGTTGAGAAGGGGTGTAATGCGTACTTAGCTTATGTGAGAGATGTCAGTGCTGATACCTCTTTAGTTGATTCAGTCCCAATAGTATGGCATTTTCCCGATGTGTTTCCAGCTGATCTTCTGGGCATGCCGCCTGACAGAGATATTGATTTTGGCATTGATCTGTTGCTGGGCACTCAGCCCATTTCTATTCCTCCATATCATATGGCTCCTCCTGAGTTGAAGGAGTTGAAGGATCAGTTGTAGGAATTGCTTGATAAGGATTTTATTCGGCCCAATGATTTCACCTTAGGGTGCTCCTATCTTATTTGTGAAGAAAAAGGATGGTTCTATGCGTATGTGTATTGATTACCGCCAGTTGAACAAGGTTATAGTGAAGAACCATTATCCTTTGCCTCGTATTGATGATTTGTTTGACCAGCTTCAGGGCACACGAGTGTTTTCTAAGAATGATTTGCACTCAGGTTACTATTAGTTGAATAGTCAAGAGCCAGACATCTCGAAGACTACTTTCAGGACTCGGTATGGTCATTACGAGTTCCTTGTCATGTCATTTGGGTTAACTAATGGCCCAACAGCCTTTATGCATTTGATGCACAGTGTGTTCCAGCCGTATCTTGACTCGTTCATCATTGTTTTTATTGATGATATCATGGTGTATTTCTGGAGTCGGGAAGATCATGAGTAGCACCTAAGTTCTCGATATCATGGTGTCATGGTGTTTCAGCCTTTCAGGACTCGGTATGCTTCAGACTTTGAGAGAGAAGAAGTTGTATGCTAAGTTCTCGAAATGTGAGTTTTGGTTGGATTCAGTGGCATTCTTAGGCCACGTGGTATCGAGTGAGGGTATTCAGGTGGATCTAAATAAGATAGAGTTCGTGCAGAGTTGGCCCAGACCATCCTCAGCTGTAGAGATCCATAGTTTCCTTAGTTTGGTAGGTTACTATCATTGTTTTGTGGAGGGGTTTTCATCGATTGCATCCCCTATAACCAGGTTGATCCAGAAGGGTTCTCCATTTCAGTGGACGGAGGAGTGTGAGGCGAGCTTTCAGAAGCTCAAGGCAACTTTGACTACAACCCTAGTTTTGATACTGCCTACAGGTTCAGGGTCTTATACGGTCTATTGTGATGCCTCGAGGATTGTCATCGGAACGGTGTTGATGCAGGACGGTAGGGTGATTGCCTCTGCATCCAGACAGTTGAAGATACATTAGAATAATTACCCTGTTCACGACCTTGAGTTAGCTACCATTGTTCATGCCCTGAAGATTTGGTGCCATTATTTATACGGGGTTCCTTGTGAGATTTATACTTACCATCGGAGCTTGTAGCAATTGTTCAAGCAAAAGGATCTAAATTTGCACCAGAGGAGGTGGTTAGAGTTGCTGAAGGATTATGACATCACCATTTTGTATCACCAGGGCAAGGCCAATGTGGTGGCCGATGCTTTGAGTTGCCGGGCTTAGTTACCAGCATTAGAAAGGCCTATGGCGATGGATGTTCAGGCCTTATCCAACCAGTTTGTGAGATTGGATCTTTCGAAGCCCAATCGGGTTCTAGTTTGCGTGGTTTCTCGGTCTTCCTTATTTGATCGTATCAGGGAGCGGCAATATGATGACCCTCATTTGCTTGTCCTCAAGGATAAGGTTCAGCACGATTATGCCATAAATGTGACAATTGGTGGAGGCAGATGAAGAAAGATATAGTTGTATTTGTAGCTTTGTGCCTCAACTATTAGCAGGTGAAGTATGAACACTAGAGGCCGAGTAGGTTGCTTCAGCAGATAAAGATTCCGGAGTGGAAGTGGGAGCGGATCACCATGGAATTTGTAGTTGGACTTCCACAAACTTTGAAGAAGTTTGATGCTATTTGGGTGATCGTGGATCGACCGACCAAGTCTGCTCATTTCGTTCATATGTGTACTACCTATTCTTCGGAGCGGTTGGCGGAGATTTATATCCAGGAGATTGTTCGTTTACATGGTATTCCAGTTTCCATTATTTTAGATAGAGATTCTCAGTTCACATCACGGTTTTAGAGGGTCGTTCAGCGTGAGTTGGGTACTCGGGTAGAGTTGAGTACAACATTTCACCCTCAGACGGACGGACAGTCCGAGCGCACTATTCAGATTCTTGAGGATATGCTTCGTGCGTGTGTGATTGAGTTTGGAGGGTCTTGTGATCAGTTCTTGCCATTGGCGGAGTTTGCTTACAACAACAACAATCAGTCCATCATTAAGATGGCACCATATGAGGCTTTATATGGTAGGCGGTGTAGGTCTCCGGTTGGTTGGTTTGAACCGGGTGAGGCCAGATTATTGGGCACAGATTTGGTTCAGGATGCTTTGGAGAAGGTGAAGGTGATTCAGGACAGACTCCGTACAGCCTAGTCCAGACAGAAGAGTTACACAAACTGGAAGATTCGTGATGTTTCCTATATGGTCGGAGAACGGGTTCTACTTCGGGTTTCTCCTATGAAGGGCGTTATGAGATTTGGGAAGATAGGTAAGTTGTGTCCGAGGTTTATTGGCCCTTTTGAGATATTAAGGCGTGTTGGGGAGGTTGCTTATGAGCTTGCCTTACCTCCCGGCTTGGCTGGAGTTCATCCGATATTTCATCTTTTCGATGCTCTGGAGGTATCACAGTGATCTGTCGCACGTGTTGGATTTCAGTTCAGTCCAATTGGACAAGGATCTATCCTATGTTAAGGAACCGATGGCGATATTGGACAGGCAGGTTAGAAAGCTGAGGTCAAAGAACATTGCATCAGTAAAGGATTAGTGGCGGGGTCAGCCGATCGAGGAGGCAACCTGGGAGACCGAGCAGGATATGCACAGCCGTTACCTGCATCTTTTCACTAATTCAGGTATGTCTCTATGCTCGTTCGAGAACGAACAAATGTTTAAGTGTAGGAGAATGTGATGACCCAGGTGGTTGTCTTAAGAATTAACGCCCCTATCCCCTATTAACTACTTTCCCCAAGCTTATTTCTGCTATTTTGATTTGTTGGGATGTTCGGTTTTAAGTTTCGGAGAGTTTTGGGACACTTAGTCCCTAAATGAGAGCTTAAGTGTTGGAAAGTTGACCATAGTCAGAACAGTGTAAAGACGGCCTCGAAATGGAAATTCGATGGTTCCGTTAGCTCCGTTGGAGGATTTCAGGGTTAGGAGCATGTTCGGATTGTGTTTTGGAGGTCCGTAGCTAATTTAGGCTTGAAATGCCAAAAGTTGAATTTTTAAAGTTTTCGGTCTAATTGTGAGATTTTGATCCGAGGGTCGGAATGGAATTCCAGAGGTTGGAGTAGCTCCGTAGTGTCGAATGTGACGTGTGTGCAAAATTTCAATTAATTCGGACGCGTTATGATAGACTTTTTGATCGAAAGCATATTTTGAGGAAATTTGGAGTTCTTGGGCTTAAATCCTTGGTTAATTCGAGGTTTTGATTTTCTTTTAGGTGTTTTAAGGATTGGTACAAGTTTGAATAAGGTATTAGGTGATGTTTGTGCTTTTGGTAGAGGTCCCGGGGGCCTCGGGGTGATTTCGGATGGTTAACGAGAAGTTTGAGGAAATGTTACAGCTACTATATTTTTGCTGCTTCTGGTATTTTCGCATCTACGGTATGGGGACCACAGGTGCGGCGCCGCAGAAGCGGCTAAGGGGCCACAGAAGCGGCTAAGGGGCCACAGAAGCGGATTTTTGTCTTTTCTTCAGGAACCACAGAAGCGGTACCACATCTGCGGATTGGGAGTCGCAGATGCCGAAGCTGGCTCTTTAAGTGAAAGTCGAAGATGCGACATTTGTTCCACATAAGCGGGACCGCAAATGTGGTCCCATTACTGCAGATGCGGAAACTGATGGGCATTATTTTAAAAGGGGTTCCACGGCTTGGGGGTTTATTTCCACCATTTCTAATCGTTATTGGAGCTCTTTGAAGGGGATAGAGGAAGGATTTGAGGGGAATCGCTTGGAGGTAACATCCTTGAATTAATAACTCGTTTCTATGTGATTACAGACCAAATTAGTGATGAAAAATTTGGGAAAATGGGTAATTAGGGCTTGAGTTTAGAGACCTTTAAATGAGTATTTGAGGGGACATTTGGACTCTGAATTTAGTTTTCTTGTTATGTACAAACTCGTGAGAGTACAAAGTTTCTAAAAATGTAAATTTCACCCGATTCTGAGATGTGGGCCAGAGGGTCATTTTGGTCATTTTACATAATTTTGCGTATTAGCTTAGAATTTCTTTGTAGAATTAGTTAATTGAAGTGTTATTTACGTTATGAAATTGAATTGAATAGATTTGGGCCATTTGGAGTCGAGTACTCGTGGCAAGAGCATGGTTTCGGGTTGATTTTGAGCCGGTTCGAGGTAAGTGGCTTGTCTAACCTTGTGTGGGGGACCTTCCCCTTAGGATATGACATATGATAATTGAGATGCCTTGTACGTGAGGTGACGAGTGCGTACTTGATCTAATTGTTGAAAATTCAGTTTTTACTTTAAGTATTTCAATTGAGTTCCTTTTTCTTGCTTATTTCTACTTGCGAATTTACCCTGTTGTTAGTTTAGAAAAGCATGTTTAGTTGACTTAATTGCCTGTTTGCTTAAACTGCCTTAATTGCATTACCTGAAGCATGTTAGGCTAGAATTAATTGTTTACTTGGTACGAAATTAGTATTTGGTTGAGTATTCTTGTGTTGTTTCTATGTGTTTTAATTTGGGACTACGGGACGTCATCCCGGGAGATACCCTATACGTATTTATGATTTGGACTGAGGTGCGGGATACCAAGAGATCCCTGGCATGTATATTGAGGTTCCTGAGAGATCCTCGGGATACCAAGAGATCCCTAGCATATATTGAGGATACCAAGAGATCCCTGGCACGCATATTGAGGATACCAAGAGATCCTCGGGATACCAAGAGATCCCTAGCATATATTGAGGATACCAAGAGATCCTCGAGATACCAAGAGATCCCCCGGTTATCATCCTTACTATGAGTGGTCTTTCCTAGTGGTTTCCTTTATCTCTGTTTCCGTTATTGTACTCTTATTATCCTGTATAGATTCTTACTGTAGATTCTCAATTTTACTGCTTATCTTATCTTGTCATCTTATTATTTATTTAATCTCAGCAGGGCCCTGACCTTCCTCATCACTACCCGACTGAGGTTAAGCTTGGCACTTACTGAGTACCGCTGTGGTGTACTCATGCCCCTTCTGCGCATGTTTTTCATGTGCAGATCCAGGTACCACTGCTCAGGCCTACCATCCTTGAGGGAGGCGACTGCTTTAGAGATTCCGAGGTACATCTGCCGCGTCCGCAGACCAAGGAGTCCCTTTCTATTCTTGCCTTTATTATTTAGCCCTTATGTATTTTTCTATTCTTGTTAGACATTCCGGAGTTAGAGCTATGTAATATTTATCTTAGCTTGTGATTCGTGGGTTTCTAGGTCTTGGATTTAGATATTGGTTTTTGAGACTTATATATGGTGTATGCCGAGTGGCACATTTAAACACTATTATTGCTTTATTTTTGTCTTAAATTGTTTACTTTCGCAAAATTTTTATTTTTCTTCCGCAAATTAGGCTTACCTAGTCGTAGAGACTAGGTGCCGTCACGATGGTTCATGGAGGGCGAACCGGGGTCGTGACAGAAAGACCAAGATTTGTATGGGTGGGCTTTGATGTTGATGAAAAGGAGGTATTTATTGGCAAGAATTGCAATTTGAAAATGTTCCAGAATATTGCCATTATTGCTGGCATCTAGGTCACTCTATCCATGCGTGTACTGTGAGATCTAGAGATTAGGAGATTCAAAGATTTCATACAAAGTGTATCTAACTTTATCACAACGTGAAATTTCGATATTAAGGGAGTGCGGTGTAATCTTTCTCAAGAATATCATACGGATTTTTCCGTACTTCAGGTATGTTAAGGCTATCCCTTTCTTCTTTTTTTTGCATGATCTATATGATACAAACGAAATGAGCAAATGTACAATTTTCATAAATGACTCTATTCATAGAAATATTAGAGATGCCTATGTTCTTGATTCCCCATGTGTCTTATTATTCTATCATCTGCTGAGAGACGACTAATTCCTAAAATATGGATGTACCCAATAATAGAACTACTTTCAGTTGCAGATGGCACAAAGAACATTATATTTTCATCATATATACACTGCCCATTTAATATATCTTAGCATGTAGAATATGCTATTATAGTTTAATAGGAGTGAGGATGCACATAGAGTTGATTGCACATTTGCATATATTATGGTGTTTGACTCTCAGAATGCAAATTGCCAAACTGTATCTTAGAGTGCTTGTAATTCTATTGATCATATATCTTTTCTTACTCATAGAGATGCAATTGTTGATGAGCTGTCATTAGAGAATGAATCTAGATTTATCGAGCCTAATTTTCTTAAAAGTATCCTCTTGTGATGATAGTCCTTTTGTTTTACATGATAGTCTTGAGTAGATGCAAAGTGAGACATGTAGAATTGTTTATTTAGTTAGTCAAAGAACTAAAGATGAATGTCTATTTTAAAGTGCGTTAAGAGTTCTAACGAAAAATCTTTTGTGGACATGAAGTATAATTGTGGCACTGGTTTTGAAATGGAGCGGAGTCTTGTGATGATTCATTGCAAGTAGCGACTAAGTTGATCCTTATAATCTGCATTACTCTTGAGATAGTGCTTTTCAATTCTTAACTAGAGGCCGGAGGTTCGAGTCTTAGGGTATGAAATTACCTTTTGAAGGTGCTTTATCGCTCGAAATTGAGTTAATTTCCAACAAAATCTAGGTTAAAATATGTAAGTTGATAGAGTTTACTTCATGACATTAATCAAAGGTATAATGGTCTTATGACGTTCTGAGAGGTTTTATTGAAATACTTCTCATGCATTGCATTCATTCATACATGTACATTAACCCATGACTAGATGGCATTATAGACGCGTATATATGTATATTATATTTATATAGGCTATGGGAAAAAGGTTACATCGTTATATATGCACCACCACCTGATCAGTTGGTATATGATGATGATGATGTTGCCCACAGTGGTTGAAATATGGCTCGACGGTGTTATATATGCGTATATATATATATATATATATATATATATATATATATATATATATATATATATATACATATATATATGTATATGGGATATGGGAAAAGGTTAGGGCATTATATACATACCACCATCTGATCAGCTGGTATACATTGATGATTTGCCCACAATGGCCGAGATGATATGATGGGATGCCCTTAGAGGCTTGATGATGTTATGTACATACACACCTATACATCACTTGACATTTATATACATATGCATGACATTATAAATATTTTATATTTTATAGAGTTATCCAGACTTTCAGGTTGAGTCCTTTACTCCATGTTTCTTGCATGTCCTTAATTAAAAGTTGACTTACTATTATATTTCAGTTTTGCCTTACATACTCGGTACATTATTCGTACTGACGTCCTTTTGTTATGGATGATGCATTCATGCCTGCAGGTATAAGTAATCAATTTGATGAACCCTCATAGTAGACGAGGTTAACATTCAGCGAAGGATCGGTAAGAGTCCACCTCATTCGGAGTGCACCCGAGTCTATGAGCCATCGTGTCAGAGTTTTTCTTCGGACTTATGGGTAGATCGGTACCATGCCCCATTAGATGTCAAATAATCTTAGAGGCTATATAGACAGAGGTTCAGTTTGTATAGTTTGTCCGAGGCCTTGACAGCCCATATGCATTCATGTTTTAAGAATGATAGTTTATTGATACAGGGTTTCCCCACTTACAGTTGTATATTATGAGTTGTGACTATATTGGCCCATGATAGTTACAAAGAAAGAAAAGAGTTGCAAAGTGGTTCGCTCGGACCAGTGCGGCACCAAGTGCCAGCCATGCCTCCCGAGGTTTGGGGCATGACACGGGCACTCAGCCCATTTCTATTCCACCATATCATATGGCACCAGCGGAGTTGAAGGAATTAAAGGAGCAGCTTTAGGAACTCCTTGATAGGGGTTTTTTCGGCCTAGTGTATCACCTTGGGGTGTGCCTGTTCTATTTGTGAAGATGAAGGATGGCACGATGAGGATGTGCACTAATTACAGGCAGTTGAACAAAGTAACAATAAAGAACAAATATCCTTTGCCTCGTATCGATGATTTATTTTACTAGCTTCAAGGAGCGAGAGTGTTCTCCAAGATTGATCTCCATTCAGGTTATCACCAGCTAAAGATCAGGGACTCGGATATCCTTAAGACAGCCTTCAGGGCCAGATATGGTCATTATAAGTTCCTTGTTATGTCTTTTAGGCTGACCAATGCCCCGACATCGTTCATGAATTTGATGAACAACATGTTTCAGCCTTATCTTGACTCGTTCGTGATTATTTTCATGATACTCACATAGTCAAGAGGAGCACGCAGAGCATTTGAGAGTTGTGTTGCAGAGGTTAAGGGAGGAGAAACTTTTTGCGAAGTTCTCCAAATGTGAGTTTTGGCTAAATTTAGTGGCTTTCTTGGACACGTGGTGTCTAGCGAGGGTATTCAAGTCGATCCGAAGAATATAAAGGCAGTTTAGAGTTGGCCCAGACTGTCCTCAGCCACAGAGATTCGCAGCTTTCTTGGTTTGGCAGGTTATTACCGTCGGTTTGTTCGGGGATTTTCATTTATAGCATCACCCTTGACCAAGTTGACTTAAAAGGGTGCTCCTTTCATGTGATCGGATGAGTGTGAGGCGAGCATTTAGAAGCTCAAGACGGCCTTGACCACAGCTCCAGTGTTAATTTTGCCATCAACTTTAGGTTTATAAACAATGTATTGTGATGATTCGAGAATTGGCATTAGGTGTGTGTTGATGCAGGAGGGTAGAGTTATTGCTTATGCTTCTCGTCAGTTAAAGACCCATGAGAAGAACTACCTTATTCATGATTTGGAGTTGACTGCCATTGTTAACGCGTTAAAGATCTGGAGGCATTATTTGTATGGTGTGTCTTTTTATATGTTTACTAATCATCGTAGCCTCCACCACTTGTTCAAGTAGAAGGATCTCAATTTGATGCAATGGAGATGGTTGTAGCTACTAAAGGACTATGATATCACTATTTTATATCATCCAGGGAAGGGCGATGTGGTGGCTGATGATTTGAGTAGGAAGGTGGTGAGTATGGGGAGTTTAGCGTATATTCAATTTGGGGAGAGACCTCTTATAGTTGATGTTCAGGCCTTGGCCAATCGGTTCGTGAGGTTAGACATTTTGGAGCCTAGTCGGGTATTGGCTTGTGTGATTTATCGGTCTTCCTTATTTGATCGCATCAGAGAATGCCAGTATGATGATCCTCATTTGCTTGTCCTTAAGGACAGAGTTCAGCAAGCGATGCCAGAGATGTGACTATTGGTGACGATGGGGTGTTGAGGATGTAGGGCTGGATATGTGTTCCCAATGTGGATGGGCTTCGGGAGTTGATTCTAGAGGAGGCCCATAGCTCGCGGTATTTCATCCATCTGTGTTCCACGAAGATATATTAGGATCTGAGACAGCATTATTGGTGGAGAATAATGAAGAAGGACATTGTGAGATTCATAGATCGGTGTCTCAATTGTCAGCAGGTGAAATATGAGCATCAGTGATTGGGTGGCTTGCTTCAGCAGATGGATATTCCAGAGTGGAAGTGAGAGCGGATCACTATGGATTTTGTAGTTTGTCTCCCATGGACTTCGAAGAAATTCGATGTTATTCGGGTGATTGTGGATCACCTGACCAAGTCCATGCACTTCATTCCTATGTGTACTACCTATTCTTCAGAGCGGTTGGTAGGGATCAATATCCGAGAGATTATTCGATTGCATGGTGTCCCAGTTTACATCATTTCAGATAGAGGTACTCAGTTTACTTCATAGTTTTGGAGGTCTGTGCAGTGAGAGTTGGGTACTCAGGTTGAGTTGAGCACAACTTTTCACCCTCAGACGAACGAGCAGTCCGAGCACACTATTCAGATATTGGAGGACATGTGGCGCACTTGTATCATTGATTTTGGAGGGTCGTGGGATCAGTTTCTACCGCTCGTAGAGTTTGCTTATAACAACAGTTATCAGTCGAGTATTTAGATGGCTCCATATGAAGCTTTGTATAGGAGATGGTATAGATCTCCGGTTGGTTGGTTTGAGCCGGGTGAGGCTAGGCTATTGGGCACAGACTTGGTGCATGATGCTTTAGACAAGGTGAAGGTAATTCAGGAGAGGCTTCGTATAGCGCAGTTGAGACAAAAGAGTTATGCTGACAGGAAGGTTTGGGATGTGTCCTACATGGTTGTGGGAAGGTTCTATTGAAGGTTTCACCCATGAAAGGTGTTATGAGATTTAGGAAGAAGGGTAAATTGAGTCCTTGGTTCATTGGGACTTTTGAGGTGCTTCGAAGGATTGGGGAGGTGGCTTATGAGCTTGCTTTGCCACCCAGCTTATCGAGTGTACATCTGATATTTCATGTTTCCATGCTCTAGAAGTATATTAGCGACCCGTCTCATGTTATGGATTTCAGCACTGTTCAGTTAGATGATGATTTGACTTATGATATGGAGCTAATAGCTATTTTGAAGCGGCAGGTTCGAAAGTTGAGATCAAAGGATATAGCTTCAATGAAAGTGTAGTAGAGAGGTCGGCCCGCGGAGGAGCTACCTGGGAGACCGAGCGGGAGATGTGGAGCAGATATCCTCACCTGTTTGAGACTTCAGGTATGTTTCTTGAACCGTTCGAGGACGAATGTTTGTTTAAGAGGGGGAGGATGTAACGACCCGGTCGATTGTTTCATGAGTTACCACTCTATTTTCCCTATTTCTGCTTCTTATTGCTTTGTTTATCTGTGTTATATGGTATTGGGTTAGTCGGTTCAAATCCGGAATGGTTTGGTAAGGTTTGAGACACTTAGTCTCTAAAGTTGGCCTTTGAGTTGGAAAGTTAACCTGAAGTTGACTTGTGAGCATTTGATCTTAGAATTTTGTTTTAATCATTTGAATAGCTTTGGTAGGTGATTTGGGACTTAGGAGCGTGATCGGAATGTGTTTTGGAGGTCCGGAGTAGATTTAGATTAGAATTGGCGAAATTGAAATTTTGGCGTTTTCTGCTTGATAGGTGAGATTTTGATATAGAGGTAGGAATGGAATTATGGATGTTGGAGTAGGTCCATTGTGTCATTTTTTATGTGTGCGCAAAATTTCAGGTCATTCGGACAAGGTTTGATAGACTTTTTTATCAAAAGCTGAATTTGGATATTTTTGGAATTCTTAGGCTTGAATCCAATGTCAATTTGGTGTTTTGATGTTGTTTTGAGCGTTCCAAAGGTTGGAACAAGTTGGAATGAGGTTATGGGATATGTTGGCATGTTTGGTTGAGATCCCGAGGGCCTCGGGTGAGTTTCGGGTGGTTGAACGGATCATTTCATGTTGGAAAAAGTGTCAGAAAAATTGATGTTGTTGTTGCAGGTTTTTGGCCTTCGCTTTCGCGATGGATGTCATGCGTTCGCGAAGGGTTAGGGTGTGAGGAAGTATAGTTGGCCTTCACGTTAGCGAAGGTAGTCCCGCGTTCGCGAAGGGCTGAGGTCAGTGGTCATTACGTTCGCGAGGGTTTTGCCGCATTCGCGTAGAGGAAAGGTAAGCAGCTGAGGTCCTGGAGAATTGTTCTTCGCGTTCGCGAGCTGGTAGTCACATTCGCGATGGGTTGAGAAGCTAAGTCTTCGCGTTCGCGTACATGGTGTCGCGTTTGAGATGAAAGAAAAAGTGGTCAATGTAAGTTTGTGCTTCGCGAACGCAAGGCGTTGACCGCGTTCGTGAAGAAGGATCGTGAATAGCTTGGCAGAATGTTTAAAAGTCCATTTCCGCGATTTTGTGTCTAATTTTCACCATTGTTGAGCGATTTTGGAGCTTTTTGAGGGAGATTGAAGAGGGAATCAAGGGGATACACTTGGAGGTAAAATTTAAGGACTTAATACTCGATCCAAATGTGATTTCTACCTAATTAAACATGGAATTTGTGGAATCAAAAGCCTAAAAATTGGAAGTTAGGGCTTGGTAATTGGAGACCTAAATCTAGGGATTTGAGGGGTCATTTATGGTTGGATTTTGATGTATTTGATATTTATGAACTCGTGAGAGTGTAAGGATTCTAGTTTTGTAATTTTTATCAGAATTCGAGAAGTGGACCCGGAGGTCAGGTTTGGCCAATTTCGGGATTTTTGATGTAAATTGGTTATTTTCGAGTGGGCTTTGTTCCTTTAGCATATTTTTATGGTATAAATCTATTTTTGGTTAGATTTGGAGAATCTGGAGGCCGAGTCAAGAGGCAAAGGCATCGCGGGCTAGAATTTGGACCGGATAGAGGTAAGTAATGATTGTAAATGCTGACCTGAGGGTATGAAAACCAAAAATTCACATCTTTGTGCTACTTTGAGGTGACACACATGCTAGAGGACAAGCGTGGGGTCGTGCACCGTTGGGGATTGTGACTTAGTTCGTC
This sequence comes from Nicotiana sylvestris, assembly GCF_000393655.2. Lineage (NCBI taxonomy): Eukaryota > Viridiplantae > Streptophyta > Magnoliopsida > Solanales > Solanaceae > Nicotiana > Nicotiana sylvestris. The sequence continues at coordinate 102,560,584 of NC_091059.1, forward strand.
CCGTATGACTGTTAAACTGCGTATTTGATTGAAAACTGCTTGCTATCATTGTGTTTTGGAAAGTATTATCATGTTTTGGGCTGAATGCCATATTTGGGCCTCGTGCCAACTGTTTTGAACCCTTAGGGGATTTTTACTACTATTCCTCACTGTTTTGACTTCATATTTGTACACAGTCATGATGTATTCTACTGTTTTCATAACTCAACCATATTTACTTCATTTTGACACTTCAAATGATATTTTAGGATGAGCATCATGTTTTACTATGCCCGAGTGGCTTTAGAGATTTCTGACTGAGTAAGGTCGAGGCCTGTGATGTGTAGATATTATGGGATCGGGCTGCGCACCGCAGCAGTGTTGTACTTATTCATGATTATGAGGCCGAGGGCCAGTATGATAATACCACGAGATGGATTGATATAGCGCTTGGGATGTAGGATCCCCTCTGGAGTCTGCACACCCCCAGTGAGCGCGGTTACCTAGTGTGAGATGTGATATTACCCGAGGGGCTGTTGTTGTTTCATGTTATTGCTTGAGGGGCTGATACGAGTGATTGTGAGATAGCCCGAGGGGCTGGTTCTATTTGTATTTTGCTTGAGGGGCTGATTTATGTTTCTATCCTTCTCTCCCTATTTTCATCACTCGTTTGAACTACTAAAACATGTTTTAAAGAGGTTTCTACTGAACTAAGGTGTTTCTACAAGCTTTTACTATTTTATTGCATTGTTCTGGTTTTATACTATTTTGTTGTAGCATTATGCTGTGTTTTACGTATTTTCTATCGCTCAACTGCCTTTAGTTTTATTACTTACTGAGTTGGCGTACTCACATTACTCCCTGCTACTTGTGTGCAGATCCAGGAGTCTCAGGTCACGCTAGTGAGTGCTGATTTACTTTCCAGCAGGCTTGTTCGGAGTTGACTAGATAGCTGCTCAGCATTCGCAGCCCAGTGCTACTCCTTCCTATCTTTATTTCAATTTGTACTAGCCTTGTGTTAGACTATGTTGTCTTTTCATAATTTTAAACAGATTTTAGATGCTCATGACTGGTGACACCCCGATATCGGGCTGTGTTTATTTCCGCACAGTTTTATTCTACTCCATATTTTGAGATTTATAGCTTATTAATGACTTAAAATGAATTATTATAACTGTTTAGTTGATATTGGGGGTTTGTGTCGGCTGGCCTTATTTCACGATAGGGGCCATCACGATCGGGTCTGGTTTAGGTTCGTGACAAGTTGGTATCAGAGCATAGGTTACACAGGTCTCACGAGTCATGAGTAGGTTTAGTAGATTCTCACGGATCGGTACAAAGACTTCTGTATTTATCCTCGGAAGGCTGAAGAACCTTTAGGAAAACTTCATATTCTTGAAATTCTTGTCGTGCGACTCTGTTGATCCGAGTACTAAACTTCTATTATTCTATTCTCTCACAGATGGTAAGGATACGTGCTACTGGTCAGAATGGACGACCACCAGTACCACCAGCTGGGGCCACCAGAGGCTTAGGATGCGGTCGAGGCCGTGGTAGGGGAAGGGGTGTAGCCCGCACAACAGCTAGGACAGCACCTGCAGATCCACCAGCCGCCCCAGTTCATGATCAGGTCCCAATTGTGGACGCTCCAGCAGCACCAACTCAGGCACCAGATGTGCCTGTATTGATTCCAGGTCTTCAATAGTCCCTGGCCCAGATTCTATCAGTATGCACTGGCCTAGCTCAGGCGGTCTCAGCTACTATAGTCGCAGCTACTTCTCAGGCCGGGGGAGGTACTCAGACTCCCGCCGCTCGCACACTTGAGCAGGTCGTGCAGGGATTTCAGACACCGGGGGCACCTCCAGCCTAGCCGGTTGCAGTTGTTCAGGACTATGTAGCTCCTGTTATACCTGAGGATGAGCAGCGCAGGTATGAGAGGTTTAGTAGACTTCAGCCTCCGACTTTTAGTTGTACAGAGGGCTAGGATGCCCAGGGTTTCTTGGACAAGTTTCAGAGGATTATTTGTACTGCGGGTATTCTGGAGACCAACGGGGTCGCATTTACTACTTTTTAGTTTTCTGGAGCTGCCTTCACTTGGTGGGAGGCTTATGAGAGGTGTAGGCCTGTTGGTGTAGCACCCCTTACCTGGCAGCAGTTCTCCGTTCTCTTTTCGGAGAAGTATGTGCCATAGTCTAGCAGAGAAGAGCTGTGTAGGGAGTTCGAGCAGTTGCGTCAGGGAGATATGACTGTGACAAAGTATGAGATGAGGTTCTCAGAGTTAGCTTGTCATGTTGTTTGGTTGGTTCCTATAGACAGAGAGACGATCAGGAGGTTCATTGATGGCCTCACGTATCAACTTTGGATTCTTATGACAAGGGAGAGGGTGTCTGGTGCTACTTTTGAGGAGGTTGTTTACATTGCTTGCGAGATTGAGTCAGTTCGTCGCTAGGAGCGAGATGAGAGGGAGGCCAAGAGGCCTTGGGGATCTGGTAGTTATGGTGGTGCTCCTTCGAGAGGTCAGTTTCAGCACGGTAGAGGCTGTCCATTCAGGCATGCTTATTCAGCTCGCCTAAGTTATCGTGGGGCATCATCGGGTCATGGTTCTCACAGTCCTCATCAGGGCCATTTATCACTCAGTACCCTTCTAGCTCAGAGTTCGTCCCGTGCTCCATCAGTTTCGAGCTCTTCTATGCCAGGCGCATCTGCTAGTCATTCCGGTGCTAGGGGTTCCCTTCAGTCCCCATCTCTAGAACCAGAAAGTTGTTATGAGTGTGAAGAGTTGGGTCACATGTGGAGGCATTGTCTTCATCATCTTGGGGGTTTATCTCAGCAGAGAAGTTATCCATCGGCTTCAGCGCCAGTTACTTCACCACCACCCACCCACCCAGCTAGGGGTGGAGGACAGTCAGCTAGGGGCCGCCCCAGAGGGGGAGGTCGATCAGGTGGTGGTCAGGCCCATTTCTTTGCAATCCCAACTAGACCCGATACTATTGCTTCAGATGTTGTGATTATAGATATTGTCTTAGTCTGCCACAGAGATGCCTCTGTGTTGTTTGATCCCGGTTCCACTTTTTCCTATGTGTCATCATATTTTGCTCGTTATTTGGATACGTGCCATAAGTCTTTTGTTTCATCTGTTCGTGTATCTACACTGGTGGGCGATACTATTATTGTAGACCATGTGTACCAGTCGTGTGTGGTAACTATTGGGGTCTGGATAATCGAGTGGACCTATTATTGCTTTATATGATGGACTTTGATATGATATTGGGCATGGTTTGGCTATCTCCGTGTTGTGCTATTTTGGACTGTCATGCTAAGATAGTGTCGTTGGCTATGGTGGGTGTGCCACGGATTGAGTGGCGAGGTTCGACTAATTTTTTCCCCGGTAGGGTGATTTCGTTCTTGAAGGCCCATTGGATGGTTGGGAAAGGTTGTCTTTCATACTTAGCCTTTGTGAGAGATGTCGGTGCAGAGACTCCTAGTATTGATTCTATTCCTATTGTGAGGGATTTTCCCGATATGTTTCTTGTAGACCTGTCGAGCATGCCACCAGACAGAGTTATTATTTTAGTATTGATCTGGTGCCGGGCACTCATCCCATTTCTATTCCAACATATCGTATGGCACCAGCGGAGTTGAAGGAGTTAAAGGAGCAGCTTCAGGAACTCCTTGAAAAGGGGTTCATTTGGCCTAGTGGGTCGCCTTAGGGTGCGCTTGTTCTATTTGTGAAGAAGAAGGATGGCACGATAAGGATGTGCATTTATTACTGCAGTTGAACAAAGTAACAATCAAGAACAAGTATCCTTTTCCTCGTATCAATTATTTATTTGACCAGCTTCAGGGAACGAGAGTGTTCTCCAAGATTGATCTCCGTTCAGGTTATCACCAGCTGAAGATCAAGGACTCGGAAATACTTAAGACAGCCTTCAGGACCAGATATGGTCATTATGAGTTTCTTGATATGTCTTTTAGGCTGACCAATGCCCTGACAGCATTTATGCATATGATGAACAGTGTGTTTGGCCTTATCTTGACTCGTTCGTGATTGTTTTCATTGATGATATTCTGGTGTACTCGTGTAGTCAGGAGGAGCATGCGGAGCATTTGAGAGTTGTGTTGTAAAGGTTGAGGGAGGAGAAACTATATGCAAAGTTCTCCAAATGTGAGTTTTGGCTCAATTCAGTGGCTTTCTTGGGGCACGTGGTGTCCAGCGAGGGTATCGAAGAAGATAGAGGTAGTTTACAATTGACCCAGATTGTCCTCAACCATGGAAAATTGCAGCTTTTTTATTTTGGTGGGTTATTACCGTCGGTTTGTTTGAGGATTTTAATCTATAGCATTACCCTTGACAAAGTTGACTCAAAAGGGTGCTCCTTTCATATGGTCGGATGAGTGTAAGGTGAGCTTTCATAAGCTCAAGACGGCCTTGACCACAGCTCCAATGTTAGTTTTGCCATCAGCTTCAAGTTCATATACAATGTATTGTGATGCTTCGAGAGTTGGCATTGGGTGTGTGTTGATCTAGGAGGGTAGAGTTGTTGCTTATGCTTCTCGTCAGTTGAAGCCCCATGAGAAGAACTACCCTATTCATGATTTGGAGTTGGCTGCCATATTTCACGCATTGAAGGTCTGGAGGCATTATTTGTATGGTGTGTCTTTTGAGGTGTTTACAGATCATTGTAGCCTCCAGCACTTGTTCAAGCAGAAGGATCTCAATTTGAGGCAGCGGAGATGATTCGCGCTGCTAAAGGACTATGATATCACTATTTTGTACCATCCGGGGAATGCCAATGTGGTGGCTGATGCTTTGAGTAGGAAGGTGGTGAGTATGAGGAGTTTGGCGTATATTCCAGTTGGGGAGAGACCTCTTGCAGCTGATGTTCAGGTCTTGGCCAATCGGTTCGTGAGGTTAGACATTTTAGAGCCCGGTCGGTTATTGGCTTGTGTGATTTCTCGTTCTTCCTTATTTGATCGCATAAGAGAGCACCAATATGATGATCCTCATTTGCTTGTCCTTAAGGACAAAGTTCAGCATAGCGATGCCAGAGATGTGACTATTGGTGACGACGGGGTGTTGAGGATGCATGGATGGATATGTGTGCCCAATGTGGATGGGCTTCAAGAGTTGATTCTAGAGGAGGCCCATAGCTCGCGGTATTCCATCCATCCGGGTGCCATGAAGATGCATCAGGATCTGAGACAACATTTTGGCGGAGAAGAATGAAGAAGGACATTGTGGGATTCGTAGATCGGTGTCTTAATTGTCAGCAGGTGAAATATGAGCATCAGAGACTAGGTGGCTTGCTTCAGCAGATGGATATTCCGGAGTGGAAGTGGGAGAGGATCACTATATATTTTGTAGTTTGACTCCTACGGACTTCAAAGAAATTCAATGCTATTTGGGTGATTGTGGATCGGTTGACCAAGTCCGCGCACTCCATTCCTGTGTGTACTACCTATTCTTCAGAGCGGTTGGCAGGGATCTATATCCGAGAGATTGTTCATTTGCATGGCGTCCCAGTTTCCATCATTTTAGATAGAGGTACTCAGTTTACTTCACAGTTTTGGAGGTCTGTGCAGCGAGAGTTGGTACTCAGGTTGAGTTGAGCATAGCTTTTCACCCTCAAAGGAACGGGCAGTCTGAGCGCACTATTCAGATATTGGAGGACATGTTGAGTGCTTGTTTCATTGAATTTGGAGGGTCATGGGATCAGTTTCTACCGCTCACAGAGGTTTCTTATAACAACAGTTATCAGTCGAGTATTCAGATGGCTCCATATGTGGCTTTGTATGAGAGACAATGTAGATCTCCGATCGGTTGGTTTGAGCCGGGTGAGGCTAGGTTATTGGGCATAGACTTGGTGCATGTTGCTTTAGACAAGGTGAAGGTGATTCAGGAGAGGCTTCGTACATCGCAGTCAAGACAAAAGAGTTATGCTGACAGGAAGGTTTGGGATGTATCCTACATGGTTGGTGAGAAGGTTCTATTGAAGGTTTCACCCATAAAGGTGTTATGAGATTTGGGAAGAAGGGTAAATTGAGTCCTCGGTTCATTGGGCCTTTTGAGGTGCTTCAGCAGATTGGGGAGGTGGCTTTTGAGCTTGCTTTGCCACCCAGCTTATCAAGTATGCATCCGGAATTCCATGTTTCCATGCTCCGAAAGTATATTGGTGACTCGTCCCATGTTTTGGATTTCAGCATGGTTCAGTTAGATGATGATATGACTTATGATGTGGAGCCAGTAGCTATTTTGGAGCGGCAGGTTCGAAAGTTGAGATCGAAGGATATAGCTTCAGCAAAAGTGCAGTGGAGAGGTTGGCTCGTGGAGGAGGCTACCTGAGAGACCGAGTGGGAGATGCGGAGCAGATATCCTCACCTGTTTGAGACTTCAGGTATATTTCTTGAACTGTTCGAAGATGAACATTTGTTTAAGAGAGGGAGGATGTAACGACCTGGCCGGTCGTTTCATGAGTTACCACTCCATTTCCCCCATTTTTGCTTCTTAATGCTTTGTTTATCTAGGTTATATGGTATCGGGTTTAGTCAGTTCAAATCCGGAATGGTTTGGTAAGGTTTGAGACACTTAGTCTCTAAAGTTGGCCTTTGCGTTGGAAAGTCAACCAAAAGTTGACTCGTGAGCATTTGATCTCAAAATTTGGGGTTTTATGATTCAGATAGCTTTGGGAGGTGATTTGGGACTTAGGAGTGTGATCAGAATGTGTTTTGGAGGTCCGGAGTAGATTTAGGTTTGAATTGCCGAAATTGAAATTTTGGCGTTTTTCAGTTGATAGGTGAGATTTTTATATAGGGATCGGAATGAAATTCCGGAAATTGGAGTAGGTCCATTGTGTCATTTGTGACATGTGTGCAAAATTTCAGGTCATTCGGATAAGGTTTGATAGACTTTTTGATCGAAAGCTGAATTTGGAAGTTGGAATTCTTAGGCTTGAATCCGATGTCAATTTGGTGTTTTGATGTCATTTGGAGTGTTTCGAAGGTTGGAAAAAGTTGGAATGAGGTTATGGGATATGTTGGCATATTTGGTTGAGGTTCCGAGGGCCTCGGGTGAGTTTCGGGTGGTTGAACGGATCATTTTATGTTGGAAAAAGTTGCAAAAAAATTGTTGTTAGTGTTGCAGGCTATTTGCCTTCACGTTCGCGAAGGGTTAGGGTGTGAGGCAGTAGATTTGGCCGTTGCATTAGCAAAGGTGGTCCTGCATTCGCGAAGGGCTGAGGTCAGTGGTCATCATGTTTGCGAGGGTTTTGCCTCGTTCGCGTAGAAGAAAGGTAAGCAGCTGTGGTCCTGGAGAATTGTCCCTCGCGTTCGCGAGCTGGTAATCGCGTTCGCGATGGGTTGAGAAGCTAAGGATTCACATTCGCATACATGATGTTGCGTTTGCGACGAAGAAAAAAGTGGTCAACGTAAGTTTGTGCTTCGCGAACGCGAGGCGTTGACCGCGTTTGCGAACAAGGATAATGAATAGCTGGGCAGAATGTTTAAAAGACCATTTCCGCCATTTTGGGTCTAATTTTCACCATTGTTGAGTGATTTTGGAGCTTTTTTAGGGAGATTGAAGAGGGAATCAAGGGGTTACCCTTGGAGGTAAGATTTATAGACTTAATACTCGATCCTAATGTGATTTCTACCTAATTAAACATGGAATTTGTGGAATCTAAAGCCTAAAAATTGGAAGTTAGGGCTTGGAAATTGGAGACCTAAATCTAGGGATTTGAGGGGTCATTTGAGGTCGGATTTTGATGTATTTGATATGTATGAACTCGTGAGAGTGTAAGAATTCTAGTTTTATGATTTTTATCAGAATCCGAGATGTGGGTCGGGGTCGGGTTTGGCCAATTTCGAGATTTTTGATGTAAATTGGTTATTTTCGAGTGGGCTTTGTTCCCTTAGAATTTTTTGATGGTGTAAATCTATTTTTGGTTATATTTGGAGCATTCGGAGGACGAATCGAGAGGCAAAGGCATTACGGGCTGGAGTTTGGACCTGATAGAGGTAAGTATTGATTGTAAATGCTGTCCTGAGTGTATGAAACTCCGGACTTCACATCGATGTGCTACTTTGAGAGGTGACGCACATACTAGAGGACGAGCGAGGGGTCGTGCACTGTTGGGGATTGTGACTTAGCCCGTCTCGTATGACTGTTAAACCGCGTATTTGATTGAAAACTGCTTTCTATCATTGTGTTTTTGAAAGTATTATCATATTTCGGGCTGAATGCCATATTTGGGCCTCGTGCCAACTGTTTTGGACCCTTAGGGGATTTTTACTACTATTCCTCACTGTTTTGACTTCATATTTGTACTCAGACATGCTGTATTTTACTGTTTTCATAACTCAGCCATATTTACTCCATTTTTTACACTTTAAATGATATTTTGGGCTGAACATCATGTTTTACTTTGCCCGAGTGGCTTGAGAGATTTTTGACTGAGTGAGGCCGAGGGCCTATTATGTGAGGATATTATGGGATCGGACTGTGCACCGCAGTGGTGTTGTACTGATTCATGATTATGAGGCCGAGGGCAAGTTTGATAATTCCATGAGATGGCTTGATATAGCTCTTGGGATGTAGGAGCCCCTCCGGAGTCTGCACTCCCCTAGTGAGCGCGGGTACCCAGTGTGAGATGTGATATTGCCCAAGGGGCTATTGTTGTTTCATGTTAATGCCCGAGGGGCTGATACGAGTGATTGTGAGATAGCTCGAGGGGCTATTGTTGTTTCATGTTAATGCCCGAGGGGCTGATACGAGTGATTGTGAGATAGCTCGAGGGGCTTGTTCTGTTGGTATTTTGACCGAGGGGCTAATTTATGTTTCTATCCTTCTCTCCCTATTTTCATCACTCGTTTGAACTACTAAAAGATGTTTTAAAGAGGTTTCTACTGAACTAAGGTGTTTTTACAATCTTTTACTATTTTATTGCATTGTTCTAGTTTTATACTATTTTGTTGTAGCATTATGTTGTGTTTTATGTATTTTCTTATCGCTCAGTTGACTTTACTTTTATTACTTACTTAGTTGGCGTACTCACATTACTCCCTGCACCCTGTGTGCAAATCCAGGAGTCTCGGGTCACGCTAGCGAGTGCTGATTTGCTTTCCAGCAGGCTTGTTCGGAGTTGACTACGTAGCTGCTCGTCGTTCGCAGCCCATTGCTTCTCCTTCCTATCTTTATTTCACTTTGTACTAGCCTTGTGTTAGACTATGTGTTCTTTTGATACTCTTAGACGGATTTTAGATGCTCATGACTAGTGACACCCCGATGTCGGGCTGTATTTGCTTCCATACTATTATATTCTACTCCATATTTTGGGATTTATAGTTTGTTAATGTCTTAAAATGAATAATTATAACTGTTTAGTTGATATTGGGAGTTTTTGTCGGCTGGCATTGTTTCACGATATGCGCCATCACGACCGGGTCCAGTTTAGGGTCGTGACATAACTTTAATGTGATATTCCAGCATGTGTTAAGGGAGGGCAACATTGTGGCAGATTTTTTAGCTAACCTGGTACAATCCAGTTTCTCTCCTTCTCTGAACTACTAAGTATAGGGAGGAGACTAACCAATCTTTACAAGTCATAACCCTCTAATAATAGGGTTAGGGTTGCCAAAATAAATGCTCCTGACTGATGAGTATGTTAGGTTTGTTAATGCTTGCTCTTGCTTGTTGTCTTGTTAGTTTTATTATTTTGTATACTGTTAGGGTACTTTTCAGTGGTATTAGCATGTTATCATGCTCATTCTGGTGGTGTTCTAATGGTATATGGTTGTTTATATGCAAGCAGACAGTGGTTTGTTTATCATATAAGGACACAATATGTCCTAAAGTCTAATTCTAGGTCATTATATTCCATATACATTGGATAGTGGACTATTATTAGCTACATGTTGTACACTTAGTTGATTCATTATTTTGTAACTTATCAATGGCGTTTGAAGCTACAAAATGTAGGTAAGCATAAGTTGGGATCCAATGTTGTTATAAGGTCTATTGTCTGCTATTGTGTATATGTGCACTGCTATGATATTATCCAGTGGTATTGGCATGTTTACATGCCCAATCTGGAGATGTCATGACAGTGCATACTCGTTTTGAAATGCAGAAGTGGTACCTGTATACTGGCTTCTACTAGCAGCTCATGCTGCAATCTACATGTGTCTCTTGTCCATTATGCAACATTCATAGATACAGGGAAGATAAGACTGTTGTTCAAAGTGTGGATGCTCATTTTCATTGCAAATGCATATTGCTTGGATACTTGATCAGCCCCAGAAGTTGATGGTGTTGCTTAGAGATTCACATTTTCCTTATATTTTGGAATACAAAACTTGGCACCTAGTAAGATCATTAGTGGTGCTACATTGAGGTTTTGCTCTTGGCTTGTGGATACATATACCACTATATGTTAGGAGTCGGCTATGATATCACGTGTAATAGTTAGCATTTACAGTTTTCTTAACTTTAGCTTAGCATCCTTTAGACTTGGTTTTTGACAAATTGTAAACTTTAGATCCTTGTTTTTGAATTATTATTTATATATTAGCCACTAGGAAGCTAGCCTGGTGGTATATTTGCCAAAAACGTACTAGTTGTTGTACCTCAACAAATTCTAGTACTTCTATCACGACCCAAACCGAAGGACCACGACGGGCACCCGGTGCCTTACTCAATCGAGTACCAATGTAACATATCTTTCTTATCACACTATCATGGGTAAATAGGCTAGAAGGGTCGTCATCAGATAACCAAAATAAAACATAAGGGAATACTAGACATAGAATGACCCAACATGATATAGAAACTTATACATGTGACATACGGGTATATAAGACCAAAATGATCACTTGTACATTGAACATAGACCAATAAGGCCATACAATATTTCATATGTTTTGAATGACCCAATATTATGTTTTGAATCTCCTTCACACATTTCAAAAGCATAGCTTAGTGGTCAAGGGGGTTAAAAATCATTATGAGGTCATTGGTTCAATTCCCATTAGCTATAATCTCATTAATTTATTTAATTTATTTCTTTTTTGAACCCCCTTACCAAAAGCCCAGCCTCTGCCACTGTACATGATATCTCTCTACAAGCCTCTAATATTACATACACATCATAAAGGCCAAGACAGGGCTCTGCCATACCAATAAATATATGTCTAAAGTATGCTGACCAAATAAGTAATTTTTGAGCAAGTGAAGTGTTCCAACACCTTCTGCTTAGTTGATAGCCTACTAGGAGGACTCTCTACCTGTCTATCAGGACCTGCGGGCATAAAACACAACATCCCCAGATAAAAGGGACGTTATTAGAAATAAATTATCGAGTATGTAAGGCATGAAAGCAGTATATAAAAGACATGAAAGAAACATGGAGGAAAGAACTCAAAATATAAGTCTGAATAGCTTTGTGAATCATGAAACATTTATAATATCATACATATGTGTATAAATATCACATCATGCATAGGTATATGCGTACATAACATCATCAAGCCTCTGAGGGCATCCCATCATATTATCTTGGCCTATGTGGGCAAAATCATCAGCGTATACTAGTTGATCAGGTGATGGTGTGTATACAATGCCATAACCTTTTTCCCATATCCCATATACATATAATATATGCATATATAACATCATCTAGTCATGGGTCAATATACATGTATAAATGAATGCAATGCATAATAAATAAGTCAATAAAATCTCTCGGGATGTCATAAGATCTATGCCTTCGGTTAATATCATGAAATAATCTTTATCAACTTAAATATTTTCTGAGACCCATGAACAAACGATATGATAGTAGGACACATGGAGAATCAAGAACATAGACAACCCTAGTACCTCTAAGAATAGAATCATTTGTGAAAGTTGCGTGCTTGCTCGTTTCATTGTTTCATATGACATGCCAAAAGAAAAGAAGGGATAGCCTTAACATACCACAAGCCGTCAATGCAACTCAACAAGAAGTTTATGAAAACTAGCGTGTCAACCCTATAATAAAGAAATACATGTACAACTTAGATGGTACTAGTATATCACGTATCTCAAACGATAACTAGATTCTAAAATAAAACGAGCAGTATTTCCCCTTATTTTAGTGCTCCCTCAAGCCTACTATAGGCGAACTACAAACACAATCCAACTACAATTCAGTACCTTCAATACAACATAAACCCTAAATATACCATAACACACCCAATCAACAAGTTATCAATTAGTCTGAATTTGCAATGACGAGTGACCAGCCTACTACCCTACCACACGTGGCATTTCTACAAGCCCTTAATTCTTCTAAACTCCATAAATCAGCAGCATAATAGTCCAACATAAGTGGACTATAAAACGGTCCACTAAAAGTAAAATAAATCAAACTCACGGCTTCCGATCACCGTCCCGTGAATTCTAACTATTAGGAAATGAATTTATCAATCTTCCTTGATATTTAAAAGCTTAAATACACCAATTAGGTGTTTTATTAACTGTGAAGTACCTTCCAAAACTTCAACTAAAAAGAAAAAGAGAGGCGGAATAATGATACTTACGCCGTAGAGATCACTCTAATGTTATCGCTTCTTGATTTCGTGAAAGGAATGTTGATCTTGCTTGAAATTTCTTGGCAAAGTCCTTGGAGAGATTGAGAGTGTTTTGGTGTTTGTATTCTCTGTATATTGACGAGATATAATGGTAAAAGATACACTTATAAGCCCAGCACCTCAATTATCCAAGCAGGTGGGTAAGCTGCCTGCGTGGCAGCTTGAGCAGTGCAACTTCGACGCTTGTATCTCTCTATTCCGATATCGCATGGACAAAAGGTTTGCAGAGTTGGAAACTAGAAACATGTAGCTTTACTTCCATATAAATATCTCCCTGTAACACTCAATATATTAGTAGAAAACGGCCTCACAACCTGGCTTATAAACCTGTCAGTTTCTCCGAAGTGCGGCGACATGACTTGGCGACCCTACTTTAAAAATTTATATTGCTCTACCCGATATCGTATGATTATATTGTTTGGAACTTTGGAAATTAGGTTCCAATACCTTCATTTTGGTATGACATATGTCCCAAAATGACATCATAAAGATTACAAATTTAATTTCTCAATACGTCTCGTTACAATGCAAATCTTAACTCGATTTTCCGTAAGTTAAATCTAGTTTTTCCCAAACTTTATATTTTATATCCAAGAATCATATATATTCATATTATGACTTTACACTCATTTAATTCATGATTAACAAGTCACATATTCATTATACGTCACCTTGGGACGCACAGAATATAATACTTGTGATGACCTTTGCCAACTTTTGTTCCACAACTCGCTTGACTTTAAAACATAACACACGACTATCATAAGCCTAAAATAACTCATAACATAACCTCCTTATCACGTTACATTAAGAACCCTAGTCTCATCCCAAAGTGCATGTTATAACATTCCAAACTTATCGACTTTCGACGAAACTTATTTTCTTCAATTTTTTTAGCTTCTAAGCCTTTCCAACTATCTTGGTACTTGTTATTCATGATCTTAAATATTTGTAATCCCCAAGGTAACATTATTAACTTACTTTATGTACTTTCAAGTATGATCTCATTTCCGAGCTTACATCAATTGACTTAAAACATACTTTTTCGTACGAAAACATGGGGTGTAACAACTTTAGTGTATTCTTTACACAAATAAATATAAGAGAGGTGGTCTACTTCATAACCACTTAACAGGTGAACATCTTTATTAGTATAAGACTGCGTAGGTTCCAATACCCACTCACTCCTATAATTAAAATACAAGTTCATTTTATCCACCATCCTTCGAATAAAATCACATGGAATAACAATTAAAAAGCAAAATGGGACCACATCAACAATATTCAAGGCTTCTTGGTAAAAAAATAATAATATTCAAGGCTTAAACAACAAATATATAAAGACATGAAACCTCCACCATCAATTAATTACACAAATCGACAAAAACCCTAGCTTTAATATGTAGGACCAACATGACAAGGACCACCAAAAATAAAAGTAACATAAATAAATCTAGAAAGGTACAAAAAAATAGTTCAGATAACATTAAAAAAGCACATGCAAAAGACATAAACTTGTCGGTTCCCAAATATTCCCCAACCTACAATTTTATAACTTAAAGTTGTAAATACTTATTTTAATGGAATGATATTGCAAGATAATACTGGAAATCAAAGATACCTCTATTTCTGCGTACCAAATCAGAGCAAACAACGAACCCTAAAGAAACCCTAAAATCGTCATTTGCTGGGTTAGATAGAGGAAATGAGAGAAATGGTTAAAAAAAAGTATTTTGTCGTGGGTATAAAGTAAAAAAATGACCCAGATAAAAAAGAGTGGGTCGGATCGGTTATATGCACTACCAAAAAATAGCGTTTTAGTGACGGCCGCATTCCGTCGCTAAATCAATATTTCCCGTCGCTACAGTTGTTTAGCGACGGATTCAAGTTGGTCCCTAAAATGCTCGTAGCTAAGCTTATAGCGACGAAAAATACCAAACCGTCGTAGAATTAGCGACAACATATATCTGTAGCAAAGTTTAGCGAGGGAAATAACCGTCGCTATATTGCTTGTTACTGTCGCTATTTTGACGCCTTTCGCCGTTGCAATACATAACAAAGTTCGTCGTTTGTTCTTATAGCGATGAAATCATCCGTCGCTAGTCATATTATAGCTAATTCTCCCTGCTTTTTGCAGCAAAAACCTTTTATCGTCAATACACCGCAAGATTTAATTTTACACGATAATTTTTTAGCTACGAAAAGTATCCGTCGCTAATTTATTTTTAATATATTACTGTTTTTTTTTTAAATTCTTTTTATTTATTATTTTAAATGTACTCTGTTCAAGCATATTACATAAAAGCTATTAAATACACTTAATAAGAAGTTACTGATATTAATATAAATTAACAATATATTCAACAAGGTCCAAAAAATATAGCATAATGCATATAACAGTATTATTAAGTACAAAAAATTCACAAGGACCAACAATAAAGTCCAAACAAAGTAGGCTAACTATGCAAGGCTGGAGAATTACGGTCATCATCAGAACTCAATGCATGAACATCATCAATGTTAGAAGCAGTAGAAGATGTAGGAACTGTAGGTGCCACATCTAATGCGTTGTTGGTAAGATCAGTATTTGGCTGCTGCAAGGGTAAGGAAACTAATTTGTGTACCCGCTCAATGATTACAGGAATTATATGATCTGTTAGTGCAGGAATCAATCGCATCACTAACTCATCCAAATTCCCTGTCGGTGTTGATTAAGAATTTGAAGGTTTTGCTGACGATGTAGCATCAGATCCAAAAGAACCATGAAGATTTCGCCCGTAGTAGCATTTTGCTTGATATCCAAGACCATATATTCTTCTTTTCTTTTCTCCTCATGCGGCTTGATAATATACTTTACACTGATCAATATCAGATTGAGTTTGTATTTGTTGTTATAATATCTCCTGATATTTTTCAAGTAGAAGAATTAATAGTTAGTGAAATAAAAAGGATAAATAAAATATAGCATTCAATTTACAAAATGAAAAAAAATATATGAAAGCAAAGTCAATAAAATTATTTAAAAAGTTATCTCACATGTACGATTCGAGATTTCTCAGCAACAAAAGTTTTTCCATCATTACCATGTGTATGGACGTGCAAATGCAACTCACTTGGTGTTGGATCTCGACCCTTTTTAACAGCCTATACAAAAGTTATTCAATTAAGAAAATAGAGCAACAAAAGCAAATGCTCAAAACTGATATGCATATTGTTGAAACACCAAAGAACTTTCACAGAGCTTGTGGTCTGTAACTTTAGTATCAGATTGTGACTAGTTAGATAGTATTCTAGAGAGCTAAAACTTCCACTTCTTTCAAAGAACTTCTATATTTAGAAGCCTACTTGCACTGGAACTACAATTAACACACACAAAAAAAGAAAAAAAATAGATTACTAAAATAAGACACTTGAAGTGGTAAAAGAAGCTCCTACGCCACAAATAGAAAAGAAAGATGCTTTTAAATAGTTCCAGTACTTTCTTCCAAAGTAAACATGCTTAATTAGGACTATCTCCCATTATGGATAAAGTACGAACATCAACAACCAAAATTTTGACCACTTGAGCCATGAAACATTTATTTCATTTTGATGAACAAGTTAATATTAGAAGATGAAAAGAGAAACCACAACCTATAATAGCAATAAAGATTTAGTGATGAGACTAAATGTGATAGAAAAAAGAAAGAAAGGAAACAAATCTTAGTAAGTCAAAGTTGTCACATGGTACTTTACTGAATTAGCTGATAAACATTACCAATTAGAATAATTTTTCATATCACAACATAAGTATCAATCAAATCCCATAATGATAATGTTCCATTCTAACTGTTTCTTCACAAAAAAAGCCCTAAACAAAGAGAGGAAAAAAGAAGACATTGGTATTAATTCCAAAGCCAAGTTTGAAGCTTGTCCCATTATGACCTTTTTCAGATCTAACCATTGTAATTTCATAGTACAAATCTATCCAGCCTAAATCTACATGATTCCTCCATGCCAAGAAGTATACAAAGCAGAAACAGGTTGAATATTCAGGGGAGAAACAAGAGAAAATGACACAGATATTACATTCTAAGGCAGCTGTGTAGGACAACTCTAAACAGGTGAATATTAATCTTCAAAAATTCACAAACTTAGACTGAATATTAATCTTTCAAGTCTTCTCTAAGTACCATTGCCTTCCATTTAGTTAAATGAAATCACACTGAAGCATTACTAGTAGAGGATAGAGCATATTTTATATCCACTTACAAGTCTCTTGCGATGCTCCCCAATACTGACAGAGCTACCTGTATGAGTCCCAGTGGCAACTCCGCTCCCACCACAATAATATTTTGCATTTATTTCTGACTTTAAACACACTTAAGTTCTTTCCAAAGTCTCAACCAATTTTTCCACATATTATTTGGAATAGTGTCCGGTTGCACCCCATTTGATTTTAGTTTACTAACAAAATCACTATATCTTTTTGATGTCCTACGCTCCTATTGGATCCGCACCGCACTATCAATTGAAGAATCCCAGTAGAAAGCCTTCTGAAATAATTTTATAAAGTAATAACATTAATAAGTTACATATAAAAGTTAATATATTTTTAAATTCAAGACTCAATAAACACTTAACAATTAGCACTGAGATAACTGTTGGTAATTTCATTGGCTTTCAATGAGCTCCTCCATAATTTCACATTATGACAAAGAATGCTTACAGTTAATTCAAACATGGAAGTCATGAAGATTAAGTGGCCAACAAACCTTCAACAAATTAAAACTCATGTGAAAATTGGTCTAATACCCCATGATTCTAGAAATGTCAACTTCATGATATTGGTACAATACCCCATGATTCTATAAATGTTCTCTTTATCTCGACTATATATCATAAGTTAAAAATAGTATTTAACTATTTGTGTAATTTAAATCAATGAGTTCATTTAGTGATTTAGTATTAGAATAGATCTAAAACATCACACTTCACCCTTTCAGAAAATTCAGTATTTTTACACAAATATTTTATACAATTATTACACAGGTGGACGAAAATTCTTACACAAAACACCACGAGTTCCAGTCACACAAACTTATATGAATTCTTACACAAATATTTTATACAATTATAGCTCGATTCTAATAAAAAGATAAACTCAAATCCAAACTATGCACAAAATTCATATGTTATATAAGCAACCCCACCCCCCTCCCCCCACAAAAAAATTCACACAAAGCTCAAAACTTTTTACATAATTACTACCAAAAAAAAGAGAAAGCAATTTTGTAAACAATTACAGTTCCATTTCCAACAAAAAATAAACTCAAATTCAATTTATGCACAAAAATAATAGGGTTATCTCAACTTGTTTTCTAGTAGTTCTTGAATGAATTTGAAGCCTTCACTATAACAAAATTGCTTCTTCCAAATTGAGAATTCTTGTGAATATAAAATGAACCATTTGGCCTGTTTAACCAAGATTGAGAAAAAGAACTCTTTTTTTAGGAACCGATGTGTGGGTTTTTAACATTATAACAAGTATAAAACTGGTAACTACCAAGAAAATCACATACATACATGGCTATTTCTGCAGATTTTTTCTGAGGGGGAAAAACAATAACAAAGAGTAGAGAAAATCTGGAATAAAGCTGGAGAAACTTTGAAAAGAAAACACCAAAATAAAACACAAGACAGGATAAACTTGATTCTCGCCCAGATCTACAATACATGAATGAAATCACAAAGAAGCTTACCTTATCAAGGACATACAATCCCTAAAATCAACGCACGACTTCGAATTTCAGCTTCATGCCTGTGAGAAAAGACAAACGTGTGAGGAACTAATTGAAGCATCTAATAGAGCAAAGGAGAAATACATCATAGCCCAAAACAGTTTCTCTGTTTGGAGATTCAGGCACACCACAGGCTCAAGCAAGCATTTCTAATTTCAACCCAAGAAAAATAACAATGAATAGTTGTAAGATTCACACCCAATTTTTGGTGTTTGAAGAAAAAAACTCACATTTGTTGTAGAAGAGTGAAAGTGAGAGTCTAATAGAGAGGAGAGGAATTGGGGTGTTTGTGCCCTAATGGATGGAGTCTTTTAACTAGGGTAATTTTATTTTGGGAGACGAATATTTAGCAACGGAAATAGCGAAGGACTGAAATTCTGTCGCTAATAATAATTAATAAAATTTTATTTAGTGACAAAATATTTTGTCGCAACTAACTTTCGAATGTATTGATAAGTAAAATAATTCAGTGGAGGATTTTTTGTCGTTAACTTCGTCGCTAAGTTTTAATAAATTTTGTCGCCCAAATTTCGTCGCTAATTTTGTAGGTAAAATAAAGGCGCTAATTTTTAGCGCCAATTTTAGCGACGAATATAAGTTTTTGTCGCTAATCTGACACTATATTTGATATGAATTATTTTGTATCTTATTTGGCGTCAAACTATAAAATTCGTCGCTAAACCGTCGTTATTTAGCTACGAAATATCTCTTGTCGCAAAATTTCGTCGCTAAACGCTTTTTTTTTGTAGTGATGGGTCAACAAATATCCAATTGCAATTTCAGCCCCACAAAGCCAAGTGGAAAAATGAAAGGTTGCCACATCATTTAATGAGAGGCCCACATGTGATGACATTATTCAGGGGCGCTTTTGATAATAGAATTAACATTCTATATATTTTCATATGGATAGATGGACGGGGGGTTTTATAAATCATTTAACATACGATAGGCACTACAAGAAAGTAAGGATACAACGATATTTATTTAGTGACATTTAAAATAAATGTCAGAAAAAATTACATTTTTCGACATTTATGAAAAAATATCATTAAAATAATGATATTTGTGACAAAAGGTAGTAAAAATGAATGACATTTGTAACAAAATATAGTAAAAATAACGACATTTGAATCAAAGTGTTGTAAAAATAATGACATTTGATACAAAATGTCGTAAAAACAATGACATTTTGTATCAAATGTCATTAAAACAATAACATTTGATACAAAATATCAAAAAGATTGTGACTTTTATTTTAGATGTCATATTATTCGTCATTAATTGCTAATGTTTACATTAATGTTGGGAATTTCCCTATATTTTCTAGTGGTAAATCATTCTTTGTCTAAAAGAAAAAAGTTATTATTTTTATTTTAATACTATATTTTCTTAGTATTGTGATTAGTACGCATAGAATAGATGAGTTCTCGTATTGTTAATCAATATTTTAAAAGGCTTTTCAGGACTTGTCGGCCTTTGGGCGCGACACTTGACAAATGGCTTGAGGTTCATTTGTATAATTTAGTTTTGTGAGGTTTATGCTCCAAGTGCCTAATTGTGCCCTATTGTTCAATGCTTAGATGACCAAATAGTTCCTATGCAAATTATGCGTTAAATTTCTTAATTATTAATAGACCCTCAAGAATACTTTGACAAATGAATGATAAAGGTCTATTGATATTTTTTTAACAAGATGAAAATTGAGATTAACTCAAATAACAAAGTCATGAGTATTCCATATTTTCTAAGTGAGAACATCATAGTGAATATTATTTGAATATTTCTTCTGAAAAAATATATATATACAAAATATATATCTTCACTTACAATTGGTATCCATTTCTTAGTTTTGTGTCTCTAAAAATATTAGGCTTTTACTATTTTATAATTTGAAAGTAATTATGTAACGACCCGACCAATCGTTTTGAGCTCTAGCGCGTCGTTCAGCGGTTTGAGGCCCTGAGTAGCTTCACTTCAGGTATTATGACTTGCATGCGTGGTTGAAATTGAATTTCAAGAAGTTCGAAGTTGATTTGGAAAGAAAATTCTCATTTCAGAAGCTTTAAGTTGAAAGAATTGACTAAAGTAAGATTTTTGAGTAAACGACTTCAGAATTGGGATTTGAAGGTTCCAACATGTTCGTATGATGATTTTGGACTTGGGCGTATGTTCGGATCAGATTTTGGATGACTCGGGAGAGTTTCAGCGCCTATTGTGGAAGTTATCATTTTGGAAGAATTTCATAAATTTGGGTTGAAGTGAATTTCAATGTTATCAATGTCCGTTTGGGATTCCGAGCCTGGGAATAGCTCCGTATGGTGATTCTGGTTTTGGGAGCACATACAGAAGTGGATCCGGAGGTCCGTAGGTCATTTAGGGGTCATTTGGCAAAAGTTATAAATTTGAAGGTTTTTGAGAAGTTTGACCAAGAGTGGACTTTTTGATATCGAGGTCGGATTCCGATTTTGAAAGTTGGAGTAGGTCCGTAATGTCGAATGTGACTTGTGTGCAAAATTTGATGTCAATCGGACGTGATTTGATAGGTTTCGGCCTCGAATGTAGGAATTGGAATTTCTTAGTTTCATTAGACTCGAATTGGGGTGTGCTTCGTGTTTTTAGTATTGTTTGATGTGATTTGAGGCCTCGACTAAGTCCGTGATACGTCGTTGGTATGTTCGGACGGGGTCGCGAGGGGCTCGGGTGAGTTTCGGGATGGTTTCGGACCATTTCTATGCCATTTTTAGCTGCTAATATTTGGTTACAACAATATGCTACGCGATCACGGGGAATTGGTCGCGATCGCGGTGAGTAAAGTGGAAGAAAATGGCCAGTAATTCGCGATCGCGGAAGGCCTTTCGCAATTGCGTAGAGGAAAGTTTCTGCTGCACTAACCCGAATTTGAAAGCTTGTATCTCGCAATATATAAGAAATTTAGAGATGACTCAAAATGAAAGTTGTAGCCCTTTGTGTCTACTTTTGAGAAAATTAAACCATTTGTCATTTGGAGTTGTGTACCAAAAGTTGTGAGTGGTACACTATAGCCTATCCGGGAAGAGTTTGGAAATCGCGAAGAAGAGATTTGTGTTGCACAGGGCTGAGTTTAGAAGCTTATATCTTGTAATATATAAGTAACTGGGAGATGAGAAAAGCATGAAAGTTGTAGTCCTTGTAGTCTAGTTTTCAAAAAATTAAACCATTTGCAATTTGGAGTTTTGTACAAAAGGTTATGGCCATTATACTAGAGACTGTCTGGAAGAGTTAGGCATTTGTTCTTCGCGATCGCATAGCATTTTCCGCAATCGCGAAGGACAAATTTTGGGCTAAGAAATGTTGTGCTTCACGATTGCGAAGCATTTTCCACTATCACGAGATGGATTGATATAGCGCTTGGGATGTAGGAGCCCCTCCGGAGTCTGCACACCCCCAGTGAGCGCGGTTACCCAGTGTGAGATGTGATATTACCCGAGGGGCTGTTGTTGTTTCATGTTATTGCTTGAGGGGCTGATACGAGTGATTGTGAGATAGCCCGAGGGGCTGGTTCTATTTGTATTTTGCTTGAGGGGCTGATTTATGTTTCTATCCTTCTCTCCCTATTTTCATCACTCGTTTGAACTACTAAAACATGTTTTAAAGAGGTTTCTACTGAACTAAGGTGTTTCTACAAGCTTTTACTATTTTATTGCATTGTTCTGGTTTTATACTATTTTGTTGTAGCATTATGCTGTGTTTTACGTATTTTCTATCGCTCAACTGCCTTTAGTTTTATTACTTACTGAGTTGGCGTACTCACATTACTCCCTGCTACTTCTGTGCAGATCTAGGAGTCTCGGGTCACGCTAGTGAGTGCTGATTTGCTTTACAGCAGGCTTGTTCGGAGTTGACTAGATAGCTGCTCGGCATTCGCAGCCCAGTGCTACTCCTTCCTATCTTTATTTCAATTTGTACTAGCCTTGTGTTAGACTATGTTGTCTTTTCATAATTTTAAACAGATTTTAGATGCTCATGACTGGTGACACCCCGATATCGGGCTGTGTTTGTTTCCGCACAGTTTTATTCTACTCCATATTTTGGGATTTATAGCTTATTAATGACTTAAAATGAATTATTATAACTGTTTAGTTGATATTGGGGGTTTGTGTCGCCTAGCCTTATTTCACGATAGGGGCCATCACGATCGGGTCTGGTTTAGGGTCGTGACAAGTTGGTATCAGAGCATAGGTTACACAGGTCTCACGAGTCATGAGTAGGTTTAGTAGATTCTCACGGATCGGTACAAAGACTTCTGTATTTATCCTCGGAAGGCTGAAGAACCTTTAGGAAAACTTCATATTCTTGAAATTCTTGTCGTGCGACTCTGTTGATCCGAGTACTAAACTTCTATTATTCTATTCTCTCACAGATGGTAAGGATACGTGCTACTGGTCAGAATGGACGACCACCAGTACCACCAGCTGGGGCCACCAGAGGCTTAAGATGCGGTCGAGGCCGTGGTAGGGGAAGGGGTGTAGCCCGCACAACAGCTAGGACAGCACCTGCAGATCCACCAGCCGCCCCAGTTCATGATCAGGTCCCAATTGTGGACGCTCCAGCAGCACCAACTCAGGCACCAGATGTGCCTGTATTGATTCCAGGTCTTCAATAGTCCCTGGCCCAGATTCTATCAGTATGCACTGGCCTAGCTCAGGCGGTCTCAGCTACTATAGTCGCAGCTACTTCTCAGGCCGGGGGAGGTACTCAGACTCCCGCCGCTCGCACACTTGAGCAGGTCGTGCAGGGACTTCAGACACTGGGGGCACCTCCAGCCTAGCCGGTTGCAGTTGTTCAGGACTATGTAGCTCCTGTTATACCTGAGGATGAGCAGCGCAGGTATGAGAGGTTTAGTAGACTTCAGCCTCCGACTTTTAGTTGTACAGAGGGCTAGGATGCCCAGGGTTTCTTGGACAAGTTTCAGAGGATTATTTGTACTGCGGGTATTCTAGAGACCAACGGGGTCGCATTTACTACTTTTTAGTTTTCTGGAGCTGCCTTCACTTGGTGGGAGGCTTATGAGAGGTGTAGGGAGTTCGAGCAGTTGCGTCAGGGAGATATGACTGTGACAAAGTATGAGATGAGGTTCTCAGAGTTAGCTTGTCATGTTGTTTGGTTGTTTCCTATAGACAGAGAGACGATCAGGAGGTTCATTGATGGCCTCACGTATCAACTTTGGATTCTTATGACAAGGGAGAGGGTGTCTGGTGCTACTTTTGAGGAGGTTGTTTACATTGCTGGCGAGATTGAGTCAGTTCGTCGCCAGGAGCGAGATGAGAGGGAGGCCAAGAGGCCTTGGGGATCTGGTAGTTACGGTGGTGCTCCTTCGAGAGGTCAGTTTCAGCACGGTAGAGGCTGTCCATTCAGGCATGCTTATTCAGCTCGCCTAAGTTATCGTGGGGCATCATCGGGTCATGGTTCTCACAGTCCTCATCAGGGCCATTTATCACTCAGTACCCTTCTAGCTCAGAGTTCGTCCCGTGCTCCATCAGTTTCGAGCTCTTCTATGCCAGGCGCATCTGCTAGTCATTCCGGTGCTAGGGGTTCCCTTCAGTCCCCATCTCTAGAACCAGAAAGTTGTTATGAGTGTGAAGAGTTGGGTCACATGTGGAGGCATTGTCTTCATCGTCTTGGGGGTTTATCTCAGCAGAGAAGTTATCCATCGGCTTCAGCGCCAGTTACTTCACCACCACCCACCCACCTAGCTAGGGGTGGAGGACAGTCAGCTAGGGGCCGCCCCAGAGGGGGAGGTCGATCAGGTGGTGGTCAGGCCCATTTCTTTGCAATCCCAACTAGACCCGATACTATTGCTTCAGATGTTGTGATTATAGATATTGTCTCAGTCTGCCACAGAGATGCCTCTGTGTTGTTTGATCCCGGTTCCACTTTTTCTTATGTGTCATCATATTTTGCTCGTTATTTGGATACGTGCCATAAGTCTTTTGTTTCATCTGTTCGTGTATCTACACTGGTAGGTGATACTATTATTGTAGACCATGTGTACCAGTCGTGTGTGGTGACTATTGGGGTCTGGAGAATCGAGTGGACCTATTATTGCTTTATATGATGGACTTTGATATGATATTGGGCATGGTTTGGCTATCTCTGTGTTGTGCTATTTTGGACTGTCATGCTAAGATAATGTCGTTGGCTATGGTGGGTGTGCACGGATTGAGTGGCGAGGTTCGAC
Source organism: Nicotiana sylvestris (assembly GCF_000393655.2). Lineage (NCBI taxonomy): Eukaryota > Viridiplantae > Streptophyta > Magnoliopsida > Solanales > Solanaceae > Nicotiana > Nicotiana sylvestris. Next base: position 102,585,184 of record NC_091059.1, read on the forward strand.
TAATGTTTTCCCCGGTAGGGTGATTTCGTTCTTGAAGGCCCATTGGATGGTTGGGAAAGGTTGTCTTTCATACTTAGCCTTTGTGAGAGATGTCGGTGCAGAGACTCCTAGTATTGATTCTATTCCTGTTGTGAGGGATTTTCCCGATATGTTTCTTGCAGACCTGTCGAGCATGCCACCAGACAGAGATATTATTTTGGTATTGATCTAGTGTCGGGCACTCATCCCATTTCTATTCCAACATATCGTATGGCACCAGCGGAGTTGAAGGAGTTAAAGGAGCAGCTTCAGGAACTCCTTGAAAAGGGGTTCATTTGGCCTAGTGGGTCGCCTTAGGGTGCGCTTGTTCTATTTGTGAAGAAGAAGGATGGCACGATGAGGATGTGTATTGATTACTGCGGTTGAACAAAGTAACAATCAAGAACAAGTATCCTTTTCCTCGTATCAATTATTTATTTGACCAGCTTCAGGGAGCGAGAGTGTTCTCCAAGATTGATCTCCGTTCAGGTTATCACCAGCTGAAGATCAAGGACTCGGAAATACTTAAGACAGCCTTCAGGACCAGATATGGTCATTATGAGTTCCTTGATATGTCTTTTAGGCTGACCAATGCCCTGACAGCGTTTATGCATTTGATGAACAGCGTGTTTGGCCTTATCTTGACTCATTCGTGATTGTTTTCATTGATGATATTCTGGTGTACTCGCGTAGTCAGGAGGAGCATGCGGAGCATTTGAGAGTTGTGTTGTAAAGGTTGAGGGAGGAGAAACTATATGCAAAGTTCTCCAAATGTGAGTTTTGGCTCAATTCAGTGGCTTTCTTGGGGCACGTGGTGTCCAGCGAGGGTATCGAAGAAGATAGAGGTAGTTTACAATTGACCCAGATTGTCCTCAACCATGGAAAATTGCAGCTTTTTTATTTTGGTGGGTTATTACCGTCGGTTTGTTTGAGGATTTTAATCTATAGCATTACCCTTGACAAAGTTGACTCAAAAGGGTGCTCCTTTCATGTGGTCGGATGAGTGTAAGGTGAGCTTTCATAAGCTCAAGACGGCCTTGACCACAGCTCCAGTGTTAGTTTTGCCATCAGCTTCAAGTTCATATACAGTGTATTGTGATGCTTCGAGAGTTGGCATTGGGTGTGTGTTGATCTAGGAGGGTAGAGTTGTTGCTTATGTTTCTCGTCAGTTGAAGCCCCATGAGAAGAACTACCCTATTCATGATTTGGAGTTGGCTGCCATATTTCACGCATTGAAGGTCTGGAGGCATTATTTGTATGGTGTGTCTTTTGAGGTGTTTACAGATCATTGTAGCCTCCAGCACTTGTTCAAGCAGAAGGATCTCAATTTGAGGCAGCGGAGATGATTCGCGCTGCTAAAGGACTATGATATCACTATTTTGTACCATCCGGGGAAGGCCAATGTAGTGGCTGATGCTTTGGGTAGGAAGGTGGTGAGTATAAGGAGTTTGGCGTATATTCCAGTTGGGGAGAGACCTCTTGCAGCTGATGTTCAGGTCTTGGCCAATCGGTTCGTGAGGTTAGACATTTTAGAGCCCGGTCGGGTATTGGCTTGTGTGATTTCTCGTTCTTCCTTATTTGATCGCATAAGAGAGCACCAATATGATGATCCTCATTTGCTTGTTCTTAAGGACAGAGTTCAGCATAGCGATGCCAGAGATGTGACTATTGGTGACGATGGGTGTTGAGGATGCATGGATGGATATGTGTGCCCAATGTGGATGGGCTTCAGGAGTTGATTCTAGAGGAGGCCCATAGCTCGCGGTATTCCATCCATCCGGGTGCCATGAAGATGCATCAGGATCTGAGACAACATTTTGGCGGAGAAGAATGAAGAAGGACATTGTGGGATTCGTAGCTCGGTGTCTTAATTGTCAGCAGGTGAAATATGAGCATCAGAGACTGGGTGGCTTGCTTCAGCAGATGGATATTCCGGAGTGGAAGTGGGAGAGGATCACTATAGATTTTGTAGTTTGACTCCTACGGACTTCAAAGAAATTCAATGCTATTTGGGTGATTGTGGATCTGCTGACCAAGTCCGCGCACTCCATTCCTGTGTGTACTACCTATTCTTCAGAGCGGTTGGCAGGGATCTATATCCGAGAGATTGTTCATTTGCGTGGCGTCCCAGTTTCCATCATTTTAGATAGAGGTACTCAGTTTACTTCACAGTTTTGGAGATCTGTGCAGCGAGAGTTGGTATTCAGGTTGAGTTGAGCATAGCTTTTCACCCTCAAAGGAACGGGCAGTCTGAGCGCACTATTCAGATATTGGAGGACATGTTGAGTGCTTGTTTCATTGAATTTGGAGGGTCATGGGATCAGTTTCTACCGCTCACAGAGGTTTCTTATAACAACAGTTATCAGTCGAGTATTCAGATGGCTCCATATGAGGCTTTGTATGGGAGACAATGTAGATCTCCGGTCGGTTGGTTTGAGCCGGGTGAGGCTAGGTTATTGGGCACAGACTTGGTGCATGATGCTTTAGACAAGGTGAAGGTGATTCAGGAGAGGCTTCGTACAACGCAGTCAAGACAAAAGAGTTATGCTGACAGGAAGGTTTGAGATGTATCCTACATGGTTAATGAGAAGGTTCTATTGAAGGTTTCACCCATAAAGGTGTTATGAGATTTGGGAAGAAGGGTAAATTGAGTCCTCGGTTCATTGGGCCTTTTGAGGTGCTTCAGCAGATTGGGGAGGTGGCTTTTGAGCTTGCTTTGCCACCCAGCTTATCAAGTATGCATCCGGTATTCCATGTTTCCATGCTCCAAAAGTATATTGGTGACTCATCCCATGTTTTGGATTTCAGCATGGTTCAGTTAGATGATGATATGACTTATGATGTGGAGCCAGTAGCTATTTTGGAGCGGCAGGTTCGAAAGTTGAGATCGAAGGATATAGCTTCAGCAAAAGTGCAGTGGAGAGGTTGGCTCGTGGAGGAGGCTACCTGGGAGACCGAGTGGGAGATGCGGAGCAGATATCCTCACCTGTTTGAGACTTCAGGTATGTTTCTTGAACTGTTCGAAGATGAACATTTGTTTAAGAGAGGGATGATGTAACGACCTGGCCGGTCGTTTCATGAGTTACCACTCCATTTCCCCCATTTTTGCTTCTTAATGCTTTGTTTATCTAGGTTATATGGTATCGGGTTTAGTCAGTTCGAATCCGGAATGGTTTGGTAAGGTTTGAGACACTTAGTCTCTAAAGTTGGCCTTTGCGTTGGAAAGTCAACCAAAAGTTGACTCGTGAGCATTTGATCTCAAAATTTGGGTTTTTATGATTCAGATAGCTTTGGGAGGTGATTTGGGACTTAGGAGTGTGATCAGAATGTGTTTTGGAGGTCCGGAGTAGATTTAGGTTTGAATTGCCGAAATTGAAATTTTGGCGTTTTCTAGTTGATAGGTGAGATTTTTATATAGGGGTCGGAATGAAATTCCGGAAATTGGAGTAGGTCCATTGTGTCATTTGTGACGTGTGTGCAAAATTTTAGGTCATTCGGATAAGGTTTGATAGACTTTTTGATCGAAAGCTGAATTTGGAAGTTGGAATTCTTAGGCTTGAATCCGATGTCAATTTGGTGTTTTGATGTCATTTGGAGTGTTTCGAAGGTTGGAACAAGTTGGAATGAGGTTATTGGATATGTTGGAATATTTTGTTGAGGTTGCGAGGGCCTAGGGTGAGTTTCGGGTGGTTGAACGGATCATTTTATGTTGGAAAAAGTTGCAAAAAAACTGTTGTTAGTGTTGCAGGCTATTGGCCTTCGCGTTCGCGAAGGGTTAGGGTGTGAGGCAGTAGATTTGGCCGTTGCATTAGCAAAGGTGGTCCTGCATTCGCGAAGGGCTGAGGTCAGCGATCATCACGTTTGCGAGGGTTTTGCCTCGTTCGTGTAGAAGAAAGGTAAGCAGTTGTGGTCCTGGAGAATTGTCCCTCGCGTTCGCGAGCTGGTAATCGCGTTCGCGATGGGTTGAGAAGCTAAGGCTTCACATTTGCATACATGATTTTGCGTTTGCGACGAAGAAAAAAGTGGTCAACGTAAGTTTGTGCGTCGCGAACGCGAGGCGTTGACCGCGTTCGCGAACAAGGATAATGAATAGCTGGGCAGAATGTTTAAAAGACCATTTTCGCCATTTTGGGTCTAATTTTCACCATTGTTGAGTGATTTTGGAGCTTTTTTAGGGAGATTGAAGAGGGAATCAAGGGGTTACCCTTGGAGGTAAGATTTATAGACTTAATACTCGATCCTAATGTGATTTCTACCTAATTAAACATGGAATTTGTGGAATCTAAAGCCTAAAAATTGGAAGTTAGGGCTTGGAAATTGGAGACCTAAATCTAGGGATTTTAGGGGTCATTTGCGGTCGGATTTTGATATATTTGATATGTATGAACTCGTGAGAGTGTAAGAATTCTAGTTTTATGATTTTTATCAGAATCCGAGATGTGGGTCGGGGTCGGGTTTGGCCAATTTCGAGATTTTTGATGTAAATTGGTTATTTTTGAGTGGGCTTTGTTCCCTTAGCATATTTTGATGGTGTAAATCTATTTTTGGTTATATTTGGAGCATTCGGAGGCCGAATCGAGAGGCAAAGGCATTACGGGCTGGAGTTTGGACCGGATAGAGGTAAGTATTGATTGTAAATGCTGTCCTGAGTGTATGAAACTCCGGACTTCACATCGATGTGCTACTTTGAGAGGTGACGCACATACTAGAGGACGAGCGAAGGGTCGTGCACTGTTGGGGATTGTGACTTAGCCCGTCTCGTATGACTGTTAAACCGCGTATTTGATTGAAAACTGCTTGCTATCATTGTGTTTTGGAAAGTATTATCATATTTCGGGCTGAATGCCATATTTGGGCCTCGTGCCAACTGTTTTGGACCCTTAGGGGATTTTTACTACTATTCCTCACTGTTTTGACTTCATATTTGTACTCAGACATGCTATATTTTACTGTTTTCATAACTCAGCCATATTTACTCCATTTTTTACACTTTAAATGATATTTTGGGCTGAACATCATGTTTTACTTTGCCCGAGTGGCTTGAGAGATTTCTGAATGAGTGAGGCCGAGGGCCTGTTATGTGAGGATATTATGGGATCGGACTGTGCACCGCAGTGGTGTTGTACTGATTCATGATTATGAGGCCGAGGGCAAGTTTGATAATTCCATGAGATGGCTTGATATAGCTCTTGGGATGTAGGAGCCCCTCCGGAGTCTACACTCCCCTAGTGAGCGCGAGTACCCAGTGTGAGATGTGATATTGCCCAAGGGGCTATTGTTGTTTCATGTTAATGCCCGAGGGGCTGATACGAGTGATTGTGAGATAGCTCGAGGGGCTAGTTCTATTGGTATTTTGCCCGAGGGGCTAATTTATGTTTCTATCCTTCTCTCCCTATTTTCATCACTCGTTTGAACTACTAAAAGATGTTTTAAAGAGGTTTCTACTGAACTATGTATTTTCTTATCGCTCAGTTGCCTTTACTTTTATTACTTACTTAGTTGGCGTACCCACATTACTCCTTGCACCCTGTGTGCAGATCCAGGAGTCTCGGGTCACGCTAGCGAGTGCTGATTTGCTTTCCAGCAGGCTTGTTCGGAGTTGACTACGTAGCTGCTCGTCGTTCACAGCCCATTGCTTATCCTTCCTATCTTTATTTCACTTTGTACTAGCCTTGTGTTAGACTATGTGTTCTTTTGATACTCTTTGACGGATTTTAGATGCTCATGACTAGTGACACCCAGATGTCGGGCTGTATTTGCTTCCATACTATTATATTCTACTCCATATTTTGGGATTTATAGTTTATTAATGTCTTAAAATGAATAATTATAACTGTTTAGTTGATATTGGGAGTTTTTGTCGGCTGGCATTGTTTCACGATATGCGCCATCACGACAGGGTCCAGTTTAGGGTCGTGACATAACTTTAATGTGATATTCCAGCATGTGTTAAGGGAGGGCAACATTGTGGCAGATTTTTTAGCTAACCTGGTACAATCCGGTTTCTCTCCTTCTCTGAACTGCTAAGTGTAGGGAGGAGACTAACCAATCTTTACAAGTCATAACCCTATAATAATAGGGTTAGGGTTGCCAAAATAAATGCTTCTGACTGATGAGTATGTTAGGTTTGTTAATGCTTGCTCTTGCTTGTTGTCTTGTTAGTTTTACTATTTTGTATACTGTTAGGGTACTTTTCAGTGGTATTAGCATGTTATCATGCTCATTCTGGTGGTGTTCTAATGGTATATGGTTTTTTATATGCAAGCAGACAGTGGTTTGTTTATCATATAAGGACACAATATGTCCTAAAGTCTAATTCTAGGTCATTATATGCCATATGCATTGGATAGTGGACAATTATTAGCTACATGTTGTACACTTAGTTGATTCATTATTTTGTAACTTATCAATGGCGTTTAAAGCTACAAAATGTAGGTAAGCATAAGTTGGGATCCAATGTTGTTATAAGGTCTATTGTCTGCTATTGTGTATATGTGCACTGCTATGATATTATCCAGTGGTATTGGCATGTTTACATGCCCAATCTGGAGATGTCATGACAGTGCATACTCGTTTTGAAATGCAGAAGTGGTACCTGTATACTGGCTTCTACTAGCAGCTCATGCTGCAATCTACATGTGTCTCTTGTCCATTATGCAACATTCATAGATACAGGGAAGATAAGACTGTTGTTCAAAGTGTGGATGCTCATTTTCATTGCAAATGCATATTGCTTGGATACTTGATCAGCCCCAGAAGTTGATGGTGCTGCTTAGAGATTCACATTTGCCTTATATTTTGGAATACAAAACTTGGCACCTAGTAAGATCATTAGTGGTGCTACATTGAGGTTTTGCTCTTGGCTTGTGGATACACATACCACTATATGTTAGGAGTCGGCTATGATATCACGTGTAATAGTTAGCATTTACAGTTTTCTTAACTTTAGCTTAGCATCCTTTAGACTTGGTTTTTGACAAATTGTAAACTTTAGATCCTTGTTTTTGAATTATTATTTATATATTAGCCACTAGGAAGCTAGCCTGGTGGTATATTTGCCAAAAAAGTACTAGTTGTTGTACCTCAACAAATTCTAGTACTTCTATCACGACCCAAACCGAAGGACCACGACGGGCACCCGGTGCCTTACTCAATCGAGTACCAATGCAACGTATCTTTCTTATCACACTATCATGGGTAAATAGGCTAGAAGGGTCGTCATCAGATAACCAAAATAAAACATAAGGGAATACTAGACATAGGATGACCCAACATGCTATAGAAACTTATACATGTGACATACGGGTATATAAGACCAAAATGATCACTTGTACATAAGGCCGATAAGGCCATACAATCTTTCATATACATGACCAGTGGCGGATTTAGGGGGCGCAAGGGTGTTTACCCGAACCCCCTTCGCCAAAAAATTACACCGTATATATAAGGTAAAATCTGGTTTTTACCTCTATATATTATGTTTTGAATCTCCTTCACACATTTCAAAAGCATAGCTTAGTGGTCAAGGGGGTTAAAAATCATTATGAGGTCATTGGTTCAATTCCCACTAGCTATAATCTCATTAATTTATTTAATTTATTTCTTTTTTGAACCCCCTTACTAAAAGCCCTGCCTCTGCCACTGTACATGATATCTCTCTACAAGCCTCTAATATTACATACACATCATAAAGGCCAAGACAGGGCTCTGCCATACCAATAAATATATGTCTAAAGTATGCTGACCAAATAAGTAATTTTGGAGCAAGTGAAGTGTTCCAACACCTTCTGCTTAGCTGATAGCCTACTAGGAGGACTCTCAACCTGTCTATCAGGACCTGCGGGCATAAAACACAGCATCCCCAGATAAAAGGGACGTTAGTAGAAATAAATTATCTAGTATATAAGGCATGAAAGCAGTATATAAAAGACATGAAAGAAACATGGAGGAAAGAACTCAAAATATAAGTCTGAATAGCTCTGTGAATCATGAAACATTTATAATGTCATACATATGTATATAAATATCACATCATGCATAGGTATATGCGTACATAACATCATCAAGCCTCTGAGGGCATCCCATCATATTATCTTGGCCTATGTGGGCAAAATCATCAGCGTATACTAGTTGATCAGGTGATGGTGTGTATACAATGTCATAACCTTTTCCCATACCCCATATACATATAATATATGCATATATAACATCATCTAGTCATGGGTCAATATACATGTATAAATGAATGCAATACATAATAAATAAGTCAATAAAATCTCTCGGGATATCATAAAATCTATGCCTTCGGTTAATATCATGAAATAATCTTTATCAACTTAAATATTTTCTGAGACCCATGAACAAACGATATGATAGTAGGACACATGGAGAATCAAGAACATAGGCAACCCTAGTACCTCTAAGAATAGAATCATTTGTGAAAGTTGCGTGCTTGCTCGTTTCATTGTTTCATATGACATGCCAAAAGAAAAGAAGGGATAGCCTTAACATACCACAAGTCGTCAATGCAACTCAACAACAAGTTTATGAAAACTAGCGTGTCAACCCTATAATAAAGATATACATGTACAACTTAGATGGTACTAGTATATCACGTATCTCAAACGATAACTAGATTCTAAAATAAAACGAGCAGTATTTCCCCTTATTTTAGTGCTCCCTCAAGCCTACTATAGGCGAACTACAAACACAATCCAACTACAATTCAGTACCTTCAATACAACATAAACCCTAAATATACCATAACACACCCAATCAACAAGTTATCAATTAGTCTGAATTTGCAATGACGAGTGACCAGCCTACTACCCTACCACACGTGGCATTTCTACAAGCCCTTAATTCTTCTAAACTCCATAAATCAGCAGCATAATAGTCCAACATAAGTGGACTATAAAACGGTCCACTAAAAGTAAAATAAATCAAACTCACGGCTTCCGATCACCGTCCCGTGAATTCTAACTATTAGGAAATGAATTTATCAATCTTCCTTGATATTTAAAAGCTTAAATACACCAATTAGGTGTTTTATTAACTATGAAGTACCTTCCAAAACTCCAACTAAAAAAAAAGAGAGGCGGAATAATGATACTTACGTCGTAGAGATCACTCTGATGTTATCGCTTCTTGATTTCGTGAAAGGAATGTTGATCTTGCTTGAAATTTCTTGGCAAAGTCCTTGGAGAGATTGAGAGTGTTTTGGTGTTTGTATTCTCTGTATATTGACGAGATAATGGTAAAAGATACACTTATAAGCCCAGCACCTCAATTATCCAAGCAGGTGGGTAAGCTGCCTGCGTGGCAGCTTGAGCAGTGCAACTTTGACGCTTGTATCTCTCCATTCCGATATCGAATGGACAAAAGGTTTGCAGAGTTGGAAACTAGAAACATGTAGCTTTACTTCCATATAAATATCTCCCTATAACGCTCAATATATTAGTAGAAAACGGCCTCACAACCTGGCTTATAAACCTGTCAGTTTCTCCGAAGTGCGGCGACATGACTTGGCGACCCTACTTTAAAAATTTATATTGCTCTACTCGATATCGTATGATTATATTGTTTGGAACATTGGAAATTAGGTTCCAATACCTTCATTTTGGTATGACATATGTCCCAAAATGACATCATAAAGATTACGAATTTAATTTCTCAATACGTCTCGTTACAATGCAAATCTTAACTCGATTTTCCGTAAGTTAAATCTAGTTTTTCCCAAACTTTATATTTTATATCCAAGAATCATATATATTCATATTATGACTTTACACTCATTTAATTCATGATTAACAAGTCACATATTCATTATACGTCACCTTGGGACGCACAGAATATAACACTTGTGATGACCTTTGCCAACTTTTGTTCCACAACTCGCTTGACTTTAAAACATAACACACGACTATCATAAGCCTAAAATAACTCATAACATAACCTCCTTATCACATTACATTAAGAACCCTAGTCTCATCCCAAAGTGCATGTTATAACATTCCAAACTTATCGACTTTCGACGAAACTTATTTTCTTCAATTTTTTTAGCTTCTAAGCCTTTCCAACTATCTTGGTACTTGTTATTCATGATCTTAAATATTTGTAATCCCCAAGGTAACATGATTAACTTACTTTATGTACTTTCAAGTATGATCTCATTTCCGAGCTTACATCAATTGACTTAAAACATACTTTTGCGTACGAAAACATGGGGTGTAACAACTTTAGTGTATTCTTTACACAAATAAATATAAGAGAGGTGGTCTACTTCATAACCACTTAACAGGTGAACATCTTTATTAGTATAAGACTGCGTAGGTTCCAATACCCACTCACTCCTATAATTAAAATACAAGTTCATTTTATCCACCATCCTTCGAATAAAATCACATGCAATAACAATTAAAAAAGCAAAATGGGACCACATCAACAATATTCAAGGCTTCTTGGTAAAAAAATAATAATATTCAAGGCTTAAACAACAAATATATAAAGACATGAAACCTCCACCATCAATTAATTACACAAATCGACAAAAACCCTAGCTTTAATATGTAGGACCAACATGACAAGGACCACCAAAAATAAAAGTAACATAAATAAATCTAGAAAGGTACAAAAAAATAGTTCAGATAACATAAAAAAAGCACATGCAAAAGACATAAACTTGTCGGTTCCCAAATATTCCCCAACCTACAATTTTATAACTTAAAGTTGTAAATACTTATTTTAATGGAATGATATTGCAAGATAATACTGGAAATCAAAGATACCTCTATTTCTGCGTACCAAATCAGAGCAAACAACGAACCCTAAAGAAACCCTAAAATCGTCATTTGCTGGGTTAGATAGAGGAAATGAGAGAAATGGTTAAAAAAAGGTATTTTGTCGTGGGTATAAAGTAAAAAAATGACCCAGATAAAAAAGAGTGGGTCGGATCGGTTATATGCACTACCAAAAAAATAGCGTTTTAGTGGCGGCCGCATTCCGTCGCTAAATCAATATTTCCCGTCGCTACAGTTGTTTAGCGACGGATTCAAGTTGGTCCCTAAAATGCTCGTATCTAAGCTTATAGCGACGAAAAATACCAAACCGTCGTAGAATTAGCGACAACATATATCTGTAGCAAAGTTTAGCGAGGGAAATAACCGTCGCTATATTGCTTGTTTCTGTCGCTATTTTGACGCCTTTCGCCGTTGCAATACATAACAAAGTTCGTCGTTTGTTCTTATAGCGATGAAATCATCTGTCGCTAGTCATATTATAGCTAATTCTCCCTGCTTTTTGCAGCAAAAACCTTTTGCCGTCAATACACCGCAAGATTTAATTTTACACGATAATTTTTTAGCTACGAAAAGTATCTGTCGCTAATTTATTTTTAATATATTACTGTTTTTTTTTAAATTCCTTTTATTTATTATTTTAAATGTACTCTGTTCAAGCATATTACATAAAAGCTATTAAATACACTTAATAAGAAGTTACTGATATTAATATAAATTAACAATATATTCAACAAGGTCCAAAATATATAGCATAATGCATATAACAGTATTATTAAGTACAAAAAATTCACAAGGACCAACAATAAAGTCCAAAAAAAGTAGGCTAACTATGCGAGGCTGGAGAATTACGGTCATCATCAGAACTCAATGCATGAACCTCATCAATGTTAGAAGCAGTAGAAGATGTAGGAACTGTAGGTGCCACATCTAATGGGTGGTTGGTAAGATCAGTATTTGGCTGCTGCAAGGGTAAGGAAACTAATTTGTGTACCCGCTCAATGATTACAGGAACTATATGATCTGTTAGTGCAGGAATCAATCGCATCACTAACTCATCCAAATTTCCTGTCGGTGTTGATTAAGAATTTGGAGGTTTTGCTGACGATGTAGCATCAGATCCAAAAGAACCATGAAGATTTCGCCCATAGTAGCATTTTGCTTGATATCCAAGACCATATATTCTTCTTTTCTTTTCTCCTCATGCGGCTTGATAATATACTTTACACTGATCAATATCAGATTGAGTTTGTATTTGTTGTTGTAATATCTCCTGATATTTTTCAAGTAGAAGAATTAATAGTTAGTGAAATAAAAAGGATAAATAAAATATAGCATTCAATTTACAAAATGAAAAAAAATATATGAAAGCAAAGTCAATAAAATTATTTAAAAAGTTATCTCACATTTACGATTCGAGATTTCTCAGCAACAAAAGTTTTTCCATCATTACCATGTGTATGGACGTGCAAATGCAACTCACTTGGTGTTGGATCTCGACCCTTTTTAACAGCCTATACAAAAGTTATTCAATTAAGAAAATAGAGCAACAAAAGCAAATGCTCAAAACTGATATGCATATTGTTGAAACACCAAAGAACTTTCACAGAGCTTGTGGTCTGTAACTTTAGTATCAGATTGTGACCAGTTAGATAGTATTCTAGAGAGCTAAAACTTCCACTTCTTTCAAAGAACTTCTATATTTAGAAGCCTACTTGCACTGGAACTACAATTAACACAAAAAAAAAATAGATTACTAAAATAAGACACTTGAAGTGGTTAAAGAAGCTCCTACGCCACAAATAGAAAAGAAAGATGCTTTTAAATAGTTCCAGTACTTTCTTCCAAAGTAAACATGCTTAATTAGGACTATCTCCCATTATGGATAAAGTACGAACATCACCCACCAAAATTTTGACCACTTGAGCCATGAAACATTTATTTCATTTTGATGAACAAGTTAATATTAGAAGATGAAAAGAGAAACCACAACCTATAATAGCAATAAAGATTTAGTGATGAGACTAAATGTGATAGAAAAAAGAAAGAAAGGAAACAAATCTTAGTAAGTCAAAGTTGTCACATGGTACTTTACTGAATTAGCTGATAAACATTACCAATTAGAATAATTTTCCATATCACAACATAAGTATCAATCAAATCCCATAATGACAATGTTCCATTCTAACTGTTTCTTCACAAAAAAAGCCCTAAACAAAGAGAGGAAAAAAGAAGACATTGGTATTAATTCCAAAGCCAAGTTTGAAGCTTGTCCCATTATGACCTTTATCAGATCTAACCATTGTAATTTCATAGTACAAATCTATCCAGCCTAAATCTACATGATTCCTCCATGCCAAGAAGTATACAAAGCAGAAACAGGTTGAATATTCAGGGGAGAAACAAGAGAAAATGACACAGATATTACATTCTAAGGCAGCTGTGTAGGACAACTCTAAACAGGTGAATATTAATCTTCCAAAATTCACAAACTTAGACTGAATATTAATCTTTCAAGTCTTCTCTAAGTACCTTTGCCTTCCATTTAGTTAAATGAAATCACACTGAAGCATTACTAGTAGAGGATAGAGCATATTTTATATCCACTTACAAGTCTCTTGCGATGCTCCCCAATACTGACAGAGCTACCTGTATGAGTCCCAGTGGCAACTCCGCTCCCACCACAATAATATTTTGCATTTATTTATGACTTTAAACACACTTAAGATCTTTCCAAAGTCTCAACCAATTTTTCCACATATTATTTGGAATAGTGTCCGGTTGCACCCCATTTGATTTTAGTTTGCTAACAAAATCACTATATCTTTTTGATGTCCTACGCTCCCATTGGATCCGCACCGCACTATCAATTGAAGAATCCCAGTAGAAAGCCTTCTGAAATAATTTTATAAAGTAATAACATTAATAAGTTACATATAAAAGTTAATATATTTTTAAATTCAAGACTCAATAAACACTTAACAATTAGCACTGAGATAACTGTTGGTAATTTCATTGGCTTTCAATGAGCTCCTCCATAATTTCACATTATGACAAAGAATGCTTACAGTTAATTCAAACATGGAAGTCATGAAGATTAAGTGGCCAACAAACCTTCAACAAATTAAAACTCATGTGAAAATTGGTCTAATACCCCATGATTCTAGAAATGTCAACTTCATGATATTGGTACAATACCCCATGATTCTATAAATGTTCTCTTTATCTCGACTATATATCATAAGTTAAAAATAGTATTTAACTATTTGTGTAATTTAAATCAATGAGTACATTTAGTGATTTAGTATTAGAATAGATCTAAAACATCACACTTCACCCTTTCAGAAAATTCAGTATTTTTACACAAATATTTTATACAATTATTACACAGGTGGACGAAAATTCTTACACAAAACACCACGAGTTCCAGTTACACAAACTTATATGAATTCTTACACAAATATTTTATACAATTATAGCTCGATTCTAATAAAAAGATAAACTCAAATCCAAACTATGCACAAAATTCATATGTTATATAAGCAACCCCACCCCCCTCCCCCCACAAAAAAATTCACACAAAGCTCAAAACTTTTTACATAATTACTACCAAAAAAAAGAGAAAGCAATTTTGTAAACAATTACAGTTCCATTTCCAACAAAAAATAAACTCAAATTCAATTTATGCACAAAAATAATAGGGTTATCTCAACTTGTTTTCTGGTAGTTCTTGAATGAATTTGAAGCCTTCACTATAACAAAATTGCTTCTTCCAAATTGAGAATTCTTGTGAATATAAAATGAACCATTTGGCCTGTTTAACCAAGATTGAGAAAAAGAACTCTTTTTTTAGGAACCGATGTGTGGGTTTTTAACATTATAACAAGTATAAAACTGGTAACTGCCAAGAAAATCACATACATACATGGCTATTTCTGCAGATCTTTTCTGAGGGGGAAAAACAATAACAAAGAGTAGAGAAAATCTGGTATAAAGCTGGAGAAACTTTGAAAAGAAAACACCAAAATAAAACACAAGACATGATAAACTTGATTCTCGCCCAGATCTACAATACATGAATGAAATCACAAAGAAGCTTACCTTATCAAGGACATACAATCCCTAAAATCAACGCACAACTTCGAATTTCAGCTTCATGCCTGTAAGAAAAGACAAACGTGTGAGGAACTAATTGAAGCATCTAATAGAGCAAAGGAGAAAGACATCATAGCCCAAAACAGTTTCTCTGTTTGGAGATTCAGGCACACCACAGGCTCAAGCAAGCATTTCTAATTTCAACCCAAGAAAAATAACAATGAATAGTTGTAAGATTCACACCCAATTTTTGGTGTTTGAAGAAAAAAACTCACATTTGTTGTAGAAGAGTGAAAGTGAGAGTCTAATAGAGAGGAGAGGAATTGGGGTGTTTGTGCCCTAATGGTTGGAGTCTTTTAACTAGGGTAATTTTATTTTGGGAAACGAATATTTAGCAACGGAAATAGCAAAGGACTGAAATTCTGTCGCTAATATTTAGTGACAAAATATTTTGTCGCAGCTAACTTTCGAATGTATTGATAAGTAAAATAATTCAGTGACGGATTTTTTGTCGTTAACTTCGTCGCTAAGTTTTAATAAATTTTGTCGCCCAAATTTCGTCGCTAATTTTGTAGGTAAAATAAAGGCGCTAATTTTTAGCGCCAATTTTAGCAACGAATATAAATTTTTGTCGCTAATCTGTCACTATATTTGATATGAATTATTTTGTATCTTATTTGGCGACAAACTATAAAATTCATCGCTAAACCGTCGTTATTTAGCTACAAAATATCTCTTGTCGCAAAATTTCGTCGCTAAACGCTTTTTTTTTTTGTAGTGATGGGTCAACAAATATCCAATTGCAATTTCAGCCCCACAAAGCCAAGTGGCAAAACGAAAGGTTGCCACATCATTTAATGAGAGGCCCACATGTGATGACATTATTCACGGGGCGCTTTTGATAATAGAATTAACATTCTATATATTTTCATATGGATAGATGGACGAGGGGTTTTATAAATCATTTAACATACGATAGGCACTACAAGAAAGTAAGGATACGACGATATTTATTTAGTGACATTTAAAATAAATGTCAGAAAAAATTACATTTCTCGACATTTATGACAAAATATCATTAAAATAACAATATTTTTGACAAAAGGTAGTAAAAATTAATGACATTTGTAACAAAATATAGTAAAAATAACGACATTTGAATCAAAGTGTTGTAAAAATAATGACATTTGATACAAAATATCGTAAAAACAATGACATTTTGTATCAAATGTCATTAAAACAATAACATTTGATACAAAATATCAAAAAGATTGTGACTTTTATTTTAGATGTCATATTATTCGTCGTTAATTGCTAATGTTTACATTAATGTTGGGAATTTCCCTATATTTTCTAGTGGTATGATGCTTATTTGAGAATCAGCATGGTCCAAAGTATTTGATAAACATGTTCTGTGTTTACATTCGTTCCTAAATGAATTTGAAATGTCTAAGGATTATATTGAAAGATTTAATCATTCTTTGTCTAAAAGGAAAAAGTTATTATTTTTATTTTAATACTATATTTTCTTAGTATTGTGAGTAGTACGCATAGAATAGATGAGTTCTCGTATTGTTAATCAATATTTTAAAAGGCTTTTCAGGACTTGCCGGCCTTTGGGCGCGACACTTGTCAAATGGCTTGAGGTTCATTTGTATAATTTAGTTTTGTGAGGTTTATGCTCCAAGTGCCTAATTGTGCCCTATTGTTCAATGCTTAGATGACCAAATAGTTCCTATGCAAATTATGCGTTAAATTTAACTCAAATAAAAAAGTCATGAGTATTCCATATTTTCTAAGTGAGAACATCATAGTGAATATTATTTGAATATTTCTTCTGAAAATATATATATATATATATACAAAATATATATCTTCACTTACAATTGGTATCCATTTCTTAGTTTTGTGTCTCTAAAAATATTAGGCTTTTACTATTTTATAATTTGAAAGTAATTATGTAACGATCCGACCAATCGTTTTGAGCTCTAACGCGTCGTTCAGCGGTTTGAGGCCCTGAGTAGCTTCACTTCAGGTATTATGACTTGCATGCGTGGTTGAAATTGAATTTCAAGAAGTTCGAAGTTGATTTGGAAAGAAAATTCTCATTTCAGAAGCTTTAAGTTGAAAGAATTGACTAAAGTAAGATTTTTGAGTAAACGACTTCAGAATTGGGATTTGAAGGTTCCAACATATTCGTATGATGATTTTGGACTTGGGCGTATGTTCGGATCAGATTTTGGATGACTCGGGAGAGTTTCGGCGCCTATTGTGGAAGTTATCATTTTGGAAGAATTTCATAAATTTGGGTTGAAGTTAATTTCAATGTTATCAATGTCCGTTTGGGATTCCGAGCCTGGGAATAGCTCTGTATGGTGATTCTGGTTTTGGGAGCACATACAGAAGTGGATCCGGAGGTCCGTAGGTCATTTAGGGGTCATTTGGCAAAAGTTATAAATTTGAAGGTTTTTGAGAAGTTTGACCAAGAGTGGACTTTTTGATATCGAGGTCGGATTCCGATTTTGAAAGTTGGAGTAGGTCCGTAATGTCGAATGTGACTTGTGTGCAAAAATTTGATGTCAATCGGACGTGATTTGATAGGTTTCGGCCTCGAATGTAGAAATTGGAATTTCTTAGTTTCATTAGACTCGAATTGGGGTGTGCTTCGTGTTTTTAGTATTGTTTGATGTGATTTGAGGCCTCGACTAAGTCCGTGATACGTCGTTGGTATGTTCGGACGGGGTCGCGAGGGGCTCGGATGAGTTTCGGGATGGTTTCGGACCATTTCTATGCCATTTTTAGCTGCTAATTTTTGGTTACAACAATATGCTACGCGATCACGGGGAATTGGTCGCGATCGCGGTGAGTAAAGTGGAAGAAAATGGCCAGTAATTCGTGATCGCGGAAGGCCTTTCGCAATTGCGTAGAGGAAAGTTTCTGCTGCACTAACCCGAATTTGAAAGCTTGTATCTCGCAATCTATAAGAAATTTAGAGATGACCCAAAAATAACAGTTGTAGCCCTTTGTGTCTACTTTTGATAAAATTAAACCATTTGTCATTTGGAGTTGTGTACCAAAAGTTGTGAGTGGTACACTATAGCCTATCCGGGAAGAGTTTGGAAATCGCGAAGAAGAGATTTGTGTTGCACAGGGCTGAGTTTAGAAGCTTATATCTTGTAATATATAAGTAACTGGGAGATGAGAAAAGCATGAAAGTTGTAGTCCTTGTAGTCTAGTTTTCAAAAAATTAAACCATTTGCAATTTGGAGTTTTGTACAAAAGGTTATGGCCATTATACTAGAGACTGTCTGGAAGAGTTAGGCATTTGTTCTTCGCGATCGCATAGCATTTTCCGCAATCGCGAAGGACAAATTTTGGGCTGAGAAATGTTGTGCTTCACGATTGCGAAGCATTTTCCACGATCGCGAAGAGGAAATACCTGGGCAGAAGCTATATTTCGAGGTTTCAGCCATTTTTAACATATTTGGAGCTATGGAGCTCGGATTGAAGCGATATTTGAGGCGATTTTCACCATATGGATTGGGGCAAGTGTTTTATATCCGAAAGTAATTATACTTCATGATTCTATGGTTATATTCATCATTTATTTCGAATTTAAATGGAAGAAATCAAGATTTTTGCAAAACTTTTCAAGAACTAGAATTCAAGATTTGGAGGTCAAGTTGTTATCGGAATTTGATAAAATTGGTATGGTTGAAATCGTATCGGATTGGGTTGTCGGATATTGTGAGTTTTTTCGAAATCCGTGCATGTGAGCTCGAGGGCATTTTGTCAACTTTTCGAACGAAGTTAGGAATTTATGTAAATTGAATTGTTTTGAGTATTAGAGCATATATTTATGGATTTTCTCATTTATTGGCTAGTTTTGGAGAGTTGTGCATCGATTTGAGTCGTCGGAAGGGCTTGGATTCCGGTTTTGGAACTTCGGAGGGAGGTGAGTCTCCTTTCTAACTTTGTAAGAGGGAATTGTCCCCATAGGTGAATTAACTGGATATGTGCTTCTATGTGTGGGGGCTACGTACGCACGAAGTGACGAGAGTCCGTGGGTAGCTACTATTATGCTTAAGTCCTGGTATTCTAGGATACAAAAGCATGATTTACTTGTAATAATTGTAACCTTATTGACAGTTTAAATTGATTTAATTGCATCGAAGTGGTAAATGATTTTCTAAAAGAGTTGAACTTCGTTTTATCAACTTGTAAAAGAGAAACTGACACTTCCTTGAATAATTGTCTCCCTGATGAAGTTTTGATTGATTGTTTGAATGTGAGTTTCTATGTGTACCTGCGTCACATGTATGATTCACAATTGGGGTGATTGTTTATTTATGTTTTACCGCATTGCATATATGATTCGCGAGCGGGGTAATAGATACATATATGGTTCACACCATTCGACCCTCTAGCAATGCACAATTAAAATATTTGTTGGATCGTGTGATGACCCGGCTAGTCGTCTCATGAGATACTGCTCTCTTTCCCCCATTTTTGCTTCTTATTGCTTTGTCTATCGGTTCTATGTGTGATCGGGTTGGTTGGCTCGAGTTCAGAAAGGATTGAGACACTTAGTCTCTTCTGAGAAAGCTTAAGTTGGAAAAGTCAATCGGATGTTGACTTATGTGTTAGAGGGCTCGGATGTGAGTTCTGATGGTTCGAATAGCTTCGAGAGGTGATTTGTGATTTAGGAGTGTGATCAGAATGTGTTTTGGAGGTCCGGAGTAGATTTAGGCTTAAATTGGCAAAGTTGGTATTTTAGCGATTTCCGGTTGATAGGTGAGATTTTGATATAGGGATCGGAATGGAATTCCGTGAGTTTTAGTAGTTCCATTGTGTCATTTGGGATGTGTGTGCAAAATTTCAGGTCATTCGGACTTGGTTTGGTTAGGTTTTTGATCAAAAGCAAAATTCGGAAGATTTATAGAAACTTAGGCTTGAATTCGATGTGTTTTAGTTGATCCGATGTTGTTTGAGGTGTTTTGAAGATTGGTATAAGTTTGAATAAGGTTATGGGATATGTTTGTGCTTTTGGTTGAGGTCCCGGGGGCCTCGAGGTGATTTCGGACGGGTGACGGAGAGTATAGCATTTTTGAAGAAGCTGCAGATTTTCTTCTTCTGGTATTTCCGCACCTGCGGATTGGGGACCGCAAGTGCGATACTGCAGAAGCGAGGGGGAAGGCCGCAGAAGTAGAAGAAGGTGAGGAGGCAGAAACCGCAAAAGCGGTTGGTAAACCGCACTTGCGAAGGCGCAGGTGCGGATGGTGCATCGCAGATGCAGAAAGCTGGAGGATAAGTGAAAACCACAGATGTGGTGGATTGACCGCATATGCAAAAATGCCTGGGCCAGAAATATAAATTGTTTCCTTCACGATTTTTTGAGCTATCCCACCATTGTAAGTCGGCTTTGGAGCTTTTTGGACGATTTTGAAGAAGGATTTCAAGGGAACTTCATTGAGGTAAGGACTTTGGACCTAAAACTCGTTCCTATGGTATTATTTCACGGTTTAGAGCTATAATTAATGGAATTTAAGTGTTAAAATTAGGGAAACTAGGGCTTGGTATTAGAGACTTAGACTTGAGGATTTGAGGGACCATTTGTGGTTGGACTTTGGTACTTTTTATATGTACGAACTCATGGGAAGATAAGGAACCTATTGATGTGAATTTTGTCGAATTTTGAGATGTGGGCCCGGGGGTCGAGTTTTGGTAATTTCGGGATTTGTTTTGTATATTGATTATTTTCGCTTGGGCTTCATTCCCTTAGCATATTTTGACGTCGTGATTCTGATTTTGGATAGATTCGATGCGAGTGGAGGCCGATTCGAGGGGCAAAGGCATCGCGGGCTAGAGATTTGACCAGATTGAGGTGATTAATGATTGTAAATGATATCCTGAGGGTATGAAATCCCGGATTGCACATCGTTGTGCTATATGGAGGTAACGCACATGCTAGATGACGAGCGTAGGGTCGTGCACTGTTGGGGATTGTGACTTAGTTTGTCCCAAATGACTATTTTACGGCATATTAGACTAAAAACTATTTGCTATCATCATGTTTTGGGCTGAATGCCGTAATTGGGCCTAGTGCCAACTATTTGAATCCTTAGGGGATCTTTATTGATATTTCTCACTATTTTGATTTTATACTTGAATTCAGTCGTGCTATATTCCACTATTTTCATAACTCAGCCATGCTTACTCTGTTTTAACACTTAAATGATCTTCTAAATGATATTTTGGGTTGAGAATCATGTTTTACTATTGCCCGAGTGGCTTGTGAGAATTTTGACTGAGTAAGGTCGAGGACCTATGTTGTGAGGAAACATTTGGTTATGATTATGAGCCCGAGGGTCTGATATATGTACGGCACGAGGTGGCTTGTTAATATGAGGCAGAGAGCCTAGTAATGATGCCACGAGATGGATTGATATTGCGCTTGGGCCGTAAGGGGCCCCTCCAGGAGTCTGCACACCCCCAGTGAGTGCGGGTACCCATTGTGATGTAAGATATAGCCGAGGGGCTGGTATTGTTGACATTGTGCCCGATGGGCAATCCTTTATGTGCTTATCTGTCTTATTTGTCTGTCATTTACCTATTTAATTGTTGAATAGGCATTCCTTGAGTGTAAACTGTACTTATACGATTTTACATATCTTTACTGAATCACTGTTCTTACCTATTAGACTGCTTCATTATGGCTTGTAACGTGCCTTACGTGTTTTCGTATCTCTCATTCGTTTATTTATGATTAATACTCACTGAGTTGGAGTACATGAACTCCCTGCACCCTGTGTGTAGATTTAGGCGCATCTGGTCCTGCTACCGAGTGTTGATCTTTATAGCTCAGGCGGATCTGAAGATTCTCTAGGTAGCTGCTGGCATTCGCAGCTTAGAGCTTCTTCCCTTATCTTACTTCTCATTGTTTTAGATTCGTATCGAACTCTGTAGACTTTCTTGTCTTATTCCGGATTTTTAGATACTCATGACTAGTGACACCCCGGTATTGGGCTGTGTTGGGTTGTATTCCGCGAATTGTTTGTATTGTCACTGCTTACTTTTGGATTTATAGCATGTTTAAGACTAAATGCTTATTGTAAAAATTGTTTAAAACTGGATTGGAAATGTGTCGGCTGACTTATCTTCACGAGATATACCATCACGACCAGGTCCGGGTTTAGGGTCGGGACAAGTTGGTATCAGAGCCTAGGTTACATAGGTCTCACGAGTCATGAGCAAGTTTATTAAAGTCTCGCGTATCGGTACGGAGACGTCTGTATTTATCCTCGAGAGGCTGTAGAACCTTTAGGAAAAACTCCATATCCTTGAAATTATTGTCGTGCGAGTTTGTTGATCCGAGTACTAAACTTCTGCTATTCTATTCTCTCATAGATGGTGAGGACACGTACTACTGGTCAGGATGGACGACCACCTGTACTACCAGTTGTGGCCACTAGAGGCCGATGACGTAGTCGTGGTCAAGGTAGGGGAAGAGGAGTGGCCCGCACAGCACCTAGGGCAGCACCTGCAGATCCACCAGCCGCCCCAGTTCAGGATCAGGTCCCAGTTGTGGATGCTCCAACAGCACCAGCTCAGGCACCAGCTGTGCCCATTGTGATTTCGGGTCTTCAGGAGGCCTTGGCTCAGATCCTATCAGTTTGCACTAGCCTAGCTCAGGCGGTTTCAGTCACTACAGCCGCAGCTACTTCTCAGGCTGGAGGAGGCACTCAGACTGGAGGAGGCACTCAGACTCCCGCCGCTCGCACTCCTGAGTAGGTCGTGCAGGGACTTCAGACGACGGGGGCACATCCAGCCCAACCGGTTATAGCTTCTTAGGATTATGTAGTTCCTGCCATGCCATAGGACGAGCAGCGTAGGTTGGGGAGGTTTGGTAGACTTTAGCCTTCGACCTTCAGTGGTGCAGAGGGTGAGGATGCTCAGGGTTTCTTGGATAAGTGTTAGAGGATGCTTCGTACAGCGGGTATTCTAGAAACCAGTGGGGTCGCTTTCACTACTTATCAGTTTTCTGGAGCTGCCTTCACTTGGTGTGAGACTTTTGAGAGGCGTAGGCCTATTGGTACAACACCCCTTACCTAGCATCAATTCTCAGTTCTCTTTTTGGAGAAGTATGTGCCGCAGTCTCGCAGAGAGGAGCTGCGTAGGGAGTTTGAATGGTTGCGTCAGGGAGAGATGATTGTGACGCAGTATGAGATGAGGTTCTCCAAGTTATCTTGTCATGCTATTTGGTTGGTTCCGATAGATAGAGAGAGGATTATGAGGTTTGTTAATGGCCTCACTTATCATCTTCGTATTCTCATGACCATGGAGAGGGTGACTAGTGCTACTTTCGAGGAGGTTGTGGATATCGCCCGCGAGATTGAGTCTGTTCGTCGCTAGGAGCGAGAGGAGAGGGAGGCCAAGAGGCCTCAAGGATCTAGTAGTTATAGTGATGCTCCATCGAGAAGTCAGCTTCAGCACGACAGAGGTCGTCTATTCAGGCATGCTCATCCGGCTCACCCAGGTTATCGTGGGGCATCATCGGGTCATGGTTCTCACAGTTCTCACCAGGGCCAGTCATCACTTAGTTCCCTTCCAGCTTAGAGTTCGTCTCGTGCTCCCTCAGTTCATGGCTCTTTTATGCTAGGTGCATCTGCTAGTCACTCCGGTGCGAGGGGTTCCCTTCAGTCTCCTTCTCCAGCACCTTAGAGTTGTTATGAGTGTGGAGAGATGGGCCATATATGGAGGCAGTATCCTCATCATCTTGTGGGTTCATCTCAGCATAGGGGTCAGTCATCGGCTTTAGCGCCACTTACTTTACCACCACCCGCCTAGCCAGCTAGGGGTGGAGGTCAGTTAGCTAGGGGTCGCCCTAAAGGGAGAGGTCGATCAGGTGGCGGTCAGGCCCTTTCTATGCACTTCCAGCTAGACCTGATGTTATTGCTTCTGATGCTGTCATTACAGGTATTGTTTTAGTCTGCCACAGAGATGCCTCTGTATTATTTGATCCAGGTTCCACCTTTTCTTATGTGTCATCATACTTTGCTCGTTATTTGGGTACGCTCTGTGAGTCTCTTGCTTCACATGTTCATGTATCTACCCTGATGGGCGTTACTATTATTGTAGACCGTGTGTACCGATCATGTGTGGTGACTATTGGGGGTCTGGAGACCTGAGTGAATCTTTTATTGTTGTGTATGGTGGATTTCGATGTCATTTTGGGCATGGATTGGATATCTTCATGTCGTGCTATTCTGGACTATCATGCCAAGACAGTCACATTGGCTATACCGGGTGTGCCACGGATTGAGTGGTGAGGTGTGACTGATTATGTTCTCAGTAGAGTGATCTCATTCTTGAAAGCCCAGCGTATGGTTGGGAAGGGTTGCCTTTTGTATCTAGCCTTTGTGAGGGATGTCGGTGTTGAGACTCCCAGTATTGATTCTATTTCAGTTGTGAGGGATTTTCCCGATGTGTTTCCTGCAGACATATCGGGCATGCCACCGAACAGGGATATTGATTTTGGTATTGACTTGGTGCTAGGCACTCAGCCCATTTCTCTTCTGTTGTATCGTACGGCACCAGCGGAGTTGAAGAAACTAAAGGAGCAGCTTCAGGAACTCCTTGATAAGGGGTTCATTCGGCCTAGTGTGTCACCTTGGGGTGCGTCGGTTCTATTTGTAAAGAAGAAGGATGGCATTATGAGAATGTGCATTGATTATAGGCAATTGAACAAAGTAACAGTTAAGAACAAGTATCCTTTGCCTCGCATTGATGATTTATTCGACCAGCTTCAGGGAGCAAGAGTGTTCTCCAAGATTGATCTCCGTTCAGGTTATCACCACTTTAAGATCAGGGACTCAGATATTCTTAAGACAACTTTCAGGACCCGATATGATCATTATGAGTTCTTGGTGATATCCTTTAGGCTGACCAATACCCCAGTAGCGTTCATGCATTTGATGAATAGCGTGTTCCGGCCTTATCTCGACTTGTTTGTCATAGTCTTCATTGATGATATTCTGGTATATTCGCGTAGTCAGGAGGAGCACGCAGAGTATTTAAGAGTTGTGTTGCAGAGAATGAGAGAGGAGAAGCTTTATGCAAAATTCTCCAAGTGTGAGTTTTGGCTCAGTTCAGTGGCTTTCTTGGGACATGTGGTGTCCAGCGATGGTATTCAGGTTGATCCGAAGAAGATAGAGGCGGTTCAGAGTTGGCCCAGACCATCCTCAGCCATGGAGATTCGCAATTTTCTTGGTTTGGCAGGCTATTATCGTCGGTTTGTTCAGGGATTCTCATCTATCGCATCGCCATTGACCAAGTTGACTCAGAAGGGTGCTTCATTTTGTATGGTCGGACGAGTGTGAGGAGAGCTTTCATAAGCTCAAGACAGCTTTGACCACAGCTCCAGTGTTAGTTTTGCCATTAGCTTCAGGTTCATTTACCATGTATTGTGATGCTCCGAGAGTTGGTATTGGTTGTGTATTGATGCAGGAGGGTAGAGTTATTGCTTATGCTTCTCGTCAGTTGAAGCCCATGAGAAGAACTACCCCGTACATTATTTGGAGTTGGCTTCCATTGTGCACGCGTTGAAGATTTGGAGGCATTACTTGTATGGTGTGTCTTGTGAGGTGTTTACTGATCATCATAGCCTCCAGCACTTGTTCAAGCAGAATGATCTCAATTCGAGGTAGCGGAGATGGACGGAGTTGCTAAAGGATTATGATATCACTATATTGTACCATCTGGGAAAGGCAAATGTGGTAGCCGATGCTTTGAGCCGAAAGGCGGTGAGTATGGGGAGTTTGGCATATATTCCAGTTGGGGTGAGACCTCTTGCAGTTGATGTTCAGGCCTTGGCCAATCGGTTCGTGAGTTTAGATATTTTAGAGCCCAGTCGGGTATTAGCTTGTGTGGTTTCTCGGTCTTCCTTATATGATCGCATCATAGAGTGCCAGTATGATGATCCGTATTTACTTGTCCTTAAGGACAGAGTTCAGCATGATGATGCCAAAGATGTGACCATTGGTGATGATGGGGTGTTGAGGATGCAGGGCCGGATATGTGTGCCCAATGTGGATGGGCTTCGGGAGTTGATTCTGGAGGAGGCTCATAGCTCGTGGTATTCCATTCATCCGGGTGCCACAAAGATGTATCAGGATTTGAGGAAGCATTATTGGTGGAGTAGAATGAAGAAAGATATTGTGGGATTTGTAGCTCGGTGTCTCAATTGTCAGCAAGTGAAATATGAGCATCAGAGACTGGGTGGCTTCAGCCGATGGATATTCCAGAGTGGAAGTGGGATAGGATCACTATAGACTTTGTAGTTGGACTTCCACGGACTTTAAAGAAGTTTGATGCTATTTGGGTGATTGTGTATTAGCTGACCAAGTCCGCGCACTTCATTCCTGTGCGTACTACCTATTCTTCAGAGCAGTTGGCAAAGATCTATATCCGGGGGATTGTTCATTTGCATGGTGTCCCGTTTCCATCATCTCAAATAGGGGCACTCAGTTTACTTTGCAGTTTTGGAGGTCTGTGCAGCGAGAGTTGGGTACTCAGGTTCAGATTACCACAGCTTTTCACCCTCAGACGGACGGGCAGTCCGAGTGCACTATTCAGATATTGGAGGACATGTTGCGTGCTTGTGTCATTGATTTTAGAGGGTCATGGGATCAGTTTCTACCGCTTGCAGAGTTTGCTTATAACAACAGCTACCAGTCGAGTATTCAGATGGCTCCATATAAGGCTTTGTATGGGAGGCAGTGTAGATCTCCAGTTGGTTGGTTCGAGCGGGGTAAGGCTAGGCTATTGGGGACAGACTTGGTGCAGGATGCTTTGGAAAAGGTGAAGGTGATTCAGGAGAGGCTTCGTACAGCGTAGTCGAGGCAAAAAAGTTATTCTAAATGGAAGGCTCGATATGTGTCCTACATGGTTGGTGAGAAGGTTCTGTTGAAGGTTTTCGCCCATGAAGGGTGTTATGAGATTTAGGAGGAAAGTTAAATTAAGTCCTCGGTTCATTGGGCCTTTTGAGGTGCTTCGGAGGATTAGGGAGGCAGCTTATGAGCTTGCTTTTCCACCCAGCTTGTCGAGTGTGCATCCGGTATTTCATGTTTCTATGCTCCAGAAGTATATTGGGGATCCGTCTCATGTTCTGGAATTCAGTACGGTTCAGTTAGATGATGATTTGACCTATGATGTGGAGCCAGTAGCTATTTTGGGTCGTCAGGTTTGGAAGTTGAGGTCAAAGGATATAGCTTTAGTGAAAGTGCAGTGGAGAGGTCGGCCCGTGGAGGAGGCTACCTAGGAGACTGAGCAGGAGATGCGGAGCAGATATACTCACCTGTTTGAGGCTTCGGGTATGTTTCTTGACTCATTCGAGGATGAACGATTTTTTAAGTTGGGGAGGATGTGACGACCCGGCCAATCGTCTCATGAGATGCCACTTTGTTTCCCTCATTTCTGCTTCTTATTGCTTTGTCTATCGGTTCTATATGTGATCGGGTTGGTTGGCTCAAGTTCGGAAAGGATTGGGTAATGTTTGAGACGCTTAGCTTGAGTTGAAAAAGTCAACCGGATATTGAGTTATAGGGTTCGGATGTGAGTTTTGATGGTTCGGATAGCTTCGAGAGGTGATTTTTGATTTAGGAGCATGATCAGAATGTGTTTTGGAGGTCCGGAGTAGATCTAGGCTTGAATTGGCGAAGTTGGTATTTTGGCGATTTCCGGTTAATAGGTGAGATTTTGATATAGGGGTCGGAATGGAATTCCGTGAGTTGTAGTAGTTCTGTTGTGTTATTTGGGATGTATGTGCAAAATTTCAGGTCATTCAGACGTGGTTTGGTTGAGTTTTTGATCAAAAGCGGAATTCGGAAGGTGTTGGAAAGTTAGGCTTGAATCCGATGTGTTTTGGTTGATCCGATGTTGTTTGAGGTGTTTTGAAGATTGGTATAAGTTTGAATAAGGTTATGGGATATGTTTATGCTTTTGGTTGAGGTCCCGGGGCCTCGGGGTGATTTCGGACGATTGACAGAGAGTTTGGAATTTTTGAAGAAGCTGCAGATTTTCTTCTTCTGGTATTTCCGCACCTGCGGATTGGGGACCGCAAGTGCGATACTGCAGAAGCGAGGGGGAATGCCGCAGAAGTAGAAGAAGGTGAGGAGGCAGAAACCGCAGAAGCGGTTGGTAAACCGCACTTGCGAAGGTGCAGGTGCGGATGGTGCATCGCAGATGCAGAAAGCTGGAGGATAAGTGAAAACCACAGATGTGGTGGATTGACCGCATATGCAAAAATGCCTGGGCCAGAAATATAAATTGTTTCCTTCGCGATTTTTTGAGCTATCCCACCATTGTAAGTCGGCTTTGGAGCTTTTTGGACGATTTTGAAGAAGGATTTCAAGGGAACTTCATTGAGGTAAGGACTTTGGACCTAAAACGCGTTCCTATGGTATTATTTCACGGTTTAGAGCTATAATTAATGGAATTTAAGGGTTAAAATTAGGGAAACTAGGGCTTGGTATTAGAGACTTAGACTTGAGGATTTGAGGGACCATTTGTGGTTGGATTTTGGTACTTTTTATATGTACGAACTCGTGGGAAGATAAGGAACCTATTGATGTGAATTTTGTCGAATTTTGAGACGTGGGCCCGGGGGTCGGGTTTTGGTAATTTCGAGATTTGTGTTGTATATTGATTGTTTTTGCTTGGGCTTCGTTCCCTTAGCATATTTTGACGTCGTGATTCTGATTTTGGATAGATTCGCACGAGTGGAGGCCGATTCGAGGGGCAAAGGCGTCGCGGGCTAGAGATTTGACCAGATTGAGGTGAGTAATGATTGTAAATGATATCCTAAGGGTATGGAACCCCGGATTGCACATTGTTGGGCTATATGGAGGTAACACACATGCTAGATGACGAGCGTGAGGTCATGCACTGTTGGGGATTGTGACTTAGTTCGTCCCAAATGACTATTTTACGGCATATTAGACTAAAAACTATTTGCTATCATCATGTTTTGGGCTGAATGTCGTAATTGGGCCTAGTGCCAACTATTTGAACCCTTAGGGGATTTTTATTGATATTTCCTCACTATTTTGACTTTATACTTGAACTCAGTCATGTTATATTCCACTATTTTCATAACTCAGCCATGCTTACTTTGTTTTAACACTTAAATGATCTTCTAAATGATATTTTGGGCGGAGAATCATGTTTTACTATTGCCTGAGTGGCTTGTGAGGATTTTGACTGAGTAAGGCCAAGGGCCTATGTTGTGAGGAAATATTTGGTTATGATTATGAGGCCGAGGGCTTGAGATATGTACGCCACGAGGTGACTTGTTGATATGAGGCCGAGAGCCTAGTGATGATGCCACGAGATTGCTTGATATTGCACTTGGGCCGTAAAGGGCCCCTCCAGGAGTCTGCACACCCCCAATAAGTGCAGGTACACATTGTGACGTAAGATATAGCCCGAGGGGCTGGTATTGTTGACATTGTGCCCGAGGGGCAATCCTTTATGTGCTTATCTGTCTTATTTGTCTGTCATTTACCTGTTTAATTGTTGAATAGGCATTCCTTGAATTTTAAACTAAACCTATATGATTTTACATATCTTTACTGAATCACTGTTCTTACTTGTTTTACTGGTTCATTATAGCTTGTAACGTGCCTTACGTGTTTTCATATCTCTCAGTCGTTTATTTATGATTATTACTCACTAAGTTGGAGTATTCACTTTACTCCCTGCACCCTGTGTACAAATTCAGGCACATTTAGTCCCGCACCGACTGTTAATCTTTCCAGCTCAGGTGGATCCGAAGATTCTCTAGGTAGCTGTCGGCATTCGCAGCCCAGAGCTTCTTCCTTTATCTTACTTCTCTTTGTTTTAGATTTGTACTGAACTCTGTAGACTTTCTTGTCTTATTCCAGATGTTTAGATGCTCATGACTAGTGACACCCCGGTATCGGGCTGTGATGGGTTGTATTCTGCAAATTGTTTGTATTGTCACTGCTTACTTTTGGATTTATAGCATGTTTAAGAGTAAATGCTTGTTGTTAAAATTGTTTAAAACTAGATTGGAAATGTGTCGGCTAGCCTTGTCTTCATGAGAGGCGTCATCACGACCGGGTCCGACTTTGGGGTCGTGACAGATTGGGTCGTACGACCTCGGCATGATTTGTGCATGCATGTATTGCTTGCCTTGAGATTTATAGATGTTGATATTATTGTTCTCCCTGGCTTGATATAAATGTATAAATGATGAAAATGAATTTGGAAATTTCCTATTAATAAAAGAATTGCTTACTTGCTTCATGCTATTGAGTTACAACCATCTTTATGAAAATTCTCGATTTACTATATTATTGGTATATTATTATTGGACCACTAGTAAGTGTCGAAGTCTACCTCTCGTCTCTACTTCTTCGAGACTAGATGGGATACTTACTGGGTACACGTTGTTTTCGTACTCATGCTACACTTGTTGTGCATTTTTATTGCACATGTACATGTACGTCTAGTGGCCTCGTTGGGCACAGCGACATGGTTGACACGGAGACTTAGGTGCGCTATATCTCTCAAGACGATCCGCAGCCAGCAGAGTCTCTTTCAGAGTATAGTAGTTCTTTTCTGTCCAATTGTATTTCGGACAGTTATCGTATTGTACTTTATTTCCTAGAAATTACTCATGCACTCATAACACCAGGTTCTGGGATGATTATGGGGTATTTTGTATTAATTTCTAAACATTTTTATTTATTTTATAATGATTATCTTTTACTAGTAAAATTGAAGAAAATCATAATTTTTAAAATTATTAAAATGAGAATTTAATTAAGTATTTATGGTTGGCTTGTCTGATAGCGGCGTCCAGCGCCATCAAGACCCTTAATGGATTTTGGGTCGTGACAACATGGTATCAGAGCATTAGGATCCCTTAGGTCTCACGAGTCATGAGCGAGTCTAGTAGAGCCTTGCGGATCGGTACAGAGACGTCTGTACTTATCTTCGAGAGGCTACAAGGCTGTTAGGAGCACTTTCCTTCTTGATTCCTCATCGTGCGGTTTGATTCTTTTGAGGCTATCAACCTTTATTTACTTCCCATTCAATCTTATGCGACGTGAAGCGATGGTTCTAAATCAGGAATCGAGGAATTGTAATGGTACTGCAGGTGTGGTGCGTGATGTTTCCTCCTGCATATTTGACGGGGCAGCGAAGGATGAGGAAGGGCATGTGGGAAGTATCTTGTGGTGATTTAACTCCTAGAAGACTAAGTGTGGGAAAGGTGAGTCCAGTAGTTGCCTAAAGGAGTGAGTTTGACCAAAGTGGGAGAGTGGCAGAGTAGCATATGGGTTTAGTGGCAGGATAACTGCATACCCTGAGGAAAGGTTTAGAGTGATTTGGGAATTTTAGTGGACGGTGATTGGGTCCGTGGGCTTAATTTGAAATATTGGCTATTATACGGCGGGAGAATGGATGCAACAGAAAGGGAGTTGCTTGATACGAATAAGGATGCAATATAACTTTGAATTAGAATATATTGTTGTGCATTTAGTTGATATCCACAAGAAGTGAACAGACTAGTACAGTTGGTGAATGAGCACTTGATCAGGATGGGTTATTGATGTCATAGTGATTGTACCCCTTGCAGCGACATTGGAAGATGTCGCCGTGTAATTTCCACATGTGAGTTATCTCCTGTGAGTAGGTCAGCGGTCGCGTGGTTGGCGAAGCTCCTGCAAAGGATTTTACTGACTATCTAGTAAGAGGTCGAATATGCGAATGTTGCTAGAGATTCAAAGTGTTCATTAAACACTAACAGAAGGATTTCGAGGAATCTGGCGATTTGATTGCGCAAGGTCATGTCAATAAGAGATAAAGAATCTTGGTGGGTTCTAGATTTGTGTAATAGTGGCTTCAAGCTAAGTGGGAGAGTCCCACCGCCTATGATTGGGTTGCATGGTTATCTACTTGTGAGGTTCGGGTTATCGGTGTATTGGTGAGTTATTACAGCTAAGGGAAAAGAACATAAGTGGTAATTTGAGCAAAGGAATTGATAAATGTGTGTTATAGTTGGCCTTATTGACTCATGTTTAGGCTTTGGGAAGATTCATGATTTATGCTTCGTATAGAGGTGATTTATAAGGGAAGTGATTCAGACGGGTGCTTCATTGAGATGGTTGTTCATATGCCAGCGGAGCCTTGGAGTTGATTATATTCGGGACCAAGCCAGAATGGGTGACTCTCAACAGTTGTCCTAGTGAACTCAAAGGTTAAAAATACGGTGCCTAAGGATTCAAGCCCGAAGTATGGTTAAGAATCAAACTTTTGTAGAAGATTATGATAAGAGGCTCGAAATGTTCTATGATATTTTTGACTTCGGATTTATCCTAAGGATTCAAGCCCGGAGTATGCCTAAGTGTAGCATTGGGAGGAAAATAAGAAAAAGACTTCGGATTTGTAGAGGAATTATCAGAATGGGTGTATCAGTTGAAGATGCAAATGTGCGTGTAAGGAGGGTATGAAACGGTTTATGGGTTTGGAGACAATGTGGTCTCGTAGAATGGGGTCACTCAAGATAAGTGCGGATTTAGGTTGGTGATGTAAGGAATGGAGCTATTATTATCTCTAAGGCAAGTTATGGATGATTAGAAGAAGTTAGATTGGTTAGCCATGGTTGAATTGGCATAATGGTGGTGGTGATCAGTTCCTTCAGCGTGATTACGTTATGCATGTGATTTGTGGCGGTACGTGCGAGGCTTGATGGACGCCGTAATTGATTTTATTTGGAAGTATTCAAGTACTATGGCCTTGTTATGTGTAGGTGGATACCGGAAGGGTCATGGTAGTTTAGACCACTACTTGAGGATTTAAATGTTCTGCGGTTATGAGAATTCACTCGCGTGTTTCTATGGTTCTCTTGGAATGAGTTAAGTAAAAAGTTTCTATGTGATGAAGTGTTTACCCTAATAGTGGTTCAAGAGTTATGATGAAATTCTTCTATTATCGCATATTGGCTTGTTTGGTGCAGTGAGCGGTGTGAGGATCAAGGTTGCGGTTCGGTGTTTGACGAGGATGTCACGAGCTCGGATGAGCAAGAATGGGATTTGGATATTTGGAGTAAGCTGGTATTGTCTTCAGCGTCACCTGAGATCGACATTTTGTGTCGGAGGCTTTGCATATTAGTTACGGATTCTTGATATGCTTTACAATATTAGTGTGACCGGTGGTATGGATGTGCAGACTAGTTATCTAGTGCGGAAAGTCATAGGAGTGTACCTCACGGGAAGATTGTATAAGTGTGACATGTAGTCACTTGATTGATTAAAGATTTAATCCAAGTGTGAAGATTGTGGTAGTATCACTAATTTGAGAATTTATGCCTGGAAGGCACTCGGTTTATTAGGCTGTGGACTATGGAGATTTGCTCCGGATATGAGGGTTGTTCTTGTGAGTCATGGGAAAAATGGGGTTATAAGGACCCTTGAAAGGTTATTAGCCTTGTACGGTGCGGTCAGAATCGGCTCGAGGTCGATGGGTATATTTAAATATGAATATGGGCTCTATATCAGGCCAGATGTGTTCATTTTAGCATAGCACTCCTTATGGAGGAGTATTCGGATATTGGATGTTATCTCATCGTCGGCTATTTCATATCATACTATAGTGTGTCATGTGAGTTGTGAAATGACTTGATAATTCTCTTATGTGTTGAGGTTTCGCGTAGCGATGGTGTTATGTGAGTAGGATGGCTCTTGAGATTCAAATCATATATCGCACCTCAGTTGTGCTTGAGTTTTGTAGCGTATGGCGCTATCTATCTCCCCAAGGGTGGTATTATGCACTTAGCGTGCTTGTGGCCGATATTCGGTATTTTTGTAGTAATGAGCACTCTAGCTCGGTATGTATCTCCTTATATAGATTTTATGTGTTGATCGAGTCTCATGCCGCCACGGGTATGTTGATGGGATCGGGTTGCACGCCTCAACAGTGTGATGTTGACTGCAGTCCCCTACATTCTATTTTGTGTGTTTTGTTTCCCATTTTTCTGAGGGAGGTTTATAACACTTTTTCGGTCGTCTAATTAGTTGTGTGAGTTGAGTAGTCCCTTCTAGAGTTCGTCTTCCTTATGTATCATGTTCAAGTCTGTAGCCTATTGGTACATTGTGGCATCATGTGAGACTTTTTGTCATGTCTGGGGTAGCTTATCGCCTGAGCAGCTCGTACTAGGTGAGACGAGATTATTGGATCTAGGATCAGTGCGATCTGATTATATGAAGCATATTAAAGATCAAATGCCATTATTTGGTTCAGAATGAGGTAATGGTTCTTGTTAGGAGTATAGACTCAATGAGTTGTCGACTCGGCAGTTGATTATGAATTTCTACATATCTCTTCCGTCATGGAGGCATTGCGAGAGTTGGAACAAGACTTATATATGTAATGGGGTGAATTGTGAGCATCAGATTCGGGTATGTCAGCTATTATGATCAGAGAGTGTTATTATGGTCTTGTAAATGATGTGGTGCATGGTGTGAATTCAGCAAGGGTGTGCAGTCATGTTCTGGTACAGTGTGTGGTGATTGATACGGCATTCACATGTTGGAAATAGGCCTGACAGAGAATTCTAGATGTTGGAACTCGGCTCTAAGGCTAATTTGCCTAAATGAAAGAGGATATCTTCAGATTTGATTTGATCAAGCTAATGCGCTCAACTGAGTTGTGGTAGCATGGGTAGGTGCACAAGGTGTTTCACTGTGATTTCAGACAACTCCATCACAGTTCTCAGCACGTTCGAGGACGAATGTATGTTTAAGTAGGAGAGAATGTAATGACCCGACCGGTCGTTTTGAGCTCTAGCGTGTTGCTCAGCGGTTTGAGGCCCTGAGTAGCTTCACTTCAGGTATTATGACTTGCATGCATGGTCGGAATTGAATTTTGAGAAGTTCGGAGTTGATTCGGAAAGAAAATTCTCATTTCAGTAGCTTTAAGTTGAAAGAATTGACTAAAGTGTGATTTTTGAGTAAACGACCTCGGAATCGGGATTTGAAGGTTCCAACAGGTCCGTATGATGATTTTGAACTTGGGCGTATGTCTGGATCGGATTTTGGATGACTCGGGAGCGTTTTGGCGCCTATTGTGGAAGTTAGCATTTTGGAAGAATTTCATATATTTGGGTTGAAGTGCATTTCAATGTTATCAATGTCTGTTTGGGATTCTGAGTCTGGGAACAGCTCTGTATAGTGATTCTGGTGTTGGGAGCGTGTACATAAGTGGATTCAGAGGTCCGTAGGTCATTTCGGGGTCATTTGGCAAAAGTTATAAATTTGAAGGTTTTTGAGAAGTTTGACCGAGAGTGGACTTTTTGATATCGAGGTCGGATTCTAATTTTGAAAGTTGGAGTAGGTCCGTAATGTCGAATGTGATTTGTGTGCAAAATTTGATGTCAATCGGACGTGATTTGATAGGTTTTGGCCTCGAATGTAGAAATTGGAATTTCTTAGTTTCATTAGACTCGAATTGGGGTGTGATTAGTGTTTTTAGTATTGTTTGATGTGATTTGAGGCCTCAACTAAGTCCGTGATACGTTTTGAGACTTGTTGGTATGTTCGGACGAGGTCCCGAGGGGCTCGGCTGAGTTTCGAGGTGGTTTCAGACCATTTCTAGGCCATTTTTAGCTACTAGTTTTTGGTTACAGAAGTATGCTACGCGATCGCGGGGAATTGGTCGCGATCGTGGTGAGTAAAGTGGGAGAAAATGGCCATGATTCACGATCGCGGAAGGCCTTTCGCAATCGCGTAGAGGAAAGTTTCTGCTGCACTAACCCGAATTTGGAAGCTTGTATCTCGCAACCTATAAGGCATTTGGGGATGATCCAAAAATAAAAGTTGTAACCCTTTGTGTCTAGTTTTCAGAAAATTAAACCATTTGGCATTTGGAGTTGTGACAAAAAGTTATGAGTAGTACACTACAGCCTATCCGGGAAGAGTTTGGAAATCGCGAAGAAGAAATTTATGTTGCACAGGGCTGAGTTTAGAAGCTTATATCTTGTAATATATAATTAACTGGGAGATGAGCAAAGCGTAAGAGTTGTTGTCCTTGGAGTGTAATTTTCAAAAAGTTAAACCATTCGCAATTTGGAGTTTTGTACAAAAAGTTATGGCCATTATACTAGAGACTGTCTGGAAGAGCTGGGCATTTGTTCTTCGTGATCGCATAGTATTTTCCGCGATTGCGAAGGACATATTTTGGGATGAGAAATGTTGTGCTTCGCAATTGCGAAGCATTTTCCGTGATCGCGAAGAGTAAATACCTAGGCAGAAGCTATATTTCGAGGTTTCAGCCATATTTAACATATTTGGAGCTATGGAGCTCAGATTGAAGCGATTTTTGAGGCAATTTTCACCATATGGATTGGGGTAAGTGTTCTATATCCGAAAGTAATTATACTTCATGATTCTATGGTTATATTGATCATTTATTTCGAATTTAAATGGAAGAAATCTGGATTTTTGCAAAACTTTTCAAGAACGAAAATTCAAGATTTAGAGGCCAAGTTGTTATCGGAATTTGATAAACTTGGTATGGTTGAAATAGTATCGGAATGGGTTG
Organism: Nicotiana sylvestris; assembly: GCF_000393655.2. NCBI lineage: Eukaryota > Viridiplantae > Streptophyta > Magnoliopsida > Solanales > Solanaceae > Nicotiana > Nicotiana sylvestris. The sequence continues at coordinate 102,621,717 of NC_091059.1, forward strand.
CCGGATTTTGTGAGTTTTTTTTAGAATCCGGGCACGTGGGCCCGAGGGAGATTTTGTCAACTTTTCGAACGAAGTTAGGAATTTGTCTAAATTGAATTGTTGTGAGTATTAGAGCATATATTTATGAATTTTCTCATTTGTTGGCTAGTTTTGGAGAGTTGTGCATCAATTTGAGTCATCGGAAGGGTTTGGAAGCCGGTTTTGGAACTTTGGAGCGAGGTGAGTCTCCTTTCTAACCTTGTAAGAGGTAATTGTCCTCATAGGTGAATTAATTGGATATGTGCTTCTATGTGTGGGGGCTAAATACATACGAAGTGACGAGAGTCCGTGCGTAGCTACTATTATGCTTAAGTCCGGGTAGTCTAGGACCAATAAGCATGCTTTACTTGTAATAATTGTAACCTTATGACAGTTTAAATTGCTTTAATTGCATCGAAGTGGTAAATAATTTTCTAAAGGAGTTGAACTTCGTTTTCTCGACTTGTAAAAGAGAAATTGACACTTCCTTGAATAATTTTCTCCTTGATGAAGTTTTGATTGACTGTTTGAATGTGTGTTTCTATGTGTACCTGCGTCGCATGTATAATTTGTGAGAGGGGTGATTTTTTATTTATGTTTGATCGCGTATCATGTATGATTCGCGAGAGGGGTAATAGATGCATCTATGGTTCGCGCCATTCGACTCTCTGACAGTGTACAGTTTAAATATTTGTCGGATCGGGCTGTACGACCTCGACATGATTTGCGAAGGCTTGTATTGCTTGCCTTGAGATTTATAGATATTGATATTTTTGTTCTCCCTGACTTGAGATAAATGTATAAATGATAAAAATGAATTTGAAAATTTCCTATTAATAAAAGAATTGCTTACTTGCTTCATGCTATTGAGTTACAGCCATCTTTATAAAAATTCTCGATTTACTATATTATTGGTATATTATTATTGGACCACTAGTAAGTGTTGAAGTTGACCTTTCGTCTGTACTTCTTCGAGATTAGACGGGATACCTGGGTACACGTTGTTTTCGTACTCATGCTACAGTTGTTGTGCATTTTTGTTGCACAGGTACATGTATGTCTAGTGGCCTCATTGGGCGCAGCGGCATAGTTGACACGAAGACTTAGGTGAGCTATATCTCTCGAGACGACCCACAGCCAGCAGAGTCTCTTTCAGAGTATAGTAGTTCTTTTCTGTCCAATTGTATTCCGGGCAGTTATCGTATTGTACTTTATTTCCTAAAAATTGCTCATTCACTCATGACACTGGGTTTTGTGATGATTATGGGGTATTGTATTAATATCTAAACATTTTTATTTATTTTGTAATGATTATCTTTTACTAGTAAAATTGAAGAAAATTATAGTTTTTAAAATTATTAAAATTAGAATTTAATGAAGCATTTATGGTTGGCTTGCTTGACAGTAGCGTCCGGCGCCATCACAACCCTTAGTGGATTTTGGGTCGTGACAAATTATGTATTTATTTATGAAGGAGTAAAAATTTAAATTACTATAATTTAATTTATTGATTATTATTTACTTTTAGAAAGGTAATTGTGTATAGTTGATAATATTCTTAAAATATTTATTATTTATTTAAAAGTTAAGATATTATATTTGATTTGTATCTCACAATAATTTTAACACCATTGCATTATTTATACTTGCAAAAGCGTGTTAGATATTTTATTTTTTATGAGTTTCTTTTAATCTTTTTAAACTTTTAATGTACTTTCTATAGTTCTCATTATTATACTATTTTGTAAATTTAAAAATTAAAATGTTACATCTAGTCAATAATATTACTAGTACTTTATAAAAGTTGAATTTAAAAATGAAGTAAATAAAATTGAAACAATCTATAAAAGGAGACCAAAAGTCAACGAATTGGTAAGACTCTGTGATGACCCAAAAGGTATCACTTGTTTTAGAAATACATTCTATGTTCCGAGGCCTTAAAACTTCCTTTTTCCCTCACTTCGATTTGTGTGTGCAGTCCGAACATGTATCTGGAAAGCCATTATGTGAAAAACTATGAAAATGGTGAATTTTGCTTTAAAATGAATTTAAGTTGACTTCGGTCAACATTTTGGGTAAACAGACCCGACCCGTGATTTGACGGTCCCGGAGGAATGAAATTTTTAAAAAAATTATTTTCTAGAATATATATGAGTTTTTGAAAATGGAATATGTTTGAATTTAATGGTATCGGGCCCGTATTTTGGTTTCGAAGCCCGGTACAGGTCTTATATGTGATTTAAATTGAGCCTATGAAATTGGTAAGAAACGGGGGTCATATGACGTGATTCGGAACCTTAGTTGTAAAATTTGAAACTTTGAAAGTTCTTGAGATTTTCTTTGATTTTGATGCTAAATTCGTAGTTGTTGATGTTATTTTGATGATTGATTGCCCGAGCAAGTCCGTATGATGTTTTTAGGCTAGTGTGCATGTTTGGTTTGGAGCCCCGAGGGCTCGGGTGAGTTTTGGATAGGCCACAGAGTGAAATTTGAACTTAGAAAATTGCTGGTATGTTGCAGGTCTACAGGCTTCGCAAATGCAAATCCTGGCTCGCAAATGCGAGCCCACAAATGCAAAGCTTTATCGCAAATGCGAAGATGAACTGGGTTGCCTTAGGTCGCAAATGCGACGAATTCATCGCAAATGCGAAAGGTCCCTCGCAAATGCGAAGTGGACCGGATTCCTTCAGTGTCGCAAATGCGACAAAATCTTCGCATTTGCGAAGTTAGAAGGTTCTGAAGGGTTCGCAATTACGACATCTGCGACCTGCAAATTCATAACTTAGCCGAAAATCTTTTATTTTTCAAACTTTTTCAAAACCTAAACATCCTTGGGCGATTTTTCAAAGACAAGTACTCTTCCAAATCAATTGTAAATCACTTCTAACTCATGTTCACTAATCTTAACATCTTCTCACATGATTTAAACTCAAATCAAGGGTTTTCATGGGGGAAATTGGGTGTTTTGGGTAGAACCTAAGTTTTTCAAATTTTAGGGATTTGGACCCCGATTTGAGGTCCGATTTCAAAACAAATTATATATTTGGGTTCGTGGGTGAATGGGTAATCGGATTTTGGTTCGAACCTCGGGTTTTGACCATGTGGGCCTGGGGTTGATTTTTGACTTTTTGAGAAAAACTTTAGAAAACCTATTTTCATGCATTATAATTAATTCATTTAGCATTTATTGATATAGTTAAGTAACTTGTGGCTAGATACAAGCGAATTGGTGGTGGAATCAAGAGGTAAAGTGATAGTTGAGGCTTGAATTGTGTTCGCGGCATCGAAGTAAGTGTTTGGTCTAACCTTAGCTTGAGGGATTAGGAGTTGTGTCCTATTTACTATGTATTGGTTGTTGAGTACGATGTATAGGCATGGTGACGAGTATCTATACGTTGGTGTCAAGCATGCCCGTGAGTCTTATACTATGATTAATGTAACTCCGTTTGTATTGTTCATGTCTTATGTGATGATTTCTATTGTTGAGCAAGGCTTGTGGAAGTAATATTGGTATTTGAACATTGAAGAGCATTGGCTCAAGTTGTAAAATGATTTGTGGAAGTATAATTGGCAATTGAACCTTATAGAGCATTGGCTCAAATTGTGAATTGAGTTGTGAAGTAAATGTGAAAAGGAAAAGAGGATTATGATATTGTCTTCCTTGCCGGGGTGTTATTGTTTGATATTGTTTCCCTTGCCGGGATATGATTGTTGTACTATTGTTCCCTTGCCGGGATTTAATTGTGAATTTGTTGATTCCCTTGCCTTTATTTCTTGTGATTGTTGTTTGGGTGAGGAAGAGTGTTAAAGCACGAAGGGTGATGTCGTGCATTGTTTTGGTGAGAGAGTGTTAAAGCACGAAGTGTGATGCCGTGTATGATATTTGTGAGAGAGTGTTAATGCACGAAGGCTGATGTCGTGCCGCACGGTGTACCATTATGTGCCTTTATATGAGTGATAATGCACGAAGGATCATTCCGTGTCATAATTATGTGAGGTAAAAGCACGAAGGGTGATACCGTGTCATTTATATTGATTTTACGGTGAGGATGAGAGTAAAAGCACGAAGGGTGATGCCATACACTTGTCTTTGATTTCCTGACTTTTATTGATAATTGGGTTATGGTGTTCTTTACATTTAACTGTTGTTTTCCATTGTTACTGGTTATTTTCCCGCAACATGATTTCCCCTTCCTATCTTTAATTGTAAGGTTTTGCTTTTATTTTCTGATGTATATGATTTAACTGCACAGGTTTATTTGGTAGTCTGGTTCTAGCCTCGTCACTACTTCGCCGAGGTTAGATAGACACTTACCAGCACATGGGGTCGGTTGTGCTGATACTACACTCTGCACTGTGTGCAGATTCTGGTACTGGAGCATACGTACCGTAGCTTTGGGTTGCTGCTTTTAGTCCATTTAGAGATCCGAGGTAGTCCTGCAGGCATCCACAAACCTTGGTGTCTCCTTCTATCCTTTCATTCTGTTTCATTTATGTATTTCAGAGACAGTGTTGTAATAAATCTTTCGGACCTTGTTTGTAGAACTCCTAGATAGTCTGTAAAATTGTGACACCAGTCTTGGGTAGTTTATGTATGGATTGGTACTGGCATATTTATTAAAATATTACATTTCAGACTTTCGCTTATTAAATTCCGCTGTTTATATAATGTTGGTTCTTAATTGTTAAAGGATTAAAATTGGGAAAAAGGTAAATTATTCAAACGGTTGGCTTGCCTAGCTTTTACTAGTAGGCGCTATAATGACCCCCGAGGGTGGGAATCTGGGTCGTGACAGACCCCCAAACGGCCAAAGACCTAAGATGTTGGGGATTCTCAAAGGCTCAATATTTTAGCAAACCCATTCTAATTTTAGTCAATTTTGATTTCTACCTAGGCAATATATTCCTCCTCTACAAATTGTGGTTCCGAAGAAAGCTATGTATGGAGAGTATGGGAGATTTAGAAAGAAATAATTTTGGCGGTAAGAATTTTTGGCTTCCCTCCTCCTAGTTCTAAAATTACAGTTTCCTTTATTAGTCAGAATTCTTCAGACAACCTAATTTTGCATTACGCTTTGGCAATTTAATTGGAGATTTAAGAAAACGGGGAAAGAGAGTCAAGCTATTGGAAGAACATTGATATAGGGTTCAGCTCTTGTTGAGGCTTTTGCAGGTTCGTATCTTTCTTCTGTTTAATTTAATACTATAAAAATCTTATTCTTTGTACTTTGATAGTTAAAAGAAAGTATTTTTGTGTTTTGAAGTGCTTACTAGATTTTCTACTTTTCTAGTTATTTAGGCTCTTTTAAGTTTATTTGCGGAGTATATTTGAAGTTCTAAGTTTATTTAAGTTTATTTGCAGAGTATATTTGAAGCTCATTTAAGTATATTTGCAGACTCTTTACACTATCGTAAATATTATCTGAAGTTCTAAAATGTATCTACTGATGGTGTAAAACATATTCACACTAGATTAAATTCAAGAAGAATTACTTAACTTGATTCTTTGGTGCTATATGTATAGGTTATATTCTTACTGGATAAGAGTTGTATAAACATATTGAATAGGAACGATCCTTTATATGAGATCGGAGCCAAAGAGTTTATTAAGTTTGCGTCATTGGATGGGCCTAATGCATCTGAAATCTTGTGTCCATGTCAAAAGTGTCGTAATATGAAATTTGTCTCAAAAGATTTGATTGTCGAACATATAGTGGTTGATGGGTTTCTAACTAGTTACACTACTTGGATTTTTCATGGTGAGATATCATATTCATCAATGTCTACTAATCAGTCAGATAAAGGTGATGAAAGACACGCCTTAGTACATGATGCTTTTGGAGTTCCTCCTACTAGTGACTTTGTTGATATGGACACTAGTGGTGATGGATTTGGTGGGTCAAATCAACATAGGAAGGGGTTTGATAAGAAGATTGAAACATTTTTTAACTTACTAAAAGAAGCTGAGTGTGAATTATACCCTGGAAGCAAATATTCACTACTTCTTTTTCTTGTTCATCTATGTGATGACCCGGCCATTTGTCTCATGAGTTACCACTCTGTTTCCCCCATTTATGCTTCTAATTGCTTTGTATGATGGTTATATATGTGATCGGGTTGATTGGTTAGGGTTCGGAAAGGATTTGATAAGGTTTGAGACACTTAGTCTCTTTTAAGAAAGGATAAGTTGGAAAAGTTAACCGGATGTTGACTTATGTATTAGAGGGCTCGTATGTGAGTTCTGACGGTTCAGTTATCTTTGGGAGATGATTTGGGACTTACGAGTGTGATCGGAATGGTTTTGGAGGTACGGAGTAGGTTTAGGCTTGAATCGGCGAAGTTGAGATTTTGGCGATTTTCGGTTGGTAGGAGAGATTTTGACATATGGGTCGGAATGGAATTCCGAGAGTTGTCGTAGTTCTGTTGGGTCATCTGGGATGTGTGTGCAAATTTTTAGGTCATTCGAACGTAGTTTGGTTGGATTTTTTATCAAAAGTGGAATTTGGAAAATTTTAGAAAGTTTGGCTTGAATCCGATGTGTTTTGGGTGATTTAATGTTGTTTGAAGTGATTTGATGATCGGAACAAGTTTGGATAGGGTATTAGGATATTTTTGTGCTTTTGGTTGAGGTCCCGGGAGCCTCGGGGTGATTTCGGATGGTTACCAGAGAAGTTGGATTTTGTTGCAGCTGCTGAATTTGCTGCTTCTGATATTTTCGCACCTGCAGATTGGTGACCGCAGGTGTGGTGCCGTACGTGCGGGAGAGGAGCCGCAAAAGCGGATTTTTGAGGATTTGCCAGGAACAAATGCGGTGTGGGACCTGCAGAGTCGCAGGTGCGGAAGGCTTAGCGCAGAAGCAGCAGTGGGATTTTAAGTGAAGGACCGCAAAAGCGGCGGTTTGGCCGCATATGCAGTACTGCAGAAGCGGTTAAACGATCGCAGATGTGAAAATCCCTGGCCAGAAGGTATATATGTCTTCTTCACGAAATTTTGCTAAGTTCATCATTTTTTAAGACGGGAAAGAGGCTAATGCATAAGATTTCAAGGGGAATCAAAGGATATCAGTTGAGTAAGTTCCCTAAGCTTATTTATTTGGGTTTAAGGTCATTTTTCCATTGTTTAATTGTGACGACCCGGTCAGTCATCCCATGAGTTACTGCTCCATTTCCCCTATTTTGCTTCTTTATGCTTCGTTATCCGTGTTTCGTGGTATCGGGTTGGTCGGATCGAATCCGGAAAGGATTTGGCAAGGTTTGAGACACTTAGTCTCTTTAGAGTGAGTTTAAGTTGGAAAAGTCGATCGGATGTTGACTTATGTGTTAGAGGGCTCGGATGTGAGTTCTGATGGTTCGACTAGCTTCGGGAGGTGATTTGTGGCTTAGGATCATGGTCGGTTAAATTTTGGAGGTTCGTAGTAGATTTATGCTTGAATTGGTGAAGTTGATATTTTGGCGATTTTCGGTTGATAGGTGAGATTTTGATATAGGGATCAGAATGGAATTCAGAGAGTTGCAGTAGTTCTGTTGTGTCATTTGGGATGTGTGTGCAAAATTTCAGGTCATTCGAACGTGGTTTGGTTGGGTTTTTGATCGAAAGCGTTATTTGGAAGATTTTAGAAAGTTTGGCTTGAATCCAATGTGTTTTGGGTGATTTAATGTTGTTTGAGGTGTTTTGATGATTGGAACAAGTTTGCTTAAGGTATTGGGATATGTTTGTGCTTTTGGTTGAGGTCCTGGGGGCCTCGGGGTAATTTCGGATGGTTAACGGAGAAGTTGGATTTTTGTTGCAGCTGCTGAATTTGCTGCTTCTGATATTTTCGCACCTGCGGATTGGGACTACGGGTGTGGCGCCGCATGTACGAGACAGTGGCCGTAGAAGCGGATTATGGGTATTTGTTAGGGACCGCAGAAGCGGCAAAGAGGACCGCATCTGCGAGTCGCAGATGCGGAAGGATGATCGCAAATGCGGATATGGCCGGTTAAGTGATTTCCGCAGAAGCGGAATAATGACCGCAAATGCGGTACCGCATGTGCAGTTGAAGGACTGCAGATGTGCAAAGGCCTGGGCAAAACATATAAGTTATTTCAATTTGCGAAATTGAGCTATTTCACCATTTTTGACTTCGGCTTGGGAGCTTTTTGGGCGATTTGAAAGAGGGAATTCAAAGAGACTTCGTTGAGGTAAGGGATTTGGACTTAAAACTCATTCCTATGCTATTATTCCATGGATTATAGCTAGAAATTAAGGAAATCAAGGGTGAAATTTGGGGAAACTAGGGCTTGGGAACTTAGGCCTTTAATTGAGGATTTGAAGGACCATTTGGGGTCAGATTTGAGAACTTTTTATATGTATGCACTCGTGGGGAGATAAAGAATCTATTGATGTAAAAATTATTGAATTTCGAGACGTGGGCCCAGGGGTCAGGTTTTAGTAATTTCGGAATTTGTGCCCTTTATTGATTGTTTTCGCTTGGGCTTCGTTCCCTTAGCATATTTTGACGTTCTCGTTCTGATTTTGGATAGATTCGACGCGTGTGGAGGCCGATTTGAGGGGCAAAGACATCGCGAGTTAGAGATTTGACCGGTTCGAGGTGAGTAATGATTGTAAATGATGTTCTGAGGGTTTGAAACCCCGGATTGCACATCGTGGTGCTATATTGAGGTGAGGCACATGCTTGATGACGAGCGTGGGGTCGTGCACTATTGGGGATCGCGACTTGATCCGTCCCGATTGATAATTTTACCGTGTATTTGATTGAAAACTATATGCTATCATTATTGTTCGGGCTGAATGCCATATTTGGGCCTAGTGCAAACTATTTAAACCCTTCGGGGATTTTTACTGGTATTTCCTCACTGTTTTGACTTTATACTTGAACTCAGTCATGTTATATTTTACTATTTTCGTACTCAACCATGTTTACTCGATTTTAAACACTTACATGATCTTTTAAATGATATTTTTGGGCTGAGCAACATGTTTTACTACTGCCCGAGTGGCTTGTGAGGATTTTTGACTGAGTAAGGCCGAGGGCCTATGTTGTGAGGAAATATGTGATACCGATTATGAGGCTGAGGGCTTGAGATATGTATGCCACGAGGTGGCTTGATTGATATGAGGCCGAGGGCCTAGTGATGATTCCACGAGGTGGCTTGATATTGCGCTTGGGCCATAAGGGGCTCCTCCAGGAGTCTGCACACCTCCAGTGAGCGCGGGTACCCATTGTGATGTGAGATTGAGCACGAGGGGCTGTTATTGTTCTGAGATGTTGCCCAAGGGACGGATGTAGTGATACTGCGCCCGAGGGGCGAACTTCTATTTGGTTGTTTTATCTTAATTACTTGTTTACTTGTTGAAAGAGGATTTTACTTGACTTTCCACTGTTTTAGTGCTATTAAATGGTTTTACTGCTTCATTATAGAATGCCTTGTGCCTTACGTGTTTTCTTACTTTCAGTCGTTATTTACATTTGTTACTCACTGAGTTGGAGTACTCACTTTACTCCCTGCACCCCTGTGTGCAGATTCAGACATAGCTGGTACCGCTCCCGAGTGCTGATCCCTCCAGTTTCAGGCGAGCGTACGGAGACTACGAGGTAGTTGTTAACGTCCGCAGCCCCGTGTCTCTACTCTTTTATCATTTCTATTTCCCTTCAAACATTTGTACTAGTTTATGGATTTAGCAGACTTATATTATGGCCTATAGATGCTCATGACGTGTGACACCCGGTTTAGGGTTGTGTCTAATGTATTTCCGTATTTTATCGACATTTTCCGCTATTTAGTACTTTTAAATCATTGTTAGACTATTTTTATGTTGATTAACTGTTTTAAAAAGTGAACTGGATTTAACTGGCTGGTCCTATCTTCACGAGAGGCACCATCACGATCGGGTTCGGGGTTAGGGTCGTGACATTAATCATGGTTTTAGTGGAGATTGAGGAAGAAAAATTAGGGATTAGGGCTTGAGTTTAAGAGGCCTTTAAATGGGGAATTGAGAGGTCATTTGGAATCCGATTTCAGTGTTCTTGATATGTATACACTCGTGGGAGTATAAGAATTCCGTTGACGTAAAAATTATCGAATTCTGAGACGTAGGCATGGTGGTCGAGTTTTGGTAATTTCGGAATTTGTGTCATTTATTGATTATTTTTGCTTGGGGTTCATTCCCTTGGCATATTTTGATGTCCTCGTTCTAATTTTGGTTAGATTCGATATGAGTGGAGGTCGATTCGAGGGTCAAAGGCATCGCGGAGTAGTCTTTTCACCGGTTTGAGTTAAGTAACCATTGTAAATCTAGAACTGAGGGTACAAACCCCGATATTTGACTTGTTTTGATAAATGCGGTGATGCACATTCTAGGTGACGAGCGTGTGGGCATGCACCGGTAGGGATTGTGACTTGGTCGTCCCGTAGCGACTATTAAGCTGCGTAATTGATTTGGAACCTTATGATATTCCATAATTTAGCTATTTATACTATATTATGGGTTGTATATCGTGTTTGGGGCCTTATGTCGACCTGTTAAGACCCTTAGGGGTATTTTTACTGTTTTTCCTCACTTTACTTGCTGAAAGCATATCCTCAGTCATGTTTTACCTATTTAAATATTTAAAATTGGTTTTATCACCCCACTTCTAATTGTGAGCACTGTTTAGGCTGAGTTCCCTAATTTCTATTGTTGTGCCCGAGAGGCTGTGAGGTTAATGACTGAGTGAGATTGAGAACCTAATAGTGAGGATATTATATGTATATATTATGGATCGGGTTGTACACCGCAACAATACTTATATGGATCGGGCTGCACGCCGCGTCGATATATATACTGGATCGGGTTGCACGCCGCAACGATATATATATTAGATCGGGCTGCGCGCCGCAGCGATATGACGCTTGGGCTGTAGGAGCCCCTCTGGAGTGTGCACACCCCTAGTGAGCGTAGTCGACTATAAATTATGGATCGGGCTGCACGCCGCAGCGGTTACTTTGATTTATATTATTATGAGATATTAAGGAGTCGAGTGCTGAGAGTGAGTACTAAATGACGAGAGTTGAGTCACGAGTGATTGAGAGGTTGCCCGAGGGGCCATATTCTGAGTGATTCATTGCCCGAAGGGCCCTGTTATGATGTTTTCACTTATTTCACTCTCTTTTTAAGTAAGCCTCGGTTGGATATATTGCTAAGTATCTGATTTCAAATGTTTTAAACTGGAAATGTTGATTTTATGACGAAACTGATTTTAAACTGTAAAGTTGATCTGTTATTCTGTTGATTATTCAGTTATATATTTTTGAACTGCTCGTCACTACTTTCAGACCTTATTTATCTTAGTTACTTACTGAGTTGGTGTACTCACGTAACTCCATGTACCTTGTATGCAAATCCAGATGCCCAAGCTGCCGAGTGAGGGCCTTCAGCTGATTCAGCGTTTGCCAAAGATTTTCAAGTAGCTGCATGGCGTCCGCAACCCTGTTTTCTCCTCCCTATCTTGTTATTTTTCCACTTTTTTTAGGTTTGTAATGTAGTAGATGCTCAGACATGTATTATAGGTTCTAGACCCGTGACACCAGATGTCTGGGCTATGTTGTATTATGTTTTTATTGGATTCCGCATTATTTTAGCTGTTTTAAACACTCCTTATGAAAACCGATATTTAATCCTATGTTGGAATAATGATTTTATAAAAGAAATTCGATGTGATTGATGGTTTGGATTGGCTTGCCTAGTAATGTGATAGGCGCCATCACGATCGGGTATTTGGGGTCATGACAGTCTATTGCATCTAAAGTGTCTCAATGTGTGGAGTAACAATTCATTTTCCATGTTGCTTGAGTTGCTAAAAGATGTGTTTCCTGAAGGTAAAGTATTACCCAAGTCCTTTAATGATGCTAAGATAACTATAAAAGATTTAGGACTTGAATATAAAAAAATACATGTATGTCCAAATAATTGTATGATCTACTGAATGAGACAAAAGATAGAATGGATTGTAAGTTTTGCAAAATTCTAAGGTACAAATAGTTTAAAGGTGAATCAAGTAGTAGTATGGAAATCTCAAAAATTCTAGCAAAGATGTTTAGATACTTTCCATTGATACCAATGCTTCAAAGGTTATTCATGTCATCTAAAACATCTACTCAAATGAGATGGCACGCTGAAGGTCGCACAAGAGATGGGGTAATGCGGCACCTTGCTGATAGTATTGCTTGGAAAATTTTTGATAAATTGCATCCAAGTTTTTCTCAAGATCCTAGGAAAGTTAGACTTGGCCTGGCTTCAGATGGATTTAATCCTTTCAAGTCAATGTCTATCTCACATAGCACATGGCCAGTTGTCTTGGTTCTATATAACTTGCCACCATGGTTATGCATGAAGTAACCATATATGATATTGTCAATAATTATTGATAGTCCTCGTGCACCTGGCAATGATATTGATGTCTATCTTCGACCCTTAATTGATGAGTTAAAAGAATTGTGGGTTGGTGTTGATACTTATGATGTATTAAACAACTATATGTTTCAAATGCATGGTTTATTGCTCGGGACAATCAGTGATTTTCCAGTACTAGGTAACTTATCAGGATATGGTGTAAAAACTAGATATGATTGCCCATGTTGTCTCCAAAAACTAAACTTTTGAGATTGAGAAATGGGCGAAGATATTGACCCACAAACAATAGGTTAGGGAAGGAGTGCCAGGAACAGAAATTGACCCACAAACTATGGAAAGTACTGAAGCATTTGACGAAGATTATGATATATCTTAGTTCTTAATATTATCATAGTTATTACTATTTTAGTACAGATGGTTATTGAACAGAGAACAAATTAATATTTCTTATTATGCAATTCAGTCATTTAAATCTCTTGTGCTTACATGTCTTATTGTTTGACTTGGTAGTTAGATATTATTTCATGCTTTTGGATAGTACAAATTAATTTTCAATCTGACACGAATCTAATTTTTGAGCAACTTCGGTGAGATGCAAGAAAAAGGCAAAGAAATTCTAGTCAAGGTGGGCTTTTACCCAATTCTTCAGAGCAACAAGGACAATAAATGGACAGCACAGCGATGCCTGAACCACCTCAAAACTGGCCACAAAATGAAAGACAAGCTATCCGATCTGGTAACTTGTCAATAAATGATTTACATAATATTTGAAAATTTCTCAGGTACTAAAGTTATATCTTATCTTCATTTGATGTAATTTGAAAACTGCTGCAGGGAAGAATATTCGATGTTATTTGAAAACTTTTCCATGAGCAGAACATAATATTCTTGTTGTATTGGTAATGCCATGCATTCTTGTTTGCAAAATTTTAGTGATTACATAAAGCAATGGACATCTATTACCTCTGATAAAACACAGGCAGAAGTAGAGAAAGCAGAAGTTAATGTTCAATAAATGCAGCCTGTCTCATAGGTTCAGAACCAAAATACTAAATCACCTTTTATCCTCAAAAACTACAAACCTAACCCCTCCCTCCTTTCTCTTTGTCATTTTATTTGCATTTCTTTGAACTAAATTTAATACACTACACATAAAACACAATATATAGAAATGATGGGTTATACTATCTCAAATTATTAATCTGACTCCAAATTTATCATGCCATAATCCAAAATTGCTGATTTTTACTAGTTTGAATGCACCTCCCTTTTATCTTTGATTATTTACTGATTCCAATGAGAGTGAAGAACAATCTAAGCGACTAAGGGGTCCCATTATGATGCACTCAGGATGGAGAAATGATGGTGGTAGTTTACATGTTAAGTTGAATGAACATGGCCAATTGGACCAGAAGCATCTAGATTGAGTTCTAAACTTGGTGTCATAGCACGAAATGGTATCCTAGTGCCATTGAATTATAAAGATTGGAGGCTTGAACCAAAGATGTTCAAGGGCATAATATGGGCTCATATTAAGGTTCTTAGTACTAAATAAATTACATACTAAAAGATTTTTATTTTTATATTATTCTTTATAAATAAGTTATGCTAAATATGTGTGTAGGAAAATACTGATGCAACTGATGATATAAGACGCATGTTGATGATATCAGTTGGATCTAAGTAGAAAGAATGGACGCGTAAAGCAAAACGTTGTGGTTATGAACCGTATGGTACTAATATTGAGCGCTTAGCTCATCGTCCAGATAGGATGGAAGAAAATCAATGGCGTTTATTAGTTCATTATTGGAGCTCAAATGCTGCAAAGGTATTCCAGAATATCAAGCATTTTCTTCTGTTGCACCTTAGGCCTATAGCATTCTTGTCACTGGATCTCTGTTTTTTTTAAAAAACTTTTCTTTTTATTTTTTATATAAAAAAAAATTTCGGTGAATTGTGTCTATTCTCTAATATAATATTATATTTAACTTTTGTAGGAAAAGAGCAAGAAGAACAAAGAAAGCCAAAAGAAGTTGACTATGCCACACAAATCAGGAAGAAAAAGTCATTCTCAAATTATAGATAATGTATGACATAATCGTTATCTACTATCTTCAGTTTATGTACTAGTTTTTATTTTCTTGAATACTTTACTACAATTTTTTACTATTCAATACAGATGACAAAGAAGAATAGCATAAAACCAACTCGTATTGAGGTGTTTTAAGAAACACATTCAAGAAAGAATGATCAACCAGTAAATGAGATAGCTGGTGAAGTTATGATAAATTCTCATTCTTTATAAATAAAAAGATACTGTCATTTGCTTACAAAATTTTGTTAACTTATTTTTGCTTTCCGTTCTTTCAAAAAGAAAGAAATGGATGAACTTGCTAAGGTGTATCCTGAGTTAAATGTCCCTGAAAGTACTCCTAATGATGTGTATGCACAAATTATGGGACCAAACACTCATGAGATTGTTCAAACTCTAAGGAAAGGAGCAGCTCCAAGTTTTGTTTATGGCCCAGTATATAAACGATCCAAAGTTGAGCAAAGAGATTTTGATGCAAGGGTTGAGATAGAAGTTCAAAAAGCTACCACAGCTATCCAAGCTGATATGGAGAAAAAGTTGGCAGAAGCAAAAGAAAATATGAAAGCAACAATAGATGATAAAGTAAAGGCAGGGGTCCGAGCATATCTAGAGAGTATGGGTGTTACAATTGGCTCAAATAGTAAATCAATCAGTAATGAACAAGTAAATAATATATGCTCATTCACAAACTTTTTTCACTTAAAGTTAGTATTGCTATATATTTTTCTTTTAATTATAATAATCTCCCTCTTTGTGATAGGTTTTTGATAACTCACTTGAAGATCACCAACAATCCTTATCACCGGTTTCAGTTGTTCACAAAAATAAGGTGAGTTTTAGATCAAAGTTGCGAGTTAATTGTCCAGGTGTTATGATCTCGTTTTTTGAGAAAAATATGTGGGAGTGTCTTGATCAAAGTGATGAAAATAGGAGCTAGAAAGTCTGTTGGCAGAGCATATGGTGGTGACCTTATATTTTTTCAGATATAAGTAGGATAATTTTTGGTCTAGCTTACAAATATGAGAGTTATAAGTAGGATAATTTTAGATGGCTTATTTCTTTATGAATTTTGCCTCTTCTGCTCTGGTTTGGCTTGGTGAAAATTCTGTCACTATATGATTGAAGTTGCAAAATCATAGTTACTTTATTTTAATTGATATTCACTTATTTGTTAGTATTTTAGAATTGATGGGTCTGTGCTGAATGATATCTTTGTGATTTGTGAATAGTAGAGCTTACAATTTTAAAGAACTTTTACAATGCTGTCAGAGAAGGAAATTTAGTATAAAAGTGCTATCATTTGTTTCCAGTGTTGCCTCTAGACTTTTGCTTGTAATTCAAGTTCTTATGTTGTTTTTGTAGAAATTGCTGCATTTTGGGGATACATAAGCTTTGTCTTGTTGATTGTATCTTGTACTCTACACCCAATTTTGAATTCTATGACAAGAAAGTGCCACTGTTACTGAAAGGTAAATTTTATAGGGCAGTGGTTAGGCCTGCTATGTTGTATGGGACCGAGTGTTGGCCGGTGAAGATCTCACACATCCAGAGGATGAAAGTTGCAGAGATGAGGATGTTGAGGTGGATGTGCGGGCATACAAGGAAGGATAAGATTAGAAATGAAGATATTCGAGAGAAGGTGGGTGTGGCCCCCATGGAGGACAAGATGCGGGAAGCAAGACTCAGATGGTTCGGGCACATTCAGAGGAGGAACACTGATGCACCGGTGAGAAGGTGTGAACGACTGGCGGTGGTGGGTACGAGGAGAGGTAGAGGGAGACCTAAGAAGTATTGGGGAGAGGTGATCAGGCAGGATATGGCGCGACTTAGGGTTACTGAGGACATGGCCCTAAACAGGGAATTGTGGAGATCGAGCATTAAGGTTGTAGGTTAGGGGAAATTGTGATGTCTTTTTTACAGCGCACTAGAGTGAGACTAGCCAGTTAGGAATTAGTCTTAGGATGCTATTGATCAACTACTGATGATGGGCTTTATCTTCTGTGTATTAATACCTTACATATTCTCGTATTTCCTATATCTCTTATATTGCTGTTACTTTGTTTTTATGGTATTTATGTTATGTTATGGATTTTATGGTATTTTATGTTGTTTTATTATGAGTCTATTGATAGTACTAATATAGTGTCTCTTGTTGCCTCTTTGAGCCGAGGGTCTCCTGGAAACAGCCTCTTTGCCTCTCGGGGTAGAGGTAAGGTCTGCGTACATATTACCCTCCCCAGACCCCACTTGTGGGATTACACTGGGTTGTTGTTGTTGTTGTTGTTACATAGTTGTAATTCTATTTTATGTGATTCTTTTGCAGAGCTTTTGAAGAATATAAGATCAGTTATTGGAAAGGAATGCTTGACTAGTGGAAAGATGGATCCATAAAGCCTTGTTGCAGAATTTATTCTAGAAGTTAAAATTACTTTATCTTTTATGATTTAGTTAGAGTTAAATTTTATTTGAGATATAACAGTCATTTGATTTGAACATCTAACTTGTAAGGAGAACCTGTATTATCTCAGTACTATGTTCTTTGAATACAACGGCTAAAGACATTTTCTATTTCATATTTGTTACATGTGTTTAAAGGTTGATATTTATGAATGTACAAATTAAATATATATTTGAGCCATGACGAGAAGTTAAATAAAAGATTATTATTCTTATATTAGAAAATTTGATATGGAAATTTTAATGTGATATTTCACAAGATTTTAAAAAATGTCACTAAATTACTTGTCATTCAATTAAATGTCATAAAATCTTTATTGACATTTACCAAAATGTCACAAATTATAATGCGACTTTTTTTAAAAGCATTAAATAAATGTCATAATTTATTTACCAGCATTATTTTAAATGTCAGCAATTTATGTGAACTTTCAAAAAATGTCGTAAATTTCGTACTGGCATTATTTATCTAAATGTCAGAAAATTTCCGACCCCAAAATTTACAACATTTGATGGGGTGCTGGAGGAAAGAGAGAAAGTGATGAGATTGTGATTGTAAAATAAGGTTGAAAACTGAAGAGGGGTTTTGGACTTTCGTAATTGGTTTGAGCAAAAACGAAGGGGAAGAAGAAAGGCAGTCGAATGCCTTCTCCCAACATTTGCCGCTGCCACCACCAGAGAAGAAGAACAGAGTGATGAATGGCCGGACCCAGCCGCCGCCACAATGAGGAAAAGTATAAATAGACCACCTGTAATAGCCAATCGAGGAAAAGCATTAATAAATTTGACGGGAATGAAGCTAATGAAAGCCTAAGAGATGAATAGAAGGGTCCATCAGAAGCTGGTTGAAATAGGCAAAGGATCTTAGATTAGAAGGAGAATGTGGAGCATCAGATTACTAAGACCGCCTGCAATTGCAAACGGATTTTATATGGGTTTGGGTATGAATATGGGCTATCGGGTCGGGGCTGAACGGGTGGTATAAATGTGTAGATGGTTAGGTTGTTTAAGATCATGCCATATATCTTACTAAAAGGCTCCTTTAGTTGTGGGGAGCAAACATATTAAAATGGATAATGGTATGGGCAAATAGTAAAGAAAAGTATAACAGAGGATATAAATAACTAATTTCCGATAGTAAAAGGATAGATCGGCGCTTTTCTATAAAATAGAAAATAAGTTAAATAAATTTACTTAAGATAATAAATATTTGATGACTTTGAAACTTTTAAAAATTTCAAACAGCAAAATAAGATCTTAAATAAAATATCTATATTATAGAGGTAATATGAGAGTATTTAATAACTCTCAAAACAACTATTGATAAATTTAAATAATACCTGAATTTTTAGCAATAAAATTAAAGTGAATAAATTAAATTTTTAGAAGTAGTAAAAATCTATATTATAGTTTTTTATATTTAATTTTTTTAAGGAAATAGTAATTTCTATATATTGGAGATTACTTATTCTATTTTAAATTGGGAAGTTATCAACACGTAATATAATTCCATTCATGCGCGTGTTTATCATAAAAAATATTAAGTTATAATTATTTAGTCATAGGTCATTGGTTACAGAATTATAATCTATATTATATGAAAGGAGAGTATTTAAATATTATTAAAAAATCTATTTATTAGATTCTATTTGCTTAAATTTTTAAAAATATTATTCATGTTCTTATATCTCATTTATGGTCAATAATATTCTTCTAAATAGTAAGATATTAGATTATATGATATAATTTTATAGAAAAACTTTAAAACAATATTGAGAAATTTCACCTGGCACTTTTCGGACAAAATCTAAATTATTTTTGATAAATTTAAATTATATATCTATATATGTATATCTATATCTATATCTAGATCCACTCATTAACTTATGTTCTATAATTCTCTAGAACATTGAGGTGACATATTAATTAAAAATTTATAATATAAAGAAAAATATAAATTATAGAAAGATGTAGATTGAGATAACTTATGATTATTTATACTTTGCAGTAAATTTATATATAAAATAAATAAATAAATTTACTTAAGATATTAAAGAAGATGATTTTGAAAATTGAGAAAATTTCAAGTAGCAAAATAAGATCTTAAATAAATATTTGTATTATAGAGGTAATATGAAAGTATTTTAATAATACTCAAACATATATTTGGTAAATTTAAATAATAATTGAATTTTTTGGCAATAAAATCAAAGCGAATAAATAAATTTTTTAAAAGTAGAAAAAATCTATATTATACCTTTTATATTAAGAAAGGATATTCCGTCAAATAGCGAGATGAGAAAGTATCTTCTGAATTATGATGAGAAAATTCATACAATGTATTATATAACATAACTAATATTATAATAAAGCCAACCAAAAAAATATAGAACAATGAAAGAAGTGGCAAGCCACTCGAGATACTAACAAAGCTAAATGAGTTGGCTAGTTTTTCGCTGGACGAAGAAATCAACTTTTTAAGGTTAATTGTTCTTCTCTAGCAACAATTTTATAAAGACAAATCGATGAAATTTATTTATTTATTTCTAATTTAATTCTTTTGAATGTGATCGCTAAATTTAGTATGCAATATATACATATATATATTAACATTCTCGCCCATTTTTCTTCATTTAATTTGACGGTAAGTTCATGTCTCCTTCATTTAATTTGAGATTACAATGAACTTTCTTGCCCATTTTTCTTCATTTAATTTGACGGGAAGTTCATGTTTCCTTCATTTAATTTGAGATTACAATGAACCTTCTTGCCCATTTTGCTTTGTATGACTTGTTATTTACTTTTCATTGGATTTGGAGTGTCAATCTATGACTCTGAGTCTCTGACTATCACATTAGTGTTTCTTTTAAGCGGTCGTTTGGTTACCGAAATAAGAATACTTATTAATATATAATTTAGAATTATAGCTTTTTCATGTTTGATTATCGATATTATCTAATAACGGTACCATATAATAAGCGGGATAGACCAAGGGTTATATATCCCAAAATTATCACTAGGCGGGATAGACCAAGGGATATATATCCCAAAATTATCACATGGGATATCCCAAAACTGAACCAAACGACCCCCAAGTGTTTCTCTTTATGTGTTTCTTTATTATTAGCTTTTCTTTTTATCAATTTTGTAAAATACTTTTCGTGATTTTTATGTCTTTTCTAAAGTAATAATTTTGTAATCAACACATGTACGGAGGAATTGAGGAGAAGGAAACAAGGTAATTTGAGGGGACATTAATTTTTGACTAAAACTAGAGGGAAAAACTAATTTTTCACGCATAAATCAATCGAACCTGTATTCTTTTACGATCATCCTGTAAATAAATATTACTGCTGTATTTAATAATTCATAGTACTGTACAACGAGCAAAACTACGGAGGTTGTACTGTACATGCAGAACCCTAATTAGTTCTATCTATAGTGATTTCCCATCTTGGATGATCACTAGAGATTGAAACTCTTGGTGTTGATATCCCATTATTAATTGCATTGTTCATGTCTGGATATTGTCCATCTTGATTGTTAACTACTGGTTTCATTGTCCTGCTCGTCCACTTCCCTCTAATTCTTTGCTGCTGCACCACTAGAATTGATGCTGTGAATCCAATATCTGTTGAAGCCAAGAAATCTCCCACCACACCAAGTTCTGGACATTCACTCCATGCCCCAAGTCCTACTAGCAAAGGAGAATCTTCATGGTGCCTCCCTACAACTATTAAATCAAATCTATCTTCTAATCCCCTAAGTGAAGCAGATAGCCCAACCCCATCTCTCGTAACGTGTTCTTCGTATACGAAGTTCTCATTCGTTGAGTTTTCGTATCGGACTGCTTCGATCAAGCTGTTGTCTAGCTTTCTTTCTCTGGCATTGTCATACCCAAACATAAGGAAACGGATGATTGTTATCGATACGTTTTTGTGTCTAGCCATTCGGGCACCATAGGCTAGTGATTCTGCATCATCAGGACCTCCAATGTAGACCACAGCAACATGGTAAATGTTGCCCTGATTGCTTAGTGTTGCCATGGATCCCTTTAGGATTCCACGATCGACTAGTATGCCTACAGAACAAGGCGCTTTTCTGAGGACTTTCGTGTTGATAGTTTGGATGGCACGACTTACTGTTCCAATGGAGCCATCAATTTCCCAATGTTTGTGGAATGGTAGGATCATAATGGTAGCATTCTGGTCCAGGGCCAAACGACAAATGTCCTCAGGCATTAGTTCATAATGTGTGATGTCGGTGAATGGTTGAAGTGTGACACAACTTTCAAAGGCAAGCTCATATTGTCTAAGTGCATTGATGATTTGCAATGATATTGAAGCATCCTGAGGGATGGCTCCCTGGGAATGATTATACGTGATAAGAAGAGGAGCGGCTCTACCCACGAGCTCAATGAGAACGAGAGCTATGACGCCAATGGGGCTTTGTTCTGTTGCATTGGATGCTTCAAGTAAGTTGACCATAGTTGGCACACTTTGTAGATCATGAACGCAGACCAATATCCTTAGCTCTGAGTCAGGCTTTGAATGCTGAATCGTCCTTCTCATCGTTGGAGCTTGTTGTTCAAGTGCACGAAAGAGAAATCTTATTAGCGGTGTAATGATCACCATAACTAAAACAACAGAGAGCATGATAGCCACTGCAAAGTGTTCATCTGATAGGGCCTAGCATTGATTAGAAAGAGATCAAATCATTTACTAAATCTTTTTGGAATAATTTGGGGAAAAGAAAAAGAAAAGTTGATGAAATGTCACCTGTGAAACTCTCCATAAGTTAAAGAAAACAACATCACATATGCCTCTAGCATTCAGTATCAGACCAAGAATGACAGAGTCTTGAATGGTTAATCCCGTGTAACGAGTTATGATCATCATTATTACAATCTTGACGAGGACGCCAAAGAGAACTAGAAGGGCAATAACCCATAGGGACTTAAAATGAATGGTGAAAATGTCTGTTTTGAGGCCACTGGTGGTGAGAAAAACCGGGTACAAAACCTTGCCAACTGGATAATGAAGTTTCCTGATCAAAGCTGCGCCCAAAGGCGGGCCTTCAGGAATGGCCATGCCTAACACAAGTGATCCAAATAGGTAGTGTTGCCCAACCGTCTCAGCAGTTAATACGTACAACAATACAAGTATTAAGACACAAACAAAGTAGTTTTCCCCAACAGGTTTTTCTTCTGGTCTA
This sequence comes from Nicotiana sylvestris, assembly GCF_000393655.2. Taxonomy (NCBI): domain Eukaryota; kingdom Viridiplantae; phylum Streptophyta; class Magnoliopsida; order Solanales; family Solanaceae; genus Nicotiana; species Nicotiana sylvestris. The sequence continues at coordinate 102,643,891 of NC_091059.1, forward strand.
AGTCTTAATGTCTTCTTAATAGCAGGCCTAATGGAAAAAACTGTGAATATGACTAAGATCAAAGGCGAGACAATCGAACCTAGTTTCTGCGCCATAGTATGTTCTTTCTCCAACTGCAACTTTATAAAACCTACTGAAGCCAAGGTTAAGCCAATTATATCACAAAACATAGCTGAAGAAGTGGCTAGGCGGCCTTGGTCAGTATTGAGAAGTTGCATCTCTTTAAGAAGGGAACATACGTTGGGAAAGCCAATAACACATTGTGAAGCTGCTACAATAGGCAGAGCTTTTGCAAGAAGAGGATCCATAACGACGAAATGTTTTATAAGCATCGCTAGCGCCATAGTGGATCCTAGTGAGGTGAACATTACAGTGACACCAATGATAATGGCCTTTTTCCCTGGCCTGAACATCCTTTTCGAGTCACACTCAACTCCTATGGCGAAAAGATTGAACAGAACACCAAATGTTGCTGCAGTTTCTAATGCCATAACACCTCTAGTCGGGAACATGGTTTCTCTCACTGATTCCAGATGCCCCAATAGTGATGGTCCAAATATTATACCACCCTGAGTTGCAATTCAAAAATTGTTAGTTCATATCTCATCACTTCAACGACAGTATTACACAAGAGTGAATGGAAGTTTCCCCTCCCCCCCCCCCCCCCTCCCCTTTTTATCAGTCAACACAAATAAATCAAAAGACAAGTAAAAATAGGAATCGATTGGGGACATCATAGTTACCTTTTCAGTATAAATTCATAACATGCTTACGGATTTTGAATAATGTGAATCATACAATGACCCAATGATGCAGTAATTTACTTTGCAAGTTTAGTATCATAGCTGGAAATGTGAATAAAATAATAAAGGCAATCTTACTCCATTTTATTACAATTCCTCGAACGTCCATTGAAAAAAGTGGGAGACCAATTTAGCCTCATATTTCAATGTTAAATAATTCAGAAGCCTAGTGCAATTATAGATGTTAAAGGACTGCCCACTGCACAAAGCATCCGCGTTCATGCAAGGTTTGGGAAAGGGCCGCACCCCAAAGGGGTGTGAAGCAGGCAGCCAACTCTGATACAAGCATCAGTGATTCCACGGCTCGAACCCGTGACCTATAGGTCACACCGAGACAGCTTGACCGTTGCTCCTAGGCTCCCCTTTTGCGATTATAGATGTTACTAATATTTCTAAACTTAATATAGCGTACGTTGATACACGCTATTATGTATTTTAATTTCTACTATGATATGGATCCAAATTAAGGTTGATATAAAAGAAAAGTACTTACTAGAACTTGGGCGACAAGGGAAGGTTGACCTAAAGGCTTGAGGCCAGCATCAATGAGGAGAGAGGTTAATGAAATTACAGAAAGCTGAAATACCATAAGAGGTGCAGGAAACTTTAAAGGGTTGCGAACTTTGTAACCATTGGAGGAAACATCTTCTGGATCATAGCACAATATATTCTGCGCAGTAGATGATGTTGAGGTGTTGTTTAAAACTGCCGCATTCCCCATTGTTACGTTTTGTGTTATTTGTGCTTATTTCTTCTTTCTATCTTAAGTTTCTTATTTTTCTTTCTTTTCAGGGTAAGAATTGCAAGAGATGAGACATAGAAAGATGAAGTTTTCTTATTCCAAGCACTAAGTGAGATGCATTACTCATGATTGGTGGATTAAGTTTGTTATGAGTAAATGGTCTATAAATTGAACAGATGATATTAACTTGACACGTATTTCTATTTTCTCTCCACCTACATCGCTCAATTTTTTAGGGACATTGGTTGAAAAAAAAAGAGAGTGGGAGGTGATTAGTATAAATCAGTAGTATTAAATTGCAAAACGCATATTTAGACTGAATTTGGTAACTATATGGAGTAGTAGGTTATTAGACTTGATGCGTGCATTAGCAAAAACAAAGAGAAAACTTAAAATGGATAAGGTGTATCAGTAATGCTGGTATTAGTTATACTTACATATTTCTTATCCATTGTTTGGTTTGATATATTAAAGCGTTGCATAATTTCTAAAAGAATTGTTTGTTTACAAAAGTACTCTCATAACCGGTCCATCACTTTATCTTTTTGTAATGACCCAAAGGGTCATCTTATGTTTTAGAACTCGATCGGTGTTCCGAAGCCTTTAAAACCTCATTTTATCCCTCCTCGATTTGCGTGCGTAGTCCGGGCATGTTTCCGAAAAGCTTTTATGTTGAAAGTTGATGAAAATAATAATTTTTGCCTTTAAAAGGTTATTTAGCTGACTTCGGTCAACGTTTTGAGCAAACGGATCCGGATTCGTATTTTGACAGTCCCGGTGGGTCCATATCAAAATATGGGACTTGGGCATATGTCCGAATCGAATTTCGAGGTCCTTAACTCGAGATATGAATTTATGTTGAAAATTTAAAAGAATGGCCTAAGTCCCATAATGGGACTGTTTAATAGCAGGGCGACAGCGTTCATCGCGTTCGCGAAGGGCAGCTTCCTAAAGACTTACGCGATCGTGAAGGCTACGCCACCTGGTCTTCGTGTTCACAAGCCCTCGCTCGCGTTTGCGATAAAGAATGACTGATCCCCTCCCCAGGTCCCTAAAGCATCGCATTCGCGAACAAGATTCTGTTACAAATTCACAATTCTTAGGCCATTCTTTCAAATTTTCAAAAGTCAAACAACCTAAGGGCGATTCTCTCAAGCTAATTTTTTCTTCAAAGTGTTGGTAAGTGATTCCAAACCATTTTCTTTCGATTACCCATTGCATTCCATGAATTTACAACCTAAAATTTAGGATTTTCATGATAGAAATTGGGGGTTTGGGCAGAATTAGGGATTTTTGGGAAATTGGGATATAGACCTTAATTTAGGGTTGGATTTCAAAATTAATTTCATATTCGGGCTCGGGGGTGAATGGGTAAATAAATTTCAGTCCGAACGTCAGGTTTTGACCAGCGGGCCCGGAGTCGGTTTTTGACTTTTTGAGGGAAAGTTTGGAAAATCTAAATTTATGCATTGTAGTTGATTCCTTTAGCAATAATTGATGTTATTGAGTTAATTGTGGCTAGATACGAATGGTTCAGAGGTGGTTACTAGAGAAAAAGCGGTAATTGAGCATTGAGTGGCCCGCGGAGCGAGGTAAGTATCGTGGTTAACCTTGGCTTGAGGGATTAGGTCTTATTTGCCTATTTGCTATGTGTTTGAATGTTGAGTACAATGTATAGGTGAGGTGACGAGTACATATGCATTATTGTTAAGTCACAACATGCTAGTGAGTCTTATTCATAAAAATTGTAGCTTTCGGTGATCATACTATCCATGCTTAGACTAGTTTATTGTTATGTTGATCGTTTTTATCATATGTACTGATTTTGGTATTGATTGAGTATTGATTCAAAGTCAAGGTTGATATTGTGGAAGCAAATGTTGAAGTAAGACTTGTTGTTGTCATTTCTATCTCCCTATTATTATTATTCCTTGAGGGAAAGTGTTAATGCACGAAGGGTGATGCCGTGACATTCTTATTTGATTTATATGGTGAGGTTGAGAGTAAAAGCACGAAGGGTGATGTCGTGCCATGTTATGAGAGAGTTAATGCACGAAGGGTTATGTCGTGCCATTCTTATTTAATTTATATAGTGAGGTTGAAAGTAAAAGTACGAAGGGTGATCCCGTGCCATTTTTATTGATTATCTGGTGAGGTTGAGAATAAAACATGAAGGATGGTGACGTGCATTTTCTGTTGCTGTGTTTACTTGTTATTACTTGTTCAAGGTGTACTAGCTGCTTAGATTTCTTTACTTATGTGATTCTTTATCTTGCAATCCCCTCAGCATGTTCCCCTCTCGTTAATATTTGTTCAACTTCTATTAGTTGTTATTGTGCTCGTATATTATTTAACTGCACATGTTTATGTATGTGTCTTGTCCTAGCCTCGTTACTACATTGCTAAGGTTAGGCTCGGCACTTACTAGTACACGGGGTCGGTTGTACTGATACTGCACTCTGCACTTTCTGTGCAGATTTTTGGTACTGGCTTGAGTTGACTCCGAGCTTAGCAGCTAGACTTGATCGATAGGAGACCAAGGTAGATATGTTAATGTCTGCAAAACCTAGAGCCTCTTCCTAGACTTGTTATTTTACTATTTCTTTTCTTTCAGAATAGTGTATTATCTTTCAGACTCTATTTGTAGTAAATTGCAGTAGGCTCGTGAGTTCTGACTCCAGATCCTACATGTTTTAGTTACTTTGGGTTTTATAATATTCCGCAAACTCTGATTAGCTTTTGTTTAGCTTAATTAAGTTTTGTCATTAAATTAGCTAAAGTTGATTTTGTGAATTCTCTAACGTTGGCTTGCTTAGAAAGTGAAATGTTAGGCGCCATCATGATCCCAAAGGTGGGAATTCTGGGTTGTGACAAGTTGGGTTCAGAGCACTAGGTTGCCTAGGTCTCACAATTCACGAGCAAACTTAGTGGAGTCTGGAGGATCAATATGGAGACGTTTGTACTTGTTTTCCATAGGCTATGGAGTTAGGAATAGTTTCACTTCTATTCTTCTTCGTCGTGCAATTTTGTTCTCTCAATGCTAATTGAACTCTTCTACTCTTGTTCTTTCGCAGATGGTGCGAACATGCACCGCGTCTTCAGCTGAGCAACAGCCAGAGTCCCTAATGACAGCTCCTACGAGGGGCAGAGGACGAGGTCGAGGCCGTGCCAGAGGATGAGGTCGAGGCCGTGCCAGAGGCCGAGGCAGGGGAAAGGCTCAGCCCAGAGCTCAAGCAGCAACACCAGTAGTAGATCCTCGGGTGGAGTTTGATGATGAGGTTCCAACCTAGACTGTTCCTGCTAGACTAGCTCAGGTCCCGGAGGAGTTCATAGCCACCCTAGTGCTTCAGGATGTTTTGGTTCGTCTAGTGGGCCTTATGGAGAGTGTTGCTCAGAGCGGCACGTTTCCTGTGGCACCGACAGTCTCTCGGGTAGAAGGAGGAGTCCAGATCCTGATACTCACACCCCGGAGCAGATGGCTCCCCAGTTTCAGACTCCAGCAGCTCAGCTAGTCGGGGCACTTCCACCGGGTGTTGCAACATAGACCAATGCCGTATCAACTATGCCTTCTGAGGCTTTATGGAGATTGGATAGGTTTACCAAGATTTTCCTAGTTCACTATGGCGGTACATCTTTAGAGGATCCCAGGATAATTTGGATAGTTGTCATGAGGTGTTACGGAACCTGGAGATAGTGGAGACCAATGGGGTCAACTTTGTTGCATTTTATCTGTCGGGTTCCGCCAAGAAATGGTGAAGGGATTATATGTTGGCCAGATCAGCTGGGTCGCCGACTCTTACTTGGGACTAGTTCTCTCAGCTATTTCTTGATAAGTATCTTCCTATCACTCAGAGAGATGACTATTGGAGGCAGTTCGAGCGTCTGCAGCAGGGCTCCATGAATGTCACTCAGTACGAGACTCGATTCGTGGATTTGGCCCATCATGCTATCCTTCTACTTCCTACCAAGAGAGAGAGAGGGTGAGGAGGTTTATTGAGGGACTTGCTCAGCCTATTAGATTGCAGATGGCTAAGGAGACTAGGAGTGAGATTTCTTTTCAGGCGGTAGCAAATATTATCAGGCGAGTCGAGATGGTTCTAGCTCAGGGGAGTGGTCAAGGATCTGACAAGAGACCTCGTCATTCTGGCAGATTCAGTGGTGCCTCGCCTGGAGGCAAGGGTACTTTTGGTATAAGCCATCCTCCCAGACCATTTAGTTCATCCAGGATTCTCACGGTGCTTCAGGTGGCCGTGGTCCTCCTATGTAGTATTCCAATCAGCTAGCCTACAGTGCACCACCAACTCCTATCAATGCACCTCCACTCCAGAGTTTTCATGGTGGTTACTCAGGCCGCCAGGGTCAGTTTTAGGGTCATCAGCCACATCAGCTAAAATCTTGTTATACTTGTGGCGATCCGAGGCACATTGCTAGGTTTTTCCCTCGAGCATTGAGTAGTTCTCAGCATCAGGGTTCTCGTGCCATGGCCTCGGCACCGGGTGTCTCACTGCCCACTCAGCCAGCTAGAGGTAGGGGTCAGACAACTAGAGGTAGAGGTCAGGCCGCTAGAGGTGGAAGCCAGCCAAACATGGCCCATCCTCGAGATGTAGTTCAGAGTGGTGGGGCCCAGCCCTGATACTATGCTTTTCCAGCCAGGCTTGAGGCTAAGTCATCTGACGCGATTATCACATGTACGGTTTCAGTTTGCAGTAAGGATGCCTCAGTATTATTTGATCCAGGTTCTGCTTATTCATATGTGTCATCCTATTTTGCTTCATATTTGGTTGTGCCCCGTGATTCCTTGAATGCCCTGTATATGTGTCCACACTGGTGGGGGATTTTATTATTGTAGATCGTGTCTATCGTTCGTGTGCGATTATTATTGGGGGTCTTGAAACTCGTGTAGATCTCATATTTCTCGATATGGTTGATTTTGATATCATTTTGGGGATGGATTGGTTGTCACCTTATCATGCTATATTGGACTGTCACACCAAGACAGTGACCTTAGCGTTGCCGGGGTTGCCTCGATTAGAGTGGAGAGGGACTCCTAGTCATTCTACCAGTAGGGTTATTTCTTATTTGAAGGCTCGGCGTATGGTGGAGAAGGGGTGTCTAGCTTATTTGGCTTATGTCCGCGATTCTAGTGCGGAGGTTCCTTCCACGGATTCTGTACTAGTTGTTCGAGAGTTTTCAGAGGTATTTCCTACAGACCTCCCAGGAATGCCACCCGACAGGGATATTGACTTCTGTATTGTTTTGGCTCTAGGAACTTAACCCATTTCTATTCTGCCATACCGCATGGCCCCGCCAGAGTTAAAAGAGTTGAAGGAGCAGTTGAAGATTTGCTTGATAAAGGCTTTATTAGACCCAGTGTCTCGCCTTGGGGTGTGCTTGTGTTATTTGTAAAGAAGAAAGATGGGTCGATGAGGATGTGCATTGATTACCGGTAGTCGAACAAAATCACTATTAAGAACACATCCATTGTCGAGGATTGATAACTTATTTGATCAGCTTCAGGGTGACAAAGTGTTTTCAAAGATCGATCTGAGGTCTGGCTACCATCAGTTGAGGATTAGAATGTCCGATGTCTCTAAGACAACCTTTTGGACTCGATGGGCATTATGAGTTCCTGGTGATGTCATTTGGCTTGACAAATGCCCCAACAGCATTTATGGATTTGATGAACCAGGTGTTCAAGCCTTACCTGGATTCCTTTGTGATTGTGTTCATTGATAATATCTTGATCTACTCCCACAGTTGAGAGGAGCATGAGCAGCATCTTCGGATCGTACTTCAGACGATGAGAGACAGCCAGTTGTATGCTATATTTTCAAAATATGAGTTTTGGTTGGACTCGGTCGCTTTCTTGGGGCACGTTGTATCAGTAGAGGGTATTCAAGTGGATCCTAAGAAGATTGAGGCCGTTCAAAATTGGCCTAGACCTACTTCAGCCATAGAGATCCGTAGTTTCTTAGGATTAGCGGGTTATTACCATCGGTTTCTGGAGGGTTTTTCATCTATAGCAGCCCCGTTGACTAGGTTGACCCAGAAGGGTGCCCCGTTCAGATGGTCAGACGAGTATGAGGTGAGCTTTCGGAAGCTCAAGACAGCTTTGACTACGGCGTCAGTGTTGGTGTTGTCCACAGGTTCAGGGACTTATGCAGTATATTGTGACGCATCTCGTATTGGACTTGGTGCGGTATTGATACAGGGTGACAAGGTTATTGCATATGCTTCACTGCAGCTAAAGGTTAACGGGAAGAATTATCCCATTCATGACTTGGAGCTGGCAGCCATTGTTCATGCGTTGAATATTTGGACACTATCTATATGGCATGTCGTGTGAAGTGTTCACGGATCATAAAAGTTCATAGTATTTGTTCAAGCAAAAGGAGCTCAATTTGAGGCAGAGGTGGTGGTTGGAGCTATTGAAAGACTATGATATCACCATCTTGTATCATCCCGGGAAGACCAATGTGGTGGCTGATGCTTTGAGTAGGAAGTAAGCTAGTATGGGCAGCGTTGCGTAGATTCCAGTCGGTGAGAGACCGCTTGCATTAGATGTTCAAACCTTAGCCAATCAGTTCGTGAGGTTGGATGTTTCTGAACCTAGTAGTGTTTTAGCTTGTACAGTTGCTTGGTCTTCTTTGTTTGAGCGCATCAGGGAGCGGCAGTATGATGACCCTCATTTGTTTGTCCTTAGGGACACAGTGCGGCACGGTGATGCCAAGCAGGTTACGGTTGGAGATGATGGAATTTTGAGGATGCAGGGTCATGTTTGTGTGCCTAATGTGGATGGACTTCGTGAGTTGATTCTAGACGAGGCCTATAGTTCTCGGTATTCTATTCATACAGGCGCCGCCAAGATGTATCAGGACTTGTGGCAGCATTATTAGTGGAGGAGGATGAAGAAGTATATAGTTGCATATGTAGCTCGGTGTCTAAATTGCCAGCAAGTAAAGTACGAGCATCAGAGACCTGGTGGTTTTTTCAGAAGATAGAGATTCCTAAGTGGAAGTTGGAGCGTATCACTATGGATTTCGTTGTTGGACTCCCACGAACTCAAAGGAAGTATGATGCAGTTTGGGTTATTGTGGATAGATTGACCAAGTCAGCAAATTTCATTCCCGTGGTAGTTACCTGTTCTTCAGAGTGGTTGGCAGAGATTTATATCCGTGAGATCGTTCGTCTTCACGGTGTGCCCGTGTCTATCATTTATAATCGAGGTACGTAGTTTACCTCACACTTCTAGGGGCAGTACAACGTGAGTTGGGTACACGGGTTGCGTTGAGCACATCACTTCATCCTCAGACGGATGGACAGTCTAAGCGTACTATTCAGATCTTGGAGGATATGCTCCGCGCATGTGTTATAGACTTTGGAGGATCGTGGGATCAGTTCTTACCGCTTGTTGTGCCCCTTTTTTCCTCGCAGAGTCCGGGCTTCGACATTCATTGGGAACAATTCATTTCCTTTTGGGAATTGGGTATTTGAATTTGAAGAGTCGCCACCTAACGGATTAAGGTGCGTTAGGGCACCTAGAGCAATTAACTCATATAACTAGTTTGCATTACCATAGATTAGGGTAAGGGCTCGAAATAACCTTGAGGGGAAGGTATTAGGCATCCCTTGCGGTCCACAACGGTGGGTTCTGGCTGAACTCAATTATGTGAATTAATCATTTAACAAATAGATAGTCTAAGCACACATATAAGATAGAGAAAATTTGACAGATAAGCAGTCTAAGCACATATGTACGATAAAGGAATCTTAACAAATAAGCAGTCTAAGCACATGTATGTAAATAAGATGAGGGAGGTCCTAGGTTTGTCACCCTATAGGATCACATCTGTACAATACCCGGTAATCCTTCCTCAACTAGAGGGGTTACGCGTGGCATTAGCGCACATGTCATCATATTCTTTACTACCCAATTCCCTCCCCTTAGTTATCGCCTAAAGCGTTCTAACAACCTTAAGAGATATCCTATGCGTGCACTACCTGCCCCTCTACTTATATCATCCCGGAGATATTTTAGGACTTCTAGTTAGGGTGGATCTAGACTCTCCTACAGTAATTAAAGGATAGAAACTCTAGGCGACAACCAAAATAATTAGGACTGTCAAGTAAAGAACAATTAAGGGGGCTCATATTTTACCTCCACAAATAGAACAAACAAATGCACGTCTCAGACAACAATGTTTTTAGACATTTGGAAAGAGTCCTAATGACAAGATATCTAGGTGAACACAAATCAGAACATATACAAAGCTTTATTAAAGCGGGAACCAATACCTAACAGTTTGCCTACTGATTTTAGAGGGGCTGCTGAATCTGGATAGTTAATCAGAAGCACAGTTTATAGTTTACATGATTTTAGTCGCCCTATAGGCTTGCCTAGGCATGTATCAATGATATCCTATAGACATGATCTCTAGTCGTCAATCAGAAGTGCATTAACCAGTAAAACCATTTTAAACAAGTTGTTTGGGTTCATTAGATCCTATGGGCATGTTGTTTATAGGTGAGGACTGGTTTTAGATGGTGCAACAATTTTAAAACCTGGTTGGCATGAGAGGATTGATTTTAAACTAACCAAACATAATGTACAGAATGTAAGATTGGTTTTAGACCCTACAGGCATGGTTTCTAAGTGCTAAATATGTTGGACCTATTCAACATGACTCTTAAATGCAGAAATTAACTTTAAACTTATAGGCATGATATCTAAACGTACAAGACTAATTTAAACTAATAGGCATGATATCTAAACGTGCAAGACTGATTTTTAACCTATAGGTATGATATCTAAAAGTGCCAGATTTGATTTTAACCTATGAGCATGGTATCTAAAATGCATGCAAATAGTCAAACAACACAACAATATGATTTCTAATTGCATAAGTAGATTTGAACCCTATAGTCATGATATCTAGAATGCACACAAGTGATGAACATTGCAATATCCTATAGGCATGGCTTCTAGGATGTAAACACTGATTTTAAATCCTATAGGCATGATATCTGCCCATTCCCAACAAAATATGTATAATAATCCCTCCCTGTTTACTAATTTTCCCAATATCTGTTTACAAAGTAATTAATATTACAAACCAAGTGTAAAAATGAATTACATGAATGATAACAGTATATAATAGGGAGCCTAGATAGGCCCAAGGCAAAACCTGAGGAACCAGGCCTTCAAACAGTCTCAAATGCCACATCTCATAGTGCAAGAGGGGTACCCTGATGTGTCAAAGTTCCCAAGAGCCTCAAGGACCCAGTGCAATGCTCACACCAAGGTCCTCTTAAAAATCATCATTTTGTACAGTATGGAGTAGCCAGCCCCAGTGTGTCAAAGTTCAGAGGAGCCTCATGGACTCCAAGGCAATGCTCATACTGGAGGGGCAAGAGCCTAAGTGTTCTAGGAATTGAAGTGGATAGTGCTTTACAAGAGTAATTTTGAGAAAACAGTTTCAGAATCCTCAGAAATAAGGAGAAAACAGGGTCACTCTTAGAACTTAGGCAATGGTTTCAGCAAACAGTATTTAGGAACAAATAACTTAGCTTATTGGCTGCTACTAAGTGACCAAACACAGAAGCAAGGGCATGTTAAGGCTCAACAACCACATGTAATGGGTAATAGGGATTGGGGAGCAGGGCATCCAGATAGGAGATCATGCTAGTAGGGAAGTAAACAATACACAGATCTAACTTTAGACATAAGTAAACATGCAAACTTGCTGAAAGCAGAACCCTTAGTTCTAATTATAAACAGAAGTCAACCTACTATTGTAGTAAACACATGTATTGGATAGTAGTAGACATACACACATATGTTGAATATTAATAGACATGCTAGGAAACACATAGTTAGACATGCTATTGACTACATAGTTTTGAACAGAAGTAGCCTCATAGATTGGATAGAAGTAGTCATGCTAACAAACATATGGACTGAATAGAAGAAACATGCTGATAAACACACAGATTCAACAGAAGTAACATGCTGATAAACACACAAATTTAAACAGAAGTAGCATGCTGATAAACACACATTTTAATTGAATGAAAATGGTAGAGGCATACCAGTTAAGGAAGCAGAAACAGTAGGTAAAGTAAGCAGGATTCAACAACCTAGCCTTGGCTTTCAGCCGGCTAGTCTAGCAGTGATCACAAGCAGTAGGGAGAGAGAGATGAGAGGAAAGTTTTTTGTCTGTGTATGAACTATCGTTTTTTTTAGAAGAATCAGAATGAGAGTATATATAACACTTAGTAAGGTAAAAACAAATAAGGTAAAGAGTGAATCACAGCTTATAAAATAAGGGTAATCAAATAATTATAGAATCAAATCATGTGAGGGAGTCCAGAATAGATCCCTTAATTAGAGGGTAATCACTTAACAACAAGAAGAAAGTGTTAATTAGGGTAAGAAATCCAAGTTATTCCAAATAGGGAATCAGTAAGAATACTCTAAACCATGTGGACAACTTATTAAGGCAAGGCAGGTAAATATCGCAAATAAGGTAAAAAAAAGTAATCAAATAATTAATCAAACTTGATTAGGAATAGAAAATTAGGGAATTATACCATAAATGACTCTAATTGAATTTCAAATAAGACAAGAAGTAGGTTTAATAGTCAATTAGGGATAGAACCCTTAAATCAAGTAATCAGTTTCACAAATGAGGCAACACGGGTAATCAGAGACCAATCAAAAGGTCAATCAACCCATTGATAAAAAAAAGTTGTCAATTAAGAAACTCAGGATTAAGGAGAACAATCAGAGATTAGTAAATTAGTTTAGTAAACAAATGAAACCCTAGATAATTAGGTCAAGCAGACGATTATTCAAACAATAACGGACACGAGGTTGAGATCAATCAATGAATAGTCAAACAATCGAACCAGAAACATAACCATGCAAGAAAGGATTTAACACAAACATAAGACATTTCAGAAAAGTCTTTTTGTGGAGATAGAGTGGAAACACTAGATTTTAAAAAATATACTTAGGGTTGATTAGCAGTAGAAAGATTAGGGAAACTTTAAAGAAATAGCCATGGAAACAGAAAGCACCTCAAATATACAAAGATTCGAACAACAAAAATTAGAGAAATCAAAAACCTAAAGTATCATAGTTCTAAAAATTGGTTAATAGTAAAGGAATAAGAGAAACTTAAAGAAAAATCATGGAAACCTGAAAACATTTCAAGTATGCAGAGATTCGAACAACAAATAACAAAGAACCCAAAACATAAAGTAAGATAGTGCTAAAAATCGGTTAATCGGTAGGGAAACAGAAGAACATTAAAGAAAATTTTGTGACGAACTCGGAATCTCTCTAGATCTACAAAGATCTGGAAGAATTCGTGTTTAAAATTAGGGTTTTGAAGAAAGAATGAAAGGGTAAAGGGAATCCAGTCTCAAACAAGAGATTTGGACCATAAAAGCATCGAGATAGCAACACTCACAAACATAGACAGGCTCTCAGAGAGTCTTGAACCAGATTTGGTTAGATCTCTTCGAGATTTTTCCAGGAAATCATAAGAACGAGCAACTAGGAGACGTAGAAGATCAGTAGGAGCCTCAAACGGCCATGGAAATCCATGGATCGAATAGGAATCAAAGGGATTAGGGCTGGTTTTGGGTGGCGGCGGCTAGGGTTAGGATTAGGTCTCAAAGAGACGGAGAGCATTAGGAATTCTAGGACGACTGTTTGGTAAGAATGAATTAGGTTTGGGGGGGGCGTTTCGTTAAATTTGGTAAGAAGTGATGGTGGTCATTGATCTTTATGATCAACGACAAGGAATGAAAGGTTTAGGACCGGGTTTTAATTCGATTTGGTCCTGGTCTTAGTGGGTTAGGTATTTGGGGTTGAAATTGGGCCATTTAATTAGGCTAGGTCCGAAATAAAAGGGGTCATTTGTTAAATACCATTTAATTGCTAAACCAATTTTTTAAAAATAGTTAATAAATTATAAAAAATAATTTTCATGCCTAGAAATATTTTAAAATAATTACTTATTATTCTAAAAATATAAAAGGCTATTTTCTGATAAAATAATGTAATAATGCAGGCATAGGCTATAATTGCAAAGTAATCGCAATTGTAACCTAAAAATACAAATGTGACTATTTGTGCAATGATTAAAACTTAGTACAAATGCAAAATGATAAAATTAAGCCATAAAATTATTATAAAACTATTTGTGATGCAATTAATGATTGTTTATATAAATAAAAATACTGGAATAAATTAATTAGAATCTTTAAAAAAATACAAAAATTATGGAAAAATATTAATTGATGCTAATGCATAGTTTTGGAGGTATACATGCATTTTAAAAAATATTATAGGGAAAAATTGGGTATCAACACCGCTAGCGGAGTTCGCCTACAACAATAGCTATCAGTTGAACATCCAGATGGCTCCCTATGAAGCATTATATGGTAGATGGTGTCGATCGCCGGTTGGATGGTTTAAGCCGGGGGAGGCTCAGCTATTGGGTACAGATTTGGTACAGGATGCCTTGGATAAGGTTAAGATCATTCAGGATAGACTTCGCACAACTCAGTCCAGGTAGAAGGGTTATGCCGACCGTAGGGTTCGTGATATGGCCTTCATGGTCGGAGAGAAAGTGTTGCTTCGGGTATCACCCACGAAGGGTGTAATAAGGTTTGGGAAGAAGGGAAAGTTGATCCCTAGGTGCATGGGGCCTTTTGAGATCCTTGAGCGAGTGGAAGATGTGGCCTACAGACTTGCATTACCACCAGGCTTGTCAGTAGTACATCCGTTGTTTCATGTGTCCATGCTTCAGAAGTATCACGGCGATCCATCCCACATGTTAGATTTCAGCACTATCCACTTGGATAACGATTTGACCTACGAGGAGGAGTCGGTAGCTATTCTGGACCGGCAGGTTTGTTAGTTGAGGTCGAAGAGTTATCTTTCAGTTCGAGTGCAGTGGAGAGGTCAGCCTGTTGAGGTAGCTACCTGGGAGTCCGAGTCCGATATGCGGAGTAGATATCCCACCTTTTCACCAGCCCAGGTACTTTTCTATGTTCGTTCGAGGACGAATAGTTATTTTAGAGGTGGGGAATGTGATGACCCAAAAGGTCATCTTATATTTTAGAACTCGATTTGTTGCCCCGAGGCCTTTAAACCTCATTTTATCTCTCCTCGATTTGTGTGCATAGTCCGGGCATATTTCTAGAAAGCTTTTATATTGAAAGCTGATAAAAATAATAATTTTTGCCTTTAAAACTTGATTTAGTTGACTTCGGTCAATGTTTTGAGTAAACAGAGCCGAACTCATGTTTTGACAGTCCCGGTGGATCCGTTACAAAATATGGGACCTGGGCATATGCCCTGAATTGAATTCCAAGGTCCCTAACTCGAGATATGAATTTTTGTTGAAAATTGAAAAACTGAAAATCTAATGGTTTTAAGAATTTGGTTAATGTTTGATCTCGTTGGTATCGAGTCCGTATTTTTGTTCCGGAGCCCGGTACAGGTTCATTATGATATTTAAGACTTGTGTGTGAAATTTGGTGAAAAACGGAATTGGTTTGACATGATTCGGACGTCTAGTTGAAAAAATAGGAATTTCAAAGTGTTCTTGAGAATTTGGTGCTAAATTCGTAGTTCTAGGTGTTATTTTGGCGATTTGATCCTGTGAGCAAGTCTGTATGATGTTTTTAGACTTATATGCATGTTTGGTTTGGAGCCCCGAGAGCTCGGGTGAGTTTCGGATAGGCTACGAGATGTTTTAGACTTAGAAATCTGGTGTGTTTTGTTGCAGCTGGTGTTCTGATATTTTGTGCTTCGCGATCGCGAAGGGGAATCTGATCTAGGGATGATTTTACTCTATGCGAACCCGAAGGTGAGGTCGCGAATGTGGAGCGATGGGTGCTTTACCCTTCGCAAACACAACCAGCCCAACGCGAATGCGATGATTTAGGGACCTGGGGGGAGGGGGGTCAGTCATTCTTCATCGCGAACGCGAGCGAGGGCTTGCAAATGTGAAGGCCAGGGGGCATAGCCTTTGCAAACACGATGGGAATTTCGCGATCGTATAAGTCTTTAGGAAGCTGCTCTTCACGAACGCGACAGTGTCCCCCTGAACGCGACAGTGTCCTCGCGAACGCGATGAACACTGTCACCCATCCATTAAACAGTCCCATTACGGGACTTAGGCCATTCTTTCAAATTTTCAAAAGCCAAACGACCTAAGGGCGATTCTCTCATGCTAATTTCTTCCCTAAAGTGTTGGCAAGTGATTCCAAACCATTTTCTTTCGATTACCCATTGCATTCCATGAATTTACAACCTAAAATTTAGGATTTCCATGGTAGAATTTTGGGGTTTGGGTAGAATTAGGGATTTTTGGGAAATTGGGATTTAGACCTCAATTTGGGGTCGGATTTCAAAACTAGTTGCATATTCGGGTTCGGGGGTGAATGGGTAAATGGATTTTGGTCCGAACTTCGGGTTTTGATCAAGCGGGCCCGGGTCGGTTTTTGACTTTTTGGGGGAAAGTTTTCGAAATCTAAATTTATGCATTGTAGTTGATTCCTTTAGCAATACTTAATGTTATTGAGTTAATTGTGGCTATATACGAGTGGTTGGAGGTGGTTACTAGAGGAAAAGCGGTAATTGAGCATTGAGTGGCATGCGGAGCGAGGTAAGTATCGTGGTTAACCTTGGCTTGAGGGATTAGGTCTTATTTGCCTATTTTTTACTCCCTCCGTTCCAGTTTATGTAAACCTATTTCCTTTTTGGTCCGTTCCAAAAAGAATGACCCCTTTCTAAATTTGGAAATAATTTAGCTTAAACTTACAATTCTACCCTTAATGAGAGCTTTTATAACCACACAAATATGCTGGGCCGCCTTTTTGATTTGTTTAGGACCACAAATTCTAAAAGTCTTCATTTTTTCTTAAACTCCGCGCCCAGTCAAACATGCTCACATAAATTGAAACGGAGGGAGTACATGTTTGAATGTTGAGTACAACGTATACGTGAGGTGATGAGTACCTATGCGTTGTTGTTGAGTCACAACATGCTAGTAAGTCTTATTCATAAATATTGTAGCTTTCCGTGATCATACTATCCATGCTTAGACTAGTTTATTGTTATGTTGATCGTTCTTATCATATGTACGGATTTTGGTATTGATTGAGTATTGACTCAAAGTCGAGGTTGATATTGTGGAAGCAAATGTTGAAGTAAGACTTCTTGTTGTCATGAATGTTCAACTGCCGCGAAGCATAGGCAATGACCTTGCCATCCTGCATCAACACCGCACCAAGTCCAATACGAGATGCATCACAATAAACTATATATGGCCCTGAACTTGTGGGCAAAACCAACACCGGTGCCGTAGTCAGAGCTATCTTAAGCTTCTGAAAGCTCGCCTCACACTCGTCCGACCATCTGAACTGGGCACCCTTCTGGGTCAACCTGATCATCGAGGCTGCAATAGATGAAAACCCCTCCACAAACCGACGATAATAGCCTACCAATCCCAAGAAACTCTGGATCTCCATAGCTGAGACTGGTCTAGGCTAGTTCTTGACTGCCTCTATCTTCTTCGGATCGACCTAAATACCCTCTACGAATACAACATGACCCAAGAATACAACCTAAATCAACCAGAACTCAGACTTCGAAAACTTGGCATACAACTAACTATCCCTCAGAGTCTGAAGAACCACTCTAAGGTGCTGCTCGTGCTCTTCCCAGCTACGAGAATAGATCAAAATATCATCAATGAAGACTATCACAAACGAATCCAAGTAAGTCCTGAACACTCGGTTCATCAAATCCACAAAAGCTACTGGGCATTTGTCAAATCGAATGATATCACCAAGAACTCATAATGCCCATATCGAGTGCGGAAAGTTGTCTTAGGGACATCGGATGCCCTAATCCTCAACTAATGGTAGCCAGATCTCAAGTCAATCTTCAAAAATACCTTGGCACCCTGAACCCAATCAAACAAATCATCAATCCTCGGCAATTGATACTTATTCTTGATTATAACCTTGTTCAACTACCGGTAATCAATATACATTCTCATCGATCCGTCCTTCTTCTTAACAAACAACACCGGCACACCCTAAAGCGAAACACTAGGTCTAATGAAACCCTTTTCAAGCAAGTCTTGCAACTGCTCCTTCAACTTTTTTAACTCAGGCGGGGCCATACGATACGGCGGAATAAAAATGGGCTGAGTGCCCGGAGCCAAATCAATGCAGAAATCAATATACCATTCAGGTGGCATACCCGACAGGTCTGAAGGGAATACCTCAGAAAACTCACGAACAACGAGCATAGAATCAATAGAAGGAACCTCAGCACTAGAATCACGTACATTGGCCAAATAGGCCAAACACCCCTTCTCGACCATACGCTGAGCCTTTCATATCCGAGATAACACTGCAGGTAGAATGACTAGGAGTCCCTCTCCACTCTAAACGAGGTAAACCCAGCAAGGCTAAGGTCACAGTCTTGGCATGACAGTCCAAGATAGCGTGGTAAGGTGATAACTAGTCCATCCCTAATATGACATCAAAATCAACCATGTCCAGGAGTAATAAATCCACACGAGTCTCAAAACCCTCGATCACAACTATACACGAGCGATGGACTCGATCAACCACAATAGAATCACCCACCGGTGTAGACACATATACAAGGACACTCAAGGAATCACTAGACATGACCAGGTACGGTGCAAGATAAGATGACACATAGGAGTATGTAGACCCTGGATCAAATAAAACTGAAGCATCTCTGCCACAAACCAGAACAGTACATCTGATCACTACATCGGAAGCCTCAGCCTCAGGCCTGGCTGGAAGAGCATAACATTAAGGCTGGGCCCCACCACCTTGGACTACATCTTTGGGACGGCCTGCAGTTCGCTGGCCTCCACCTCTAGCGGTCTGAGCTCCATCTCTAACACCTCTACCTCTACCTCTAGCACCTCTACCCCCACCCCTAGCTGGCGGAGCGAGCGATGGAACACCTGGTGCCTGAACCATAGTATGGGAACCCTGCTGCTACGATTGAGTACCCACTAATCTCGGACAAGCCCTCCAGAAACGACCATACTCACCACACTCAAAGCATCCACCTGAGTACTGCAACTAAGGAAAATGAGACTGACCCTGGCGACCTAAATGACCACCCCGAAAACTCTAGAGTGGCGGTGCACTGATATGAGCTAGTGGTACACCGTAGGGCTACTGATCAGAATACTGCATATGAGAGCCACAACCACCTAAATCATCGTGAGAAACCTGAAGGGCTGACTGAAAAGGCCTAGGAGGATGGCCTCTACCATACGAATCTCTGCCTCTAGACAAGGTACCACTGAATCGGCTTGAATGACGAGGCCTCTTGTCAAACCCCTGACCACCTCCCTGCAATAGAAACATCTCAACTCTCCTAGCCACATTGGCCACCTCCTGGAAAGAAATTTCACCCCAGTCTCTTTGTCCATCTGAAGTCGAATAGGCTGGATAAGTCCCTCAATGAACCTCCTCACCCTCTCTCTCTCGGTGGGAAGTATGATAAGAGCATGACGGGACAAGTCGATGAATCTGGTCTCATATTGAGTAACAGTCATAGAATCCTGCTAGAGACGCTCAAACTGCCTCCGATATATTTCTCTCTGAGTAATGGGGAGAAACTTCTCCAGGAATAGTTGAGTAATTTCTCCCAAGTCAAAGCTAGCGATCTGGCTGGTCTAGCCAAATGGTAATCTCTCCACCAAGTCTTGGCGGATCCAGATATGTGAAAATTAGCAAAATCGACCCCGTTGGTCTCCACTATCCCCATGTTCCTGAGAACCTCAAGACAGCTGTCTATAAAATCCTGGGGATCCTCATAAGATGAACTACTGAAAGTAATAGGGAAGAGCTTGGTGAACCTGTCCAATCTCCACAAAGCATCGGCAGACATAGCTGCTCCCCCACCGGTTTGAGCTACCACACCCAGCTGAACTACTCCAACTGGCTGAGTTGTTGGAGTCTGGAACTGGATAGTTGTCTGCTCTGAAGTGCGAGTAGCAGGAGTCTAGGCTCCTCCTCCAGCCTGAGAGACGGTTGGTGCTACAGGAAGCAAGCCTGCCTCAGTGACTCTCTCTATAAGGCCCACTAGATGGACTAGAGCATCCTGGAGTACTAGGGTAGCAATAAACCCCTTTGGGACCTGAGCTGGGCCTACCGGAAATGTCTGGGCCGGAACCTCATCATCAAAGTCAACCTGAGGCTCCGCCGCTAGTGCTGCTGCTCTGGGCTGAGCTCTGCCCCTACCTCGGCCTCTAACACGGCCTCGCCCTCGCCCTCTGCTCCTCGTGGGAGCTGCTGTTTGGAGCTCGGGCTGATGATCAATGGATGAGGAAGAGTGTTCTCTCTATCTGCGAAAGAACAGAGTAGAAATTCAATTAGCATTGAGAAACCAAACCGCACGACAAGAAAGAATAAATGTGAAGTTTTTCCTAACTCTGTAGCCTCTGGGGATAAATACAGATGTCTCCGTACCGATCCCTCAGACTCTACTAAGCTTGTCTGTGAATTTGTGAGACCTATGTAACCTAGATCTCTAATACCAACTTGTCACGACCCGGATTTCCCACCCTCAGGAGTTGTGATGGCACCTACTCGTGAAATCTAGGCAAGCCGCATAATACAGAATCGCTAACTCTTTTATTTAACCTTTTTAACTATTTAAACTAACATGTGAATAACAGTGAAATATTAACGATAAATAGATACAATCAGAAGACTTAATCTGATAAATTAACCATAAACAGTACGACAATGCCAACATACATCTCTACCCGGAATCCGGTGTCACAATATCACGGACTATCTATGAATACTACATACAAATGTCTGAAAAGAAAGTAAAATCTGTCTCGACAACAAATGAAAACAAAATACACATAAAGATAGAAGAGAATGTCGGGCCTGCGGACGCCTGCAGGACTACCTCGGGATCTCTAACTAGACTGAAGGCAACCACCAAATGCTACGGTCCAAAAGTTGCCACTCCGGGATCTACACATACTATAGAGTGTATTATCAGCACAACCGACCCAATGTGCTGGTAAGTGCCTGGCCTAACCCCAGCGAAGTAGTGACGAGGTTAGGACCAGACTACCAAATAAACCTGTGCAGTTATATAATATGTAGCGGAAAATACACAAGAATAAATAAGTAAAGATGGGAGGGGGTACATGCTGTGGGGGAATATCAGTACCAACAGTAAATTAAGAGAAAATCATAAGAACAATTTAGAATTTACAGCAAAATAATAAGGAACTCGTAACCAATCTATAAACACTTCGTATTATCAATTATTGCGGTACGCAACCCAATCCCAAAACATAATAACTCTGTTGCAGTGTGCAACCCGATCCATATCATTTATCACTGTTGCGGCGTGCAACCCGATCCAATTATATTATTATTGCTGCATGCATCCCAATCCAAATATAATATTGTTGAGGCGTGCAACCCGATCCAAATATAATATTGTTGCGCGTGCAACCCGATCCAAATATAATATTGTTGTGGCACACAACCCGATCCACAAATACAGTTCAACACCAATCACAATAAGAGTCCCGACAAGGGATCAATAAAGAAACAACACTATTCGGCAAGGGAATCGACAGTATAAGTAAATACGTCCCGGCAAGGGAAAATCAGCTATAACCAAACTTGCTCCAACATATAATTACCTCATCTAGCACCAACACTCAATCATAAGTAATTTCCACGAGGATAATCATAATCCTTATTCAACAACAACTTGGGCATTCGTAGGATTTATCAAGAACACAACAATTTCAATTTAAGACTCACGGTCATGTTTGACACCAACGTATAGATACTCGTCACCATGCCTATACGTCGTAGTCAACAAATAACATGTAGCAAATAGGACTCAACTACTAATCCCTCAAGCTAAGGTTAGACCAAACACTTACCTCGATGCCACAAACACAATTCAAGCCTCTACTATCGCTTTACCTCTTGACTCCACCACCAATTCGCTCGTATCTAGCCACAAGTTACTTAATTACATCAATAAATACTAAATGAATCAATTCTAATGCATGAAAATGAGTTTTCTAAAGTTTTACCCAAAAGTCAAAAATCGCCCCCGGGCCCACATGGTCAAAACCCGAGGTTCGAACCAAAACCCGATCACCTATTCCCCCACGAACCCAAATATATAATTGTTTTGAATCAGACCTCTAATCGAGGTCCAAACCCCCAATTTTTGAAAAACCTAGGTTCTACCCAAAACACCCAATTTTCCCCATAAAAATCATTGATTTTGAGTTGAAATTATGTGAAAAGATGTTAATGATTGAAGGAAACGAGTTAAAATTGACTTACAATCAATTTGGAATAAGAGTTGTCTTTGAAAAATCGCCCAAGAGTGTTTTGGTTTTGAAAGAGTGTGAAAAATGAAAGATTTTCAACTACGTTATAAAATTGCAGGTTGCAGATGTCGCATTCGCGACTAGGGTGCGCAATTGCGAACCTTGACTTCTGCTGAGTT
This sequence comes from Nicotiana sylvestris, assembly GCF_000393655.2. Classification (NCBI taxonomy): domain Eukaryota; kingdom Viridiplantae; phylum Streptophyta; class Magnoliopsida; order Solanales; family Solanaceae; genus Nicotiana; species Nicotiana sylvestris. The sequence continues at coordinate 102,666,026 of NC_091059.1, forward strand.
CGCATTTGCGAAGAAGTTCTTGCATTTGCGAGTTGGGAATTGCGAACAAGTTGTCGCATTTTGCGACTACTGGCTAAAGCTTGGGGGATCGCATTTGCGATTGAATCCTCGCAATTGCGAGATAGGCTGGCCTGGGCTACATTTCGCAGTTGCGACATGGCCCTCACATTTGCGAGCCAGGCTTCGCAAATGCGGAGCCTGCAGGCCTACACTGAAACAGCTGAAAACCTGCAACTCTCCAAGTCCAAAATCCATCTCGTGGCCTATCCAAAACTCACCCGAGCCCTCGGGGCTCCAAAACAAATATGCATACCAACCTAAAAACATCATACGGACTCGCTCATGCATTCAAATCACTAAAATAATATCAACAACTATGAATTTAGCACCAAAATCATGAAATTTCTTAAAAACAACAAATTTTTCAATTTTCTCACAAACGATCCGATTCACGTCATTTCAAATCCGTTTCTTATCAAATTTCACATACTTATCTTAAATCATATATAAGACCTGTACCGGGCACCGGAACCAAAATACTATCCCGATACCATCAAGTTTTAAACTCATTTCATTTCAAAAACTCGTAAATAATTCCATAAAATAATTTTTCTTTAAAAATTCATTCCTCGGGCTTGGGACCTCGGAATTTGATTCCGGGCATACACCCAAATCCCATATTTTTCTACGAACCGTTCGGGACCATCAAATCATGGGTCCGGGTCTGTTTACCCAAAATATTGACCCAAGTCAACTTAAATCTATTTTATAGGCAAAATTCATCATTTTTCACAAATTTTCACAAAATGGCTTTCCGGTTATGTGCCCGGACTATGCACGCAAAATCAAGGTGATGCCGAAAGAGGTTTTGAGGCCTCGAAATGCAGGATTTATTTTTAAATAAGTAATGACCTTTTGGGTCATCACATTTAATTTTATAATTTTGTTCTTAGATGGTAAGATTAATGATATGATAATATAGAAATTATCAGATGCAGTTATTTTCTATATATATATGAACAAATACTACTATTTTGTTGTATGTATATAAAATGTACAGCTATGTCTATTATCAAGTAAAATCCGGTTTCTACGTCTAATTTAAACTCTTCTAGACTTGAGGTAAGGCTTCTAGCAAATATTTCTGGATTACTATAGTTATTACGATTAATAAACATTAACAATAAAAATATTTTTTGTGATTAAACTCTTATGTTGTAAAAATCCTACTCGGTACTCTCTCTCTCTTATTCTATAGACCTGTATTATTACAGTATTATCTAAATCATGAACTGAAATTACCCCTTTTACTTATTTTTTTACTTTACTCTATTCATCTCTTCTTCCCAACTTTTTAAAGAAATAAATATTTTTCTTTAACCTCACCCTGGCTACGGTTAATTACATATAGACTCATTCTTAGTTATTTTAGGGTTTTACTTAACCGGTTTCTCCTAGAAATTTACAGTTTAATCTATCAAAATTGTTAAGAAATTGGGAGGATAACCATATACTAAGAGTGATGTCTGGTTATTATCAAACTAGTAATTGAGAAATAATAAACATAAAGCTATACAAAATAAGATGGGGTATAAAAAATATTTTTATTGTTAATGTCAATTAATCATAATAACTATAGTATCCAGAATCTTTGCTAGAAGCCATACCTCAAGTCTAGAAGAGTTTAAATTAGATGTAGAAATCGAATTTTACTCGATAATAGACTTAGCTGTACATTTTATATACCTACAATAAAATAGTAGTATTTGTTCAGATATATATAGAAAACAACTGCATCTGATAATTTTAATGTTATCATATCATCAATCTTACCATCTAAGAACAAGATTATAAAATTAAATAAGACCAATCTTAATACCTCATCTTGTTTCCGATATAATCTTTTTCTTGTTGTATATCAATATTAGTTCTTTCTATTTCAAAGAGAAGGAAATTTTTAAAATTTTCAGTATGTAAAATACCTAGTTCTGGTTTTTCAAAAAGGCTCTATTGTAATTCTAATATTTCTCTATATTCTATGTCATTTCTAATGTTGTCTAAACTAATATATATTATATGGTGATGGAAACTTATGTAATTAGTAAAAATATGTTGTTTCATAAACTTATTGGTTCGAAAATCTTCTCGCTCTGATACCAATATAAAATGGGGTTTCTTCTTTAACCTTACAACATGTATTTTTATCTTTACATTCTTTACAACATTCTTTTTGATTTTCTTGCAGGTTTTTCTAGTTTGCGTCCAATCGTGTCCTTATCCTGGTTGTCGTTTCTATTGTTTGTACTGGTGTCTGTGTAATATTTTTAAAAAATATTGTTCCATCTCTACTGAGTAGGCAACTACCATTATTATGTAATATAAAACTTAATACCATTTTTTTACTTAGGGTTGGATATAAAATAAAGTCTATGTGACGACCCGGCCAGTTGTCTCATGAGTTACCGCTCTGTTTCCCCCATTTCTTCTTCTAATTGCTTTGTTTAATGTTTCTATATGTGATTGTGTTGATTGGTTAGGGTTCGGAAAGGGATTTGGTAAGGTTTGAGGCACTTAGTCTCTAAGGAAGGCTAAGTTGGAAAAGTCAACCGGATGTTGACTTATCTGTTAGAGGGCTCATATGTGAGTATCGATGGTTCTGTTAGTTTTGGAAGGTGATTTGAGACTTATGAGTGTGATCGGAATGAGTTTTGGAGGTTCGGAGTAGATTTAGGCTTGAATTGGCGAAGTTGGTATTTGGCGATTTCCGGTTGGTAGGTGAGATTTTGTTATAGGGGTCGGAATGGAATTCTGATAGTTGAAGTAGTTTCGTTGTGTCATTTGGGATGTGTGTGCAAAATTTCAGGTCATTCGGAGGTGGTTTGGTCGGGTTTTTGATCAAAAGCAGAATTTAGAAGTTTTTGGAATTTTTAGGCTTGAATCCAATGTAATTTTGGTGTTTTAATGTTGTTTTGGGAGTTCTGAGGGTTGGAACAAGTTTGAATGAGGTTTTGGGGTATGTTGGTGCCTTTGATTGAGGTCCCGGGGGCCTCGGGTGAGTTCGGAGGGTTGAACGGATCATTTGAAGTTGAAGAAAGTTGCAGATTTTGGTCTTCAGCGGTTGCAGGTATTTTACTCTTCGCGTTCGCGAGTGGACCCTCGCGTCCGCGAAGAGCCAGCGAAGGAAGGTGGAAATTTAGCCTTTGCGTTCGCGAGGCAGGATATGCGTTGGGCTACGAGATTGTGCATCGCATTCGCAGTTGTGGTGTCGCGTTCGCATAGAAGGATAGAGCAACTGAGCTTCGGGGGAATTAACTCATCGCGTTCGCGATGGATGGAACACGTTCGCAAAGGTTCGTCTAGGTAAAAAATCATGTTCACGAGGTTCTGGTCGCGATCGCGTAAGAGAAAATTTGGTCAAAGTTAAATTGTGCTTCGAAACGCGAGGCGTTGACCGCGTTCGCGAAGAAGGATTTTCAGGCCTGGGCAAAAAGTTTAAAAGGTCATCTTGTCCTCGAATATGGGATTTATTTCCTCCATAGTTGGTCATTTTTGGAGCTTTTTAATGGAGATTGAAGAGGGATTCAAGGTAAAACATTTGGAGGTAAGAATTTTGGACGTAAAACTCTATCCTATTGTGAAATCTACCTAATAAATCATGAAATATAAGCCTAAAATTCAGAAATTAGGGCTTGAGATTAAGAGACTTTAAATGAGGATTGAGGGGTCATTTGGACTCCAATTTCAGTGTTCTTGATATGTATAGACTCATGGGAGGATAAGGATTCCGGTGATGTGATTTTTATTGTGTCAAACGTGGGCCTGGGGTCGGGTTTGGCCAATTTCGAGATTTTTGGTATTATTTGATTGTTTTCGCTTGGGCTTCATTCCCATAGCATATTTTGACGTCGTGATTCTGATTTTGGATAGATTCGACGCGAGTGGCGGCTGATTTGAGGGGCGAAGGCGTCATGAGCTAGAGATTTGACCGATTCGAGGTGAGTAATGATTGTAAATGATGTTATGAGGGTTTGAAACCCCGGATTGCAAATCGTAGTGCTATATTGAGGTGAGACACACGCTTGATGATGAGCATGGGGTCGTGTACTATTGGGGATTATGACTTGGTCCATCCCGATTGATGATTTTACCGTGTATTTGACTGAAAATATTTGCTATCATCATTATTTGGGTTGAATGCCACATTTGGGCTTCGTGCCAACTATTTGAACCATTCGGGGATTTTTACTGATATTTTCTCACTGTTTTGACTCTATACTTGAACTCAATCATATTATTTTTCATTGCTTTCATACTAAGCCTTGTTAACTCAGTTTTTAACACTTAAATGATATTTTACATGATGTTTGGGCTGAGAAACACTGTTTTACTATTGCCCGAGGGGCTTGTGAGATTTTTGACTGAGGAAGGCCCTATGTTGTGAGGAAACACTGATATTGATTTGAGGTCGAGGGCCTGAGATATGTACGCCATGAGGTGGCTTGATTGATATGAGGCCGAGGGCCTAGTGATGAAGCTACGAGATGGCTTAATATTGCGCTTGGGCCGTAAGGGGCCCCTCCAGGAGTCTGCACACCCCTAGTGAGTGCGGGTACCCATTGTGATGTGAGATTGAGCCCGAGGGGCTGGTATTGTTCTATGTGTTTGCCCGAGGGGTTAGTACTGTTCCGAGATGTTGCTCGAGTGGCGGATTTGTTGATATTGTGCCCGAGGGGCAAGCCTTTATATGTTTACTTTTGATAATTGACTGTCAATTACCTACTTAATTATTGAAAAAGGCTTTTCATGAAACTATGTTTGAGTTAAAGGAGTCAATTACCTACTTAATTATTGAAAAAGGCTTTTCATGAAACTATGTTTGAGTTAAAGGATTTTACCTATCTTTCACTGGTTTACTATTTTAATTGATTTACTGCTTCATTATAGAATGCTTTGTGCCTTACGTGATTTCTTGCTTTCATTCTTTATTTACATTTGTTAATAACTGAGTTGGAGTACTCACTTTACTGCCTGCACCCCTGTGTGCAGATTCAGGCATTGCGGATCCTGCCAGTGCGAGTTGAGAGTTCCCGGCAGATATCGGAGTCCATGAGGTAGCTGCTTGTCGTCCGCAGTCCCGTGTTTCTCCCTCTTTATCATTTCCATCTCTTAGCAGATATTTGTAATAGTTGTGGATTTTTCAGACTTGTATTAGGTTTTACAGATGCTCATGACTAGTGACACCCCGGTATCGGGCTGTGTTGGGTTGTTCTTCCGCGTATTTATGATATTATTTGCTACTTTAGATTATTTTATCATGTTCGACTGTTTTTAAATGCTTAACTGTTAATAATTGGAAAATGGGAAGTGTTGGCTGGCCTTGACTTCACGAGAGGTTCCATCACGACCGGATCCAGGTTTTTGGTCGTGACAATTTGGAATTAGAGCCTAGGTTACATAGGTCTCACGAGTCATGAGAAGGTCTAGTAGAGTCTCGCAGATCGGTACGGAGACATCTGTATTTATCCTCGAGAGGCTGCATAACCTTTAGGAAAAACTTCATATTCTTGAAATTTTTGCCGTGCGAATTTGTTGATCTGAGTACTAAACTTCTGTTATTCTATTCTCTCACAGATGTTGAGGACATGCGCTACTGGACAGGATGGACGACCACCAGTACCATCAACCGTGGCCACTAGAGGCCGAGGACACGGTCGTGGTCGTGGTAGGGGCAGAGCAGCTAGAGCAACACCTGCAGATCCACCAGCTGCCACAGTTCAGGATCAGGTCCCAGTTATGGACGCTCCAGCAACACCAGCACAGGCACCAGTTGTGCCCATTGTGATTTTGGGTCTTCATGAGGCCTTGGATCTGATCTTATCAGTTTGCACTAGCCTAGCTCAGGCGGTTTCAGCCACTACTATCGTAGCTACTTCTCAGGCCGGGGGAGGCAATCAGACTCTCGTCGCTCGCACACCTGAGCAAGTCATGCAGGGACTTTAGACGTCAGGGGCACATCTAGCCCAGCCGGTTGCAGCTACTCAGGACTATGTAGTTCCTGCTATGTCGGAGGATGAACAACTTAGGTTGGAGAGGTTTGGTAGACTATAGCCTCCGACCTTCAGTGGTGCAGAGGGCGACGATGCCCAGGCTTTCTTAGATAAGTGCTAGAAGATGCTTCGTACAACGGGTATTCTGGAGACCAGCAGAGTCGCTTTCACTACCTATCAGTTTTCGGGAGCTACCTTCACTTAGTGGGAGGCTTTTGAGAGGTGTAGGCTTGTTAGTGCAGCACCCCTTACCTGGAAGCAGTTCTCTGTTCACTTTATGGAGAAGTATGTGCCGCAGTCTGGCAGAGAGGAGCTACATAGAGAGTTTGAGTAGTTGTGTTAGGAAGAGATGACTATGATGCAGTACGAGATGAGGTTCTCCGAGTTAGCTCGTCATGCTATTTGGATGGTTCCGACAGATAGAGAGAGGATTAGGAGGTTTGTTGATGGCCTCACTTATCAGCTTCGTGTTCTCATGACTAGGGAGAGGGTGATTGGTGCTACTTTCAAGGAGGTTATGGATATTGCCCGTGAGATTGAGTCTGTTCATCGCTAGGAGCGCGAGGAGAGGGAGGCTAAGAGGCCTTGAGGATCTGCTAGTTATAGTGGTACTCTTTCAAGGGGCCAGTTTCAGCACGGCAGAGGCCATCCATTCAGGCATGCTCAACCAGCTCTCCCAGGTTATCGTAGGGCATCATCGGGTCATGGTTCTCACAGTTCTCATTAGGGCCAGTCATCACTTAGTGCCCTTTCAGCTCAGAGTTCGTCCCGTGCTCTATCAGTCTAGGGCTCTTCCATGACAAACGCATCTGCTAGTCACTCCGGTGTGAGGGGTTCCCTTCAGTTTCCTTCTCCAGCACCTGGGAGTTGTTATGAGTGTGTTGAGATGGGTCATATGTAGAGGCAGTGCCCTCGTCGTCTTGCGAGTTCATCTCAGCAGAGGGGTCAGTCATCGGTTTTAGCGATAGTTACTTCACCACCACCCGCCCAGCCAGCTAGGGTGGAGGTCAGTTAGCTAGAGGTCGCCCCAAAGAGGGAGGTCGATTAGGTGGCGGTCAGGCCTATTTCTATGCACTTCCAGGCAGCCCAATGTTATTGCTTCAAATGTCGTTATTATAGGTGTTGTTTCAGTCTGCCACAAAGATGCATCTGTATTATTTGATCTCGGTTCTACTTTTTCTTATATGTCATCATACTTCGCTCGTTATTTAGGTACGCCCCGTGAGTTTCTTGCTTCACCTATTCATGTATCTACCTCGGTGGGTGATACTGTTATTATAGACCATGTATACCGGTCGTGTGTGGTGACTATTGGGGGTCTGGAGACCCGAGTAGATCTATTATTATTGAGCATGGTGCATTTTGATGTCATTTTAGGCATGGATTGGTTATCTCCATATCGCGCTATTCTAGACTGTCATACTAAGACAGTCACATTGGCTATACCGAGTATGCTACGGATCGAGTGGCGAGGTGTGACTGATTATGTTTCTAGTAGAGTGATCTTATTCTTGAAAGCCCAGCGTATGGTTGGGAAGGGTTGTCTTTCGTAACTAGCCTTTGTGAGGGATGTCGGTACTGAGACTCTCAGTATTGATTCTATTCCAATTGTAAGGGATTTTTCCGATATGTTTCCTGCAGACCTGCCAGGCATGCCACCGAACAGGGACATTGATTTTAGTATTGACCTGGTGCCGAGCACTCAGCCCATTTATATTCCACCGTATCGTATGGCACCAGCGGAGTTGAAGGAATTAAAAGAACAGCTTTAGGAGCTCCGATAAAGGGTTCATTCGGCCTAGTGTCTCACCTTGGGGTGCGTTGGTCCTATTTGTGAAAAGGAAGGATGGCACTATGAGGATGTATATTGATTATAGGCAATTGAACAAGGTAACAATTAAGAACAAGTATCCTTTGCCTCGCATTGATGATTTATTCGACCAGCTTCAGGGAGCGAGAGTGTTCTCCAAGATTGACCTCCGTTCAGGTTATCACCAATTGAAAATCGGGGACTCGGATATTCTTAAGACAGCTTTCAATACCCGATACAGTCATTATGAGTTCTTGGTAATGTCTTTTGGGCTGACCAATGCCCCAGCAGCGTTCATGCATTTGATGAATAGTGTGTTCCGGCCTTATCTTGACTCGTTTGTCATAGTCTTCATTGATGATATTCTGGTATATTCACGTAGTCAGGAGGAGCACGCAGAGCATTTGAGAGTTGTGTTACAGAGATTGAGGGAGGAGAAGCTTTATGCAAAATTCTCCAAGTGTGAGTTTTGGCTCAGTTCAGTGGCTTTCTTAGGGTATGTGGTGTACAGCGAGGGTATTCAGGTTGATTTGAAGAAGATAGAGGCGGTGCAGAGTTGGCCCAGCCGTCCTCAGCCACAGAGATTCGCAGCTTTCTTGTTTTGGCGGGTTATTATCGCCGTTTTGTTTAGGAATTCTCATCTATCGCATAGCCCTTGACCAAGCTGACTCAGAAGGGTGCTTCATTTGTATGGTCGGACGAGTGTGAGGAGAGCTTTCGGAAGCTCAAGATAGCTTTGACCACAGCTCCAATATTAGTTTTGCCATCAGCTTCAGGTTCATATACCGTGTATTGTGATGCTTAGAGAGTCGGCATTGGTTGTGTGTTGATAAAGGAGGGTAGAGTTATTTTTTATACTTCTCGTCGATTGAATCCCCATGAGAAGAACTACCCCGTTCATGATTTAGAGTTGGCTGCCATAGTTCACGCATTGAAAATTTAGAGGCATTACTTGTATGGTATGTCTTGTAAGGTGTTTATTAATCATCGTAGCTTCCAGCACTTGTTCAAATAGAAGGATCTCAATTTGATGCAGCGGAGATGGTTGGAGTTGCTTAAGGATTATGATATCACTATATTGTACCATCCGGGAAAGGCCAATGTGGTGTCCCATGCCTTGAGCCGAAAGGCGGTGAGTATGGGGAGTTTAGCATATATTCCAGTTGGGGAGAGACCTCTTGCGGTTGATGTTCAGGCCTTGTCCAATCAGTTTGTGAGATTAGATGTTTCGGAGCCCAATCAGGTATTGATTTGTGTGGTTTCTCGATCTTCCTTATATGATCGCATCAGAGATCGCTAGTATGATGATTCGCATTTTCTTGTCCTTAAGGACAAAGTTCAGCATGATGATGCCATAGATGTGACCATTTGGGGTGTTGAGAATGCATGACCAGATTTGTGTGTCTAATGTGGATCGGCTTCGGGAGTTGATTCTGGAGGAGGCCCATAACTCGCGGTATTCCATTCATCCCGGCACCGCGAAGATGTATCAAGATTTGAGGCAGCACTATTGGTGGAAAAGAATGAAGAAAGACACTATGGGATTTGTAGCTCGGTGTCTCAATTGTCAGCAGGTGAAATATCAGCATCAGAGACTAGGTGGCTTGCTTCGGCAGATAGATATTCCCAAGTGGAAGTGGGAGAGGATCACTATGGACTTTGTTGTTGGACTTCCACGAACTTTGAGGAAGTTCGATGTTATTTGGGTGGTTGTGGATCGGCTGACCAAGTCCGCGCACTTCATTCCTATGTGTACTACTTATTCTTCAGAGCGGTTGGCAGATATCTATATCCGGGAGATTGTTCGGTTGCATGGTGTCCTAGTTTCCATCATTTCAGATAGGGGCACTCAGTTTACATCGCAGTTTTGGAGGTCTGTGCAGCAAGAGTTGGGTACTCAAGTTGAGTTGAGCACAACTTTTCATCCTCAGACGGACGGGCAGTCCGAGCGCACTATTCAGATATTGGAGGACATGTTGCGTGTTTATGTCATTGATTTCGGAGGGTCATGGGATCAGTTTCTACCGCTTGTAGAGTTTGCTTATAACAACAGCTACTAGTCGAGTATTCATATGGCTCCATATGAGGCTTTGTATAGGAGGCGGTGTAGATCTCTAGTCGGTTGGTTCGAGCCCGATGAGGCTAGGCTATTGGGGACTGATTTGGTGCATGATGCGTTGGAGAAGGTGAAGGTGATTCAGGAGAGGCTTCGTGCAGCGCAGTCGAGGCAAAAGAGTTATGCTGACAGGAAGGTTCGAGATGTGTCCTACATGGTTGATGAGAAGGTTCTGTTTTGAAGGTTTCGCCCATGAAGGGTGTTATGAGATTTGGGAAGAAAGGGAAATTGAGTCCGCGGTTCATTGCCTTTTGAGGTGCTTCGGAGGATTGGGGAGGTAGCTTATGAGCTTGCTTTGCCACCTAGCTTGTCGAGTGTGCATCTGGTATTTCAAGTTTCTATGCTCCGGAAGTATATTGGGGACCCGTCTCATGTTTTGTATTTTAGCACGGTTCAGTTGGATGATGATTTGACTTATGATGTGGAGTCAGTAGCTATTTTGGGTTGTCAGGTTCGAAAGTTGAGGTCAAAGGATATAGCTTCAGTGAAAGTGCAGTGGAGAGGTCGGCCTGTGGAGGAGGCTACCTAGAAGACTGAGCGGGAGATACGAAGCAGATATCCTCACCTGTTTGAGGCTTTAGGTATATTTCTTGATTCATTCGCGGATGAACGTTTGTTTAAGTTGGGAAGGATATGATGACCCGGACAGTTGTCTCATAAATTACTGCTCCGTTTCCCCAATTTCTGCTTCTAATTGCTTTATATAATGGTTCTATATGTGATCGGGTTGATTGGTTAGGGTTCGGAAATGGATTTGGTAAGGTTTGAGACAATTAGTCTCTTTTAAGGAAGGTTAAGTTGGAAAAGTCAACTGGATGTTGACTTATGTGATAGAGAGCTCGGATGTGAGTTCCAATGGTTCATTTAGCTTCGGGAGGTGATTTGGGACTTAGGAGCGTGATCGGAATGAGTTTTGGAGGTCCGGAGTAGATTTAGGCTTGAATTGGTGAAGTTGGTATTTTGGCGATTTCCGGTTGGTAGGTGAGATTTTGATATAGGGGTCGGAATGGAATTCCGAGAGTTGTAGTAGTTCTGTTGTGTCATTTGGGATGTGTGTGCAAAATTTCAGGTTATTCGGACATGGTTTGGTCGGGTTTTTTATCAAAAGCAGAATTTAGAAGTTTTTGGAATTTTTAGGCTTGAACCCAATGTAATTTTGGTGTTTTGATATTGTTTTGGGAGTTTCGAGGGTTGGAACAAGTCTAAATGAGGTTTTGGGGTATGTTGGTGCCTTTAGTTGAGGTCTCGGGGGCCTCGGGGTGAGTTTCGGAGGGTTGAACGGATCATTTGAAGTTGAAGAAAGTTACAAATTTTGGTCTTCAACAGTTGCAGGTATTTTACTCTTCGCGTTCGCGAGTGGACCCTCGCGTTCGCGAAGAGTCAGCAGAGGAAGGTGGAAATTTAGCCTTCGCATTCGTGAGGAAGGCTATGCATTCACGAAGGGCTACAAGATTATGCATCGCGTTCGCAGTTGTGGTGTCGCATTCGCATAGAAGGATAGAGCAGCTGAGCTTCGGGGGAATTAACTCATCGCGTTCGCGGTGGATAGAACGCGTTCGCAAAGGTTCGTCTGGGTAAAGCATCACATTCGCGAGGGTCTGGTTGCAATCGCGTAAGAGGAAATTTGGTCAAAGTTAAATTGTGCTTCGCGAACGCGAGGCGTTGACCGCGTTCGTGAAGAAGGATTTTCTGGCATGGGCAGAAAGTTTAAAAGGTCATCTTGTCTGCAAATGTGGGGTTTATTTCCTCCATAGTTGGTCGTTTTTGGAGCTTTTTGAAGGAGGTTGAAGAGGGATTCAAGGGGAAACATTTGGAGGTAAGAATTTTGGACTTAAAACTCGATTCTATTGTGAAAACTACCTAATAAATCATGGAATCTAAGCTTAAAATTCAAAAATTAGGGCTTGAGATTAAGAGATTTTAAATGAGGATTTGAAGGGTCATTTGGACTCCAATTTCAGTGTTCTTGATATGTATAGACTCGTGGGAGGATAAGGATTCTGGTGATGTGATTTTTACCCAGTTTCGAGATGTGGGACCAGGGTCGGGTTTGACCAATTTCGAGATTTTTGGTATTATTTAATTGTTTTCGCTTAGGCTTCGTTCCCTTAGCATATTTTGACGTCGTGATTCTGATTTTGGATGGATTCAATGTGAGTGGAGGTCGATTTGAGGGGAAAAGGCGTCGTGAGCTAGAGATTTGACTGGTTCGAGGTGAGTAATGATCATAAACGATGTTCTGAAGGTTTGAAACCCTAGATTGCAAATCGTAGTGCTATATTGAGGTGAGACACACGCTTGATGATGAGCGTGGGGTCGTGTACTATTGGGGATTGTGACTTGGTCCGTCCCGATTCATGATTTTACCGCGTATTTGACTGAAATCTATTTGATATCATCATTATTTGAGCTGAATGCCATATTTGGGCTTCGTGCCAACTATTTGAACCCTTCAGGAATTTTTACTGATATTTCCTCACTATGTTGACTCTATACTTGAACTCAGTCATGTTATTTTTCACTGTTTTCATACTCGGCCTTGTTTACTCAGTTTTTAATACTTAAATGATAATTTACATGATGTTTGGGCATAGAAACACTGTTTTACTATTGTCCGAGGGGCTTCTGAAATTTTTGACTGAGTAAGGCCCTATGTTGTGAGGAAACACTGATATTGATTTGAGATTGCAGGCCTGAGATATGTACGCCACGAGGTGGCTTGGTTGAGATATGAGGCAGAGGGCCTAGTGATGACGCCACGAGATGGCTTGATATTGCGCTTAGGCCGTAAGGGGCCCCTTCAGGAGTCTGCACACCCCAAGTGAGCGTGGGTACCCATTGTGATGTGAGATTGAGCCCGAGGAGATGGTATTGTTCTATGTGATTGCCCGAGGGGCTGGTACTATTCTGAGATGTTGCCCAAGGGGCGGATTTGTTGATACTGTGCCCGATGGGCGAGCCTTTATGCGTTTACTTTTCATAATTGACTGTCAATTACTTGCTTAATTATTGAAAAAGACTTTTCATGAAACTACATTTGAGTTAAAGGATTTTACCTATCTTTCACTAGTTTACTGTTTTAATTGTTTTATTGCTTCATTATAGAATGCTTTGTGCCTTACGTGATTTCTTGCTTTCAGTCTTTATTTACATTTGTTGCTCACTGAGTTAGAGTACTCACTTTACTCCCTGCACCCTGTGTGCAGATTCAGGCATTGTAGATCCTGCTAGTGCGAGTTGAGAGCTCCCGGCAGATATCGGAGTCCACGAGGTAGTTGTTTGTCGTCCGCATTCCCGTGTTTCTCCCTCTTTATCATTTCCATCTCTTAGCAGACATTTGTAACAGTTGTGGATTTTTCAGACTTGTATTAGGTTTTATAGATGCTCATGACTAGTGACACACCGGTATCGGGCTGTGTTGGGTTGTTCTTCCGCGTATTTATAATATTATCTGCTACTTTGGATTATTTTATCATGTTCAACTGTTTCTAAATGTTTAACTGTTAATAATTGAAAAATGGGAAGTGTCGGCTGGCCTTGTCTTCATGAGAGGCGCCATCACGACCGGGTCCCCGTTCGGGTCGTGTCAGTCTAGGATATAAATTATAGTCTAATATAAGATGGGGTATCAAGTTTGGTCTTATTTAATTTTATAATCTTCTTCTTAGATGGTAAGATTGATGATATGATAATTTTAAAATTATTTGATGCAGTTGTTTTCTATATATATCTGAACAAATACTACTATTTTGTTGTAGGTATATAAAATGTACAGCTAAGTCTATTATCCAGTAAAATTCGATTTCTACGTCTAATTTAAACTCTTTTAGACTTGAGGTAAGGCTTCTAGCAAATATTTTTGGATTACTATAGTTATTATGATTAATAGACATTAACAATTAAATATTTTTTGTGATTAAACTCTTATGTTATAAAAATCCTACTCGGTACTCTCTCTCTCTCTCTCTCTCTCTCTCTTATTCTATAGACCTATATTGTTACAGTATTATCTAAATCATGAACTGAAATTACCCCTTTTACTCTTTTTTTTACTTCACTTTGTTCATCTCTTCTTCCTAACTTTTTAAAGAAATAAATCTATTCTTAACTTTTTTTTCTTTAATCTCACCCTGGCCACGGTTAAACATATATATACCCATTCTTGGTTATTTTCGGATTTTACTCAACCGATTTCTCCTAGAAATTTACAGGTTAATCCATCAAAATTGTTAAGAAATTGGGAGGATAACCATATACTAAGAGTGATGTCTGGTTATTATCAAACTAGTAATTGAGGAATAATAAACATAAAGCTATACAAAATAACATAAAGTTGTAAAAAACAGGGGTAATATCTAGAAACATAATTTAGATAAAAATAAGTAACTTACATGTTTACAGGAGAGAGATTTCCCTTTCGGAAAACCTGAAAGAGCTTACTGGACATTGGAATTAAAAATGGACACACATAAGCGTAGAAATATATTTATTTTACAAGCTTGAAGGAGGAACTACTAAGGCATACATCCCTCTAGATAGCATAGTTTACATCCCAGCAGCCACATCAAACCTTAATACTAGAAGAAAATGAAGACAAAAATATATTAGAAAAAGACTATACTCTAATAGATATTGAAACAAAATTTTATAATTTTAAAACAGGAATACAAAAAATAGGAATAATGAAAAACGAAAAGGATCTAGATAAATATTAGATGAAATACAAAATAATAGGAGAAAAACCTTTAAAACATTGGAAAAATAATAAAGTTATATGTAAATTAGATATAATTAATCCAGAATATATAATTAAAACAGCTTCAATAGAAGCTACAAATTAAGATTTAGAAGACTTCAAAATTCAAATTAAAGAACTCATGAATTTAGGCGTAATAAGGAGATCTGGTAAAATTTAATAGTTAAAAGCTATTCGTTTAGCTAAAGGGTGTTGTCTTAACATATATTTTATCTTATTTCTGATTGTTCTGATATACTCTTTTTCTTGTTGTATTTCAATATTAGTTCTTTCTATTTCAAAGAGAAGGAAATTCTTAAAATTTTAAGTATTTAAAATACCTAGTTCTGGTTTTTCAAAAAGGCTCTGTTGTAATTCTAATGTTTCTCTATATTCTATGTTATTTCTAATGTTGTCTAAACTAATATATATTATGTGGTGATGGAAACTTATGTATTTAGTAAAAATATGTTGTTTCAAAAATTTATTGGTCCAAAAATCTTCTCGCTCTGATACCAATATAAGATGGGGTTGGATATATATATATATATATATATATATATAGAGAGAGAGAGAGAGAGAGCATCGTCATTTGAAAAATTAGACGAGTAATTATGATGAATGAAAAAATGACAACTTGGTATTATAAGTACAAAAAATTGAAAGAATTTACATTGATTGCATCACAACTCAACTGAGAGAACCTAGAAATTATACTCCCTTCATCCCAGTTTATATGATATTCTATTTTTATAGTCAGTGCCAAAGAGAATAATACCTTTTTATATTTGGTAATATTTCAACTATAAATTTTCCTTTTTACCCTTAATTAGATGATCAAAAAATGGCATCGAGGCCACTTAAACGTGCACTCATTTGTCAACATGCTAAACAAACTTATAAGTTTTCCATTTTAACACCGTTACTTGAGAAAATGATTACTAATAATTTCTTTTAATCGTTCACTATGCCTATGTAAAAATGGTGTAGCTGACATGGCCACATTGAGTGAAAATCATGTTGTTAAAGCGCGTAGATATGATTGTTTTTATTTAAAAAAATTACATTTAAAAAAAATATAAATGAAAAAGAAAAAAAAAGACTTATCCCTCTCCCCTTCTCTTTTCCCCTCCCCTCCCACCCTTCTCTTGTCTTCCCCAGCAAATTCCCCACCCCCTTTCTGTATTTTTTATTTCCTATTCTATTTCCCATCACCCTCCCTTTCTTCATTTCTTTTCCCCCTCCCTCTTTCTATTCCAATATTATTTTCATTCATTTGTTAGTCTCCACCCACCTTTCATGTCCCAACTTCTCTCAACTCCTCCATAACCAACACCTTCCCCCCATATCGTTGCCATCAACTTCCCCTTTCTCTTCTTCTTTCTTTTCCTTTTCTTCTTTTTCTTCCAAAGCATACCTAGTTAGTTGGTTGCCGCTAACGGATTGTAGGTAAGAATTTATAAAAGTTAGGCGGCTTTGATAGTAGACCAAGAAAATAAAGTGAAATTTATTGCCTTAAATGTAATTTATTGGTGGCATTTGGTGAAAATAATTTTGAAATGAATGTTTGTTAGGTTTTTTTGGGTGAAATAGTAACAACCTTTTATTGCAAAACAAAAGGGAGGGGGTAGACGGGTTTCGGTGGTCGTAAATATGATTTGAAAATGAAGCTTTCAAGCAAGTGGAAGAAGATGATAATGGTTAATGGCTGAAGCTTGGTGTTGTCGTTGGTGGACAATTGGCGGAGCTACGGTCGAGAAAAAGAGAAAGAAATAAATTAAAATTTGAATAAATTGATTATTTTTTTTCAAAATGTGGGACCCAAAAATTCCACATTTTATATAATAAAGATCAAGTATGTGACATGACATTCGTGTCAAAGCGATTGACAAGCACGTTCAATACGAAGTGCTTATTAGTAGTCTTTTTCTTAAGTAGAAGTGTTAGAATGAGAAAATTATAAGTTTGTTTACCGGATTGACAAATGGATACAAGTTTATGTGGTTCCGAGACCATTTTGCCTTAGTTGATTTCTAACCACATAAGTTTGTATAGTTTGATTTAGATAACAAGTTTCAAAAGTCTTCCTTTATTTCTTAAACTCCATGCCCAGTCAAACACCTTTACCTAAATTAGGACGGAAGGAGTATAACTTATGTGAGGAAAATAAATGATATTTTAGATTATCAGATATAGTTACGTGACTAACTAATGAATTGAGAAAAATAATTCAGTAAAAACGTAAAATAAGACTGGAAAAAAACTAATTCGGTTATACTAATTATGGGAAGAAATTAATTTATTAAACATTAATATGAAAACAAAGAAATAAATTTATCAATAATAAAAAATAAGTGTTTAAATTATATAAGTACTACATATAAAAAATAGTAATTTTGGGGCCCTTAAATACTTGGGGCCTAAAGCAAGTGCTTGCTTTAGGGTCTAACCGACGTTCGATTTTCATCGTGTGGATTACATTATTAGAAGAAAACCTCATTGACTGAGTATTTACTTTAGCTGGCCATATTCAATATTTGCTTTTTTAACCGGTATATACTTACTATACATAGTTATATATATATTAGACATAAATTGTATATATATTATATATTCGTCGACTATTTTTAATTTAAGCGATTAGATGGGCAGCTATTTGGATTAATTCTTAAAAATAAGGAATTTTTACCTCCTATAACAAATGTTGATACCTTATTTATTTTAAATAAATACCCTTTTAAAAAAGTATATTCCATAGCTACCATTTGATTTTTATAGTTAAATATCTATTTATGGTCACCTCCTACCTATAATCCATAAAATACGCTTTGTATTATTTTTCTCTCTCATTCTTTCAGATTTTTCTTCACCCTCTCTCTCTCAACACCAGTTCTCACACAACAGAAGATTGAAACAGAATCTGCCATGAAAGAAATCGAAGAAACACCAAAAAGTTCATCGCTATTTCCCGTTTACCCCCAATCTACACTAATTGGGATGATCAAAGTAGTACAACATTAATTTCTGAGACCAAGTCCATTGCGTGCAAACCAAGTCCAAGTTTAGGGCGGGGGATGTCATTCAACAACTTTGACAAGTTTTTTAAAGAGTTGCCTCCTGTGGACGACCTTGTTTGCCTTTATGCAGATGAATATCGTTCTAATTAGGAATTTTTACCTTGAACAACGACGACGGAGTTTGGGACTGAGCAACTTGAAGAGTCTGTTACTTTTTTTTCCGTTGTATTTCAATGTATCTCGCTGTATTCCATATATTTCATTGTATTCACTGTCTCGCTATATTCCATCAATGTATTCATATATTTTTTTTAATTAATATAATTTATGTATTTTATGTATTCAGATTTATAATTGTGTTGGTTGAGTTATATTAGGAGTCTAGTGTGTTAATTGATTCACTTTCCGTTTAAAAATAACTGAATAGATCATGAATTGTGCTATTTACGTTACTGTATTCACAAATACATATCATGAATACAGTCGAATACAATAATCTGTCTAGCTGTAATCCCCTGTTTTACGCCGTGAATACAGTCGAATACAGTCGAATACAATAATGTGTCTAGCTGTAATCTCCTGTTTCACGCCGAGAAATGCTATTATATTCATGAATACAGTAGATTGAATACATCGAATACACTATAAAAACCCTGAAAAACATAGCTATAGGAAGTAATATAATAAGTGGTAGCTACAACTAGCTAATAACCACTAAAACATAATGGTTTCCGAAAGTTTCTCAAAAATTAATAGTGATATGGAAGTGTCTTATTTGTGCGTTAGGCAGGGGCATTTGCATCTATACCCGCTTTTTGGGTCACATTTTAACTTATGCTCGCTTTGCAAAAAAAATTACAAGCGTACCCACTTTTTCGCGTAACTTTAGCATACGGGGCTGAAGTAGCAAGAGTGCTGAACCAAGTGTGCTGAAGTATTTGTTTGTAATTGCTGAAGTTTTTGTTTTTGTAATTGGCGAACTTCAACTCTAGAGCTGAAGTTTTTGTTTTGTAACTGGCGAACTTCAGCTCTAGAACTGAAGTTTTTGTTTGTAACTGGCAAACTTCAGCTCTAGAACTGAAGTATTTGTTTTTATAACTGGCGAACTTCAGCTCTAGAGCTGAAGTTTTTGTTTTGTAATTGGCGAACTTCAGCTCTAGAGTCTTCTTCCCTTCATAATGATACTGTCACGAAAACATGAAAATAGCTGTTTTACTGTCGCATAAAGCATTCAATAGCAAGGATACCTCATCTTATAACTCTCTAATCGGACCAATTATTTAGATGATTAGTTCAACAACTAAACCATCCAAAGGAACTGTTAATCGATACTTGATAAAGCAAGAAGCTTTTTAACAATTTACATAAACCAATATGCTGCTACTAATGCCATGCATTATCAAATAGGATCTGTAGCTTCGTCATTTAACAGATCATCTATTGCCACCATTCAATCAAGCAAGGACCTTTAGTCACGGACTTCAGAAAGAGGTTGAGGTCGGATATAACTTTGAGGAGGAGAAGGAGGAGAAATGAGACTGAAGTTGTTTAAAAAGTAGGTACAAATTAAAAGCTTTTAAAAAAAGATATAGGTTAAATGAGGACGATCAAATAGAGCGCCCCGTACAATTTTTACCTGTAGGCCTTAACAGTTTGGACAGCCCAAATACTAGTCCGGTGGAGTAGCTAAGTTCTCACCTGAACCAATAAGCCCAGATGAGAGTTACGAGAAGCCTTCAGAATTTTATGGAAAACTTTAATTTGTGTCTCATACAATTAATACTACTTGTATGAGGCAATTTTTATCGCATAATTTTATGGACCCAAATTTCTATGGACCCAAAAGATAAGATTGAGATCCATAAATTTGTAAGACAAAGAGAAGCCTTATACAAATAGTGTGATTTGTCCGACACACAAAATAAAACTTCTCAAATTTTATCATTTCTTGGCAGGCAAAGTCAGTGAATTGGATAAGAACAATGACGTGTAAGGCAAACACGCAATGGATTGAAACTAGACTAGATTCACGTGCTGTGTCACGTTGCATTAGATTATACGATGTATGCGCCCTCTCTCTATTGGTTTTACTTTTAATAAACTTACGCCTCGCAATAAACCATAATTATTGTACAAAAAAGAAATATCGTAGCTGTAGTTTCTGTTAATGAAAATAAAAAATAAGTACTCCCCTTATTTTAATTTATGTAAACTTATTTCTCTTTTAGTCCGTGTTAAAAATAATGGTCCCTTTATTTATCTAAAAATAATTTACTATTATATAATGATTTTTATTTATATAAAATATTTGCATCTCATTCTACATAATTAATTTAAAGTTTTTTTTCTTAAATTTTATTCAGTCAAATGGATTTAAATAAACTAAAATGGAGGAACTATAATTAATGGATTATCCCATCTTATCTTGCTAAATAAGTGGGCAATGGAAACCAGGTGCGCACAACCCACAAACCAAAGCCATATTATATACTGCAAACCCACTCTTTCTTATCCAACAAATTCACCATTCCCAATCTTCTTCATTTGGTTTTGTGTATCAGCAATGGCGATTTCAACCCTAAATCCTAACGCTCCAATCTTCATTCCTACAGAATATCGTGAAGTGGAGGACTTTTCTGACCAGTGGTGGGACCTCGTCCACTCTTCTCCCTGGTTCCGTCATTACTGGCTTCGTGAATGCTTCTCCGACCCCGACTCTACTGATGACACTACCTATGTGCCTTTTCTCCCTGATATTGATTTTATCTCCAACGATTTCAAGCGTAAGTATCATCAATTTACTAACACAGTGCTTTTTTTACTAACTTAAATAATTGTAAGTAATTTATTATGTTTTATGTGATTAGAAGAGGAGAATAAGAACGAGCTGATCACTTTGGGGATGTTGAAATGGAACAAATCACGTGTTGCTGCTGAAATCCCAAGGTATGGGAAGAAGGTGCCGAAAATCGTGAACGTGAAAGTGAGCCCTAGGCCTATTCAGCAGCCAAGGTAGAGCGAATCACAACTCGGAAGCACCTGACTCACTGAGTTAGCTAAATCTGTTTAGTTAGTGTTTCATGTACATAGCTTGTTTAACTTGTTTCATATCCTGCACTTTGTACCTTGTTTTTCCAATAAATGCCAAAACAAAAATAGATGCACAAAATGGAGCAAATGTTACTAGAACCAATATTGTGATTAGTACCTTAAATTTAGATTTTGGTTGATCTATCGAGATTTAGAGTGTAAAAGTACTTCCAAAATCTCCATCAAATGAGCAATAAGATACATAAAGATCAAACTAGGAGAACCTATAGATAGGTATAATATAATAAAATGGGCAAGGTCGTCTTGCACGCTCTAATTAAGCAGTGGATTAGAGATTAGTAAGTTGATTGTTGATCCCAGTTGGTGGCTTGTTTCCCTATCTTGTGAAGACATTTGATGACCTCTTCAGTAGTTACATTTCCAGTTACTGTCACCTTATTCAGTTGTGTATCCACATCATATGTTTCAATATCTGCCATACTCCATCCAATTTGAAGGGGAAAAAAAATTAAAAATCCAGATTTTCACTAATAGAATTTCAAAATACCATATTCTGGTGGTAGTTGAAGAAATTTTTAGGAATTTGAAGATGTGCAAGGACTTGTTTTACCTTCGATTTTCTTGATTGCCTTCAAGATTTTCTTGATGCATTCGTCGCAGTGCAGGCCTACTTTAAGCTCCACCACCTAGTGCACAAATGAAAAGTAAATTTCATACTGATTGCTAGAATAGAAAGATTAGAAGTTTGATTGAAAAACCTGCTATACGAATGGTTTTGAGGTACTAAGTACTAACATTGGCCATTACAGTTGCTACGTTTCGAAACTTCTTAATTTGCAGAGCTGCCAAGCAATAACTGATGCTAGTTAGAGACGAATGAAGAGATGATGAATGATTTGAATGTTTTTTGAAACAGTTGGAAAAATTTAAAGGAAGAGGGTGGGGTATAGGATTCTTTTCTTTGAGTGATTGAGGATTTTTCACTTTGCCAAAAGCTCCTTTAGAACCCTTTTTCCTGGACGCGTAGGGCATTAGTCTCCGTTCATTCAGGGCCGTGAAAATTGACATTAGCCTAATATTCTTGAAATGATAAATAGAGCAATAACGTTAGGAAAAACATGATGCTGTTATGAAATAAAAGTAATTTAGTAAAACATGAACAAGAAATAAAGACAATTTAGTAAAATATGAACAAGAAATAGAGATAGAGAGAAAGGAAGAGATTTTCTTCTTAAATTGTGTGTATTTTCCTATCTATTACAAAGCCTTTATATAGGCATGAAAAGTGAAGAAAATATGTCATGAAATATGTCATTGAACATAGAAAATATGTCATTGAATATGTCATTAACCATTTGAGAGAAAGATCATGGAGGAAGAGTAGACATCCACCATATTTTGATTTTATCATAACACTCCCCCTTGGATGTCCATAAATAATGTGCCTCGTTAAAACCTTATTAGGAAAAAAACCCTATGGGAAAAGAAAATCCTAATGAAGGAAAAAGAGTACACATATTTAGAAATACGCCTTTTGGTTGCCTCGTTAAAAATCTTGCAAGGAAAACCCAATGAGACAAAACCTTGTAAGGAAAAAAGAGTACAACGCGTATTAACTCCTCCTGATGAGATCATCAGTTCACATCGTTGAGCCTTCGTATCCCAATCTTGTACACTAGTTTCTTGAAGGTTGATGCCGGTAGATATTTGGTGAAAAAATCAGCCATATTATCACTTGAACGAATCCGTTGCACATTAATATCACCATTCTTTTGAAGATCATGTGTGAACAATAATTTAGGTGAAATGTGCTTTGTCCTAACTCCTTTATGAATCCTCCCTTTAATTGGGCTATGCATGTTGTATTTTCTTCATACAAAACTGTGGGTAGTTTATCACACTTCAAACCACATTTGTCTCGAATAAGATGTATAGTAGACCTCAACCATACACATTCTCGACTTGCTTCATGAATAGCAATTATCTCAGCATGATTAGAAGAAGTAGCCACGATTGATTGCTTAGTCGATCGCCAAGATATGACAGTGCCACACATGTAAACACATAACATGTTTGAGATCAAGCCTTGTGTGTGTCAGATAAATATTCTACATCGGCATAACCAACAAGATTGAGATTGCAATCATTGCCATAAAATAAGCCCACATTGGTAGTCCCTTTTAGATAACACAATATGTGTTTGATTTCACTCCAATGTCTTCTTGTAGGAGCAGAGCTATATATTGCTAAGACATTAACTGAAAACGTTATGTCACGCCTTGTAGTGTTAGCAAAATACATTAGTGCATCAATTGCACTAAGATATGGTACTTCAGGACCAACAAGTTCTTCATTATTTTCATGAAGTCGGAATGGATCTTTATTTATATCGAGTGATCTCACAACCATCGGGGTACTAAATGGATGTGCTTTATCCATATAAAATTGCTTTAAAATATTTTTAGTGTATGTTGATTGATTGATAAAATTTCATCTTTCATATACTCAATTTGTAGACCAAGACAAAAAGTCTTTCCAAAATTTTTCATTTCAAATTCTTTATTTAAACAGTCTACTGCTTTAGGAAGCTGCCTGGGAGTTGTAATGATATTTGAATCATCAACATACACAGAGATTATAACAAATTCAAATCCAGATCTTTTTATAAAGATACAAGGACAATTGAATCATTCTTGTACCCTTCTTTCAATAGGTACTCACACGGGCAATTATACCACATGCGCCCTGATTGTTTCAATTCGTATAAGGATTTTTGAAGCTTTATTTAATAAATTTCTTGGAAACATTAATATGCTTCAGAACAATTTTAATCCTTCAATGATTTCCATGATACACATATCAAGTTTTTATGTATTGCCAGATTAAAACCTGAAATGATTATATCCACCATAAGAGAACATGTCTCCATATAATCAATGTGAGGATATTTACTAATTTTCTTGTGTCACAAGTCGTCTGTATGTCTATCGACTTGAACTTTTTGCACAAGAATACATTTATACCTCCATTGGCTTTATACTTTCATGTGTTGGAACTATCCACGCAACTTCACATTTTTTCAAGTGAAGTCAATTTTCATTGCTTATTTTTCATTTGTCCAATCATTTATGTGTCCAAATTTCATGACAGATTTGAGCTCAAGATCCTCGTCAATATTAATAATATTGAGTGCTACATTATGTTAACAATATCATCGACGATCACTTTACGTCGGTTCCATTATTACCTAATAAAGACATAACTTATTGAGATCTTTTTATCTCATTATTTTCAGGTACCTGAGCCTCTCCCATGAGGTCTTATGAAGTGTTATGTCGTGGTGCTCTTCTAGGGCACTTGCCTCCTTATTATGACTATTTTGAATATTTGCCCCTCTCCTTCTTCAAGGAGTTTTATCTTTGGAACCGATTGGTCTGTTACACTTCATACGTGCCATAGACTTTGTCCCTCATAGACTTTATTCTATTTGGAGCATTAGCAGCTGAAATATGACATTTAGCTTTGGGTCAGCAAATGCGTCTGGCAATAATTTGTAAATGAATTATCACTTGAACTTCAAGTTCATATTTTCTTGTACGAGGATCTATATGTATTCATAATAATTCATTTCACGTATCACTTTCTCAGCTGCCCATTTTCTCCCCCTAATGTTGGGATCACCAATACATTTCCCAACCTTCTTTGGGAACTCATCTTTGTGCATTTTGGTGGCATAATTAAATCATATAGCACATCCATATTTCTATATAGAAATTATTTTGTTCCTGACCCTGAACCGATTGTGATAGGGAGAAATTTTAATAACTTGGCTAGATGCGTACAAGTGCTGCTGTATATTAAATAATAAATCTCATACCAAATTTCGTTTTTGGGAGTTTTGTTCTCATAACCAATGATCTAGCTATAATTAGAGGCATACAATTTCTGCTAAACCAACTTGGATTTAAACCAGTATTATTAAGATAAATCATCATAATTTATATTCTGGAATTGTGCTCTAATAATATGAGCAAGCAATCTTGCAAAAACCAAACTGCAAGTTGATAACAAATGCACATGTGACCATAAAATAGATGCATCTATTAAAATCATATAATAGTAAACGGTTCACTAGCAAGTGATTGGGCCCATATATATATATCACCTTTTATTTCTTCCAGAAATCAAAGGATTCAATCCCAACCTTTAACTGATATATCATGAGAATAAGCAGCACAAGAGAATTCTTGAAGAATCTTCTATTCTTCAATATATGTCAATGTAATTCTTAATTAATTTTTCGCATCATAATTGAACCGAGATGGTCAACCGGTCATGCCAATTAATATTTGTTTTAGTAAACCTCTAGTTTACTTGTGGCATATGATTCCAGCATCATGCTTATATTTGTGTAGTACAAATAGAAAGAAGATCGGGTAACCTTTCATATTTACCCGGTATGATTATAGAAATATGAAGATATTCAATCTTCCTTTCATTTATAGTCTCAATATGCCAATCACTTTGACTTATATATTTGAAACTCAAAAAGTTTCTTTTGAGACTTTACAATATCAATGTCATGAATAAGTTTATTCATCCGGGTAGTAACAAATTAGTTTTTCCGGAGTTCTTAACAACTTTTGTACTACAAGATCTTTTATCATACCATTCATATGGTAAATGTCTCCTTCACGGAGAAAATTATATCATAATAAATTGTCATGGTCAAAATCATCATAAGCAAAATCATTTCTTGCTTTAACTTTGCCTTTAATAACTTTTATAAGGCATGACAAAATAATATTTGGCATATCACATGTACACGACCAATGACATATTCATGTAACCACACAATAATATTTATTCTCTTTATTTTACTCAAACCTCCCTTAGAGGTGAGTTGTGTGATATTCATATAATCATGAATTGCATGTCTTTATTCATTACTTTTATCACATATTGCCACATTCAACTTTAGGAATGAGTTTGCATTCTCAATGCTTATCACAAGTCACATTCTCTTCAAGGAATGGATCATAATCAGCGACATGCTTTATTATTTTCATACCAATTTGATGGTAAGCATTGCCTTCACATTCACTACAAGAATGGAGCAAATCAAATAGGACAATTTTTATGCCTTTTCATGAAAAATTTATTATTTTTCTTTAGTCATCATTATATCATCAATATGGTACATTGGGACTCAAACCCAATGTCTTACCAATAAAAAGGCATGTTAGGCCATAATAAATTGGGACTCAAACCCAACTCTTATCATTATGGAGTATCAAGACTTGATCCCGATGTCTTATCCTTAATTAATGGCATAATAGGCTAAACAATATTGAGATTCATTCTCAAGCCTTAATTTCAATCACATGCCAAGAAAGTTATACACAACTAATTTGCAACTTAGCAAATTAAATTTGCTTTCTTAAATAAGTGTACAAATCTCAAATCAGCGTAAAGCTTTATTAATTATTTGTAGCATCTATATGAAATACAATTGTTTGTAGTCAGAATATTTCTTCTAAATTCTATTAGAGTTTAAAAGGATCATAAAATCATTGTCTTAATATTTATTGAGTCTCTCTCAAAAATATTGTTGTTTTCGGGGTATACCCTACCTATTGGATTTGATTTAACGCCATGACTTTCATTCACTCAATTCAACCAAGCAATTAGTGAATAAATTTATCAAAAGTACACCATATAGGTAACAACACATATATAGTACTAATACATAAATTCAGCATTTATATTACCTGAAAAGTGACATTATAGGTAACAACTTACCAGTTGTAGCTTGTGCATCATTCATATAAAATACTTAAAAATGGTAAATCAGTAGCAAACATCAAGTAGGTCATGGATACTCAAAAATACCTCTTCTAGTAGTCATACTAATCATTGTTTGCCTTTCAAATGATACGACCATAAATTATGAAGTATACTTTCTCAATAGCTGGTTTGTTTTCCAAACTTCAAAGAAGTAATTAATCAACCTAGATAAAGATGTGAAGTATTTCTTGTTTTCTTCAAGATGATTTATGCTTTTAATCAGTATGACCAATTTTATTTTATTTTTTATTCCTTTTTTTTGGTACTATATGCAAGTGTAAAAATCCAAAAGGAAAAAAAATATTCATCCAAGTAAAACAAAATGTTAAAAGCGGCAGGATAGATTGAAGATAGTTAACACATAAATATGCATAAGACAATTTATATAAAATATCCTTGGTTACCATGACATGCATCATATCAACAATTAACTGCTACTATGATTTTAACATATAGAACTTCGAAAATTTTATTCCATTCATGTGATATAAAAGATGTAATATTAATATGTGCTTATGCAATACAGGTGTAGTACGAAGTTGTGTGCATATGAGATTTTAAAGGAATGACAAGTATAAGATAATCATACCTTCTTACATTTCATTACTTACCATATGTAGTTTCTCTTTACATTTAACCATGTGATGATATGTATGGCTTCAAATTGTAATCTTTCTGGATGTAGGAAATTTTTTGTAGATATATATATATATATACAATTGGTTAGAAACTCGTGCTGATAACGTGTTATGAAATAAAAGCAATTTAGTAAAACATGAACAAGAAATAAAGACAATTTAGTAAAATATGAACAAGAAATAGAGATAGAGAGAAAGGAAGAGATTTTCTTCTTAAATTGTGTGTATTTTCCTATCTATTACAAAGCCTTTATATAGGCATGAAAAGTGAAGAAAATATGTCATGGAATATGTCATTGAACATAGAAAATATGTCATTGAATATGCCATTAACCATTTGAGAGAAAGATCATGGAGGAAGAGTAGACATCCACCATATTTTGATTTTATCATAACAAATGCATCTTAATGCGTTTGATACTTTTTGCTATTTTTTAGAGCTAAAACAAATTAGAGTAAGTCACATTTCTAATTCTAAGTTTAAATTTCTAGCCATATAAGAAAAGAAGAGTCCCATGTAGGTGCTTTAAAGGAAGTTTAGTTTTCTTAATATGGATTGAGCAATCCTCATGTCACAACCATGGATCGTGATGATGCCTAACACCGCTTGCTAGGCACGTCAACATTTAACAACAATAAGCAATGCAAGCTTAACAATTAGCAACATTATAATAAATATAAAGGGCGAAATCTCATAAATTCATAATAAGGCTACAACCCAACACGGTCTAAAACTCTTCCAAAAATTTTGTGCCACAGGTACATAAACGACTACGGGGTCATTTGGTAGAATGCATTAGATAAAGTAATGCATATATTAGCTTTATATATTAATAATACCTTATTTGACACACTTTTTGAATATATGCATTAGGTATGCAAGCATTAGTTATATACCATATTGGGTATTATCCTATATATAACTAATGCATAAGAAATCATGGTATTAACAATGCAATAGATTTTAATGCATGCATTAGCTTAGTTAAAGACAAAATTATCTTTCAAAATTTCTGCTTGATCAAAATATGCTATTATATTAATGCAAGTTTGAAATAATCCAAGAAAGTGGGGAAAAAATTATATCTCTAGTAAATAAATAAATACTTAGCATATTTTCTTTTTTATAAATAAATATTCAGTTCTATACTACAATATAGGTAAACAAATCAAATAATTTTTTAAAAACCTTTTCATATAAAAAAATTTCTCAATATATGTTTCTTTTAAAAAGAAAAAGTGATGGACTGGTTATGAGGGCATTTTTGTAAACAAATAATTCTTTTAGAAATTGTATAATGCTTTAATAAATCAAACCAAATAATGGATAAGAAATATGTTAGCATAACTAATGCAAGCATAATTAATACCAGCATTACTAATACACCATATTCAGCATTATTCTTATACACCCTACCAAATGAATCGGAAAATCGCACCAAACTGACTAAAAACCTGATTAGGCTTGGTTTTGATTTGGTTTGGTATTGAGTAAAAAATCCGAACCAAACCTACATATAAATATATACTCCCTCTATTTCAATTCAAATGACACACTTTTCTTATTAGTTCGTTCCAAAAAGAATGACACATTTTTATATTTGGAAACGATTCGACTTTAAATTTTTTTATTTTACCCACTTTACCCCTAATGAGAAGCTTTTATAGCCACATAAATATCATGACCCCTTAAGCTTTTATAACCACATGTTTCAAGTCTTTTTTTCTCTCTTAAACTTTGTGCCAAGTCAAACTACCTCATCTAAATTGATATGAAGGGAGTAATTTTTATATATACTTTTAAGACTTTATATAAAAAAAATTTAAAAAAATGTCACGACCCGAGTTCGCCCTCCGTGAACTATCGTGACGACACCTACTCTCTATGACTAGGTAAGCCTAACAAGTGTGAAAATAAAATTGAAACTTGCGGAAATATAAATAAAGGAAAGCCAAGAATAACTAAAGAGGGAAGCAATATATATAGAAAGCCGCTCGGCATATATATCACGACATCTCAAACTTATACAACACCATCCCAAAACCCGAAAACTCACGGGAATACAAGCTAGAAGAAATACAGTAAAGTGCTCTAATCTCCAGAATGTCTATATCAATAGTAAGATAGAAAGGCTAACACTACAGGATAGAATAAAGATAGAGACTCCTTGGTCTGCGGACGCGACAGATGTACCTCGAAGTATCCGAAAGATCTCTCTGCCTCAAGGGTGTTAAGCCTGGGTAGAGGTACCTGGATCTGCACATGAAAAAACATGCGCAGAAAGGGGCATGAGTACACCACAACGGTACTCAGTAAGTGCCAAGCCTAACCTCGGTTGGGTAGTGACGAGGTAGGTCAGGTCCCTACTGAGGTAAATAATAATAAACATGATAGGATAAGATAAACAGTATAAGTGAGAATCTACACTAAGAACCTATATAGTATGATAAGAGTACAATAACGGAAACAGAAATAAAAGCATAACACAAGGAAAACACCGCTCACAGCAAGGATAATAACCGGTGATCTCTTGGTATCCCGAAGATCTCTTGGTATCCTCAATATATATGTCAGGGATCTCTTCGTATCCCGAGGACCTCTTGGTATCCTCACTATGTACGCTAGGGATCTCTTGATATCCAGCACCTCAATCCAGATCATAAATACGTGCAGGGGATCTTCTGGGATGCCGTCCCGTAGTCCCAAATTAAAACACACAGCAACAGCTCAAGAATATCAAAATAAATACTAAGTTCATAACAAGTAAACAGTTAATTCTAGCCTAACATGCTTCACGTAATGCAATTAAGGCAGTTTAAGCAAATAGGCAATTAAGTCAACTAAGCATGCTTTTCTAAACTAACACATGCTAAGTTTTCAAGTAGAATAAAAAACAGGTAAGGAAGGAACTCAGTTTAAATACTTAAAGTAAAATCGGATTTTCAACAATTAGCTCAATTACGCGCTCGTCACCTCACGTACAAGGCATTTCAACTATCAAATATCATATCCTAAGGGGAAGGTCCCCAACACAAGGTTAGACAAGCCACTTACCTCGAACCGGCTCAAAATCAACTCGAAACCACACTTTTGCCACGAGTATTCGACTCCAAATGATCCAAATCTATTCAATTCAATTGCATATTGTAAATAACACCTCAAGTAACTGATTCTACAATTAAAGTCTAAGCTAATACGCGAAATTATGTAAAATGACCAAAACGCCCCTCAGACCCACGTCTCATAATCAGGTGAAATTTACATTTCTAGAAACTTCGTACTCTCACGAGTCTATACATAACAAGAACACTGAAATCGGAATCCAAATGACCCCTCAAATCCTCTTTTAAAGCCTCTTAAACTCAAGCCCTAATTACCCATTTTTCCAAATTTTTCACCACTAATTAGGTCTTTTAATCACATAAAAATGAGTTATGAAGTCAAGGATGTTACCTCCAAGCGATTCCCCTTTGTTTTCCTTAAAATCACTCTCAAAAGCTTCAAAAATAATTAGAAATGGTGGAAATAAACTCCCAAGTCGCGGAACCCCTTTTTTAAAAAAATGCTCAGAAGTTTCGCATCTGCGGTCCCGCTTCTGCGGGACAAATGTCGCATTTGCGACTTCCACTTAAGGCCAGATTCCGCATCTGCGGCCCTTTACCCGCAGGTGCGGTACCACTTCTGCGGAAAATATACCGCATCTGCGGTTCCTGGAGAGATGGTCAATTTTTGCTTCTACGGCTCCTTAACTGCTTTTGCGGCTCCGCATCTGCAGTCTCCAAACCGCAGATACGAAAATACCAGAAGGCCAGCTGCTGCACAACTTCAACTCCACAATTTTCTCTGTTAACCATCTGAATTCATCCCGAGGCCCCCGGGACCTCAACCATGGGCATCAACATATCCTAAAACCTTATTCAAACTTGTTCAGATCTTCAAAACAATTCAAACAACATCAAAGCAGCCAAAACACACCGGATTCAAGCCTAAGTTTCAAAAATCTTTCGAATTCCGTTTTCGATCAAAAACCCAACCAAAACACGCCCGAATGACTTAAAATTTTGCACACACATCTCAAATGACATAATGAAATTACTACGACACTCGGAATTCCATTTCGACGCTCGGATCAAAATCTCGCTATCGAACCGGAAACATTAAAATTTCGACCTTCGGCATTTCAAGTCTAAATTAGCTATGGATCTCCAAAACACAATTCGGACACGCTCCTAACCTCGAAATCACCCAACGGAGCTAACGGAACCATTAGATTTCTGTTTCGAGGCCGTCTTCACACTGTTCCGACTACGGTCAACTTTTCAACACTTGAGCTCTCATTTAGGAACTAAGTGTCCCGACACTTACCGAAATTCAAAACCGAACATCCCAGAAATTCACATTAGTAGAAATAAAATTGGGGAAAGTAGTTAATAGGGGATCGATGCGTTAATTCTTAAGACGACCGGTCGGGTCGTCACATCCTCCTACACTTAAACATTCATTCGTCCTCGAACGAGCATAGAGACATGCCTGAAGTAGTTAAAAGATGAGGGTAGCGGCTGTGCATATCCTACTCGGTCTCCCAGGTTGCCTCCTCGACCCGCTGACCCCGCTACTGAACCTTCACTGATGCAATATTTTTTGACCTCAGCTTTATGACCTGCCTGTCCAATATCGCCACTGGCTCCTCAACATAAGATAGATCCTTGTCCAACTGGACTGAATTGAAATCCAACACGTGCGACGGATCACCGTGATACATTCGGAGCATCGAAACATGAAATACCGGATGAACTCCTACCAAGCTGGGAGGTAAGGCAAGCTCATAAGCAACCTCCCCAACATGTCTCTCAAAAGGGCCAATAAACCTCGAACTCAATTTACCCTTCATCCCAAATCTCATAACACCCTTCAAAGGCGAAAGCCGCAGCAGAACCCGCTCTCCAACCATATAGGAAACATTACGAACCTTCCGGTCCACGTGGCTCTTCTGTCTAGACTGGGCTGTACGGAGTCTATCTTGAATCACCTTAACCTTCTCCGAAGCATCCTGAACCAAGTCTGTTCTCAATAATCTGGCCTCACCTGGCTCAAACCAACCCACCGGGGATCTACACTACCTACCATATAAAGCCTTATACGATGCCATTTGTATGCTGGACTGATAACTGTTGTTGTAGGCAAACTCTGCCAATGGCAAGAACTGATCCCAAGACCCTCCAAACTCAATCACACACGCACGGAGCATATCCTCGAGAATTTGAATAGTGCGCTCGGACTGTCCGTCCGTCTGAGGGTGAAATGATGTACTCAACTCCACCTGAGTACCCAACTCATGCTGAACGGCCCTCCAAAATCGTGATGTAAACTGAGTACCCCTATCGGAAATGATGAAAACCGAAATACCATGCATACGAACAATCTCCCGGATATAAATCTCCACCAACCGCTCCGAAGAATAAGTAATACACATAGGAATGAAGTGCGCGAACTTGGTCAGTCGATCCACAATCACCCAAATAGCATCGAACTTTCTCAAAGTCCGTGGGATCTCAACTACAAAGTCCATGGTAATCCGCTCCCACTTCCACTCCGGGATCTCTATCTGCTGAAGCAACATACCCGGTCTCTGGTGCTCATATTTCACCTGCTGACAGTTGAGGCACTGAGCTACAAATCCAACTATATCTTTCTTCATCTACCTCTACCAGTAATGCTGCCTCAAATCCTGATACATCTTCGTGACACCCAGATGAATGGAATACTACGAACTATGGGCATCCTCTAGAATTAACTCCCGAAACCCATCAACATTGGGTACACAAATACGACCCTGCATCCTCAATACCCGGTCATCACCTATGGTCACATCTCGGGCATCACCATGATAAAACGTGTCCTTGAGGAAAAGCAAATGAGGGTCATCATACTGACGCTCCCTGATACGATTAAATAAGGAAGACCGAGAAACCATGCAAGCTAAAACCCGACTGGGCTCCGAAATATCCAATCTCACAAACTGGCTGGCTAAGGCCTGAACATCCATCGCCATAGGCCTCTCCGATGCTGGTAAATAAGCCAAACTTCCCAAACTCTCTGCCCAGCGACTCAAGGCATCGGCCACCACATTAGCCTTGCCCGAGTGATACAAGATAGTGATATCATTGTCCTTTAGAAATTCTAACCATCTCCTTTGGCGCAAATTTAGATCCTTTTGCTTGAACATGTACTGCAAGCTCCGATGATAAGTATAAATCTCACGAGGAACCTCGTACAAATAATGATGCCAGATCTTCAGGACATGAACAATGGCAGCTAACTCAAGGTCGTGGACAGGATAATTCTTCTCGTGAACCTTTAACTGTCTGGACACGTAGGCAATCACCCTACCATCCTGCATCAAAACCGCTCCAAGGCCGATCCTCGAGGCATCACAATAGACTGTGTAAGGCCCCGAACCTGTAGGCAATATCAAAATTGGGGCTGTAGTCAAAGCTATCTTGAGCTTTTGAAAGCTCGCCTCACACTCTTCCGTCCACTGGAACGGAGCACCCTTCTGGGTCAGTCTGGTCATAGGGGCCGCAATCGATGAAAACCCATCAACAAAACGACGGTAATAACCCGCCAAGCCAAGAAAACTGCGGATCTCTATAGCCGAGGATGCTTTGGGACAACTCTACACTGCCTCTACTTTCTTCAGATACACCTGAATACCCTCACTCAACACCACGTGGCCTAAGAATGCCACGGAATCCAACCAAAACTCACATTTCGAGAACTTAGCATATAACTTCTTTTCTCTCAAGGTCTGAAGCACTATCCTCAGGTGCTGCTCATGATCTTCTCAACTTCGGGAATACACCAGAATATCATCAATAAAGACAATGATGAACGAGTCAAGATATGGCTGGAACACACTACGCATCAAATGCATAAGGTTGTTGGGGCATTGGTTAGCCCAAATGACATAACAAGGAGCTCGTAATGACCATACGGGGTCCTAAAAGCAGTCTTCGGGATATCTGGCTCCCGATTCTTCAACTGATGGTAACCTGAGCGCAAGTCAATCTTAGAAAACACCCGTGAGCCCTAAAGCTAGTCAAACAGATCATCGATACAAGGCAAAGGATAACGATTCTTCACTGTAACCTTGTTCAACTGGCGATAGTCAATACACATACGCATAGAACCATCCTTTTTCTTCACAAACAAGATAGGAGCACCCCAAGGTGAAACACCGGGCCAAATAAAACCCTTATCAAGCAATTCCTGTAACTGATCTTTCAACTCCTTCAACTCAGGAATAGCCATACGATACGGAGGGATAGAAATGAGCTGAATGCCTGGCAATAGATTAATGCCAAAATCAATATCTCTATCAGGCGGCATGCCTGGAAGATCAGTTGGAAACACATCGGGAAAATCCCGTACTACGGGGACTGAATCAACCGAGGGGGTATCGATACTGATATCTCTCACATAAGCTAGATACACGTCACACCCCTTCTCATCCATACGTTGAGCCTTAAGGAAAGAAATAACTCTACTGGAAGTGTGATCTAATGTACCTCTCCACTCAACACGCGGTAGACCTGGCATAACCAGTGTCACAGTTTTGGCGTAACAATCAAGAATAGCATAATGTGGAGACAACCAGTCCATGCCCAAGATAATGTCAAAATCAACCATGCTGAGTAACAATAGATCGACTCTGGTCTCAAAACCACTAAGAGAAACCAAACATGACCAATAAACATGGTCCACAACAAGAGAATCTCCCACAGGAGTAGAAACATAAACAGGGGAACTCAAGAAATCTCGGGATACACCCAAATGCGGAGCAAAATAAGAAGACACAGAAGAGTAAGTGGAGCCTGGATCAAATAGAACCGATGCATATCTATGACAAACCAGTATAATACCTGTGATGACAGAATTAGAGGCAACGACTTCAATACGGGCAGGAAGGGCATAGTATCTGGCCTGGCCTCCCCCTCGAGGGCAACCTCTATCTCCCCGACCTCTACCTCTAGCTAGCTGAGCAGGTGGGGCTAGCTATAACCATAGCCAAAGAACTCTACGGGGCACGCTGTGGCTGAGAAGTCTGTAGGGGTGCACTCCTCCCAAGTCTAGGGCAATCCCTCACTACAGGGCGGGTGTCACCACACTCAAAACAAGCTCTGGAAGGATGTGGTGGCTGTGATTGGCTCAGGCCAGGTCTGCCAGACTGACCTCTAAAAGCACCCCGTGTAGGAGGCGCGCTAGAAACCAGAGGTGCATAATAAGGCTCCTGAGGCCTAGGAGGAGCTGGAGCACTGCTGGCTGCTGGAAGAGTTGAATGAACGGGGCGACTCATAGAACCCCTACCATGATGACCTACAGCTGGGGCACGGGCACCTGAGAAATGACCCGATTTTTGAGACCTCTTGGCCTCCCCCTCCTCCTTCTCCCTAGCATGCATACCCTCAATCCTCCTAGCAATGCTTACCACCTGCTGATAAGAAATATCCATCTCCAACTCACGATCCATGCTAGACCTGATGTTGGGAATATGCCCCTCAATAAACCGGCGAACCCTCTCGCGAACAGTAGCAACCAAGACTGGTGCATGCCTAGACAATTAGTGTAACGAACAACATACCCTGAAACAGTCATAGCACCCTGGCGCAAATACTCAAACTCTGCGCGCCATGCATCCTTGAGGCTCTGAGGAAAATACTCTCCTAGGAACAAATCCGAAAACTGAGCCCAAGTCAGTGAAGCAGCCTCATCTGGACTGTCTAACTCATAGGTGCGCCACCAATCATAGGCGGCTCCTCGAAGCTGGAAAGTAGTGAAGAAACCCCGCTCAATCCTGAGATACCCATAGTACGGAGAATACGGTAACACTCATCAATAAATTCCAAAGCATCCTATGATGCTAGACCACTGAACTTAGGGGGCTTGTACCTCTTGAACCTCTCAAGCCTCAGCTGCTCCTACTCGGAAACCGCTGCCATGCCCTCGGGCTGAACTGGCACTGCAGGCGGTACAAGAATAATCTCAGGGGCCTGCTCAACATGCACTTGTTGCTCAAGAGTGCGGGAGGCGGGAGTTTGTACTCCTCCCCCGACCTGGGATGTAGCTGCAGCAAGGGGAAGTAACCCTGCCTGAGCCAAAGTGGTGTACATGCTCATGAACTATGCCAGAGTCTCCTGAAGGGCTGGAGTAGTAGCAGCAGTAGGCGTATCAGGCGCCTGGACTCCGGCTGGATCTGTTAGTGGTACCTTGACGGAAGCTCGCGTAGGTTCTCTAGCTGTACCACAGGTGCGTCCTCGGCCTCTACCCCGGCCCCGACCTCTGACGACTGTGGTACGCAGGTGCCTGATCATCTCGAGTAGCACGTATCCTCACCATCTGTTAGAGAATAGAAGACAGAAGTTTAGAATTGTGATGTCAAAATATCGCATGACAAGGAATCAAATGAAGCAAAATTTTTCCTAACAGTTACATAGCCTCTTGTAGATAAGTATAGACGTCTCCGTACCGATCAGCGAGACTTTAAGAAACCAGCTTGTGTTCCATGACTCCTATGAACCTAGAACTCTGATACCAACTTGTCATGACCCCAGTTCACCCTCCGTGAACTGTCGTGACGGCACCTAGTCTCTATAACTAGGTAAGTCTAACGTGCGAAAATAAAATTGAAACTTGCAAAAATATAAATAAAGCAAAGCCAAGAATAACCAAAGAGGGAAGCAATATATATAGAAAGCCGCTCGACATATATATCACGACATCTCAAACTTCTACAGCACCATCCCAAAACCCGGAAACTCATGGGAACACAAGCTAGAAGAAATACAGTAAAGTGCTCTAATCTCCAGAATGTCTACATCAACAGTAAGATAGAAAGGCTAACACTATAGGATAGAATAAAGATATGGACTCCTTGGTCTGCGGATATGGTAGATGTACCTCGAAGACTCCGATAGATCTCCTTGCCTCAAGGGTGTTAAGCCTGGGTAGAGGTACCTGGATCTGCATATGAAAAAACATGCGCAGAAAGGGGCATGAATACACCACAACGGTACTCAGTAAGTGCCAAGCCTAATTTTGGTTGGGTAGTGACGAGGTAGGTCAGGGCCCTATTGAGGTAAATAATAATAAAACATGATAAGATAAACAGTATAAGTGAGTGAGAATCTACAGTAAGAACCTATATATTATGATAAGAGTACAATAACGGAAACAAAAATAAAAGGCATAACACAAGGAAAACACCGCTCACAGCAAGGATAATAATCGAGGATCTCTTGGTATCCCGAGGATCTCTTGGTATCCTCAATATATATGTCAGGGATCTCTTGGTATCCTCAATATATATGCGAGGGATCTTTGGTATCCCGAGGATCTCTTGGTATCCTCACTATGTACACTAGGGATATCTTGGTATCCCGCACCTCAGTCCAGATCATAAATACGTGCAGGGGATCTCCCGGGATGCCGTCCCATAGTCCCAAATTAAAACACACAGCAACAGCTCAAGAATATCAAAATAAATACTAAGTTCGTAACAAGTAAACAATTAATTCTAGCCTAACATGCTTCACGTAACGCAATTAAGGCAGTTTAAGAAAATAGGCAATTAAGTCAACTAAGCATGCTTTTCTAAACTAACACAGGCTAAGTTTGCAAGTAGAGTAAAAACAGGTAAGGAAGGAACAAAGTTTAAATACTTAAAAGTAAAATCGGATTTTCAACAATTAGCTCAAGTATACGCTCGTCACCTCACGTACAAGGCATTTCAACTATCAAATATCATATCCTATGGGGAAGGTCCCCCACACAAGATTAGACAAGCCACTTACCTCGAACCAGCTCAAAATCAACTCGAAACCACACTTTTGCCACGAGTATCCGACTCCAAATGGCCCAAATCTGTTCAATTCAATTGCATATTGTAAATAACACCTCAAGTAACCGATTCTAAAATTAAAGTCTAAGCTAATACGCGAAATTATGTAAAATGACCAAAATGCCCCTCAGGCCCATGTCTCGGAATCGGGTGAAATTTACATTTCCAGAAATCTTGTACTCTCACGAGTCTATACATAACATGAACACTAAAATCGGAGTCCAAATGACCCCTCAAATCCCCTTTTAAAGGCTTCTTAAACTCAAACCCTAATTGCCATTTCCCCCAAATTATTCACCACTAATTAGGTCTTTTAATCACATAAAAACGAGTTATGAAGTCAAGGATGTTACCTCCAAACGATTCCCCTTTTGTTCCTCAAATTCACTCTCAAAAGCTTCAAAAACGATTAGAAATGGTGGAAATAAACTCCCAAGTCGCGGAACACCTTTTTTAAAAAAATGCTCAGCAGTTTTCGCATCTGCGGTCCTAGGACCATGTCTGCAGTCCCGCTTCTGTGGAACAAATGTCGCATCTGCAACTTCCCACTTAAGGCCAGATTCCGCATTTGCGGCCCTTTACCCGCAGGTGCGGTACCGCTTCTGCGGAAAATAAACCGTATCTGCGGTTCCTGGAGAGATGGCCAATTTTCGCGTATGCGGTCCTTAGCCGCTTTTGCGGCTCCGCATCTGCGGTCCCCAAACCGCAGATGCGAAAATACCAGAAGGCCAGCTGCTGCACAACTTCAACTCCAAAATTTTCTCCGTTAACCATTCGAATTCATCCCGAGTCCCCTGAGACCTCAACCAAGGGCATTAACATATCCTAAAACCTTATTCAAACTTGTTCAGATCTTCAAAACACTCAAACAACATCAAAGCAGCCAAAGCACATCGGATTCAAGCCTATGTTTCAAAAATCTTCCGAATTCCGTTTTCAATCAAAAACCCAACAAAAACACGTCCGAATGACCTGAAAATTTGCACACACATCCCAAATGACATGATGAAACTACTGTAATTCTCGAAATTCTATTCCGACCCTCGGATCAAAATCTCGCTATCAAACCGGAAACTTTAAAATTTCGACTTCGACATTTCAAGCCTAAATTAGCTACGGAACTCCAAAACATAATTTAGACACGCCCCTAACCCCGAAATCACTCAACAGAGCTAACAGAACCATCAGATTTCCATTTCAAAGCTGTCTTCACACTATTCCGATTATGATCAACTTTCCAACACTTGAGCTCTCATTTAGGGACTAAAGTGTCCCAAAACTCACCGAAATTCAAAATTGAACATTCCGAAAATTCACATTAGCAGAAATGAACTTGGGGAAAGCAGTTAATAGGGGATCAGGGCATTAATTCTTAAGACGACTGGCCGGGTCGTCACAAGAAATATTTGGGATTCTCTTATGGGATATAATATTTAGTAGAATATGAAGTGCTCCATTTTTATTAACTTTAAATAATAGGTTGTATGATCACTTTTCTTATCAAGTGTTATTGTGACGACCCAGCTGGTCGTCTTAAGAATTAACGTCTTGATCCCCTATTAACTAATTTCTCCGAGTTTATTTTTGCTATTTTGATTTGCTGGGATGTTCAGTTTGAGTTTTGAGGAGTTTTGGGACACTTAGTCCCTAAATGAGAGCTTAAGTGTTGGAAGTTGACCGTAGTCGAAACAGTGTGAAGACGACCTAGAAATGGAAATCCGATGATTCCGTTAGCTCCGTTAGGTGATTTCGGGCTTAGGAGCGTGTTCGGATTGTGTTTTGGAGGTCCGTAGCTAATTTAGACTTGAAATGCCGAAAGTTGAATTTTTGAAGATTCCTTCCGATAGTGAGATTTTGATCCGAGGGTAGGAATAGAATTACAAAAGTTGGAGTAGCTCCGTACCGTTGAATGTGACGTATGTTTCAAGTCATTCGGACGAGGTTTGATAGACTTTTTGATCGAAAGCGTATTTTGAGAATTTTGGAGTTCTTAAGCTTGAATCCATATTTAATTCGAGGTTTCGATGTTGTTTTAGGTGTTCTAAGGATTGTTACAAGTTTGGATAGTGGTTTGTCACTTGTTGGTGCCTTTGGTTGAGGTCCCGGAGGCCTCGGGATGAATTTAGATGGTTGACGGAAAGATTTTGGAGTTAGAGTTACATCTTCAGCTACTGGTTCTGTCATAACCGCACCTGCGGTTTGGGTTCCACATGTGCGGCGCCGCAGAAGTGGCTTAGTGGCCACAGAAGCGAAATTTTGGAATTTCTTTAGGAACCGCAGAAGCGGTGGTAATTTCGCGGAAGCGGTACCACATCTGCGGATTGGGAGTCGCAGATGCGAAACCTGGACATTAAGTGAAAAGTCGCAGGTGCGACCTCTGGTCCACAAAAGCGGGACTGCATCTTGACCGCAGATGTGGAAACAGCTGGGAAGAAATATGAAATTTCGAGGGTTTAGTTTCAAAAGTTGGAAATTCACTTTGGAGCTCGGGAGAGGGCGATTTTGAGAGGAAATTAAAGATGAGATCATTGTGTAATGATTCTTTAACCCTTTCTAGTTATTCCATCAATCTATAGTTAGTTTTATCATTTAGTTTCGGATTGGAGATGAAACTTGGGGAAAAATTGAAAGAAAGTTCTTAGACCTAGAATTCAACTTTTGATTGGGAATTTAACCTTAGATATGGATAATTTTGGTATGCATGAACTCATGAGGGCGTTAGGATTCTGAAAATATAAATTTTACCCGATTCCGAGACGTGGGCCTGATGGGCATTTTGGTCATTTTACCTGA
Source organism: Nicotiana sylvestris (assembly GCF_000393655.2). NCBI lineage: Eukaryota > Viridiplantae > Streptophyta > Magnoliopsida > Solanales > Solanaceae > Nicotiana > Nicotiana sylvestris. The sequence continues at coordinate 102,706,978 of NC_091059.1, forward strand.
TTTCGCGTATTAGCTTAGAATTTCTTTGTAGAATTAGTTACTTGAAGTGTTATTTACATTATGAAATTGAATTGAATAGATTTGGGCCATTTGGAGTCGAGTACTCGTGGCAAAAGCGTGGTTTCAGATTGATTATTGAGCCGGTTCGAGGTAAGTGGTTTGTCTAACCTTGTGTGGGGGACCTTCCCCTTAGGATTGGTATATTTGCTAATTGAAATGCCTTGTACGTGAGTTGACAAGTGCATACTTGTGCTAATTGTTGGAAATTCGATTTTCTTTAAGTAATTACTAGTATGTTTCCTTTCCTATTTCTATTACTTGCACTATTAAGCCTGTTGTTAGCTTAGGAAAGCATGTCTAAGTGACTTAACTGCTTTACTTGCTCAAACTGCCTTACCTGAATTCTGTGCAGCATGCTAGGCTAAAATCACTTGTTGCCTTGATATGAAATTTTGCTATTTCTGTATATTTTTCCTATTGCTGTTGTGTATTTATTTTGGGACTACAGATGTGGGATTCCGGTAGCTCCCCCTTGTTTATTTATTTTGGGACTATAGATGTGGGATTCCGGTAGATCCCCCTGCACAGTTATATGGAACTATGGGAGTGCACCCGATAGATTCCGCCAGTACTAGGTATTTACATTTGGGGCTACGAAACGAGATTTCGGTAGATCCCCGCGCACTATGAGTTGGACTACGGGACGGGATCCCGGAAGATCCACTGGATATGTACATATGGGACCACGGGACGGTATCCCGGGAGATCCACTGGATAGTACATATGGGACTGCAGGACGGTAACCTGGGAGATCCCCGATTGTTTTTATTGGCGCTGAGCTATATTTCCTTTCCGTGTTTACCATGTTTCTGTATAGTTGTTGTTTTTATGTACATCCTGTGTTATTTTACTGCCGTACTTTTTATACTATTATGTTCTATACTGTTGATCCTTATATTTAATTAACCTCAGTAGGGCCCTGACTTTCCTCGACACTACCCAACCGAGGTTAGGCTTGACACTTACTGAGTACCGCTGTGGTGTACTCATGCCCTTTCTACGCATGTTTTTCATGTGCAGATCCAGGTACCGCTACTCAGGCCTACCATCTTGAGGGAAGCGACTACTCTAGAGACTTCGAGGTACATCTGCCGCGTCCGCAGACCGAGGAGTCCCTTCCTATTCTTGTTGTTAAACATTGCCCTTCTGTATTTTCTTTCTTGTTAGATATTCTAGAGTTAGACTGTTAGATATTTCAAATACTTGTGTTTCCATGAGTTTCAGGGTTTTTGGATAGTGTACTTGATTTTGAGAATGTTGTGTTGTATATGCCTAGCGGCATTATAACTATTGTTTTCATTCAGTTATTTTGGTTTTTGATTATTTCTTTCGCAAGATTTGTTATGTTCCGCATTTGTTAGGCTTACCTTGTCGTAGAGACTAGGCGCTGTCACGACATTACATGGAGGGTGAACTACGGTCATGAAAAGTTGGTATCCGAGCTCTAGATTCATAGGAGTTATGGATAACAAGCCGATTTATTAGAGTCTTGCTGATTGGTACGAAGACATCTGTACTTATATAAGAGAGGCTATGTAACCGTTAGGAAAATTCAACTTCATTTGATTTTCCCTGTCGTGCGAGATTTTTGACATCACAAATTCTGAACTTCTATCTTCTATTCTCTCATCGATGGTGAGGACACACGCTACCTGAAATGATCAAGCACCCGCGCTCCTACGAGAGTTGCTAGTAGTCGGGGCAGGAGTAGAGGCCGAGGACGCGCACATGGTGCAACCAGAGCACCTGCGCGAGTTACCACCGAAGTGCCACCAACAGTTCTAGATGGAGTCCAGGCACCTGATACGCCTATTGCTACTACTATTCCAGCACTTCAGGAGGCTTTGGCGCAGTTCATGAGCATGTACACCACTTTGGCTCAGGCAGGTTGCTTCCCCTTGCAGCAGCTACATCTCAGGACATGGGAGGAGTACAGACCCTCGCCGCCTGCACTCCAGAGCAGCCAGATCTCATTGTTTAGGTTCCAGGTGTCATGGCGACACAGTCTGTGGTCCCAGTTCACTGGGTGGTGAGGACCTCTCGCCGAGTAGAGGACATGTGGGCCCACGAGAGAAGGGGAAGACGAGGTCAGGAGAGAGAGTAAGTAAGGAGACCTCATAGACTGGAGAGACCCACTGGTCCTTATTTTGGAGGAAGAGTACGGCATGGTAGAGGTTTTGTGGGTCAGCCAGCTCAGTTTGCATCTCAAATTTCATACAGTGTTTCAGGTGTTCAGGGGTCTTGGAGTACCCGTATCGCACAATTCCCACTACCACGTTCTCCCAGAGCTTGTTTCGAGTGTGGTGACACACGTCATATGGTGAGGAATTTCCCTAGACTTGGGAGGGGTGCACCTCCACGGACTTCTCAGCCACAACGTACCCCGCAGAGTTCTCAGGCTATGGTTACAGCTCCAGTTGCTACCCACCTGCTCAGCCAGCTAGAGGTGGAGGTCGGGGAGGTAGAGGTCGCCCTAGAGGGGGAGGCCAAGCCAGATTCTATACTCTTCCTGCCCATACCGAGGCTGTTGCCTCCAATTCTATCATCACAGGTATTATAATGGTTTGTCACATAGATGCATCAGTTCCATTCGATCCCGGCTCCACTTACTTTTATGTGTCTTCTTATTTTCCTCCGTATTTGGGTGTATCTCAGGATTCTTTGAGTTCCCCTGTTTATGTTTTTACTTTTGTGGGAGATTCTCTTATTGTGAACTGTGTTTATCGGTCGTGTTTGGTTGCTCTTAGTAGTTTTGAGACCAGAGCTGATTTATTGTTGCTTAACATGGTAGATTTTGACATTATCTTGGGCATGGAATGGTTGTCGCCCCATCATGCTATTCTTGATTGTCACGCCAAAATCGTGACGCTGGCTATGTCAAGTATACCACGTGTTGAGTGGAGGGGTACTTTAGATCACACTCCCAGTAGAGTTATTTCTTTTCTTAAAGCTCAGCGTACGGTTGAGAAGGGGTATGACGCATATTTAGATTATGTGAAAGATGTTAGTATTGATACCCCTTCAGTTGATTCAGTTCCAGTAGTACGGGATTTTCCCGATGTGTTTCCAGCTGACCTTCCGGGCATGCTGCCTGATAGAGATATTGATTTTGGCATTGATCTGTTGCCGGACACTCAGCCTATTTCTATTCCTCCGTATCGTATGGCTCCTCCTGAGTTGAAGGAGTTGAAGGATCAGTTACAGGAATTGCTTGACAAGGGTTTTATTCAGCCTAGTGTATCACCTTATGGTGCTCCCGTCTTGTTTGTGAAGAAAAAGGATGGATCTATGTGTATGTGTATTGATTATCGCCAGTTAAACAAGGTTATAGTGAAGAACCGTTATCCTTTGCCTCGTATTGATGATCTGTTTGACCAGCTTCAGGGCGCACGAGTGTTTTCTGAGATTGATTTGCGCTTAGGTTACCATCAGTTGAAGATTCGGGAGCCAGATATCCCGAAGACTGCTTTCAGGACTCGGTATGGTCATTACGAGTTCCTTGTTATGTCATTTGGGCTGACCAATGCCCCAACAACCTTTATGCATTTGATGTACAATGTGTTCCGGCCGTGTCTTGACTCGTTCGTCATCATCTTTATTGATGATATTCTGGTTTATTCCCAGAGTCGGGAAGATCATGAGCAACACCTGAGGACTGTGCTTTAGACTCTGAGGGAGAAGAAGTTATATGCTAAGTTCTCGAAATGTTAGTTTCGGTTGGATTCAGTGGCATTCTTAGGACATGTGGTATCAAGTGAGGGTATTCAACCGAGATCCGCAGTTTCCTTGGTTTGGCGGGCTACTACCGTCGTTTTGTGGAGGGTTTTCATTGATTGCAGCCCCTATGACCAGGTTGACCCAGAAGGGTACTCCGTTCCAGTGGACGGAGGAGTGTTAGACGAGCTTTCAGAAGCTCAAGACAGCTTTGATTACACCCCCAGTTTTGATATTGCCTACAAGCTCGGGGTCTTATACGATCTATTGTGATGCCTTGCAGGTTGGCCTCGGAGCGATGTTGATGCAGGCCGGTAGGGTGATTGCCTACGCGTCCAAACAGTTGAAGATACATGAGAAGAACTACCATGTTCACGACCTTGAGTTAGCTGCCATTGTTCATGCCCTGATGATTTGGCGCCATTATTTATATGGGGTTACCTGTGAGATTTATACTGACCATTAGAGCTTGCAACATTTGTTCAAGCAAAACGATCTAAATTTTCGCCAAAGAAGGTTGTTAGAGTTGCTAAAGGACTATGACATCACTATTTTGTATCACCCAAGCAAGGCCAATGTGGTGGCCGATGCTTTGAGTTGCCGGGCGAAGAGTTTGGGGAGTTTGGCTTATTTACCAGCATCGGAGAGGCCTATGGTGATGGATGTTCAGGCCTTAGCCAACCAGTTTGTGAGATTGGATCTTTCGGAGTGCAGTCAGGTTCTAGCGTACATGGTTTCTCGATCTTCCTTATTTGATCGTATCAGGGAGCGTCAGTATGATGACCCTCATTTGCTTGTCCTCAAGGACAAGGTTCAGCATGGTGATGCCATAGATATGACTATTGGTGATGATGGGGTATTGAGGATGCAGGGTCGGATTTGTGTACCCAATGTTGATGGGCTTTAGGAGTTGATTCTGGAGGAGGCTCATAGCTCACGATATTCCATTCATCCAGGTGCCACGAAGATGTATCAGGATTTGAGGTAGCACTATTGGTGGAGGCGGATGAAGAAAGATATAGTGGGATTTGTTGCTCGGTGTGTCAATTGTCAGCAGGTGAAGTATGAGCACCAGAGGCCGGGTGGGTTGCTTCAGCAGATAGAGATTCCGGAGTGGAAGTGGGAGCGGATCATCATGTATGTTATAGTTGGGCTCCCACGGACTTTGAGAAAGTTCGATGATATTTGGGTGATTGTGGATCAGCTGACCAAGTCCGCTCATTTCATTCCTGTGTGTACTACTTATTCTTCGGAGCGGTTGGCGGAGATTTATATCCGGGAGATTGTTCGTCCGCATGGTATTACCGTGTCCATCATTTCAGATAGATGTACTCGGTTCACATCATGGTTTTGGAGGGCCGTTCAGCATGAGTTGGGTTCTCGGGTAGAGTTGAGTACAACATTTCACCCTCAGACGGATGGACGGTCCGAGCGCACTATTTAGATTCTTGAGGATATGCTCCGTGCGTGTCTGATTGAGTTTGGCAGAGTTTGCTTACAACAACAGCTATCAGTCCAGCATTCAGATGGAACCGTATGAGGCTTTATATGGTAGACGGTGTAGATCCCTGGTGGGTTGGTTTGAGCCGGGTGAGGCCGGATTATTGGGCACAGACTTAGTTCAGGATGCTTTGGAGAAGGTTAAGGTTCGTGATGTTTCCTATATGGTTGGAGAGCGGGTTCTGCTTCTGGTTTCGTCTATGAAGGGCGTTATGAAATTTGGGAAGAAAGGGAAGTTGAGTCCGAGATTTATTGGCCCTTTTGAGATATTGAGGTGTGTTGGGGAGGTTGCTTATGAGCTTGCCTTACCTCCCAGCTTGGCATGAGTTCATCCGTTATTCCATATTTCGATGTTCCGGAGGTATCACAGTGATCCGTCAGACGTGTTGTCTTTCAGTTCAGTTCAATTGGACAAAGATCTATCTTATGTTGAGGAGCCAGTGGCAATATTGGACATGCAGGTTAGAAAGATGAGGTCAAAGAATATTGCATCGGTAAAGGTCCAATGGCGGGGTCAGCCGGTCGAGGAGGCGACCTGGGAGACCGAGCAGGATATACGCAGCTGTTACCCTCATCTTTTCACTTCTTCAGGTATGTCTCTATGCTCGTTCGAGGACGAACGAATGTTTAAGTGTAGGAAGATGTGATGACCCGGCCAGTCGTTTTAAGAATTAATTCCCCGATCCCCTATTAACTGCTTTCCCCGAGTTTATTTCTGCTATTTTGATTTGCCGGAATGTTCGGTTTTGAGTTTCGGGGATTTTTGGGACACTTAGTCTCTAAATGAGAGCTTAAGTGTTGGAAGTTGACCGTAGTCGGAACAGTGTGAAGACGACCTTGGAATGGAAATTCGATGGTTCCGTTAGCTCTGTTAGGTGATTTCGAGCTTAGGGGCATATTCAGATTGTGTTTTGGAGGACCGTAGCTAATTTAGGCTTGAAATGCCGAAAGTTGAATTTTTGAAGTTTCTGGTCCGATAGTGAGATTTTGATCCGAGGGTCGGAATGGAATTTCGGAAGTTGGAGTGCTCCGTAGTGTTGAATGTGACGTGTGCGCAAAATTTCAGGTCATTCGGATGAGGTTTGATAGACTTTTTGATCAAAAGCGTATTTTGAGAATTTTGGAGTTCTTAGGCTTGAATCCATGGTTAATTCGAGGTTTAGATGTTGTTTTAGGTGTTCTAAGGATTGGTACAAGTTTGGATAGTTATTTGTGACTTGTTGGTGACTTTGGTTGAGGTCCCGGAGGCCTCGGGATGAATTCGGATGGTTGACAGAAAGATTTTAGAGTTAGAGTTGCAGCTTCAGCTGCTGGTTCTATCATAACCGCACCTGCAGTTTGGGTTCCACAGGTGCGGCGCCGCAGAAGCGGCTCAGTGGCCGCAGAAGCAGAATTTTGGAATTTGTTCTGGAACCGCAGAAGCGGTGGTAATTTCGTAGAAGCGGTATCGCATCTGCAGATTGGGAGTCGCAGATGCGGAACCTGGCCATTAAGTGAAAAGTCACCGGTGCGACCTTTGTTCCGCAAAGTGGGACAGCAGATGCGGTCCCTTGATCGCAGATGCCGAAACAGCTAGGCATAAATTGAAGAGGAGATCATTGGGTAACGATTCTTTAACCCTTTCTATTTATATTCCATCAATTTATAGTTAGTTTTATCATTTAATTTCAGATTGGAGATGATAATTGGGGAAAAATTGGAAGAAACTTGTTAGGCCTAGAATTCGTCTTTTGATTGGAAATTTGACCTTAGATTTGCATAATTTTGGTATGCACGAACCATGAGGAGCGTGAGGATTCTGAAAATATAAATTTTACCCGATTTTGAGACGTGGGCCCGAGGGGTGTTTTGGTCATTTTATCTAATTTCGCGTATTAGCTTAGAATTTCTTTGTAGAATCAGTTACTTGAAGTGTTATTTACGTTATGAAACTGAATTGAGTAGATTTGGACCATTTGGAGTCGAGTACTCGTGGCAAGAGCGTGATTTCAAATTGAATATTGAGCCTGTTCGAGGTAAGTGGCTTGTCTAACCTTGTGTGGGACCTTCCCCTGAGGATTGGTATATTTGGTAATTGAAATGCCTTGTACGTGAGGTGACGAGTGCGCACTTGTGCTAATTGTTGGAAATCCGATTTTCTTTAAGTAATTACTAGTATGTTTCCTTTCCTGTTTCTATTACTTGCACTATTAAGCCCGTTGTTAGCTTAGGAAAGCATGTCTAAGTGACTTAACTGCTTTACTTGCTCAAAACTGCCTTACCTGAATTCTGTGCAGCATGCTAGGCTAAAATACTTGTTGCCTTGATATGAAATTTTGCTATTTCTGTATATTTTTCATGTTGCTGCTGTCTGTTTATTTTGGGACTACGGATGTGGGAGTCCGGTAGATCCCCCTGCATAGTTATATGGAACTACGGGAATATACCCGGTAGATTCCCTCAGTACTGGGTATTTACATTTGGGGCTACGGAACGAGATTCCGGTATATCCCCATGCACTATGAGTTGGACTAAAGGACGGGATCCCGGGAGATCCACTGGTTATGTACATATGGGACTACAAGACAGTATCCTAGGAGATCCCCGATTGTTATTAATGGTGCTGAGTTGTATTTCCTTTTTGTGTTTGCCTTGTTTCTGTATAGTTGTTGCTGTCCTGTACATCCTGTGTTATTTTATTGCCGTACTTTTATATTGTTTTGTTCTATACTATTGATCCTTATATTTTATTTAAACTTAGTAGGGCCCTAACCTTCCTTATCACTACCCAATCGAGGTTAGGCTTGACACTTACTGAGTACCACTGTGGTGTACTCATGTCCTTTTTGCGCATGTTTTTCATATGCAGATCCAGGTACCGCTATTCAGGCCTACCATTTTTGAGGGAAGCGACTACTCTAGAGACTTCGAGGTATATCTGCCGCGTCCACAGACCGAGGAGTCCCTTCCTATTCTAGCTATTAAACATTGCCCTTCTGTATTTTCTTTCTTATTAGATATTCTGGAGTTAGACTGTTAGATATTCCAAAGGCTTGTGTTTCCTCGAGTTTTCGGGTTTTGGGATAGTGTACTTGGTTTTGAGAATGTTGTGATGTATATGCCGAGCGACATTATAATTACTGTTTCCATTCAGTTATTTTGGTTTTTGATTATTTCTTTCGCAAAATTTGTTATGTTCTGCATTTGGTAGGCTTACCTAGTTGTAGAGACTAGGTGCCGTCACTACAATTCACGGAGGGCGAATTGGGGTCGTGACAGTTATTGTAATGCGTCAATCTCTTTATTCTTTCATATTCATATGTCAAGATCTATTAAAATCCGTATATCCTTTTCGAATTTGAGGTGGTATTTGAATAATTTAAATTAAATAGAACATAATTTAGGTATCATATTAATTTTTATGTTTAATTATTAAATTCAGTTAACCTTGAAAGTGTACATCAAGGAAACATTATTGTGAGATGACAAAACAAAAAATAGCTATTATGTATTACTAAGAAAATTCTTCCATAATAATATTTTGATAGATCACGTGTTTATTAATTTTTTTAATTTTTACTATACATATATTTACTTATAAAAAATTTAACAAAGTAAGATTGAAATAATAATCATGTAAAAAAAAAAACTCGAAAACCCGAAAAATCTAACAAAATCGAACCAATCCTATAATGATCTGGCCGATTGTTTTAAGTATTTTAGCCCCGATCTCCTAATTATTGCTTCCTCTAAGTTGTATTGTAATTATGTGACTTGCCGGAATGTTTGGTTTTGGTTTCGGGAAAGTGTCGGAGTGAAATGGGACACATAGTCCCTAAGTTGGAGGTTTAAGTTGAAAGAGTTGACCGTAGTTGACTTTTGTGTAGAAGACTCCGGACTAGAGTTTTGATGGTTCCAATAGCTCTGTATGGTAATTTTAAACTTAGAAGCGCGATTGTATGTGGATTTAGAGGCCCATAAGTCGTTTCGGCTTGAATTGGCGAAAGTTAGAAAAATTAAAGTTTAGAAGATTTGGGAAGTTTAATCGGGAGTTGACTTTATTGATATCGGGGTTGTATTCCGATTCTGAAAGTGGAAATAGGTCTGTAATATTATTTATGAATTATATGCAAAAATTGAAGTCAATCGGAGTTATTTCGGTATGAATCGGCATTGATTTCAGATTTCGAAAGTTCATAGTTCATAGGCTTGAATTCGGGTGGCGATTCGTAGTATCGATGTTGTTTGATGTGATTTTTGGTCTCGAGTAGGTCCCTTATGTATTTTTGAACTTGTTGATATATTCGGACAGGGTCCCTGGGGGAACAGGTGTGATTCGGATCGAACCCGAAACAAGTTTGGACTTGTGAGATTGTTGCAGCACTACTACTTCTGGTGCAATTGCACCTACGCATTTTGGGCTGTAAGTGCGGTGCCGCAGGAGCGGCCCTCGAGCTGCAGCCGTATTTGGTCATGGTTAGCTGGGAGCACAGGTGCAGTCCATGCTCCGAAGAAGCAGACTCGCCGATGCGAGGGATGTATCGCAGAAGCGGAGAAGGCCAGGGAGGCCTTCTCCGCTTTTGCGATGCATCCAGGGAGGCCTTGGATCGCAGTCCACAGAAGCACTTGCGCAGAAGCAAATAGAGGTCCGCAGGTGCAAGACTTTTGGGCTTAAGTGGAATCCGCACCTGCGGTGGGTTCTTCGTAGGTACGGCATCGCAGAAGCGATAAAAAGGCCGCAGAGGCGGAAGTCGCTGGGCAGAAATAAAAAAATTCGAGGGTTTGATTCATAATCCATTTTTGGACTTAGAGAGCTCGATAAAAGACGATATTTTGAGGGTTCTTTAGGGAAAACTTTGGGGTAAGTAATTCTAACTCGGTTTTGATTTACATAAATCTATTGATAATTTCATCATTTAATAAGTGGTTTGAGTTGGAAAATTGGGGGAAATGGTAGAAACTTCCTAGACTAAATTTTTGAGTTTTGAAAGGCGTTTTGAGGTCGGATTTGAGTAATTCTTGTATGGTTGGACTCGTTATCGAATGGGTGTACGAATTTTATAAATTTGGTCGAGTTCCGCGATGCAGGCCCGAGTTGACTTTTTGAGTTGCCTTTTATTTCTTTGCACAGATCGTAGCTTTATTATTCAAATTAGTTTCCTATAGTTTATATTTTTAGTATGAAGTTGTTTTGGCTAGATTTGTGATGACCCAAAAGGTCATCGCTTGTTTGAAAAGTGAATTATGCATTCTGAGGCCTTAAAAACCTCTGTCGGCATCACCACGAATTGCGTGCGCAGTCCGGGCGCGTAGTCGGAAAGCCATTTTGTGAAAATCTATGAAAAATGATGAATTTTACATTTAAGATGAGTTTAAATTGACTTTGGTCAACATTTTGGGTAAACGGACCCGGACCCGTGATTGGACGGACCCTCCACCGGAGGGTCCGTAGGAAAATATAGGACTTGGGCGTATGCACGGAATCGAATTCCGAGGTCCCAAGCCCGAGAAATGAATTTTAAAAGAAAATTGTTTTTTGAAATTGTTTATGAGTTTTGGAAATGAAAAGTTTTTAAAACTTGATGGTTTCTTATATGTGATTTAAGATAAGTCTGTGAAGTTTGGTAAGAAACGGACTTGAAACGACGTGAATCCGATAATTTTTGAGAAAAATGAAAAATTTGAAGTTCTTAATAAATTTCATGATTTTGATGCTAAATTCATAGTTGTTGATGTTATTTTAGTGATTTGAATGCACGAGCGAGTCCGTATGATGTTTTTAGGTTGGTGTGCATGTTTGGTTTGGAGCCCCGAGGGCTCAGGTGAGTTTTATATAGGCCACGAAGTGAAATTTTAACTTAGGGAATTGCTGGTATGCAACAGGCCTACAGGCTTCGCATTTGCGAAGCCTGTCTCGCAAATGTGAGGAATGTGTCGCAAATGCGAGATGTGGCCTGGGCTGCCTTCTTCGCAAATGCGAAGTGACTGTCACAAATATGACAACTGCCTGGAATCCCCCTTGGTCGCAAATGCGAGACTTCAGTCGCAAATGCGACATCACAAATGCGACATTGCATTTGCAAATGCGAACTTAGCAGAAGTCTAGGTTCGCAATTGCGAACCCTGGTCGCAATTCCCATATCTGCAACCTGCAATTTTATAACTTAGTCGAAAATCTTTCATTTTTCACACTCTTTCAAAACCAAAATACTCTTGGGCAATTTTTCAAAGACAACTCTTCTTCCAAATTGATTATACGAGCGAGTTGGTGGTGGAATCAAGAGGTAAAACAATAGTAGATACTTGAATTATTTCATGGCATCGAGGTAAGTGTTTGGTCTAACCTTAGCTTGAGGGATTAGGAGTTGAGTCCTGCTTGCTACATGTTATTTGTTGAGTACGACGTATAGTCATGATGACGAGTATCTATACGTTGGTGTAATGCATGTCTGTGAGTCTTAAATTGAAATTGTTGTATTCTTGATAAATCCTACGAATGCCTAAGTTGTTGATTCTCTGAGTTGAATAAGGATTATGATTATCCTCGTGGAAATTACTTATGATTGAGTATTGCTACTAGATGAGGTAGTTAGATGTTGGAACAAGTTTGGTTATAGCTGATTTTCCCTTGTCGGGACGTATTTACTTATACTGTCGATTCCCTTGGCGAGTTAGTATTGTTTCTCTATTGATACCTCGCCGGGAATCTTGTTGTGATTGCTGTTGAACTGTATATGTGGATTGGGTTGCGCGACGCAACTATATTATATTTGGATCGGATTGCACGGTGCAACAATATTATATTTGGATCGGGTTGCACGCCGCAACAATATTATATTTGGATTGGGTTGCATGCCGCAACAATATTATACTTGGATCGGGTTGCACGCTACAAAAATATTATACTTGGATCGGATTGCACGCCACAACAATAATATAATGGGATCGGGTTGCACGCCGCAACAGTGATAAATGATATGGATCGGGTTGCACGCCACAATAGAGTTATTATGTTTTGGGATCGGGTTGGGTGCCATAACAATTGATAATACGAAGTGTTTATAGATTGGTTACGAGTTTCTTATTGTTTTGCTGTAAATTCTAAATTGTTCTTATGCATTTCTCTTAATTTACTGTTGGTACTGATATTCCCCCACAGCATGTACCCCCCCATCTTTACTAGTTTATACCTGTTTTATTTTCCGCTGCATATTATATAACTACACAGGTTTATTTGGTAGTATGGTCCTAGCCTCATCACTACTTCGCCGAGGTTAGTCCAGGCACTTACTAGCACAAAGGGTCGGTTGTGCTGATACTACACTCTACACTATGTGCAGATCTCGGAGCGACATCTTTTGGACCGTAGCATCGGGTGGCTGACTTCAGTCCAGTTAGAGATCCCGAGGTAGTCCTGTAGGCATCCGCAGGACCGGCGTTCTCTTCAATCTTTATATGTATTCTATTTTCATTTGCTTCCGAGATAGATTGTACTTTCTTTTCAGACATTGTATGTAGTAATTCATAGACAGTCCGTGATATTGTGACACCGGATTCCGGGTAGAGATGTATGTTGGCATTCTCGTACTGTTTATGGTTAATTTATCAAATTAAGTTGACCGCTTGTATCTTTTTATCATTAATATTTCACTGTTATTTTATTGTTAACTTAAATTGTTAAAAGGGCTAAATAAAAAGGTTAGTGATTCTATATTACACAGCTTGCCTAGCTTTCACGAGTAGGCACTATAACGGCTCAAGAGGGTGGGAAATCTGGGTCGTGACAAGTTGGTATTATAACTCTAGGTTACATGAGTCTCACAATTCACAAAAAAGCTTAGTAGAGTCTGAGGGATCGGTACGGAGACGTCTATATTTATCCCCCAAAGTCTACAAAGTTAGGAAGAACTTCACATTTATTCTTTCCTGTCGTGCGGTCTGGTTTCTCAATACTAACTAGATTTCTACTCTGTTCTTTCGCAGATGGAAAGAACACGCACTTCCTCATCCACTGACCAGCAGCCCGAACCCCCAACAGCAGCTCCTACGAGGGGCAGAGGGCGAGGTCGAGGTCTTGCTAGAGGCCGAGGTAGGGGTGGAGCTCAGCCCAAAGCAGCAGCACCAGCGGCGGAGCCTCAGGTTGACTTTGATGATGAGGTTCTGGCCCAGACTGTTCCGGTGGGCCCAGCTCAGGTCCCAGAGGGGTTTATTGCTACCCCCGTACTCTAGGATGCTCTGGTCCATCTAGTGGGCCTTATGGAGAGTGTCACCTGGACATGTTTGCTTCCTGTAGCACCAGCCATCTCTCAAGCTGGAGGAGGAGCCCAGACTCTTACTACTCGCACTCCGGAGCAGGTAGCTTCCCAGTTTCAGACTCCAATTGCTCAGCCAGTTGGAGCAGTTCAGCCGGGTATGGTAGCTCAGACCGGTGGGGGAGCACCTATGTCTACCGATGCTTTGTAGAGATTGGACAGGTGCACTAAGCTCTTCCATACTACTTTTAGCGGCGCATCTTCTGAGGATCCCCAGGATTTTCTAGACAGCTATCATGAGGTTCTCAAGAACATGGGGATAATGGATACCAATATGGTCGAATTTGCTACTTTTTGCTTGTCTAGATCTGCCAAGACTTGGTGAAGAGATTATTGCTTGGCTAGACCAGCCGGATCATCAGCCTTGACTTGGGAGCAGTTTACCCAGCTATTCCTGGAGAAGTTTCTCCCTATTACTCAGAGAGAGATCTATCGGAGGCAGTTTTAGAGTCTCTAGCAGGGTTCTATGTCTGTTACTCAGTATGAGACCAGATTCATCAACTTGGCCCGTCATGCTCTTATCATACTTCCCACCGAGAGAGAGAGAGGGTGAGGAGGTTCATTGAGGGACTTATCCAGCCTATTCGACTTCAGATGGCCAAGGAGACTGGGAGTGAGATTTATTTCCAGGAGGCGACCAATGTGGCCAGGAGAGTTGAGATGGTTCTATCGCAGGGAGTTGGTTAGGGTCTGACCAGAGGCCTCGTCATTCAGGCCGATTCAGTGGTACCTTGTCTGGAGGCAGAGATTCGTATGGTAGAGGCTATCCTCCTAGGCCTTTTCAATCAGCCCTTCAGGTTTTTCACTATGCTTTAGGTGGCCGTGGTTCTCACATGCAGTATTTTGATCAGCAGCCCTACAGTGCACCACCAGCTCCTATCAGTGCACCACCACTCCAAAGTTTTCGGGGTGGTCATTCAGGTCGCGAGGGTCAATCTCAATTTCCTCAGCCGCAGTATTCAGGTGGATGCTATGAGTGTGGTGAGTATGGTCATATCTGGAGGGCTTGTCCGAGGTTAGTGGGTACTCAGTCACAACAACATGGTTCCTGTGCTATGGTTCAGGCACCAGGTGTTCTACTGGCCGCTCTGCCAGCTAGGGGTGGGGGTAGAGGTGCTAGAGGTGGAGGTAGAGGTGGAGCTCAGGCGGTTAGAGGTGGAGGCCAGCCAGCTGCAGGCCGTCCTAGAGATGTAGTCCAGGGTGGTGGGGCCCAGCCCCGATGTTATGCTCTTCCAGCCAAGCCTGAGGCAGAGGCTTCTGATGCAATTATCATAGGTACTGTTCCGGTCTGTGGCAGAGATGCTTCAGTTTTATTTCATCTAGGGTCTACATACTCCTATGTGTCATCTTATTTTGCACCGTACCTGGTCATGCCTAGTGATTCCTTGAGTGTCCTTGTATATGTGTCTACACCGGTGGGTGATTCTATTGTGGTAGATTGAGTCCATCGTTCATGTGTAGTTATGATTGGGGGTCTTGAGACTCGTGTAGATTTGCTTTTTTTGGACATGGTTGATTTTGATGTCATATTAGGGATGACTGATTATCACCTTATCATGCCTTCTTGGACAGTCATGCCAAGACTGTGACCCTAGCCTTGCCGGGTTTACCTCGTTTAGAGTGAAGATGGACTCCTGGTCATTCTACCCATAGTGTTATCTCAAATATGAAGGCTCAATGCATGGTCGAGAAGGGGTGTTTGGCCTATTTGGCCTATGTTCGTGATTCTAGTGCTGAGGTTCCTTCTATTGATTCTGTGCCCCTTGTTCGTGAGTTTCCTGAGGTACTCCCTTCAGACTTGCCAGGTATGCCGCCCGATAGGGATATTGAATTTTGCATTGATTTGGCTCCAGGCACTCAACCCATTTCTATCCCGCCGTATCATATGGCCCCGCCTGAGTTGAAAAAGTTGAAGGAGCAGTTGCAACACTTGCTTGAAAAAGGTTTCATTAGACCTAGTGTTTTGCCTTGGGGTGCACTGGTGTTGTTTGTTAAGAAGAAGGATGGATCGATGAGAATATGTATTGATTACCGGCAGTTGAACAAGGTTACAATCAAGAATAAGTATCCATTGCCAATGATTGATGATTTGTTTGATCAGCTTTAGGGTGCCAAGGTATTTTCGAAGATAGACTTGCGATGGCTACCACCAGTTGAGGATTAGGGCATCCGATGTCCCTAAGACAGCTTTCCGCACTCGGTACGAGTATTATGAGTTCTTGGTAATGTCATTTGGGTTGACAAATGCCCCATCATTTTTTATGGATCTGATGAACCGAGTGTTCAGGCCTTACTTGGATTCGTTCGTGATTGTCTTCATTGATGATATTTTGATTTATTTCCCCAGCCGGGAAAAGCACGAGCAACATCTTAGAGTGGTTCTTCAGACTCTGAGGGATAGTCAGTTGTATGCCAAGTTTTCGAAGTGTGAGTTCTGGTTGAGTTCAGTTGTATTTCTAGGTCATGTTGTATCAGCAGAGGGTATTCAGGTTGATTCGAAGAAGATTGAGGCAGTCAAGAACTGGCCTAGACCAGCATCAGCTACAGAGATCCGGAGTTTCTCGGGATTGGTAGGCTACTATCGTCGGTTTGTGGAGGGGTTTTCATCCATCGCAGCCCCGATGACCAGGTTGACCCAGAAGGGTGCCCAATTTAGATTGCCGGACGAGTGTGAGACGAGCTTTTAGAAGCTCAAGACAGCTCTGACTACGGCACCGGTGTTGGTTTTGCCCATAGGTTCAGGGCGTTATACAGTTTATTGTGATGCATCTCGTATTGGACTTGGTACGGTGTTGATGCAGGATGGCAAGGTCATTTCCTATGCTTCACGGCAGTTGAAGATCCATAAGACGAACTATCTGGTTCATGATTTGGTGTTAGAAACCATCGTTCACACGTTGAAGATTTGGAGGCATTATCTGTATGGCGTGGCATGTGAGATGTTCACGGATCACAAGAGTCCGCAGTATTTATTCAAGTAGAAGGAGCTAAAGTTAAGGCAGAGAAGGTGGTTAGAGATATTAAAGGATTATGATATCACCATCTTATATCATTCGAGAAAGTCCAATATGGTGGCCGATGATTTGAGCAGAAAGTCAGCCAGTATGGGTAGTCTTGCTTATATTCCGGTCGGTGAGACACCACTTGCTTTGGATGTTCAAGCTTTGGCCAATCAGTTCGTGAGGTTGGATGTTTCTGAGCCCAGTCATGTGTTAGCTTACACGATCACTCGTTTCTCTTTATTGGAGCGTATCCGTGATCGGCAGTATGATGATCCCCATTTATGTGTCCTAAGAGACACGATGCAGCACAGAGGCGCCAAGTAGGTTACTTTAGGTGATGATGGAGTTTTGAGATTGTAGGGTTGAATTTGTGTGCCTAATATGGATGGGCTTTGAGAGTTGATTTTAGAGAAGGCCGATAATTCTCGGTACTCTATTCATCCGGGCACCGCGAAGATGTATTAGGATTTGCGGCAACATTATTGGTGGAGAAGAATGAAGAAGGACATCATTGCATATGTGGCTCGGTGTTTGAATTGTCAGCAGGTTAAGTACGAGCATCAGAGACCTGGTGGTTTTTTCCAGAAGATTGAGATTCCTGTGTGGAAGTAGGAGCATATCACTATGGACTTCGTTGTTGTACTCCCACGGACTTAGAGGAAGTTTGATGCAGTGTAGGTTATTGTTGATAGGCTGACCAAGTCATCACATTTCATTCCTGTGGTAGTCTCCTACTCTTCCGAGAGGTTAGCTGAGATCTATATCCAGGAGATTGTTCGTCTTCATGGTGTGCCCGAGTCTATCATTTCGGATCGAGGTACGCAGTTTACCTCTCATTTCTGGAGAGCAATTCAGCGAGAGTTGGGCACATGGGTTGAGTTGAGCACAATATTTCATCCTCAGATAGACGGGCAGTCCGAGCGGACCATTTAGCTTTTGGAGGATATGCTCCGAGCTTGTGTCATTGACTTTGGAGGCTCCTGAGATAAGTTTTTGCCTTTAGTAAAGTTTGCCTATAACAACAACTACCAGTCGAGTATCTAGATGGCTCCTTATAAGGCTTTGTATGGTAGGTAGTGCTGGTCACCAGTTGGATGGTTTGAGCCGGGAGAGGCTCAGTTGTTCGGTACAGATCTAGTTCAGGATGCCTTGGACAAGATCAGGATTATTCAAGATAGGCTTCGTATAGCACAGTCCAAGCAAAAGAGTTATGCCGACCGTAAGGTTCAAGATTTAGCATTCATGGTCGGTGAACGGGTATTACTTCGGGTGTCGCCTATGAAGGGCGTGATGAGATTTGGGAAAAAGGGAAAGCTTAGCCCTAGGTTCATTGGCCCGTTTGAGATTCTGGATCGAGTGGGAGAGGTGGCTTACAGACTTGCGTTGCCGCCAAGCTTATTAGCCGTTCATCCAGTGTTTCATGTGTCCATGCTTCGAAAATATCATGGCGATCCATCCCACGTGTTAGATTGCAGCACTGTCCAATTGGACAAGGACTTGTCTTATGAGGAGGAGCCGGTAGCTATTCTAGACCGGCAGGTTCGTCAGTTGATATCGAAGAGTTTTCCTTCTATTCGTGTTCAGTGGAGAGGTCAGCCCGCTGAGGCATCGACTTGGGAGTCCGAGTCCGATATGCGGAGCCGTTATCCTCATCTTTTCCACGACTCAGGTACTTCCTTCTTCTGTCCGTTTGAGGACGAATGATTGTTTTAGAGGTGGAGCATGTGATGACCCTCACTTGTTTTAAAAGTAAATTCTGCATTCCGAGGCCTTAAAAACCTCTTTCGGCATCACCTCGAATTGCGTGCGTAGTCCGGGAACATAGCTGGAAAGCCATTTTGTGAAAATCTGTAAAAAAGGATGAATTTTGTATTTAAAATGAGTTTAAATTGACTTTGATCAACATTTTGGGTAAACGAACTCGGACGAGTGATTGGACGGTCCCGGAGGATCCGCAAGAAAATATGGGACTTGGGCGTATGCCTAGAATCGAATTCATAGGTCCCAAGCCCGAGAAATGAATTTTTAAAGAATTTTTTTTTGAAATTGTATATGAGTTTTGGAAATGAAAAGTTTTCAAAACTTGATGGTATCGGGCCTGTATTTTGGTTTCGGTGCCCGGTATAGGTCTTATATGCGATTTAAAATTAGTCTGTGAAGTTTGGTAAGAAACGGACTTGAAACGACGTGAATCGGATCGTTTTTATGCTATTTTAGTGGTTTAAATGCACGAGCTAGTCCGTATAATGTTTTTAGGTTGGTGTGCATGTTTGGTTTGGAGCCCTGAGGGCTCAGATGAGTTTTGGATAGGCCACAAAGTGAAATTTTATCTTAGGGAATTGCTGGTATGCTACAAGCCTGCAGGCTTTGCATTTGTGAAGCCTATCTCGCAAATGCGAGCTCGCAAATGCGAGGAATTTGCACAAATGCGAGATGTGACTTGGGCTGCCTTCTTCGCAAATGCGAAGTGACCGTCACAAATACGACAACTGCCTGGAATACCCCTTGGTCGTAAATACGACATTGCAAATGCGACATTGCATTCGCAAATGCGAACTTAGTAGAAGTCTGGGTTCGCAATTGCGAAACCTGATCACAATTCCCTTATCTGCAACCTGCAATTTTATAAATTAGTCGAAAATCTTTATTTTTCACACTCTTTCAAAACCAAAACACTCTTGGGCAATTTTTCAAAGACAACTCTTCTTCCAAATCGATTATACCAGCGAATTGGTGGTGGAATCAAGAGATAAAGCAATAGTAGAGGCTTAAATTGTGTTCGTGGCATCGAGGTAAGTGTTTGATCTAACCTTAGCTTGAGGGATTAGGAGTTGAGTCCTATTTGATATATGTTATTTGTTGAGTACGACGTATAGGCATGGTGACGAGTATCTATATGTTGGTGTCAAGCATGACCGTGAGTTGAATAAGGATTATGATTATCCTTGTGGAAATTACTTATGATTGAGTATTGGTGCTAGATGAGGTAGTTAGATGTTGGAACAAGTTTGGTTATAGTTGATTTTTCCTTGCCGGGACGTATTTACTTATACTGTCGATTCCCTTGCTGAGTTAGTGTTGTTTCTTTATTGATCCCTTGTCGGGACTGCTGTTGTGATTGGTGTTGAATTATATATGTGGATCGGGTTGCGCACCGTAACAATATTATACTTGGACCGAGTTGCACGCCGCAACAATATTATATTTGGATCGGGTTGCGGCCGCAACAATATTATACTTGGATCGGGTTGCACGCCGCAACAATATTATACTTGGATCGGGTTGCATGCCGCAACAATAATATAATGGGATCAGGTTTCACACCGCAACAGAGTTATTATATTTTGGGATCGGGTTGCGCGCCGCAACAATTGATAATACGAAGTGTTTATATATTGGTTACGAGTTCCTTATTGTTTTGATGTAAATTCTAAATTGTTCTTATGCTTTTCTCTTAATTTACTATTGGTACTGATATTACTCCACGACATGTACCCCCTCCCATCTTTACTTGTTATACCTGTTTTATTTTCCGTTGCATATTATATAACTGCACAGGTTTATTTGGTAGTCTAGTCCTAGCCTCGTCACTACTTCATCAGGGTTAGGCCAGGCACTTACCAGCATATGGGGTCGGTTGTGCTGATACTACACTCTGCACTATGTGCAAATCCCGGAGCGACAGATTTTGGACCGTAGCATTGGGTGGCCGCCTTCAGTCCATCTAGAGATCCCAAGGTAGTCCCGCAGGCGTCCGCATGCCCGAAGTTCTCTTCTATCTTTATATGTATTCCGTTTTCATTTGCTTTCGAGACAAATTATACTTTCTTTTCAGACATTGTATGTAGTAATTCGTAGACAGTCCATGATATTGTGACACCGGATTCTGGGTAGAGATGTATGTTGGTATTGTCATACTGTTTATGGTTAATTTATCAGATTAAGTCTTTTGCTTGTATATTTTTGTCGTTAATATTTCACTGTTATTTCATTGTTACCTTAAATTGGGCTAAATAAAAGGGTTAGTGATTCTATATTACGCGGCTTGCCTAGCTTTCACGAGTAGGCGCCATCATGATTTCCGAGGGTGGGAAATCCGGATCGTGACAAGATTAGAGCCATTCGGAGTTGGATAATCTAGGAAAATGCCTACTAGTGGATTGAGTTAGCGTGATTTGAGATAAGTGACTTGCCTATCCTTGTGTGGGGATGTTACCCCTTAGGATTGGTGTTGTTTGTAATAATTGTGATGTGTGGAAGCCGTGTACACAAGGTGACGAGTGTGTACACGGGCTAAATGTGGAAATTATCGGTTTGGCTATGTAGATTCCATTCATGTCTTAATTGAGTTATCTTAACATGTTAGATTCATCATTATTAGTCTATTTTCACACGTCTACTTGTCTTACTATTTTACATGCTAATTTCCCTACATGTTAGTTGAAGCTCTTGTTCTTTTATTCTGTATTCATTACTTAATTGTTGAACTGTTTACTTGAAGTTGTTAAATCGTGGAATATCTTGTTGATAAAATTGGTATTGAGATATAAAGGCCGTGATTCACATTGAGGCAAGGTATTGAGTAGTGAAATACCATTTTGTTGAGTTGTTTATTTCGGTTGTTATTTGAGACTCTTGTGTACATTGTGGTTGAGCCATGAACTTTTACTGTAAAAACATTATTATTGTTTGGTTTCTTTGGCAAGTTGTGATATTGGGCACTTGAGGTGCGATTTGTGATACGTTGTGATATTGATACACATGTGGTGGTATAAGGTTTTGGGGTTAAAATGTATGCACTAAGATAAGGTGGGATTGATACGCGTGGCTAGTAGGGGAACTACTAGAAGTCATGCGGTGTGATAAGGTGGGCTAAAACATGGGATGCTATTTCGGGAAAATAATTTTCAAAACTAAATGTAAAGGCTCCTGCAGTTATATAAGGGAAGATTGTGATTTATTCTTTTGATTTGAGACTACAAGACGGTACCTCAATAGTGACTCTTGTTGGTATTTTCCCATTTTGCACTTATCTTTGGTTGTTGTTTTCTTAGCATATTATTAACTGTCTTTCTCTATGTTGTACTATTTTCTTAGTTCCGTGTAGGTAACATTGATATGCTAATTGTTGTTTCAACTTCATTACTTTCATTATTATATTGCCTTACATTTATTTAGTCTTTTATTTATTTCAATAGGACCTTGACCTGACTTCGTTACTACTCTACCGAGGTTAGGCTTGGCTCTTACTAGGTACCATTGTGGTGTACTCATGCTATACTTCTGTACATCTTTTTGTGCAAATCCAGGTACATCCTACCAATCCAGGCATCAGTGATTTGAGTCCGAGTGTGGATACTTCAAGATATACCTGCCAGCATCTGCAGGCCTCGGAGTCCCCTTCTACCTTGATTTCCTTATTTCATTACCTTTTATAGACATTGATGTATTGGATTATTCAGTACTATTACTTAGAGCTTGTAACTTATATATCGTCGGATTTTGGGAGTTGTACATGTTGAGTTGCAGATTTTATTTTATATAGTTGTTGAAGTTTTTAGACTTTAAATTATTGCTTTAGTCTGCAATGTTAGGCTTACTGTAACGACCCGATCGGTAGTTTTGAGCACTTAGCTCGGTAGTTTGGGGTCATGAGTAGCTCCATATGATGTATTATGACTTGTGTGAATCATTGGTTTTGGTTTTCAGGCTATTCGGAATCGACTTGGAAGAATGAATTTCATTATTGGAGCTTTAAGTTGGAATAGTTGACTAAGTTTGAATTTTTGTGAATTTGACCCCAGAATGGAGTTTTGATGGTTCTGTTATGTCCGGATGGTGATTTTAGACTTGGGCGTATGCCCCGATTTTCATTTGGATGTTTCTAGAAAGTTTCAGCAGAAATTGGCGAAAGTTGGAAATTTGATGGTTTGGAAAGTTCATAAGTTTGACCGAAAGTTGACTTTGAGGATGTCGGATTCGGATTGTGGTTTCGAGAATTGGAATAGCTTCATTATGTTATTCGGGACTTGTGTACCAAATTTGGGTTCATTCCAGATTGATTTGATATGTTTCGGCATGCGTTTTGGAAATTGAAAGTTCAAAGTTCATTGATTTCGATTTGAGGTAAGATTCGTCGTTTTGATGTTGTTATGTGTGATTTGAGGCCTCGAGTAGGTCCGTGTTTAATATGGGACTTGTTTGTATATTTGGATGGGGTCCCGAATGGCTCGGATGAGTTTCGGACGAGGTTCAAATCATTGTGTCGCATGTTGCATTTCAGAAGGAGCTGTTGGTTTTGGTGTGATCGCACTTGCGGTTGGTTTTGCGCAGGTCCGATGGTCACAAAAGAGACAAAGGAGCTGTAGAGGCGAGGTAAGTGCTGGGTGAGGAAGACAACAAAAAGTGGAGATTTGGGCGCATATGCAGATGCGCAGGTGTGAAGTGTTGGAGCGAGGTATTCCGCGAGTGCGGATTGTGGCTCGCACCTGCGATGTCACAGAAATGGATATCTTGTCCGCAGGAGCGAGGGTCGAGTTCTCAGCTGATTCCATAGAAGCGGAGTTTATGTTGCAGAAGCAACGCCGCAGAAGCGGCTATTGTGCCGCCGGTGCAAAAATGCTACGCAGAAGCTATAAATCGAGGTTTTGGTTCTTTATTCATATTTTGAGATGTGGGACTCGAATTGAGGCGAATTTTGAATCAATTTTCATCACAAGTTCTACACTTGGTTTTGATTTTATTTCATCAATATATCTTCATTTGGGCAATTGGTTGATGAATTTTAGAGAGAAATTAGGTGTTTTAGTCTAAAGTTCATAATATGAATTTTGAAGTTTTGAACATCGATTCGGAGTCGGATTTGAGTGAAACTAGTAAGGTTGGACTCGTAAGTGAATGGGTTGACGGATTTTGTGAGTTTTGTCAGGTTCCGAGGTGCGGGCCCAGGTTGAACTTTTTGGCCAATTTTTGGGCTTTTGATTCAAGATTTGACCTTCGTCGATTGGGACTGGTTCCTTTGGCATTGTTTGACGCATTTGAGTTGATTTTGTTAGTTTCCAGCTGTTTGGAGGTCAAAACATATGGGATGACATTTTTGGAGCATCGCTTGACTTGCTCGGTAGTGGAATTGGCTCGTTAGAGGTAAGTAACACTTTTAAACTTAGTGCTGAGGGTATGAAACCCCGAATTACGTGTTATGTGATTGGTGTTAAGGTGATGCACATGCTAGATGACGGGAGTGTGGGCATGCACCATTTAAATTGTAACTCCGTTATTTCTGTGGTTATGTGTAGTTACCTGATCTTACTTGTAACCATAAAATTTCTACGTACTTAAGTTATTGAGTTGTGATCTGTGATGACCCAGCTAGTCGTCTCATGAGTTACCGCTCTGTTTCCCCCATTTCTGCTTCTTTGTGCTTTGTTATCTGTGTTTTATGGTACCGGGTTGGTCGGATCAAGTTTGGGAAGGATTTGGTAAGGTTTGAGACACTTAATCTCTTTAGAGTGAGTTTAAGTTGGAAAAGTCAATTGGATGTTGACTTATGTATTAGAGGGCTCAGATGTGAGTTCTGATGGTTCAGATAGCTTCAGGAGGTGATTTGTGGCTTAGGAACGTGATCAGAATGAATTTTGGAGGCTCGTAGTGGATTTAGGCTTTGATTGGCGAAGTTGATATTTTGGCAATTTCTGGTTGGTAGGCGAGATTTTGATATAGGGGTCGGAATGGGATTCCGAGAGTTGCAGTAGCTTTGTTACGTCATTTGGGATGTGTGTGTAAAATTTTAGGTCATTCGGACGTGGTTTGGTTGGGATTTTGATCAAAAGCGGAATTCAGAAGATTTTAGAAACTTAGGCTTGAATCAGAGGGGTTTTATTTGATTTGATGTTGTTTGAAGTGTTTTGATGGTTGGAACAAGTTTGTATAAGGTATTGGGTTGTGTTTGTGCTTTTGGTTGAGGTCCCGGGGGCCTCGGGGTGATTTCGAATAGTTAATGAAGAGGTTGGAATTTTGTTGCAGCAGCTGATATTGCTGCTTCTTGTATTTTCGGCCCTGCGAATTGGGGACCGCAGGTGCGGTGCCGCATATGCGATAGAATGGCCGCAGATGCGGATTTGAGAGGAAGAGTCAAGAATCACAGATGCGGTAGGTGGACCGCACCTGCGGAGAGTGGACCGCAAATGCGGTGTTAGGTCCGTTAAGTGATTTCCGCCGAAGCGGAGGGTGGACTGCAAATGCGGTACCACAGAAGCGGGTTTTGGACCGCAAATGCGGGTATCCCTGGGCAGAATGTATATAAGCTTTCCTTCGTGATTTTTGAAGGTTTTCACCATTTTTGACTTCGGCTTGAGAGCTTTTGGACAATTTGAAGGGAGATTTCAAGAGCACTTCGCTAAGGTAAGGATTTTGGGCCTAAAATACATTTCTATGATATTATTTCATGGATTAAGGCTGTAATTAAAGGAATTAAAGGGCTGAAAATGGAGGATTAGGGCTTGAGTTTAAGAGGCCTTTAAAGGAGGATTTGATTGGGTCATTTGGACTCCGATTTTAGTGTTCTTGGTATGCATAGACTTGTGGGGAGATGAAGAATCTATTGATGTAAAAATTTCTAACTTTCGAGACGTGGGCCCATGGGTCGGGTTTTGGTAATTTCGGGATTTGTGCCCTTTATTGATTGTTTTCGCTTGGGCTTTGTTCCCTTAGCATAGTTTGACGTCTTCGTTCTTATTTTGGATAGATTCTACGTGCGTGGAGGCCGATTCGAGGGGAAAAGGCGTCGCGAGCTAGAGATTTAGCCGGTTCGAGGTGAGTAATGATTGTAAATGATGTTCTAAGGGTTTGAAACCCCGAATTGGACATCGTAGTGCTATATTGAGGTGAGGCACACGCTTGATGACGAGCGTGGGGTTGTGCACTATTGGGATTGTGACTTGGTCCATCCCGATTGATGATTTTACCACATATTTGATTGAAAACTATTTGCTATCATCATTATTTGGGCTGAATGCCATATTTGGGCCTAGTGGCAACTACTTGAACCCTTCGGGGATTTTTATTGATATTTCCTCATTGTTTTGACTTTATACTTGAACTCAGTCATGTTATTTTCCATTGTTTTACTACTCAGCCATGTTTACTCAGTTTTAATACTTAAATGATATTTTAAGTGGTGTTTGGGCTGAGAAACACTGTTTTACTATTGCCCGAGGGGCTTGTGAGGATTTTTGACTGAGCAATGTCGAGGGCCTATATTGTGAGGAAACATCGATACTGATTTGAGGCCGAGGGCCTGAGATATGTATGCCACGAAGTAGCTTGATTGATATGAGGCCGATGGCCTAGTTTTGATGCCATGAGATGGCTTGTTATTGCGCCTGGGCCATAAAGGGCCCCTCCAGGAGTCTGCACACCCCCATTGAGCGCGGATACTCATTGTGATGTGAGATTGAGCCCGATGGGCTGGTATTGTTCTATGTGATTAAGCCCGAGGGGTTGGTATTGTTCTATGTGATTGCCCGAGGGGCTGGTACTATTCTAAGATGTTGCCTGAGGGGTGGATTTGTCGATACTGTGCCCGAGGGGCGAGCCTTTATGTGTTTACTTACATAATTGACTGTCAATTACCTGCTTAATCATTGAAATGGTTTTTCATGAAGTTAAATTTGAGTTAAAGGATTTTACCTATCTTTCACTGTTTTACTGTTTTGAAATGGTTTTATTGCTTCATTATAGAATGCTTTGTGCCTTACGTGATTTCCTGCTTTCATTCTTTATTTACATTTGTTACACTGATTTAGAGTACTCACTTTACTCCCTACACCCCGTGTGCAGATTCAGGCGTAGCTAGTCCCGCTCATGAGTGCTGATTCATTCTAGCTTCAAGCGTATCTCAAGGAGTCTTTAGGTAGCTGTTGGCGTTCGCAGCCCAGAGCTCCTCCCTATCTCTTTCCTTTATGTCCTTAGTTCAGTATTTAAAACTCTATAGTTACATTTGAGGATTTCGTATTGTTACATGCTCGTGACTAGTGACACCCCGGTTTAGGGCTGTGTTGGGTTGTTCTTCCGCACATTTATAATATTATCTACTACTTAGTATTATTAAATCATGTTGTAGACTGTTTTCTCGCTGTTTAATTGTTTAACATCGAATTGGGAATACTTGGCTGGCCTTGTCTTCCCGAGAGGCGCCATCACGACCGGGTCCGGGTTTAGGGTCGTGACATAACCATGTTAGAAACCATGTCTAGGATACATGCTTATCCTGTTGGGACCCACTGAGGTCATTTTTGCTGTTCAGTTATCTGCTTTCATTGCATTATATACTCAGTCATACGCATTCATATGCATATAATAACTCAGTCTCTGTTGTTATTTATTGATACATCATATCATCATTTTCAGGCTAGTTTCATGGCATTGTGAGCTCGTGAGAGAAAGACTTGAGCGATTGATTACTGAGTGAGGACGAGGGCCTAATTATGAGTGATATTTATGGGATCGGGTTGCATGCTGCAGCGGTTATACTGGTTTATGATAGCATTTGGGCAGAAGGAGCTCCTTCGGAGTCTACACACACCCCTAGTAAGTGCAGTTGATTATATTGAGGTATGGATCTTCCCTGGACATGGATCTTGTCCGAAGCAATTATATACATGGGGACGAATCTTCCCCATGGGCTGGATTTTGCCCTACTCTGTACTGAATGACTGATGGTCAGTTAATGTATATATTATGGGATGGATCTTCCTTGGTTCAGATTGACCATATACAATACTGAGTGGTTGAGCATGAGTGGAAAGCGTAAGACAGTGATATTGAGTACTCTGAGAGTGTGAGTACATGAGTTCATCTCTGAGGTACATGGCATTGACAGTCACATATGACATACATACATAGAGATGCATTTATTCCTCATGTTGTACGGTATCACGTCATCCATGATTTCTCACACATATTGACATATGGGCATAGTTATATATGTTACACTGGCTATCTGGAGAGAAAAATGGAACATCTTATTTATTGTTGAAATGATTTTTAGGAAAAATTGTTGTTTTCAAACTTACTCATATTTTTGATGATTTCGGTAAAGGATTTGAATTTTCACTGATATACTTGAAAAGTAGAACTATTTTTCGGGAAAATTTGAATAAGCTAAGCATTCATCTCTGAATTACTTCTTTTATTACTTGCTTTACGTTACTATGAACTGTTGTTGGTTATTAGTGTTGGACCCGACGTTTGTTCCAGCTCGTCACTACTTTCAACCTAAGGTTAGATTTGTTACATATTGAGTACATAGGATCGGTTGTACTCATACTACACTTCTGCACCTTGCGTGCAGACGTTGGCTGCTGACGTTGATGAGATCGACGAGAGCTGGATTAGAAGACGTACTTGCGTTCCGATCGTAGCTACCTCTTGTTCATGGTAGCCTTAGATTAACAACAGTCTGTTTATATACATTTCGAACAAATGATGTATTTATTTCATACCAACTTTGTAAACTCTAATAGTAGAAGCTCATGATTTGTACTACCAGTCTTTGGGAAATGTATCAGTTTTAGATATTTTCTTTCATTTAATTGTCTCATTAATTTCATTCAAATTAGATAATTGTTAATTGGCTTACCTAGCGGGTTGGGGTTAGGTGCCATCACGACTAGTTGGATTTTGGGTCATGACACTTACCTAGTCTTAGAGACTAGGTGCCATCATGACATCCTACGGAGGGAAGTTGGGGTCGCGACAAATCCAGACAGATATAGTTGGTTTGATTTGATTTTGATAAAAACTGAAGAAACTTGGTCCATGTATACCCATACTTAGAGGGACAAAGGTCTAATGCATCAAAAAAGAGAAAATAAAACTTACTCACAAAATTGTTAATCCAAATCATATTAATTTATTAATTTAATATGATTTATTAATAAATTGATGTAATATGAAGATTATAATATAGGAATTAAAACTCAGAGATTTATAATAACAAAATTATTTAGTGAATATTGAATTAAAAATATGATAAATGGAGTATAATATAAAGGAAAAGGGCCAAAATTGTCCCTCAACTATCGAAAATGGGACAACTGTAGCCTCCATTTCAATTTGGTCTTAAATATAGGGAAACTACCAGCTATGTTCATTTATAAGTAACTTATTACAAAACAATGACCAATTCTTAAAATATTACTAATATTATCCAATTAGCTATTTGTAGCTAAAAAATCAAAGTTTTATTTTTTAGTGAGTGTTATTAGAATAGATTGGGTACATCTTAAGGAGTTTAAATCTCAGTGTTAGGATGATTTGATGGAGTTTTGAGGTGGTTTGAATTGAAAATTTAAAATAGAAGATGAACATGAAAAAAAATAATATGTGTATCACATATATATCATATTTGGCAAAATACATAAAGACCCATTAAACTTGTCCAAAATATGTTCGAACACTTAAACTAAACAAGTGTTCTTTTACCTCCCTAAACATATTGCGAGTGAATTTTGTTCCACTCTCCATGACACCAGACCAGTTAAAGACTTGCGAGTGTGAGCCATGCTCTTTCTGGTGATGCCACATCCTTAATGAGGTTGGCCATTTTAATGATCCGATCAATAACTTAAAGACCCACCCGATTAAAATACACGACCTGCTATTTTTTTAATTTTTCTCCTAGATTAAATAACCCGACCTCATTTATCTCTAAACACAACGAGAAAAGGGATGATGAACTCAAAACCTAGTATAGAGTTTTCCTCAAATCTCGTCGATTAGAGTGTAAACTGTCACGGCCCGGATTTCCCACCCTTGGGAGTCGTGATGGCGCCTACTAATGTGAGCTAGGCAAGCCAATCATTTAACTACTTATTTCATTACTCAATTATTTCTTTAAAACAAATATAAGACGATAACATGAAAACATCAGAACTTTAAATAATTAAGTGGAAGATAACAATTAAATATATGAAATCTGCATCTATTACAACTCTTAAAACCTAAAGCACCCAAAACCTGGTGTCACAGTATCACAGACGGTCTAAGGTATACTACATATAAAGTCTGAAGAAAATGACAATACACTGTTTTTGAGTAAAACGAAAATGAAACAGGAAATAGGAATAGAGGAGACGCCAGGGTCTGCGGACGCCTGTAGGTCTACCTTGGATCTCCGCGTGGATTGAAGGTAGCCTCCACACTACAGTCCAAAAACTGCTCTGGGATCTGCACATAGTGCAGAGTGTAGTATCAGCACAACCGACCCCATGTGCTGGTAAGTGTCTAGCCTAACCTCGGCGAAGTAGTGACGAGGCTAGGACCAGACTATCAAGTAACGTGTGCAGTTCAAATACATAAACATCGGAAAGAAATACAGAAATAACTAGTCAATGTGGGAGGGGGAGCATGCTGTGGGGGAGACAACAATTCCGAATAGAAAGACATTAAGTAATGAAAGAAACAATATAGCTCGAATATCAACAATGAATCAGAAATCAACAAATGCACGATATCACCCTTTGTGCTTTTACTCTCGTCCTCACCAAAGCAATCATATAATAAAAATGTACACGGCATCACCCTTCGTGCTTTTACTCTCTTTCCTCGCCATATAATCAATATAATCGGCACAGAATGGTACATCGGCGGCACGACATCACCCTTCCTGCTTTACACTCTTTCCTCAAAATCATACACGACATCACCCTTTGTGCTTTACACTCTTTCCTCACAATCATACACGGCATCACCCTTCGTGGTTTAACTCTCTTCCTCACCCAAACAACAATCACAAACAATAGGGTAAGGGAACAAATGAAATTTACAATAAAAATCCCGGCAAGGGAACAACAATTCAACAATTTAATCCCGGCAATGGAACAACATCAATAGCATCCACATCCCGGCAAGGGAGACAACAAATAAATCAACAATAGCCCGGCAAGGGTGACAACATAATGATCTTTTCTTTTTGTCACTTTTGCTTCACTATTCACTTCACAACTCGAGCCAATGCTCTAGAGGTTAAATTATCACTTATACTTTCACAATTCGTTATACAACTTGAGCCAACGCTCCTCAAGGTTCATAGATCACAATTCCACAAACTTTATACCGCCAATAGAACCCACCACTAAGGCATGAAAGATACAACGAAGTCATGATAATCACAATATAAAGACTCACGGGCATGCTAGACACCAACGTATAGGTACTCGTCACCATGCCTATACGTCGTACTCAACAATTACCACATAGCAAATATGACTCAACTCCTAATCCCTCAAGCTAAGGTTAGACCAAACACTTACCTTGATGCCACAAACACAATTCACGATTCAATTATAGCTTTACCCCTTGATTCCACCACTTATTCGCTCGTATCTAGTCACAAGTTACTTAATTACATCAATAAACACTAAATGAATCAACCCCAATACATGAAAATGAGTTCTCTAAAGTTTTACCCAAAAAGTCAAAAATCACCCCCGGGCCATATGGTCAAAACTCGAGGTTCGAACCAAAACCCGATTACGCATTCCCCCACGAACCCAAATATATAACTTGTTTTGGCATCGGACCTCAAATTGAGGTCCAAATCCCCAAATTTTGAAAAACCTAGGTTCTACCCAAAACACCCAATTTCCCCCATGAAAATAATTGATTTTAAGTTGAAATCATGTTAAAAGATGTTAATTATTGAAGTAAATGAGTTAATTAACTTACAATCGATTTGGAAGAAGAGTTGTTCTTGAAAAATCACCCAAAGGAGTTTGTGTTTTGAAAATATGTGAAAAATGGGTTTTAAATCGTCTAAGTATAAAATTATAGGTCGCAGGTATGGGAAAGGCAAATAGGGTTCGCAATGGTGAACCCCGACCTCTGCTAAGCTGGGAAATGTGAAACAGGGCTCATATTTGCGAACCCTTCAGGGAAAACTGGACTTTCGCATTGCGATCAACATGTCGCATTTGCGACTTGGAAATTGCGACCACAGTATCGCATTTGCGATCACCAGCCAAATGGGAAACTTCGCAATTGCGAAAATAATCTCACATTTGCGAGAGGGAGCTGGCGTGGGCTTTCTTCGCAATTGCAACAAGCCGCTCTTATTTGCGATATCGCATTTGCGAGCAAGCTTCGCAAATGCGAAGCCTGCAGGCTTGCTATGCACAGCTGAAAAAATGCAATTTTCTAAGTTAAAAATGCACCCCGTGGCCTATCCAAAACTCACCCGAGCCCTCAGGGCTCCAGCCCAAATATAAACACAACCTCAAAAATATCCTACGGACTTATTCGTGTAAAATAACATCATGAACATCGAATTAAACCTCAAAATCAATGAAATTTCTCAAAACTTCTTTAAACATCAAATTTGCATTTGAGGTTCGAATCATGCCAAACGGGTTCCGTTTCTTACCAAACTTTACTGATAATACATATAAATCATATTGAACCTGTACCAGGCTCCGGAACCATAATACGGGCCCGATACCACAGGTTTCACATAACATTTCACTTTCAAAAATCTTTATATTTTTCAGAAAATAATTTCTTTCAAAAATTCATTTCTCGGGCTTGTGACCTTGGAATTCGATTCCGGGCATATGCCCAAGTCCCATACTTTCCTATGGACCCTCCGAGACCGTCAAATCACGGGTCCGGGTCCGTTTACCCAGAACGTTGACCGAAGTCAAATTAATTCATTTTATAGTCAAAATTTATCATTTTTCACAGATTTCCACATTTAGGCTTTCCGACTACGTGCCCGGTCTGCACACTCAAATCGAAGTGATGCTAAGAGAGGTTTTTAAGGCCTCGGAACGTAGAATTTCATTTTTTAAAACAAGTGATGACCTTTTGGGTCATCACATTCTCCACCTCTAAAACAACCGTTCGTCCTCGAACGGACAGAAAGAAAGAAGTACCTGAGTCGGGGAAAAGATGGGGATAATGGCTCCGCATATTGGACTTGGACTCAGACTCCCAAGTCGATGCCTTAGGAGGCTGACCTCTCCACTGAACACAAACAGAAGGAAAACTCTTCTATCTCAACTGACGAACCTACCGGTCTAGAATAGCTACTGACTCCTCTTCATAAGACAAGTCCTTGTCCAACTGGACAGTGCTGAAATCTAACACGTGGGATGGTTCGCCGTGATATTTCCGAAGCATGGACACATGAAACACTGGATGCACAGCTGATAAGCTCGACCACAATGCAAGTAATAAACCACCTCTCCCACTCGATCAAGAATCTCAAACGGGCTAATGAACCTAGGTCTAAGCTTGCCCTTATTCCCAAATCTCATCACGCCCTTCATAGGCGACACTCGAAGCAATACCCCCTCACCAACCATGAATGCCAAATCACGAACCTTGCAATCGGCATAACTCTTTTGCCTAGACTGATCTGTACGAAGCCTATCCTGAATGATCCTGAGCTTGTCCAAGGCATCCTGAACCAGATCTGTACCCAATAACCGAGCCTCTTCTGGCTCAAACCATCCAACTGGAGACCGACACCACCTACCATATAAAGCCTCATAAGGAGCCATCTAAATACTCGACTGGTAGCTGTTGTTGTAGGCAAACTCTGCTAAAGGCAAAAAACTGATCCCACGAGCCTCCAAAGTCAATGACACAAGCTTAGAGCATATCCTCCAAAATCTGAATAATCCGCTCGGACTGTCCGTCCGTCTAGGGATGAAACGTTGTGCTCAACTCAGCCCGTATGCCCAACTTTCGCTGAACTTCTCTCCAAAAATAGGAGGTAAACTGCGTACCTCGATCCGAAATGATAGACTCGAGCATACCATGAAGGCGAACAATCTCCCAGATATAGATCTCAGCTAACCTCTCGGAAGAATAAGAGACTGCCACAGGAATGCAATGCGCTGACTTGGTCAGTCTATCAACAATAACCCACACTGCATCGAACTTCCTCTAAGTCCATGGGAGACCAACAACAAAGTCCATAGTGATACGCTCCCATTTCCACTCAGGAATCTCAATCTTTTGAAATGAACCACCGGGCCTCTAATGCTCGTACTTAACTTGCTGACAATTCAAACACCGAGCCACATATGCAATGATATCCTTCTTCATTCTCCGCCACCAATAATGCTGCCGCAAATCCTGATATATCTTCACGGCGCCCGGATGAATAAAGTAACGGGAACTATGGTCCTCATCTAAAATCAACTCTCGAAGCCCATCCACATTAGGCACACAAACTCGACCCTGCAATCTCAAAACTCCATCATCACCTAAGGTAACCTGCTTGGCACCTTCGTGCTGCACCGTGTCTCTGAGGACACACAAATGGGGATCATCATACTGCCGATCTCGGATACGCTCCAATAATGAAGAGCAAGCGACTATGCAAGCTAACATATGGCTGGGCTCAGAAACATCCAATGCAAGTGGTCTCTCACCGACTGGAATATAAGCAAGACTGCCCATACTGGCTGACCTCCTACTCAAAGCATCGACCACCACATTGGCATTTCTCGGGTGATATAAGATAGTGATATCATAATCTTTCAACAACTCCAACCACCTCATCTGCCTCAAATTCAACTCCTTTTGCTTGAACAAATACTGAAGACTCTTGTGATCCGTGAACATCTCACATGCCATGCCATACAGATAATGCCTCCAAATCTTCAACGCGTGAACAATGGCTGCCAACTCCAAATCATGAACCGGATAGTTGTTCTCATGAATCTTTAACTGCCGCGAAGCATAGGCAATGACCTTGCCATCCTGCATAAACACTACACCAAGTCCAATATGAAATGCATCACAATAGATTGTATAAGGCCCTGAACCGTAGGCAATAC
This sequence comes from Nicotiana sylvestris, assembly GCF_000393655.2. Classification (NCBI taxonomy): domain Eukaryota; kingdom Viridiplantae; phylum Streptophyta; class Magnoliopsida; order Solanales; family Solanaceae; genus Nicotiana; species Nicotiana sylvestris. The sequence continues at coordinate 102,741,391 of NC_091059.1, forward strand.
CAACACCGGTGCCGTAGTCAGAGCTGTCTTGAGCTTCTGAAAGCTCGCCTCACACTCATCCGACCATCTTAACTGGGCACCCTTCTAGGTCAACCTGGTCATCGGGGCTGCGATAGATGAAAACCCCTCCACGAACCGACGATAGTAGCCTGCCAATCCCAACAAACTCCGAATATTTGTAGTTGATGCTGGTTTAGGCCAGTTCTTGACTGCCTCAATCTTCTTCGGATCGACCTGAATACCCTCCGCTGATACAACATGACCCAGGAATGGAACTGAATTGAACCAGAATTCACATTTCGAGAACTTAGCATATAGCTGACTATTCCTCAAGGTTTGGAGAACCACTGTAAGATGCTGCTCGTGCTCCTCCCGGCTGCGGGAATAAATCAAAATATCATCAATGAAGACTATTACGAACGTATCCAAATAAAGCTTGAACACTCAGTTCATCAAATCCATAAAAGTTGCTGGGCCATTTGTCAACCCGAATGACATCACCAAGAACTCATAATGCCCATACTGAGTGCGGAAAGCTATCTTAGGGATATCAGATGCCCTAATCCTCAACTGATAGTCGCCAGATCTCAAGTCAATCTTCGAAAATACCTTGGCACCCTAAAGCTGATCAAACAAATCATCAATCCTCGGCAATGGATACTTATTCTTGATTGTAACCTTGTTCAACTACCGGTAATCAATACATATTCTCATCGATCTATCCTTCTTCTTAACAAACAACACCGGCGCACCCCAAGGCAAAACACTCGGCCTAATGAAATTATTCTCAAGCAAGTCTTGCAACTATTCCTTCAACTCTTTCAACTCCGGCGGGGCCATATGATACGGCTGAATAGAAATAGGCTGATTTCCTGGAGCCAAATCAATGCAAAAGTCAATATCCCTATCGGGTGGCATACCCGACATGTTTGAAGTAAAAACCTCAGGAAACTCACGAACAACGGCCTCAGAATCAATAGAAGGAACCTCAACACTAGAATAACGTATATATGCCTAATAGGACAAACACCCCTTCTCGACCCTACGCCGAGCCTTCACATAAGAGATAACACTACGAGTAGAATAACTAGGAGTCCCTCTCCACTCTAAACGAGGCAAACCCGGCAAATCTAAGGTCACAGTCTTGGCATGACAGTCCAATATAGCGTGGTAAGGTGATAACCAGTCCAACTCCAATATGACATCAAAATCAATCATGTCCATAAGAAGCAAATCTACGCGAGTCTCAAGACCCCCAATCATAACTATACATGAACGATAGACTCGATCTGCCATAATAGAATCACCCACCAATATAGACACATAAACAGGAGCACTCAAAGAATCACTAGGCATGACTACATATGGTGCAAAATAAGATGACACATACGAGTATGTAGTCTCTGGATCAAATAACACTGAAGCATCTCTATCACAAACCAGAACCGTACTTGTAATAATCGCATCTGAAGCCTCAGCCTCGGGCCTGGCTGGAAGAGCATAACATCAAGGCTGGGCCCCACCACCCTAAACTACATCTCTAGGATGGCCTGTTGCTAGCTGGCCTCCACCTCTAGCAGCCTGAGCTCCACCTCTAATACCTCTACCTCTAGCACCTCTACCCCTACCTCTAGCTGGTTGGGCAGGCTATGGGACACCTAGTGCCTGAACCATGGCACGGGAACCCTGATGCTGAGAGCTACTCGGTGCTCGAGGGCAAAACCTAGCAATGTGATCCATATGACCACAATTTTAGCAATCCCTCAGCTGCTGAGACTGCTAGCCCTGACGAACTGAATGACCAGCCCAGAAACTCTAAAGCGGCGGTGCACTGATAAGAGCAGGTGGTGCACTGTAGGACTGCTGATTAGAAAACTGCATCTGAGGACCACGACCACCTGAAGCACCGTAAGAAACCTAAAGAGCTAACTAAAAAGGCCTATGAGGATGGCCTCTACCATACGAATCCCTACCTCCAAACGAGGTATCACTGGATTTGCCTAAATGACGGGGCCTCTTGTCCGACCCATGACCACCTCCCTATGACAGACCATCCCCACTCTCCTTGCCACATTGGCCGCCTCCTGGAAAGATATCTTACTCCCTGCCTCCCTAGCCAAATGAAGATGAATCGGCTCAATAAGTCCATCAATGTACCTCCTCACCCTCTCTCTCTTGGTGGGAAGTATGATAAGAGCATGACGAGCCAAGTCGATAAATCTGGTCTCATACTGGGTAACAGTCATAGAACCCTGCCGGAGGCGCTCAAACTGCCTCCAATAGGCCTCTCTTGGAGTAATGGGGAGAAACTTCTCCAGAAATAGCTGCATAAACTGCTCCCAAGTCAAGGTTGCCGATCCAACTGGTCTAGTTGAGCAATAATCTCTCAACTAAGTCTTGGCGGATCTAAATAAGCAAAAAGTAGCAAAATCGACCCCATTGGTCTCAACTATCCCCATGTTCCTAAGAATCTCGTGACAGTTGTCTAGATAATCCTGGGGATCCTCAGTAGATGCACCACTGAAAGTAGTAGTGAAGAGCTTGGTGAACCTATCCATCCTCCATAAAGCATCGACAGACAAAGCTGCTCCATCGCCGGTCTGAGCTACCACACCCGACTAAGCTGCTCAAACTGCTAAATTGCTGGAGTCTGAAACTGGGGAGCTACCTACTCCGGAGTGCGAGTAGTAGGAGTTTGGGCTCCTCCTCCAGCTTGAGAGATGGGTGGTGCTACAAGAAGCAAGCCTGCTCGGGTGACACTCTCCATGAGGCCCACTAGACGGACCAAAGCATCCTGAGGGACTAGGGTAGCAATAAACCCCTTTGGGACCTGAGCTGGGCCCACCGGAACTGCTGGGGCCGGAACCTCATCATCAAAGTCAACCTGAGGCTCCGCCGCTGGTACTGCTGCTCGAGGCTGAGCTCTGCCCCTACCTCGGCCTCTAGCACGTCCTCAGCCTTGCCCTCTCCCTCGTGGGAGCTGCTGCTGGGGGCTCGAGCTTCTGGTCAGTGGATGAGAAAGCGTGTGTTCTCACCATCTGTGAAAGAACAGAGTAGAAATTCAATTAGCATTGAGAAACCAAACCGCACTCAGACAGATGTGTCCGCACTCATACAGACGTCTCTATAGCCTCTAGGGAAAAATTACAGACGTCTCCGTACCAATCCCTCAAACTCTACTAAGCTTGTCTATGAACCGTGACACCCATGTAACCTAGAGCTCTGATACCAACTTGTCACGACCCGGATTTCCCACCCTTGGGAGTCGTGATGGCGCCTACTAATGTGAGCTAGGCAAGCCAATCATTTAACTACTTATTTCATCAAAACAAATATAAGATGATAACATGAAAACATCGGAAGTTTAAATAATTAAGCGGAAGATAACAATTACATATCTGAAATCTACATCTATTACAACTCTTAAAACCTAAAACACCCAAAACCTAGTGTCACAGTGTCATGGACGGCCTAAGATTTACTACATATAAAGTCTGAAGAAAATGACAATACACTGTTTCTGAATAAAAGGAAAATGAAACAAGAAATAGGAATAAAGGAGACGCCAGGGCCTGCGGACGCCTGCAGGTCTACCTTGGATCTCCACGTGGACTGAAGGTAGCCTCCACACTACGGTCCAATAATTGCTCCGAGATCTGCACATAGTGCAGAGTGTAGTATCAGCACAACCGACCCCATGTGTTGGTAAGTGTCTAGCCTCACCTTGGCGAAGTAGTGACGAGGCTAGGACCAGACTACCAAGTAACCTGTGCAGTTCAAATACATATACAGTAGAAAGAAATACAGAAATAACCAGTCAATATAGGAGGGGGAACATGCTGTGGGGGAGATAACAATTCCGAATAGAAAGATATCAAGTAATGAAAGAAACAATATAACTCGGATATCAACAATGAATCAGAAATCAACAAATGCACGGCATCACCCTTCGTACTTTTACTCTCTTCCTCACCAAAGCAATCATATAATAAAAATGTACACGGCATCACCCTTCGTGTTTTTACTCTCTTTCCTCACCATATAATCAATATAATTGGCACAGATTGGTACATCGTGCGGAACGACATCACCCTTCGTGCTTTAAACTTTTTCCTCACAATCATACACGACATCACCCTTCGTGCTTTACACTCTTTCCTCACAATCATAGACGACATAACCCTTCGTGCTTTACACTCTTTCCTTACAAAACAAACAATGCACGGCATCACCCTTCGTGCTTTAACTCTCTTCCTCACCCAAACAACAATCACAAAAAATAGGCAAGGGAACAAATGAAATTTAAAATAAAAATCCCGGCAAGGGAACAACAATTCAACAATTTAATCCCGGAAAGGGAACAACATCAATAACATCCACATCCCGGCAATGGAGATAACAAATAAATCAACAATAGCCCGACAAGGGTGACAACATAATGATCTCTTCTTTTTATCACTTTTGCTTCACTATTCACTTCACAACTCGAGCCAATGCTCTAGAGGTTCAATTATCACTTATACTTTCACAATTCGTTATACAACTTGAGCCAACGCTCCTCAAGGTTCATAGATCACAATTCCACAAACTTTATACCGCCAATAGAACCCACCACTAAGGCATGAAAGATACAACGAAGTCATGATAATCACAATATAAAGACTCACGGGCATGCTAGACACCAACGTATAGGTACTCGTCACCATGCCTATACGTTGTACTCAACAATTATCATATAGCAAATAGGACTCAACTCCTAATCCCTCAAGCTAAGGTTAGACCAAACACTTAGCTCGATTCCATGAACACAATTCATGATTCAATTATAGCTTTACCCCTTGATTCCACCACCAATTCGCTCGTATCTAGTCAAAAGTTACTTAATTACATCAATAAATGCTAAATGAATCAACCCTAATGCATAAAAATCAGTTCTCTAAAGTTTTACCCAAAAATTCAAAAACCGCCCTCGGGCCATATGGTTAAAACCTGAGGTTCGAACCAAAATCCGATTTCCCATTCCCCCACGAACCCAAAATATATATATTTGTTTTTGGAAATCGGACCTCAAATAGAGGTCCAAATCACCAATTTTTGAAAAACCTAGGTTCTACCCAAAACACCCAATTTCCCCCATGAAAATCATTAATTTTTAAGTTGAAATCATGTTAAGAGATTTTAATAATTGAAGGAAATGAGTTAAAATTAACTTACAATCGATTTGGAAGAAGAGTTGTTCTTGAAAAATCGCCCAAAGGAGTTTGTGTTTTGAAAAGATGTGAGCAATGTGTTTAAAATCGTCTAAGTATAAAGCTGCAGGTCGCAGGTATGCGAAATGCAAACAGGGGTTCTCAATTGTGAACCCCGACCTCTACTAAGCTGGGAAATGCAAAACAGGGCTCGCATTTGCGAACCCTTCAGGGAAAACTGGGCTTTCGCATTTGCGATCAACATGTCGCATTTGCAACTTGGGAATTGTGACCACAACATCGCATTTGCGATCACCGACCAAATGGGAAACTTCGCAATTGCAAAGATAATCTCGCATTTGCGAGAGGGAGCTGGCCTGGGCTTTCTTCGCAATTGCGACAAGCCGCTCGCATTTGCGATATCACATTTGCGAGCCAGGCTTTGCATGGCCTGCTATGCACAGCTAAAAACCTGCAATTTTCTAAGTTAAAAATGCAACCTGTGGCCTATCCAAAACTCACCCGAGCCCTCGGGTCTCTAACCAAATATACACAACCTCAAAAACATCCTACGGACTTATTCGTATAATAAAATCACCAAAATAACATCATGAACATCGAATTAAACCTCAAGATCAATGAAATTTCTTAAAACTTATTTAAACATCAAATTTGCATTTGAGGTCCGAATCATGCCAAACGGGTTCCGTTTCTTACTAAACTTACCGACAACAGATATAAATCATATTGAACCTATACCGGGCTCCGGAACCATAATATGGGCCCGATACCACAGGTTTCACATAATATTTCACTTTCAAAAACCTTTATATTTTTCAGAAAATAATTTCTTTCAAACATTCATTTCTCGGGCTTGGGACCTCGGAATTTGATTCCGGGCATACACCCAAGTCCCATATTTTCCTACGGACCCACCAGGACCGTTAAATCATGAGTTCGGGTCCGTTTACCCAAAATGTTGACCAAAGTCAAATTAATTCATTTTATAGTAAAAAAATTATCATTTTCACAGATTTCCATATTTAGGCTGTCTGGCTATACGCCTAGACTGTGCATGCAAATCGAGGTGATGCTAAGAGGGGTTTTTAAGGTCTCAGAACGTAGAATTTCATTTTTTAAAACAAGTTCTGATCTTTTGGGTCATCACATAAACACTGAAGATCGTAGGCTTCTCTTGTAGTTTCTTCTTACTTTCTTCAATTTCTTGTCAATTTTGAAGTGTAAAAAAATATTTATTGTTGTTTTTCTTTTTTACTGATTTCAGTTCGAAAAACTGGCTTTTCAGCTCGTTATACTGAGGATCTTCCATGAAGGTCAGTTAAAATAATATCCTATCAACTACGAAGGATGTATTATGACAAAGTACTTTAATATTGATGTTGATAGATTTTCGTATTTTGAATTTGTAGACTATGTGAATGAAAATGAGGATAATTGTAAAACATGTTCTATTTATGCGAGACCGCCCAATTCTAGCACTTTGGTAAAGAATTTAACTGATAGGGATATTATGGATATTGTGCCTCTATTAAAATAGGGATATATTTGAAGTGTATGTGTTCCACTCTGTTGATGAAGCATTAGTGGTCCCTCTAGATATTGAATATATAATCCATGTGTGTGGGGAATATAGTGTGTCTTTTTATAAGGGGACAAATTAAAGTGTTGGGGGCAGGGAAGGTGTAGGGTTTGAAGAATCACAAAATAGTATTCCAGCTGCTGATAATGTGCCCGATAGAGATGATGGTGGTCCTTCTACTGCTGATGATACTCCATTAGTTGAATATGATGTGGAAAGCAGTTACCATAGTAAAAATTCAGAAATTGAAGAACAGTATAGGTGTGACGATCCGGCCAGTCGTCTCATGAGTTGCCGCTCTATTTCCCTCATTTCTACTTCTTATTGCTTTGACAATCGGTTCTATGCGTGATCGGGTTGGTTGGCTCGGGTTCGAAAAGGATTTGGTAAGGTTTGAGACACTTAGTCTCTTTTGAGGAAGCTTAAGTTGGAAAAGTCAACCGGATGTTGACTTATGTGTTAGAGGGTTCTGATGTGAGTTTTGATGGTTCGGTTAGCTTCAGGTGGTGATTTGGGACTTAGGAGCATGATCGGAATGAGTTTTGGAGGTCCGAAGTAGATTTAGGCTTGAATTGGCGAAATTGGATTTTTGGCATTTTCCGGTTGATAGGTGAGATTTTGATATAGGAATCGGAATGGAATTCCGAGAGTTGCAGTAGTTCCGTTGTGTCGTTTAGGATGTGTGTGCAAAATTTCGGGTCATTCAGACGTGGTTTGGTTGGGTTTTGATCAAAAGTGTAATTCAGAAGAATTTGGAAACTTAGGCTTGAATCCGATGTGTTTTGGTTGAATGGATGTTGTTTGAGGTGTTTTGAAGATTGGTACAAGTTTGAATAATGTTTTGGAATATATTGGTGCTTTTGGTTGAGGTCCTGGGGGCCTCGGGGTAATTTCGGATGGTTGACGGAAAAGTTTGGAATTTTGGTGAGCTGCAGATTTTTGCTACTTCTGGTATTTCCGCACCTGTGGATTGAGGATTGTAGGTGCGATCTCGCAGATGCGGGAAGGGAGCCGCAGAAGCGGAAAATGGATAGGAGGGTAGGAACCGCAAATGCGGTTGTGGGACTGCACCTGCGGAGGCGCAGATGCGGATATTGCATTGTAGATGCGAAATTGGGTAGTTTAAGTGAGAACCACAGAAGCGGTTCATTGGCCACAAATGCAGTACCGTAGAAGCAGAAATTGGGCCGCAGATGCCAAAATGCCTGGGCCAGAACATATAAATTGTTTCCTTCACGATTTTTGAGCTATTCCACCATTTTAAAGTCGGCTTTGGAGCTTTTTCGACGATTTTGAATAAGGATTTCAAGGGAATTTCATTGAGGTAAGGATTTTGGACCTAAAACTCGTTTCTATGGTATTATTTCACAGATTAGGCTTGTAATTAATGGAATTTAAGGATCATAATTTGGGAAAACTACGGCTTGGAAACTTAGACATTTGAGTGAGGATTTGAAGGACCATTTGAGGTCGAACTTCAGAACTTTTGATATGTATGAACTCTTGGGGAGATAAGGAATCCATTGATATAAAAATTATCGAATTTCGAGACGTGGGCCCGAGGGTTGGGTTTTGGTAATTTTGGGATTTATGCTATAAATTGATTATTTTAGCTTGGGCTTCGTTCCCTTGGCATATTTTGATGTTGTGATTCAAATTTTGGATAGATTCGACGCGAATGGAGGCCGATTCGAGGGGAAAAGGCATCGCGGGCTAGAGATTTGACCGGATTGAGGTGAGTAATGTTTGTAAATGATGTACTGAGGGTATGAAACCCCGGATTGCATATCGTTGTGCTATATTGAGGTGATGCACATGCTAGATGATGAGCGTGGGGTCGTTCACTGTTGGGGATTGTGACTTAGTCCATCCTGAATGACTGTTTTACCACGTATTTGATTGAAAACTACTTGCTATCATCATGTTTTGGGCTGAATGCCATATTTGGGCTTCACACCAACTATTTGGACCCTTAGGGGATTTTTATCGATATTTCCTCACTGTTTTGACTTTATACTTGAACTCAGTCATGCTATATTCTACTGTTTTTAAATAACTCAGCCATGTTTACTCTACTTTAACACTTAAATGACATTTTAAATGATAATTTTGGTTGAGCACTATGTTTTACTGTTGCCCGAGTGGCTGTGAGATTCTGACTGAGTAAGACCGAGGGCCTATGTTGTGAGGAAACACTGATTATGATTATAGGGCCGAGGGCCTGAGATATGTATGCCACGAGGTAGTGGCTTGTTGATATGAGGTCGAGGGCCTAGTGATGATGCCATGAGATGGCTTGATATTGAACTTAGACAAAAAAGGGCCCATCCAAGAGCTTGCACACCCCCAGTGAGCGCGGGTACCCATTGTGATGTGAGATATAGCTCGAGGGGTGGTATTGTTGACATTGTGCCCGAGGGGCAACCATTATGTGCTTATCTATCTTATTTGTCTGTCATTTACCTGCTTAATTGTTGAATAGGCATTTCTAGAATTTTAAACTGAACTTATATGATTTTACACATCTTTACTGAATCATTGTTCTTGCCTGTTTTACTGCTTCATTATAGCATATAATGTGCCTTATGTTATTTCATGCTTTCAGTCTTTATTTATGATTTTTACTCACTTAGTTGGAGTACTCACTTTACATACTGCACCCCGTGTGCAGATTCAGGCATTGTTGATCCTGCCAGCATGAGTTGAGAGCTCCCAGTAGACTTCGGAGTCCACGAGGTAGTTGCTTGGCGTCCGTAGTCCCGTGTTTCTCCCCCTTTGTCTCATTTCTTTTCCCTGATTAGTGACTCTGTAGTAGTTTTGTAGACCTTTATTGTATTATCCAGATTTGGTAGTTGCTCATGACTAGTGACACACCGGTATCGGGCTGTGTTGGATTTATCTTCCGCAACTGTACTATTAAATTTTCACTTTTGGATTAATTATCATGTTTTAGACTTAAATTCATATTGTTTGAGTGTTTAAACTGAAATGGGAAGTGTCAGTTGGCCTTATCTTCATGAGAGGTGCCATCACGACCGGGTCCGAATTTGGGGTCGTGACAAGTTGGTATCAGAGCCAGGTTACATAGGTCTCACGAGTCATGAGCAGGTTTAGTAGAGTCTCGCGGATCGGTATGAAGACATCTGTATTTATCCTCGAGAGGTTGTAGAACCTTTAGGAAAAACTTCATATTGTTGAAATTCTTATCGTGCAAATTTGTTGATTCGAGTACTAAACTTCTGTTATTCTATTCTCTCACAGATGGTGAGGACACGCGCTACCGGTCAGGAAGGACGACCACCCTAGCCACTAGAGGTCGAGGATGCAGTCATGGTTGTGGTAGGGGCAGGCGTGTGACCCGCACAACAGCTAGGGCAGCACCTGCAGATCCACCAGTCCCAAGTTCAGGATCAGGTCCCATTTGTGGACGCCCAGTAGCACCAGCTCAGGCACCAACTGTGCCCATTGTGGTTCCGGGTCTTCAGAAGGCCTTGGCTCAGATTCTATCAGTTTGTACTGGCCTAGCTCAGGCAGTTTCAGTCACTACAGTCGCAACTACTTCTCAGGCCGGGGGAGCCAATCATACTCCCATTGCTCGCACACCTGAGCAGGTCGTGAAGGGACTTCAAACGCTGGGGGCACATCCAACCCAGCCGGTTGCAGCTGCTCAGGACTATGTAGTTCCTACCATGCCAGAGGATGAGCAGCATAGGTTGGAGAGGTTTTGTAGACTTCAGCCTCTGACCTTCAATGGTGCAGAGGGCAAGGAAGCCCAGGGTTTTTTGGATAAGTGTCTGAAGATGCTTCATACAATGGGTATTCTGGAGACCAGCGAGGTCACTTTCACTACTTATCAGTTTTCTGGATCAGCCTTCACATGGTGGGAGACTTTTGAGAGGTGTAGGCTTGTTGGTGCAACACCCCTTACCTGGTAGTAGTTCTCCGTTCTCTTTCTGGAGAAGTATGTGCCGCAGTCTCGTAGAGAGGAGCTATGCAGGTAGTTCGAGTGGTTTCATCAGGGAGAGATGACTGTGATGCAGTATGAGATGAGGTTCTCCGAGTTTGCTCATCATGCTATTTGGTTGGTTCCGACAGATAGAGAGAGGATTAGGAGGTTTTTTGATGGCCTCACTTATCAGCTTTGTATTCTCATGACCAAGGAGAGGGTGACTGGTGCTAGTTTCGAGGAGGTTGTGGATATTGCCTGTGAGATTGAGTCTGTTCGCCGCCAGGAGCGAGAAGAGAGGGAGGCCAAGAGGCCTCGAGGATCTGGTAGTTATAGTGGTGCTCCGTCGAGAGGTCAGTTTTAGCACGATAGAGGCCGTCCATTCAGGAATGCTTAGCCAGCTTGCCCAGGTTATCTTGGGGCGTCATCGGGTCATGGTTCTCATAGTTCCCATTAGGGCCAGTCATCACTTAGTGCCCTTCCAACTCAGAGTTCGTCCCGTGCTCTATCAGTTCAGGCCTTTTCTATGCCGAGTGCATCTGCTAGTCACTCCAGTTCTAGGGGTTCCCTTTCGTCCCTAGTCCTCTTCTCCAGCACCTGGGAGTTGTTATGAGTTTGTAGAGATGGGCCATATGTGGAGGTAGTGTCCTCGTCGTCTTGCGGGTTCATCTCAGCAGCAGGGTCAGTCATCGGCTTTAGCTCCAGCAACTTTACCACCACCCACCAACCCAGCTAGGGGTGGAGGTTAGTCAGCTAGGGGTAGCCCCAGAGGGGGAGGTCGATCAGGTAGCAGTAAGGCCCGTTTCTGTGCACTTCCAACTAGACCCGATGGTATTGCTTCAGATGCTATTATTATAGGTATTATTTCAGTCTGGCACAAAGATGCCTCTATATTATTTGATCCCGATTCCACCTTTTCTTATATGTCATCATACTTTGCTCGTTATTTGGGTATGCCCTACGAGTCTCTTGTTTCACCAGTTCATGTATATACCCTAGTGGGTGATATTATTGTCGTAGACTGTGTGTATTGGTTGTGTGTGGTGACTATTGGGGGTCTGGAGACCCGTGTGGATCTTTTATTATTATGTATGGTGGATTTCAATGTCATTTTAGCCATGGATTGGCTATCTCTGTGCCGTGCTATTCTGTACTGTCATGCTAAGACACTTACATTGGCTATACCGGGTGTGCTACGTATTGAGTGGCTAGGTGTGACTGATTATGTTATAGTACATTGATCTCATTCTTGAAGGCCCAACATATGGTTGGGAAGGGTTGTCTTTCCTATCTAGCCTTTGTGAGGGATGTCGGTGTTGAGACTCCCAGTATTGATTCAGTTCTAGTTGTGAGGGATTTTCCCAATATGTTTCCTGCAGACCTGCTGGGCATGCCACCGGATAAGGATATTGATTTTGGTATTGACCTGGTGTCGGGGACTCAGCCCATTTCTATTCCGTTGTATCATATGGCACCGGCGGAGTTGAAGGAAATAAAGGAGTTGCTTTAGGAACTCCTTGATAAGGGGTTCATTCGGCCTAGTGTATCACCTTAGGGTGCGCCGGTTCTATTTTTGAAGAAGAAGGATGACACTATGAGGATGTGCAGTGATTATAGGCAATTGAACAAAGTAACAGTTAAGAACAAGTATCCTTTTCCTCTCATTGATGATTTATTCGACCAGCTTCAGGGAGCGAGAGTGTTCTCCAAGATTGATCTCCGTTCAGTTTATCACCAATTAAAGATCAGGTGCTCGGATATTCTTAAGACGACTTTCATGACCCTGTATGGTCATTATGAGTTCTTAGTGATGTCTTTTGGGCTGACCAATGCCCCAACAACGTTCATGCATTTGATGAACAGCGTGTTCCGGCCTTATCTCGACTCGTTTGTCGTAGTCTTCATTGATGATATTCTGATATATTCGCGTAGTTAGGAGGAGCACGCAGAGCATTTGAGAGTTGTATTGCAGAGATTGAGGGAGGAGAAACATTATGCAAAATTCTCCAAGTGTGAGTTTTGTCTCAGTTCAGTGACTTTCTTAGGACATGTGGTGTCCAGCGAGGGTATTTAGGTTGATCCGAAGAAGATAGAGGCGGTTTAGAGTTAGCCTAGACCGTCCTCAGCCATAAAGATTCGCAGCTTTCTTGGTTTGGCAGGTTATTATCACCGTTTTGTTCAGGGACTCTCATCTATTGCATTTCCCTTGACCAAGTTAACTCAGAAGGGTGCTTCATTTGTATGGTCGGACGAGTGTGAGGAAAGCTTTCAGAAGCTCAAGACAGCTTTGACCACAGCTCCACTATTAGTTTTGCCATCAGCTTCAGGTTCATATACCGTGTATTGTGATGCTTTGAGAGTTGGTATTGGGTGTGTTTTGATGTAGGGGGTAGAGTTATTGCTTATGCTTCTCGTCATTTGAAGCCCCATGCGAAGAACTACCCTATTTATGATTTGGAGTTGGCTTCCATAGTTCACGCATTGAAGATTTGGAGGCATTACTTGTATGGTGTGTCTTGTGATGTGTTTACTGATTATCGTAGCCTCCAGCACTTGTTCAAGCAGAAGGATCTCAATTTGAGGCAGCGGAGATGGTTGGAGTTGCTAAAGGATTATGATATTACTATATTGTACCATCCGGGAAAGGCCAATATGGTGGTCGATGCTTTGAGTTGAAAGGCAGTAAGTATGGGGAGTTTGGCATATATTCCCGTTGGGGAGAGACCTCTTGCAGTTGATGTTCAGGCCTTGGCCAATCGGTTCGTGAGGTTGGATATTTCGGAGCCCAGTCGGGTATTGGCTTGTGTGGTTTCTCGGTCTTCCTTATATTATCGCATTAGAGAGATACAGTATGATGATCTGCATTTGCTTGTCCTTAGGGACAGAGTTTAGCATTATGATGCCAGAGATGTGACCATTGGTGATGATGGGGTGTTGAGGATGTAGGGCCGGATATGTGTGCCCAATATGGATGGGCTTCGAGAGTTGATTCTGGAGGAGGCCCATAGCTCTTGATATTCCATTCATCCGGGTGTTGCGAAGATGTATCAGGATTTGCGGCAGCATTATTGGTGAAGGAGAATGAAGAAAGACATTGTAGGATTTGTAGCTCGGTGTCTCAATTGTCAGCAGGTGAAATATGAGTATCAGAGACCGAGTGGCTTGCTTCAGCGGATGGATATTCCAGAGTGGAAGTGGAAGCGGATCACTATGGACTTTGTAGTTGGACTCCCATGGACTTTGAAGAAGTTCGATGCTATTTGGGTGATTGTGGATCCGCTGACCAAGTCCGCGCACTTCACTCCAGTGTGTACTACCTATTCTTCAGAGCGGTTGGCAGAGATCTATATCCGGGAGGTTGTTCATTTGCATGGAGTCCTAGTTTCCATCATTTCAGATAGGGGCACTCAGTTTACTTTGCAGTTTTGGAGGTATGTGCAGCGAGAGTTGGGTACTCAGGTTGAGTTGAGCACAATTTTTCACGCTCAGATGGACAGGCAGTCCGAGCGCACTATTCAGATATTGGAGGACATGTTGCGTGCTTGTGTCATTGATTTCGAAGGGTCATGGGATCAGTTTCTACTACTTGCAGAGTTTGCTTATAACAACAACTACTAGTCTAGTATTCAGATGGATCTATATAAGGCTTTGTATGGGAGGCGGTGTAGATCTCTAGTTGGTTGGTTTGAGCCCGATGAGGCTAGGTTATTGGGGACAGACTTGGTGCAGTATGCTTTGGAAAAGGTAAAGGTAATTCAGGAGAGGCTTCGTACATTGCAGTCGAGGAGAAAGAGTTATGCGGACCGGAAGCTTCGAGATGTGTCCTACATAGTTGGCAAGAAAGTTCTGTTGAAGGTTTCACCCATGAAGGGTGTTATGAGGTTTGGGAAGAAAGATAAATTGAGTCCTCGGTTCATCGGGCCTTTTGAGGTGCTTCGGAGGATTGGGGAGGTGGCTTATGAGCTTGTTTTGCCACCCATCTTGTCGAGTGTGCATCCGGTATTTCATGTTTCTATGCTCCTGAAGTATATTGGGGATCCGTCTCATGTTCTGGATTTCAGCACGGTTCATTTGGATGGTGATTTGACCTATGATGTGGAGCCAACAGCTATTTTGGAGCGTTAGGTTCGAAAGTTGAGGTCAAAGGATATAGCTTCAGTGAAAGTGCAGTGGAGAGGTCGGCTCATGAAAGAGGCTACTTGGGAGACTGAGCGGGAGATGCGAAGCAGATATCCTCAACTGTTTGAGGCTTCAGGTATGTTTCTTGATCCGTTCGAGGACGAACGTTTGTTTAACTTGGGGAAGATATGACGACCCGATAAGTTGTCTCATGAGTTGCCGCTCCATTTCCCCCATTTCTGCTTCTTATTGCTTTGTCTATCGGTTCTATATGTGATCGGGTTGGGTTGCTTGGGTTCGGAAAGGATTTGGTAAATTTTGAGACACTTAGTCTCTTTTGAGGAAGCTTAAGTTGGAAAAAGTTAACCGAATGTTGACTTATGTGTTAGAGGGATCGAATGTGAGTTCCGATGGTTCGGTTAGCTTCAGAAGGTGATTTGGGACTTAGGAGCTTGATCGGAATGAGTTTTGGAGGTCCAGAGTAGATTTAGGCTTGAATTGGCAAAATTGGATTTTTGGCGTTTTCCGATTGATAGGTGAGATTTTGATATAGGGGTTGGAATGGAATTCCGAGAGTTGCCGTAGTTCTGCTGTGTCATTTGGGATGTGTGTGCAAAATTTCGGGTCATTCGGACGTGGTTTGGTTGGGGTTTCGATCAAAAGTATAATTCGGAAGAATCTGGAAACTTAGGCTTGAATCCGATGTGTTTTGGTAAAATCGATGTTGTTTGAGGTGTTTTGAAGATTGGTACAAGTTTGAATAAGGTTTGGAATATGTTGGTGCCTTAGGCCCTCCGCCTCATAATCATAATCAGTGTGTCCTCACAACATAGGCCCTCGGTCTTACTCAGTCAGAATCTCACAGCCACTCGAGCAACAGTAAAACATAGTGCTCAGCCCAAAATATCATTTAAAATGTCATTTAAGTGTTAAAGCAGAGTAAACATGACTGAGTCATGAAAAACAGTAGAATATAACATGACTAAGTTCAAGTATAAAGTCGAAACAGTGAGGAAATATTAATAATAATCCCCAAAGGGTCCAAATAGTTGGTACGAAGCCCAAATATGGCATTCAACCCAAAACATGATGGTAGCAAGTAGTTTTCAGCCAAATACGCGATAAAACAGTCATTCGGGACAGACTAAGTCACAATCTCCAATAGTGCACGACCCTACGCTCGTCATCTAGCGTGTGCGTCACCTCAATATAGCACAACGATGTGCAATCTGAGGTTTCATACCCTCAGGACATCATTTACAATCATTACTCACCTCAATCCAGTCAAATCTCTAGCCCGTGACGCCTTTGCCCCTCGAATCGGCCTCCACTCACGTCGAATCTATCTAAAATCAGAATCACGGCGTCAAAATATGCTAAGGGAACGAAGCCCAAGCTAAAATAATCAATTTATAGCATAAATCCTGAAATTACCAAATCCCGACCCCCGGGCCCACGTCTCGGATATAATAACTATTACATCAATGGATTCCTTATCTCCCCATTAGTTCATACATATCAAAAGTTCTGAAATCCGACCTCAAATGGTCCTTCAAATCCTCAATCAAAAGTCTAAGTTTCCAAGCCCTAGTTTCCCCAAACTTTGATCCTTAAATTCCATTAATTACAAGCCTAATCCGTGAAATAATACCATACAAATGGGTTTTAGGTCCAAAATCCTTACCTCAATGAAGTTCCCTTAAAATCCTTCTTCAAAATCATCCAAAAAGCTCCAAACCCGACTTAAAATGGTGGAATAGCTCAAAAATCGCGAAGGAAACAATTTATATGTTCTGGCCCAGGCATTTTCGCATATGTGGCCCAATTTATGCTTCTGCGGTACCGCATTTGCGGCCAATGAACTGCTTATGCAGTTCTCACTTAAACTACCCAATTCCGTATATGCGATGCAATATCCGCATTTGCGCCTCCGCAGGTGCGGTCCACAACCGCATCTGCGGTTCCTACCTCCCCAACCATTTTCCGCTTCTGTGGCTCCCTTCCACGCATCTGCAAGATCGCACCTGCGGTCCCCAATCCGCAATTACAGAAATACTAGAAGAACCAAAAATCTGCAGCTTACCAAAATTCTAAACTTCTCCGTCAACCATTCGAAAACACCCCGAGGCCCCCAGGACCTCAACCAAAGGCAAGCCAATTATTGAACAGATTACCTTTATCCATTTTTATACCCTTTTAGCATTTATAAAGCAGTAATGTGAAAACAACGAAAATTTCAATAAGCGGAAGAAATGTAGTAAAATATCTGAAATATGAATTTAATACAACTGTTCAAGACTTAATCACCCAGAACTGGTGTCACAGTACCACAAACGATCTAAGAGTGCTAAATACAAAGTCTGAAAATAAGGATACACTATTTCCGAACAAAAGAAATGAAACAGGAAATAAAAGATTGAGGAGACGCCAGGGCCTGCGGATGCCTGCAGGTCTATCTTGGATCTCTGCGAGGACTGAAGGTAGCCACCCAAATGCTATGGTCCAGGAGTTGCTCCGGGATCTGCACATAGTGTAGAGTGTAGTATCTGCACGACCGACCCCATGTGTTGGTAAGTGCCTAGCCTAACCTCGGCGAGGTAGTGACGAGGCTAGGACCAGACTACCAAATAAACCTATGAAGTTATACAATATATAGCGGAAAATAAAATAGGAATAAACAAGTAAAGGTGGGAGGGGGGTACATGCTGCAGCGTGCAACCCGATCAACATATGTCATTTATCACTGTTGCGGAGTGCAACCCGATCCACATATGTCATTTATCATTATGCGGTGTGCAACCCGATCCACATATAATATTATTGCGGCGTGCAATCCGATCCAAATATAATATTTAACACCAATCACAATGGAGCCCCGATAAGGGAACAATAAGGGAACAACAAAATCCCGACAAGGGAATCAATAACCACATAATAGAAGCAAGTAACAACAGAAAATCAGTAAATAAACGTAAAGGACAACATAACTCAATTATCTGCAAGATTCAGAAAAATCAAGGACAAGTGCACGGCATCACCCTTCGTGCTTTAACACTCTCTTACCAAAACAATACTCACAAGAAATAAAGACAAGGAAATGAATAAAGTCACAATAAAATCCCGCAAGGGAACAACAGTACAACAATCGAATCTCGGCGAGGGAACAACATCGAAAATCCTCTTCTCTTTCCCTTTTCACATTTACTTCACAACTCACTTCATAACTTGAGCCTATGCTCTAAAAGATTCAATTTCCACGTATACTTTCACATTTCATTGTACAACTTGAGCCGACGCTCCTCAAGGTTCAAATGTCACAACTACTCCCACAAACTTTACCCAACAATAGAAATCATCATCAAAGCATGAATAATACAACGAAGCCATAATAATCACAATATAAGACTCACGGTCATGCTTGACACCAACGTATAGATACTCGTCACCATGCCTATATGTCGTACTCGACAAATACTACATAGCAAATAGGACTCGACTCCTAACACCTCAAGCTAAGGTTAGACCAAACACTTACCTCGATGCCACAAACGCAATTCACGTCTCAACTATCGCTTTACCCCTTGATTCCACCACATATTCACTCGAATTTAGCCACAAGTTACTTAATTACATCATTAAACGCTAAATGAGTCAATTCTAATGCATGAAAATGAGTTTTCTCAAGTTTTACCTAAAAAGTCAAAAATCGCCCCCGGGACCACATGGTCAAAACCCGAGGTTCGAACCAAAACCTTATTACCCATTCCCCCACGAACCCAAATATATAATTTGTTTTGAAATCGGACCTCAAATCGAGGTCCAAATCCCCAATTTTTGAAAAAACCTAAGTTCTACCCAAAACACCCAATTTCCCCCATGAAAATCATTGGTTTTGAGTTGAAATCATGCTAAAACATGTTAATGATTGAAACAAACGATTTAAAATTGACTTACAATCGATTTTGAAGAAGAGTTGTTCTTAAAAAATCGCCCTAGGGAGTTTGTGTTTTGAAAAGATGTGAAAAATGGTTGATTTTTGGCAAAGTATAAAAATTGCAGGTTGTAGGTATGGGAATTGCGAACAGGGTTCGCAATTGCGAACCCCGACCTTTTCTATGTTCATATTTGCAAAAGTAGTGTCGCATTTGCGAAGTTGCATTTACGACTGAGGTCTCTCATTTGCGACTAAGGGGGATTCCAGGCAAATGTCGCATTTGCGACAGACACTTCGCATTTGCAAAGAAGGCAGCCCAGGCCACCTCTTGCATTTGCGATACATTGCTCGCAAGCATACCAGCAATTCCCTAAGTTAAAATTTCAATCTGTGGCCTATCCAAAACTCACCCGAGCCCTCGGGGCTCCAAACATAACATGCACACCAACCTAAAAACATCATAGGACTCGCTCGTACATTCAAAACACTAAAATAACATCAACAACTGTGAATTTAGCATCAAAATCATGAAATTTTCTTAAGAACTTCAAATTTCCAATTTTCTCAAAAACGATCCGATTCACGTCATTTCAAGTACGTTTCTTACCAAGTTTCACAGACTTATCTTAAATCACATATAAGACATGTACCAGGCACCAGAACCAAAATATGGGCCCGATACCATTGAGTTCTAATCACAATTCATTTCCAAATCTCATAAATAATTTGAGAAAACAATTTTCTTTAAAAATTCATTTCTTGGGCTTGGGACCTCGGAATTCGATTCTGGGCATACTCCCAAGTCCCATATTTTTCTACGGACTCTCCAGGACCGTCAAATCACGAGTTTGGGTCTGTTTACCCAAAATATTGACCGAATTCAACTTAATTCATTTTACAATCAATATTTACCATTTTTCACAGATTTTCACTTATTGGCTTTCCGGCTACGTCCGAACTGCGCACGCAAATTGAGGTGAGACTAAAAGATGTTTTTAAGGCCTCGGAACGCAGAATTCATTTTTAAAACAAGTGATGACCTTTTGGGTCATCACATTCTCCACCTCTAAAACAATCGTTCGCCCTCGAATGGACATAAGAAGGAAGTACGTGAGTCAGGGAAATGATGGGGATAACAACTCCGCATATTGGACTCGGACTCCCAGGTCGATGCCTCAGCAGGCTGACCTCTCCAGTGAACACGAACATAAGGAAAACTCTTCGATCTCAACTGACGAACCTGCCGGTCTAGAATAGCTACCGGCTCCTCCTCGTAAGACAAATCCTTGTCCAACTGGACAGTGCTAAAATCTAACACGTGGGATGGATCGTCGTGATATTTCCGAAGCATGGACACATGAAACACTGGATGCACTACTGATAAGCTCGGTGGCAACGCAAGCCTATAAGCCATCTCTCCTACTCGATCAAGAATCTCAAACGGGACAATGAACCTAGGGCTAAGCTTGCCCTTCTTCCCAAATCTCATCACCCCCTTCATAGGCGACACTTGAAGCAATACCCGCTCACCGACCATGAATGCCAAATCACGAACCTTGCGGTCGGCATAACTCTTTTTCCTAGATTGAGCTGTATGAAGCTTATCCTGAATAATCCTGACCTTGTCCAAGGCATCCTGAACCAGATCCGTACCCAACAACCGAGCCTCTCCTGGCTCAAACCATCTAACTAGAGGCCGACACCGCCTACCATATAAAGCCTCATAAGGAGCCATCTGAATACTCGACTAGTAGTTGTTGTTGTAGGCAAACTCTACTAAAGGCAAAAACCGATCCTACGAGCCTCCAATGTCAATGACACAAGCTTGGAGCATATCCTCCAAAATCTGAATAGTCTGCTCGGACTACCTGTCTGTCTGGGGATGAAACGTTGTGCTCATCTCAACCCATGTGCCCAACTCTCGCTGAACCACTCTCCAGAAATGCGAGGTAAACTGCGTACCTCGGTCCAAAATGATAGACACGGGCTCACCATAAAGATGAACAATCTCCCGTAAATAGATCTCAGCTAACCTCTCAGAAGAATAGGAGACTTCCACAGGAATGAAATGCGCTGACTTGGTCAGCCTATCAATAATAACCCATATTGAATCGAACTTCCTCTTAGTCCGTAGGAGTCCAACAACGAAGTCCATAGTGATCCGCTCCCACTTCCACTCAGGAATCTCAATCTTCTGGAACAAACCACCAGGACTCTGATGCTCATACTTAACCTGCTCACAATTCAAACACTGAGACACATATGCAACGATGTCCTTCTTCATTCTCCGCCACCAATAATGCTGCCACAAATCCTGATACATCTTTGCAACGCCCGGATAAATAGATTACCGAGAGCTATGAGCCTCCTCTAAAATCAACTCTCGGAGTCCATCCACATTACGCACACAAACTCGACCCTACAATCTCAAAACTCCATCATCACCTAAGGTAACCTGCTTGGCACCTCCGTGCTACACCGTGTCTCCGAGGACACACAAATGAGGATCATTATACTGCCGATCTCGGATACGCTCCAATAATGAAGAACAAGCGACAGTGCAAGCTAACATATGGTTGGGCTTAGAAACATCCAACCTCACGAACTGATTGGCCAAGGCCTGAACATCCAAAGCAAGCAACCTCTCACCGACCGGAATATAAGCGAGACTACCCATACTGTCTGACTTCCTACTCAAAGCATCGGCCACCACGTTGGCCTTTCCCGAATGATATAAGATGGTGATATCATAGTCCTTTAACAACTCCAACCACCTTCTCTGCCTCAAATTCAATTCCTTTAACAAATACTGCAGACTCTTGTGATCCGTGAACACCTCACATGCCACGCCATACATATAATGCCTCCAAATATCAATGCGTGAACAATGGCTGCCAACTCAAAATCATGAACAAGATAGTTCTTCTCATGAATCTTCAACTGCCGCGAAGCATAGGCAATGACCTTGCCATCCTGCATCAACACCACATCAAGTCCAATATGAGATGCATCACAATAAACTATATAAGGCCCTGAACCTGTGGGCAAAACCAACACTGGTGTCGTAGTCAGAGCTGTCTTGAGCTTCTGAAATCTCGCCTCACACTCGTCCGACCATCTAAACTGGGCACCCTTCTGGGGTAACCTGGTCATCGGGGCTGCGATAGATGAAAACCCCTCCACAAACCGACGATAGTAGCCTTCTAATCCCAAAAAACTCCAGATCTCTGTGGCTGATGCTGGTCTAGGCCAGTTATTGACTGCCTCAATCTTCTTTGGATCAACCTGAATACCCTCTGCTGATACAACATGACCCAGGAATGCAACTAAACTCAACCAGAACTCACACTTTGAAAACTTAGCATACAACTGACTATCCCTCAAAGTCTGAAGAACCACTCTAAGATGCTGCTCGTGCTCCTCCCGACTGCGGGAATATATCAAAATATCATCACTGAAAACTATCACGAACGAATCCAAGTAAGGCCTGAACACTCGATTCATCAAATCCATAAAAGCTGCTGGGCCATTTGTCAACCCGAATGACATTACCAAGAACTCATAATGCCTGTATCGAGTACAGAAAGTTGTCGTAGGGACGTTGGATGCCCTAATCCTCAACTGATGGTAGCCAGATCTCAAATCAATCTTCGAGAAGACTTTGGCACCCTAAAGCTGATTAAAAAAATCATTAATTTTTAGCAATGGATACTTATTGTTGATTGTAACCTTGTTCAACTGCCGGTAATCAATACACATTCTCATCGATCCGTCCTTCTTCTTAACAAACAACACCGACTCACCCCAAGGAAAAACATTGGGTCTAATGAAACCCTTCTTAAGCAAGTCTTGTAGCTGCTTCTTCAACTCCTTCAACTCAGGCGGGGCCATACAATACAGCAGAATAGAAATGGGCTGAGTTCCCGGAGACAAATCAATGCAGAAGTTAATATCCCTGTCGGGTGGCATACCTAGCAGATCTAAAGGAAATACCTCAGGGAACTCACAAACCATGAGCACAGAATCAATAGAGGGAATCTCAGCACTAGAATCACGAACATAGGCCAAATGGGCCAAACCCACCCTCTCGACCATATGTTGAGCCTTCATATAAGAGATAACACTACGAGTAGAATGACCAGGCGTCCCTCTCGACTCTAAACGAGGTAAGCCCGACAAGGTTAAAGTCATAGTCTTGGCATGGCAATCCAAGATAGCATGATAAGGTGATAACCAGTCCATACCCAACATGAAATCGAAATCAACCATGTCCAGAAGAAATAAATCTACACGAGTCTCAAGACCTCCAATCACAACTATACATGAATGATGGATTCGGTCTACCACAATAGAATCACCCACCGGTATAGACACAAAAATAGAAGCACTTAAAGAATCACTAAGCATGACCAAATACGACACAAAATAAGATGACACATAGGAGTAGGTAGACCCTAGATCAAATAAAACTGAAGCATCTCTGCCACAAACTAGAATAGTACCTATAACTCCACCTCTAATACTCTACCTCGACCTCTTAGCTAATTGAGCGGGCTGAACGAGTCCATTAATGAACCTCCCCACTCTCTCTCTCTCTCTCTCTCTCTCTCTCATTGGAAGTATAAGAAGAGCATGACGGGTCAAATCATTAAACCTGGTCTTATGCTGAGTAACAATCATAGAACCCTACTGGAGACGCTCAAACTGCCTCGGGTAGATCTCTCTCTGAATGACAAGATGAATTTTCTCCAGAAATAACTGAGAAACTGATCCCAAGTCAAAGCTGATGACCTAACTGGTCTAGCCAAACAATAATCTCTCCAATAAGTCTTGGCAAATCCAGACAAGCGAAAAGTAGCTAGGTCGACCCCATTGGTCTCCACTATCCCCATGTTCCTAAGAACCTCATGACAACTGTCTAGATAATCCTGGGGATACTCAGAAGATACACCATTGAAAGTGGTAGCGAAGAGCTTGGTGAAAACTATCCAACCTCCGCAAAGCCTCCAAAGATGTAGCTAATCTAACACCGCTCTGTGCTACTGTTCTGCTGAAGAAGCGGTACGTGATCTCGCTATTCGCAAAAAGACAAGAGTAGAGGTTTCAATTTAGCATTGAGAGAACAAAATCGCACGACAAGAAAGAATAGGTGTGAAGTTTTTCCTAACTCTGTAGCCTCTGGAGGATAAATATAGACTCTACTAAGCTTGTTTGTGAACTGTGAGACCCATGTAACCTAGATCTCTAATACCAACTTGTCACGACCCTAATTTCCCGCCCTCGGAATTCGTGATGGCGCCCACTAATACGACCTAGGCAAGCCAATAATTGAACATATTACCTTTATCCATTTTTATACCTTTTTAGCATTTATAAAGCAATAATGCGAAAAACAGCAAAGATTTCATTAAACGGAAGAAATATAGTAAAATATTTGAAATATGAATCTAATACAACTATTTAAGCCTTAATCACCTAGAACTAATGTCACAGTACCACAGACGATCTAAGAGTGCTAAATACAAAGTCTGAAAATAAAGATACATTGTTTCCGAATCACAGAAATAAAATAGGAAATAAAGGATAGAGGAGACGCCAGGGCCTGCGGACGCCTGCAGGTCTACCTTGGATCTGCACGTGGACTGAAGGTAGCCACCCAAATGCTATGGTCCAATAGCTGCTCCGGGATCTGCACATTATGCAAAGTGTAGTATCAGCGCAACCGACCCCATGTGCTGGTAAGTGCCTAGCCTAACCTCGGCGAGGTAGTGACGAGGCTAGGACCAGACTACCAAATAAACCTATGAAGTTATATAATATACAGCGGAAAATAAAATAGGAATAAACAAGTAAAGGTGGGAGGGGGGTACATGCTGCAGCGTGCAACCCGATCAACATATGTCATTTATCACTGTTACGGAGTGCAACCCAATCCACATATGTCATTTATCATTGTTGCGGTGTGCAACCCGATCCACATATAATATTGTTGCGGCGTGCAACCCGATCCAAATATAATATTTAACACCAATCACAATGGAGCCCCGACAAGGGAACAATAAGGGAACAACAAAATCCCGACAAGGGAATCAATAACCACATAATAGAAGCAAGTAACAATAGAAAATCAGTAAATAAGCATAAAGGACAACATAACTCAATTATCTGCAAGATTCAGGAAAATCAAGGACAACTGCACGACATCACCCTTCGTGCTTTAACACTCTCTTACCAAAACAATACTCACAAGAAATAAAGGCAAGGAAATAAATAAAGTCACAATAAAATCCCGTAAGGGAACAACAGTACAATAATCGAATCCCGGCGAGGGAACAACATCGAAAATCCTCTTCTCTTTCCCTTTTCACATTTACTTCACAACTCACTTCACAACTTGAGCCAATGCTCTAAAAGGTTCAATTTCCACTTATACTTTCATATTTCATTGTACAACTTGAGCCGATGCTCCTCAATGTTCAAATGTCACAACTACTTCCACAAACTTTGCCCAACAATAGAAATCATCATCAAAGCATGAATAATACAACGAAGCTATATTAATCACAATATAAGACTCACGGACATGCTTGACACCAACGTATAGATACTCGTTACCATGCCTATACGTCGTACTCGACTCCTAATTCCTCAAGCTAAGGTTAGACCAAACACTTACCTCGATGCCACGAATACAATTCACGTCTCAACTATCGCTTTACCCCTTGATTCCACCACCCATTCGCTCGAATATAGCCACAAGTTACTTAATTACATCAATAAATGCTAAATTAATCAATTCTAATGAATGAAAATGAGTTTTCTCAAGTTTTACCCAAAAGGTCAAAAATCGCCCCCGGACCCACATGGTCAAAGCCCAAGGTTCAAACCAAAACCCGATTACTCATTCCCCCACGAACCCAAATATATAATTTGTTTTGAAATCGGACCTCAAATTGAGGTCCAAATCTCCAATTTTTGAAAAAACCTAGGTTTTACCCAAAACACCCAATTTCCCCCATGAAAATCATTGGTTTTGATTTGAAATCATGTTAAAAGATGTTAATGATTAAAAGAAACGAGTTAAAAATTGACTTACAATCGATTTGGAAGAAGAGTTGTTCTCGAAAAATCGCCCTAGGGAGTTTGTGTTTTGAAATGATGTGAAAATTGGTTGATTTTCGGCTAAGTATCAGAATTGCAGGTTGCAGGTTTGGAATTGCGAATAGGGTTCGCAATTGTGAACCCCAATCTCTGCTATGTTCGCATTTGCGAAAGTAGCGTCACATTTGCCACTGAGGTCTTGCATTTGCGACTAAGGGGGATTATAGGCAGATGTCGCATTTGCGACAAACACATCGTATTTGCGAAGAAGGCAGCCCAGGCCACCTCTCGCATTTGCGATACATTGCTTGCATTTGCGAGACAGGCTTCGCAAATATGCGAAGCCTGTAGGCCTAAAGCATACCAACAATTTCTTAAGTTAAAATTTCACTCCGTGGTCTATTCAAAACTCACCCGAGCCCTCGAGGCTCCAAACTAAACATGCACACCAATCTAAAAACATCATATGGACTCGCTCGCGCATTCAAATCACTAAAATAACATCAATAACTATGAATTTAGCATCAAAATCATGAAATTTTCTTAAGAACTTCAAATTTCAAATTTTCTCAAAAATGATCTGATTCACGTTCTTTCAAGTCCGTTTCTTACCAAATTTCACAAGCTTATCTTAAATCACATATAAGACCTATACTGGATGCCGGAACCAAAATGCGGGCCAATACTATCGAGTTCTAACGTAAATCATTTCCAAATCTCATAAATTATTTCTGAAAAAATAATTTTCTTTAAAAATTCATTTCTCGAGCTTGGGACCTCGTAATTTGATTCTGGAGATACGCCTAAGTCCCATATTATCCTACAGACCCTTCGGGACTGTCAAATCACGGGTCCGAGTCCGTTTATCCAAAATGTTGACTGAAGTCTTAATTCATTTTATAATCAATATTTACCACAGATTTTCACATATTGGCTTTCCGACCAAACTGAGGTGAGACTAAAAGAGGTTTTTAAGACCTCGGAATGCATAATTCATTTTTAAAACAAGTAATGACCTTTTGGGTCATCACATTCTTGAACATCTTTAGTGCATTTGTACGGACATTATGTATTGTATAGCATGTGGATTTTTTTTTTGTTAAGAGTTAGATTGAAAATATGGGAGCACAAGGTGCCTTGTGTGCTGAAGGTTCAGAAGTTGAGATTATGATACGAGAAACCGAGGATTGAGATGGTCGGGATTGTGTATTAGACAGGATGTGAGTGATTGAGTTGGCAATGCTTTCTTTATTTGAATACATTCTTACTTGTCTCTGTTCTTGTTATGTCAGTGTTGATTTACTTGGTTATCTAATGTAATCGGTTACCTGATTTACTTGGTTATCTGATTTACTTGGTATCGTTCGTTACTACCCATGTTCTCCCTTTATTTTTCCTACTGTTTGTATTTTGATTTCTCTCCGCTGTTGATATTACCTCATTATCTTTATCTCGATATTTTATTCCCTTGACGGGGTGTTATTGTACATATTATTGGGTTGGGATACCAAGAGACCCCTAGCACATATATTAAGGATACCAAGAGATCCTCGGGATACCAAGAGTTCCCCAGCACATATATTCAGGATACCAAGAGATCATCGGGATACCAAGAGATCCCCAACACATATATTGAGGATACCAAGAGATCCTCGAGATACCAAGAGATCCTAACACATATATTGTGGATACCAAGATATCCCCAGCACATATATTGAGGATACCAAGAGATCCCCAGCACATATATTGAGGATACCAAGAGATCCCTAGCTCATATACTGAGGTTACTGAGAGATCCCCCATGTACTTACGTTTGGAACTACGGAACAGGATCCCGGGAGATCCCCTGTCGATATTCTATGAGTGTAAAAGCATGAAGGGTGATGCTGTGCACTTTCTGTTTGCTCGGTTTATTTGTTATTATCAATTCAAGTGTTTTAACGGGTTAGATTCCCTTACTATTGTGATTCTTGCATTGGAACCCATAGTTTTGTCAATACCTATATATATATATACCTACCTCGCTATATATATATATTTCAATACTTCAAACTTCAATAATTTCTACATTTTTGACTCAATTAGTTTCTCAACTATATTTTCCTTAAATCGTCTAAGGTTGTATTCAACTTAAAAGGAATTTATACTAAGTTGTAAATTATTAAATCCCATGGTAAAGGTAATAATTCATTCGATGTAGTATTTTAATTGAAAATGGTACTTTCTTTATTCAAATGATTTCTAAAAATAACTTCATCTTTTCTCGCTGGCTTTCCTAATTAGTTTAGAATTTCTAAGTTACTTATATCAGGTAAATGAGACTTCTTGAACATCTTTAGTGCATTTGTACGGACATTATGTATTATATAGCATGTGGATTTCTTTTGTTAAGAGTGAGATGGAAAATATTAGAGCACAAGGTGCCTTGTGTGCTGAAGGTTCAATAGTTGAGATTATGATATGAGAAACTGAGGATTGAGATGGTCGGGATTGTGTATTAGACATGATGTGAGTGATTGAGTTGGCATTGCCTTCTTTATTTGAATACATTCTTACTTGTCTCTGTTCTTATTATGTAAGTGTTGATTTGCTTGGTTATCTAATTTACTCGGTTACCTGATTTACTTGGTTATCTGATTTACTTAGTATCGTTTGTTACTACCCGTGTTCTCCTTTAATTGTTCCTACTGTTTGTATATTGATTTCTCTTTGTTTTTGATATTACCTCGTTATCTTTATCTCGATATTTTATTATCATATCATGTTCATTTCATTTGACCAGTAGGTGTCTTGACTGTTCCTCGTCACTACTCCACCGAGGTTAGTCTTGATACTTACTAGGCACCGCTGCAGTGTGCTCATACTACAATTCTGCACATTTTTTTTGTGCAGATCCAGGTATTGTTCGCTAGTAGTTGTGCGGATTCTTGCCTAGGAGACTCAAGGTAGCCCTGCTGCGGCGTTCGCAAGCTTCGAGGTCACCTTCCTATTTTATATTCTCACTACTGTACTTATTTCCATACGGTTGTGTTTAGAAATGGTAGAAAACTCTATAGAGCTTATGACTTGTACTACTGGGTTTTGGGAAGATGTTCATTGTATAAAGGATTTATTTTAGAATAATTTTAGATGTTATTATTTATTATTGCTATTTCGCAATTATTAGGCTTACCTAGTCCTTAAGACTAGGTGCCATCACGAAACTCAACGGAGGGGAAATTGGGTCGTGACAAGTTGGTATCGGAGCTCTAGGTTCATGGGTGCTACAAGTCATAAGCAGGTTTAGTAGAGTCTTGCGGATCAGTACGATGTCGTCTGTACTTATCTTCGAGAGGCTATAGAACTGTTAGGAAATTCCACTTCTTGCATTCCTTATCGTGTGATATTGATTCAGCTCGAAGTATATAACTTATGTTCCTCTACATCCACTCATGCATAATATTACGCGCTTAGTGCCCGCTATGCGCCAATGGTTCGTGATGCTACAAATGGGCTACGAAGGAGTTAGGGATGCTCAGGCATTGTTTGAACGTGTTGTCCAGGCTAAAGATACAGAGGTATTGATAGAGGCGCAGCGGTTTCCGACATCTGGTTGATAAATGCGAGCTTGTGAAGGTTTAATTGGTTGACTAGTCGTCGCAATTGTGGAAAGGTTGCGATGTGGATGTTAATTAAGGAT
Source organism: Nicotiana sylvestris (assembly GCF_000393655.2). Lineage (NCBI taxonomy): Eukaryota > Viridiplantae > Streptophyta > Magnoliopsida > Solanales > Solanaceae > Nicotiana > Nicotiana sylvestris. The sequence goes on from NC_091059.1 coordinate 102,770,959, forward strand.
GGCTGGTGGTATTGGGGTACCTTGTGATTGGTGTTGTGCGAGCTGCGAAAGTTAGTTTTTTGCGGATCATCAAATGTTGTTTTCTATGGCTCCAGATTGCCGAGTCAGATTTACATCAGTTTTGGCCTGAGGTATGTATATAAGTGGTATTGGGAGGTTTCCAAAATTTTGATATAAATAAATAATGAGATCTTGCAGGGGATGATATTAGGGCTTTGATTGGGATTATTGCATATCGATTATCCGAGGAAAATGGGTCAGCTCTGAGGTGTTGGGTCAACATAGCGATGGAGTGATGGTCCTTTGAATAGGAATCCTCTACTGAAATTTGTGTCAGCACTCTTGGATTGGACAGTTTGTGTGACTCGATTGAGTTTGGGAGGTGCAGTCCTGATGGCTTGGTTGCGTGTGGGCAGATCTTGGAGGGTTTTTGATGGTTTGGGCAATGACTTGAGTCGACTGGCTGTTATGGGCATAAGGAATATATGGTACATTGTGACTTTCTCCTGAATGGGTATCAGAAATTAATATAGTATTTTCCTTGTTGGCTATCATATGTGAAGGGTGTGCATTTTTGGAAAGGACCTTGAGTTTCAGTTTGCGGGTGCATGGATGGTAGCATGGTGATTACTGGGTTTTGAGGCTTTCGAGGTTCGTGTTTTGTTATGCAGCAAGAAACTCTATATGGGTGCTTTAGCGGAATAATAGGGTGTGAGTGATATATCAGCCATTTGATTTGCGTAGTTGAGTTGGGTATGGGAATTTTAGTATTCCGGAGGTTTGGGGCTAGATGACTTCATATGTAGACTAATTCCTATTTGCGGACATTGAATAAATGTTGAGAATGGGATAATTAATAGCATACAATACTGATAAGTTGTTGTGGATCTTTTGAAGCATATTTATCTAATTTGGGAAGAACTAGGATTTTGTTGGGACTATTTGGAAGATCAGCGCGAATATGTGTTTTTTATCTGGTCAGGGTTTTGTGCTCCTGTGAGATTGTCATTTTGGTTATGTTCTCAGGCAGAATGGACATTATTTGTGCCTCTAGCCTATGTTATGTGCTGCTTTGTTATGTTGTGGTGAGCTGTGAGGTTGTACGATTATTCCCCAAGCATGTTGTAATTTTGTTCAGGCCTTATGGCGATGCGGGTGAGATAGCCCTCGTGATGTTGATTTACTCATTACACATTGTATGTGCTTACTTCTCTCATATTTTATTGCTTCTATTCATTGCTCCCACAATTTTATTTGTTCACTCTATTATGCTTAATCTCAGTATTCATATGATCAATGAGCCCGAGTATTTTGGCTTGATGCGTATTTGGGAGCATGTTGCACGCTGCAGCGGATGTTATGTAAGATACTAGCTTAATGAGTATTTGGGAGCGGGCTGCACACCACAACGGATGTTATGTGGGATACCCTTTCCTTGTTTATTTGGTGTTCTGTATTTCCTCTGTGAAACCATTTTGATGAAAACTATATTTTTTTGTTGCACATGTTACACTTGTTAGAAAATTCTTCTACTTTGCGTTTCTTTATTTGTGTTACATTATTGAGTAATTTCTGGTTTGGTGTACGAATTGTGTAATGTGAGAATCTGTGTGGTTCTGTGATGAGCTATTAGTTGTGCTGCTTGTATCGGCTGAGATGAGGTTCTTAGACCTGAGATTAGTACTATGGTATTGGGCGAGAGAGCTTCTTGACTTGTTGTCTTCATGGGCGGCTATGATTTTCTGTATATTTCTTTATCATGAGCAGCGATGTAAAGGTCCGGGGCAAGGTTATATTCGATGTGAAGTGTATTGCCGGCATCTAGGAGGATATATAAGCTGCGTGGAACAGCATGTGATTGTATTCTGGGTTGGAATTTTGGCTCGATTCAGCTTGTTCAGGTTTATATAGTGTGATGATGTGAGATTCAAATCCTATGATGAAATTCAGATGTTGAGGTTTGGGTTCTATTCTAAGGTGATGGGCTAAGGAGGAGGTGAGACCTTCAGTTAAGTTGCATTGACAGTATTGCTTAGGTTGGGTTATGGAGAATCACCCCCGGGTGTATGTATGGTGTGCTCATGAAGTGGTTCGATGGTTTTGGAATGACTCCAGGCACGTTTGAGGATGAACACATGTTTAAGTGGAGGAGGATGTAACGACCCGACTGGTCATTTTGAGAAATTGCACCCGGTTTGGCAGTTTGAGGTCACAAGTAGCTTCACATTATGTATATCGACTTGTGTGCATGGTTGGATTCAGTTTCCAGATAAATCAGAGTTGAATTGGAAGAAGGAACCTAGTTTTGGAAGCTTAAACAGTGAAAATTTGACCGGAATTGGACTTTTGAGTAAACGGCCCCGGAATGGGTCATGGGTGATCTCAACAGATTCGTATGGTGATTTTGGACTTAGGCGCTTGTCCGGATTCAGATTTGGAGGTCCGTAGGATGATTTGAGGTGTTTCGGCGAAAGTTGGAAAAGTTAAAGTTTGGAAAATGAAGAGGTTTGACTCATAGTTGACTTTTGTAATATCGAGGTCGGAATGTGATTCCGAAAGTTGGAATAGCTCCGTTATGTCATTTTGGACTTATCTGCATAATTTGGTATCATTCCGGGTTGATTTGATAGGTTTCGGTGCGAGTTTTGAATGTTGGAAGTTTGAAAGCTCCTAAGTTCGATTCATGATGTGATTCATCATTTCGGAGTTGTTTGATGTGATTTGTGACCTCGAGCGAGTCCGAGTTAGGTTATATAAGTTGTTTGTGTGTTTAGATGGGGTTCGGGGGCCTCGGGTGTGTTCCGGGTGGGTTACGGGTCATTTTCCCATTGTTTGGACTGTTGTATTTTGCTTCTGGTGCTCCTTCTCCGCGATCGCGAATAGCCTCTCGCGTTCACAGTGTGTTGTTGCTGGTTGCCTCTTTTTCCTTCATCGCGTTCACATAGAAACTCCCGCGATCGCAAAGGTATGCTTTCCTTTGCTTCGCGTTCGCATCCATTGCCCCGCATTCACGTAAGCTCCTGCCATTGTTCATCGCGTTCGCGTCCCTTATTCCGCGATCGCAAAGGGTATATCTTGACAACTTTGATTCTCTTCTCCACGATCGCGACCCAATCTCCGCGATCGCGATGCATAAATCCCTGGGTAGAATAAATAGTACTCTATTCCGAGGGTTAGCCATTTTTAACATTTTTGAAGTTCTAGAGCTCGGTTTTGGGCGATTATTTGCGGGGTTTTCAAGCAAAACGATTGGGTAAGGGTTCTTCACCTAGAATTGATTATATTCCATGAATTTGTCTTCATTTTTATCATTTAATTTGTGATTTGGGTTGAGCAGAATGTTGGTGTTTGAAGAAAAATTCCTAAAATGAAAAATCATGATTTGAGGGGTCAAATGGTATCGGAATTTAATAAATTTTTTATGGTTCAACTCATATTGGAATAGGTATTCAGTTTTTGTAAAATTTGTCGGGTTCCGAGGTGAGGGCCCGGGGGTCGACTTTTGGATCAATTTTTGGATTTTGTTAAAGATTGAGACTTTATGATCCGGAATAGTTTCTTATGTGTTTGTGCTTTGAAGTTAATTTGGTTAGATTTGAGCTGTCCGGAAGTCTTTTTACCCGAGAAGTGCATTTTAGAGTATCATTTTGTTGTCTTTGAGGTAATTATCTTGCCTAACCTTGTGTGGGGGACTTCCCCTTAGGATTTGAGTCTTCCATGCTAATTGTAGTCTGTGCACGCGAGGTAACGAGTGTGTGCACAGATTTATTTGTGCGAAAATTGCCTTTAGGGTTCTTAGGTCCTTATGTTCATCATATGGGAAGTATTCTGTTATTATTGAGTTATCTAATTGCATAATTTACCTCTATATACTCCATACGACGTTGTTAGCCTTCCTCTAACTCTTACCTCTTACTTGGCCTTAATTGCCTTAATTGAATTAGCTGTTCTTTTTGTTGTTTTGCTAAGGTTATTGTGCTTCTTAGTTTCTCTGTGATTCTCTTGTTGCTATGTAATCATACTCTTGGTGGTGGAACTTCCTTGTGATTGGATTGTTGTTCATATTGTCGATTCCCTTGCCGGGATATATTGTTTATATTATTGATTCCCTTGTCGGGATATTATTGTTCATATTGTTGATTCCCTTGCCGGGATGTTATTATTCATCTTGTTGATTCCCTTACCGGGATCTATTGTTTATATTGTTGATTCCCTTGCTGGGATGTTATTGTTTATATTGTTGATTCCCTTGACGGGGTGTTATTGTTCATATTGTTGGGTCGAGATACCAAGAGACCCCTACATATATTAAGGATACAAAGAGAACCTCGGGATACCAAGAGTTCCCCAGCACATATATTGAGGATACCAAGAGATCATCGGGATACCAAGAGATCCCCAGCACATATATTGAGGATACTAAGAGATCCTTGGGATACCAAGAGATCCCCAGTACATATATTGAGGATACCAAGAGATCCTCGGGATACCAAGAGATCCCCAGCACATATATTGAGGATACCAAGAGATCCCTAGCTCATATATTAAGGATACTGAGAGATCCTCCAAGTACTTACATTTGGAACTACGGGACGGGATCCCGGGAGATCCCCTGTCGATATTATATGAGTGTAAAAGCACGAAGGGTGATGCCGTGCACTCTCTGTTTGCTCTGTTTATTTGTTGTTATCAATTCAAGTGTTTTAACGGGTTAGATTCCCTTACTGCTGTGATTCTTGCGTTGGAACCATAGTTTTGTCAATACCTCGCTATATATATATATTTCAATACTTCAAACTTCAATAATTTCTACATTTTTGACTCAATTAGTTTCTCAACTATATTTTCCTTAAATCGTCTGAGGTTGTATTCTACTTAAAAGGAATTTCTACTAAGTTGTAAATTATTAAATCCCATGGTAATGGTAATAATTCATTCGATGTAGTATTCTAATTGAAAATGGTACTTTCTTTATTCTAATGATTTCTAAAAATAACTTCATCTTTTCTCGATGGCTTTCCTAATTAGTTAGAATTTCTAAGTTACTTATATCAGGTAAATGAGATTTCTTGAACATCTTTAGTGTATTTGTACGGACATTATGTATTGTATAGCATGTGGATTTCTTTTGTTAAGAGTGAGATGGAAAATATGGGAGCACAAGGTGCCTTGTGTGCTAAAGGTTCAGAAGTTGAGATTATGATATGAGAAACCGAGGATTGAGATGGTCGGGATTGTGTATTAGACAGGATGTGAGTGATTGAGTTGGCATTGCCTTCTTTATTTGAATACATTCTTACTTGTCTCTGTTCTTGTTATGTCAGTGTTGATTTACTTGGTTATCTAATGTACTCGGTTACCTGATTTACTTGGTTATCTGATTTACTTGGTATCGTCCGTTACTACCCGTGTTCTCCCTTTATTGTTCCTACTATTTGTATTTTGATTTCTCTCCACTGTTGATATTACCTCGTTATCTTTATCTCGATATTTTATTATCATATCCTGTGCATTTCATTTGACCAGTAGGTGTCTTGACTGTTCCTCGTCACTACTCCACCGAGGTTAGTCTTGATACTTACTAGGCACCACTGTGGTGTGCTCATGCTACACTCCTGCATATTTTTTTGTGCAGATCCAGGTATTGTTCGCTAGTAGCTATGCGGATTCTTACCGAGGAGACTCAAGGTAGCCCTGCTGCTGCGTTTGCAGACTTCGGAGTCACCTTCCTATTTTATATTCTCACTGCTGTACTTATTTCCATGTGGTTGTGTTTAGAAATGTTAACGAAACTCTGTAGAGCTTATGACTTGTACTACCGGGTTTTGGGAAGATGTTCATTGTATAAAGGATTTATTTCAGAAGAATTTTAGATGTTATTATTTATTGTTTTTATTCTGCAATTGTTAGACTTACCTAGTCCTTAAGACTAGGTGCCACCACGAAACCTAACGGAGGGGAAATTGGGTCGTGACAAGGAGTTTAAGAGAAGATGGGAAAAGGTGCAGAGAAGGAAGAGAAAAGAGAAAGAGGTTGAATCTATACATACCAAGTTAGGTAAAAAGTGTCCAGATCTAGGATATGATGAGTATGCAACTAGGAAGAAGACATCTTTAGAGGGTAAGATTGCTGGAGATGAGCCATATTATCCCTCAGATGAAGTTGCTAGCTTTGAAACAGATCATGATGAAACTGCTTATGATGAAGGTGAAGATGAAGTCCAACAGCCAGTAAGAGTAAGAAGAAAGCTAAAAAAATAGGGTTATCTTTGATCCTAGTTGTAAGTTAATTGTTTGGGAAACTGCCTTGATTTTGAGAGTGTTAAATAGTTTAGAGAAGCACTTACTAAGTATGAAGTTGATGAACATGTAGAGTTAGATAAGTATGTTAATGAAGTTGATTAACCTTACGTGTTTATTTGAAGTTGATTGATTCATGTTCTACCCTTGTTTCCAAATATACTCTTATATGCCTTAATTAAAGATATTTCCTCTTTTATTACCATCTTATCTCTTCCGTAATTGCCTACCTTTAATTGAAGTTATTGTTATCCCTTCCATTATTTACTTATCCTTATTTGGAATCATTGTTACATGTTTTCTCTCTTATCGTTGAGTTGTACCTATTTGGAATTGTTGTTACATGTTATATCTCTTATCGTCGAGTTGTACTTATTTGGAAACATTGTTACATGTTATCCCTTCAATTGTTGAGTTACTCTTATTGGATATCGTTGTTACACATTATTTCTCCCATTGTTGAGTTATTCTTGTTTGAAATCATTATTAGTTGTTATGTCTTTCATTGTGAGCTCATTCTTCTGTTTCTTCGTGTTTTGTAATTCTTGTGTTGATTTACTTGCCGCACTCTCATGCTATTGTTGTTGTTGTTGTTATTGTTGTACTCAATGTTGTTTTGCCGAGGTCTATGTGTGATTGTGGTATTCGAATTGTTTTGAGGAAATATTGTGGCATATGTGCACTTGTGGTGCAAGTCATTATATTGTGTTGTTATATTTTTGGCACACGTGATATTGTTGAGAGGATTGTCGGGTTATTCGCATGTGATTTATTCGTTCTATTTTTATTGATGATTGCACATACGGTGTGACAGGGTGGGCTATAAATATATATATATATATATATATATATATATATATATATATATATATATATATATATATATACGTATATATGGGTTTGCGCATGTGGCGAGATAAGGCGGAAATATTATTATGCGTGCGCGGTGAGACAAGGCGGGCATTTACTTTATTGTTGTGCATGTGGCGAGACAAGGGGAGCTATGTTGGAGATGATTTGTGATGACTTGTGATGGCCTGGGGGCATTATTATTGATGATATTTGTGTAGTGATGTGCCTACCTTGTGTGAGTTACGTATTTCACATTTTGTTGTGTTGTTTCCTATGTGCCATTCGTCGTCATTGCTCATGCTTATTAACTCAAGCTGTGATAGAACACTTGCAAAAGCATGCACGTAATTAATCACTCATATCGGTTTAAGAAGATAAATCCTGATGTTCATTGATCATTTACATGTATCCTGGTTTACTTGCCTTCTGTGTGAGAGTTGTACTATTGGTACTTGAGTTGTCCATGCGGTTATGAGATATGGTTATTTTTGGCACGTGAGTTATGCATACAGTTATAAGTCATTGTTATTGTTGTCACATGAGTTGTCCGTGCGGATATGAGGTATTGTGATTCCCTTAGCACATGAGTTGTCCGTGCAAATATGAGGTGTTGTGCCCTATTTTGTACTAGTCAAAACAAGATTTTACTTGTGTTTTCTCTGTTGTTGATAAAAGAGAGTTTCTAATAATATTTAAAGGTATACTAGGGTACCTATTAAATTAGTAAGTCACATTCATTATTAGTCTGCTAACCAGTGAGATTATGGGTAAGGGTTCTTGTTCTTCTAAGGGGAAAGTGTTAGGAACCCATTAAAATCTACTTGAAGTAGCTCCATAAGACTTAGACTAGGTTTGGGATCAATTATTTATACTATGCCTTAATTAACATTAAAGAGCACGACTTACCATATATCTAAGGGGGAATAAAAAGAGCGTGAAACCTTTAAAAGGATATGAATCTATGAAGGAGTCTAAAGATATGTTGGTGGATATAATTGAAAGGGGTTTTGAAATATGTGTGTAGATGGTTGATATTTATAAAGCATATGAAAAGAGGCTATGTTACAAAAATACTTTGTTTAGAGAATGAGTATTCATGTAACTCTAAGGGATGTTTGTAAGAAAGTGAGTCTAAGATATACCTTGGTCTTTAAAACCTGAAGAAAAGCGGTCTTTTCAAAATCCATTTGGGGAGACAATACTTTACCTTTTATGAAAATTCTAATGTGCCTCTTTGATTATAAAGTTTGTGATTCAGATTTGATTTCTTTTTGAAAATGGGGCTACAATCTTTACTAAGTGCTTGGCTTCAAAATCTCTTAAGAAAAAAGGAAGGTGAGTGAGAATATAGTAATGGCGTGAGAAAATTATAATTAGCGAAATGGGGGATTAGTTACTAACTAATTCCTTTTAAATCCTATATTATTTAAGGCTTGCCTATGTTTCATATGACATTAAAGCATAAAATTAAAGTATGTGATCACATATATATATATATATATGTGTGTGTGTGTGTGTGTGTGTGTGAGAGAGAGAGAGAGAGAGTGATACAACAACAACAAAGATATAATAAATGCAATAAGACAGTGAGCTAACTAGCGATGTAGTAGACAATAATAAGGAGTTGAGGGAAAGAGGACTGGACTCTGGTAATTGGGCCTCAAAAAGGCAGTCCCAGCAGTAAAGAGATGCGGCAGATGACTTCAGACTTCCAATAATGCAACAGTACTAGGCTTGGGCCTGAGTTCCTTAGGAACTTAGCAAGCCCAAACAAATGTACATGTCTAAGAGAAAGAGAAAGTCATTAGATACATGTTTTATATATTCAACCATCTGCGACCTACACACAACTTATTAAATGCGGGACTTAGACCATTTAGCTCATTTCCTTTTATCTCTTGGGCGATTTTTGGAGCTCTTGGAAGGGTGTTTTCACCTAGCACTTTGAGGCAAGTAATTTCTACAAAACATGAGCTAAATACATAGATTATGGGTAGATTAACATGTAAAAATTGGTGAAATCGAGGGTATAGATGAAAACCTAGGTTTTTGATAAAAATGAGATTTAACCACGAAATTTGTTATGGAACTTAGGAAAAATCATAAATTTGAGTTCATGAGGTTATGGGTAACAACTTTCTTCAAATATTTCTGGAATCCAGGCACGTGGGCCCGAGGGTGAATTTTATGGATTCTTCAAATAGGCTTGGAAAATCACTTTGATAGTTAAACTACAAACTTTTGAACATATATTGATTATTTTATATAATATTTGACTAGTTTCGAGTCATTTGGCACCGAATTGAGGGTTTGGGCACAATCTTGGATTGGAAATAGGCTTTGAGACGAGGTAAGTCTCTTTTCTAACCTTGTAAGAGGGAATTAACCTTCTGGTGGCTATGTACGTACGAGGTGACGAGGGTCCGTACGTAACTACTAATTATGATATTTTTCGGGTATTCTAGGGCCCATATCATGCTATACTTGCAATTTTTTCCCCTACTTGATAACTTAATTGCCTAATTCATATTGAAATTTGATAAAAGAATTGTAAAAGGTTAAATTTCACTTACTTGAAGTTTTAAATAAGACACTTGACTGTTATTAAAAATTTGTGTTTCTTTGAAGTATTTACTATTTGTGGAGCGGGCCGAACGCCTCAGTAGCAGGTAGATGCATCTATGGTTCATGCCATTCTGTGACGACCCAACCAGCTGAATCATGATTTACCGCTCTGTTTACCCCATTTCTACTTCTTTATGCTTCGTATCCGTGTTTTGTGGTATCGGGTTGGTCGGATCGAGTTCGGAATATTTTTGGTAAGGTTTGAGACACTTAGTCTCCTTTAAGGAAGTTTAAGTTGGAAAAAGCCAACTAGATGTTGACTTATGTGTTAGAGGGCTTGGATGTGAGTTTCGAGGGTTTGGATAGATTCAGAAGGTGATATATGACTTAAGAGTGTGATCGAAATGGATATTGGAGGTTCGGAGTATATTTAGGCTTGAATTGGCGAAGTTGATATTTTGGCGATTTCCGGTTTGTCGGCGAGATTTTGATATAGGGGTCAGAATGGAATTCCAAGAGTTGCATTAGTTCTGTTATATCATTTGGGATGTGTGTACAAAAATTTCAGGTCATTCGGACGTGGTTTGGTTGGGATTTTAATCAAAAGCGTAATTTAGAAGATTTTAGAAAGTTTGGCTTAAATTCGATGTGTTTTGGGTGATTTGTTGTTATTTGAGGTGTTTTGATGATTGGAACAAGTTTTAATAAGGTATTAGGATATGTTTGTGCCTTTGATTGATGTACCGAGGGCCTCGGGGTGATTTCGGATGGTTGCGGAGAGGTTTGAGACTTGTTGCAGCTATTGAACTTTGCTGCTTCTGGTATTTCCACACCTGCGGATTGGGGACCGCAGGTGCGGCGCCGCACGTGCAAGAGAGGAATCGTAGAAGCGGATTTTGAGAATTTGCCAAGGACCGCAAATGCTGTGTGGGACCGCACCTGCAGAGTCGTAGGTGCGGAAGACTGAGTACAGAAGCGGCTTGGGCTTTTATGTGAAGGATCGCAGAAGCGGCGATTTGACCGCATATCGGTACCGCAGAAGCGATGGGATGGTCGTAGATGCAAACATCCCTGGACAGAAGGTATATATTGCTTCCTTCGCGAATTTTTGCAAAGAACTCCATTTTTGAAGATGGGAAAGAGGCTAAGGCATAGGATCTCAAGAGAAATCAAAGGATATCGGTTGGGTAAGTTCCCTAAGCTTAATTACTTGGGTTAAGATCATTTTGCCACTGTTTAATCATGGTTTTGTGGATATTAAAGGCTAAAAATGGAGGATTGGGGCTTGAGTTTAAGAGGCCTTTAAATGAGGATTTGAGGGGTCATTTGGACTCCGATTTTTGTGTTCTTGATATGTATAGACTCGTGGGGAGATAAGGATTTCGTTGATTTAATTTTAATCGAGTTTCGAGACGTGGGTCCGGGGTCGGATTTGGCCAATTTCGAGATTTTTGGTATTTTTCGATTGTTTTCGCTTGGGCTTCGTTCCCTTGGCATATTTTGATGTCCTCGTTCTAATTTTGGATAGATTCGATGTGTGTGGAGGCCGATTCGAGGGGCAAAGGAATCACAGAGTAGTATTTCACCGGGTTGAGGTAAGTAAACATTGTAAATCTGGAACTGAGGATACAAAACCTCGGTATTTGACTATTTTGATAAACGCGATGATGCACATGCTAGGTGACGAGCGTGTGGGCGTGCACCGGTCAGGAATGTGACTTGGTAAGTTCTGTAGTGACTATTAAGCCGCGTATTTGATTTGGAAACGTTATATTATTCCGTATTTTGGATGTTTATACTGTATTATGGGTTGTATGTCATGTTTGGGGCCTTGTGCCGACTGTAGAAACCCTTAGGGGCATTTTGACTATTTTTCCTCACTATTATTTTCTAAAAACAAATCCTCAGTCATGTATTGCCTGTTTAAATGTTTAAAACTGGTTTTATCTTTCCACTTCTAATTGTGAGGACTGTTTAGGCTGAGTTCCCTAATTTCTATTGTTGTGCCCGAGAGGCTGTGAGGTTAATGAATGAGAGAGGTTGAGAACCTAATAGTGAGGATATGATATGTATATATTATGGATCAGGCTGCACGCCGCAGCGATAGTTATATGGATCGGGTTGCACGCTGCATCGATATATATACTGGAATGGGCTGCACGCCAAATCGATATGTATATTGGATCGGGTTGCACACCACAGTAATATGACGCTTGGGCTGTAGGAGCCCCTCCGAAGTCTGTACACCCCAGTGAGCATAGTCGACTATAAATTATGGATCGGGCTGCACGCCGCAACGGTTACTATGATTTCTATTATTATAAGATACTAAAGAGTCGAGCGCTGATAGTGAGTACTGTGTGACGAGAGTCAAGTCACGAGTGACTGAGAGGCTGCCCGAGGGGCCATATTCTGAGTGATTCCTTGCCTGAGAGGCCTTGTTATGATGTTTTCACTGATTTCACTCTTCTTTTAAATAAGCCTCTGTTTGATATACCGCTAAGTATTTGATTCCAAATGTTTAAACTGGAAATGTGATTTTATAACGAAAACTAATTTTTAAACTATAATGATGACCTGATATTCTGTTGATTATCCAGTTATGTATTTTTGAACTACTCGTCACTGCTTTCAGTCCTTATTTACTCTAGTTACTTGCTGAGTTGGCGTACTCACGTTATTCCCTGCACCTTGTGTGCAGATCCAGGTGCCCAAGCGGCCGAGTGAGGGCTTTCAGCTACTTCAGTATTTGAAGGAGACTTCGAGGTAATTGCATGGCGTCCACAACCCTGTTCTCTCCCTCTTACCTTATTATCTTTCTGCATTTCCTAGACTATTGATGTATTAGGTATTCACACTTGTATTAGAGGCTCTAGACTCGTGACACCAGATTATTGGAGCTGTGTAGTTATTGATATTTTGATCTTCAGCATATTTCTGTTATTTTAACTGTTATAATGACTTCAGTATTTAAAACCTATGTTACAAAATAGCTCAACTGTTAAAGGAAAATGGGTCGTGGTTAGTTGATTGGTTGGCTTTCCTAGTAATGCGATCGGCGCCATCACGACCAGTATTTGGTGTCGTGACAAGTTGGTATCAGAGACTAGGTTACATAGGTCTCTCGAGTCATGAACTGGTTTAGTAGAGTCTCGCGGATCAGTATGGAGATGTATGTATTTATCCCCGAGAGGCTGCAGAACCTTTAGGAAAAACTTCATATTCTTGAAATTCTTGTCGTGCGAACTTGTTGATCCGAGTACTAAACTTCTTTTATTCCATTCTCTCACAGATGGTGAAGACACGTGCTACCGGGCGGGGTGGACGACCACCAGTTCCACCAGCTGGGGCCACTAGAGGCCGAGGTCGCGGTCAAGGACGTGGCAGGGGCGGAGCAGTTAGAGCAGCACCGACAGATCTACCAACTGCCCTAGTTCCCGATCAGGTCCCAGTTGTGGACGCTACAACAGCACCAACCTAGGCACCAACTGTATTTATTGTGATTCCAGGCCTTCATGAGGCTTTAGCTCAGATCTTATCAGTGTGTTCCGGTTTGGCTCAAGCGGTTTCAGTTACTATGGCCGCAACTACTTGTCAGGCTGGGGAGGCACCCAGACTCTTGTTGTTCGCACACTTGAGTAGGTTGTGCAGGGACTCCAGACACCAGGGGCACCTCCAGCCCAGCTAGTTCCACCAGCTCAGGAGTTTGTGGTACCAGTTATGCCGGATGATGAGTAGCGTCGACTTGAGAGGTTTGGTAGACTCCGGCCTCCGACATTCAGCAGTGCAGAGGGAGAGGATGCCTAGGGTTTCTTAAATAAGTGCCAAAGGATGCTTCATACCGCAGGGATTCTTGAGACCAATGGTGTGGCATTTACTACCTTTCAGTTTTCTGGGGCTGCCTTCACTTGGTAGGAGGCGTAGGCCTGTTGGTACAACTCCCCTTACTTGGCAGCAGTTCTCTGTTCTCTTCTTGGAGAAGTATGTACCACAATCACACCGAGAGGAGCTGCACAGGCAGTTTGAGCAGCTATATCAGGGGGAAATGACGGTGATGTAGTATGAGATGTGGTTCTCTGAATTAGCCCGTCATGCGGTTTGGATGGTTCCCACCGACCGAGAGAGGATCAGGAGGTTTGTTGATGGTCTCACGTACCAGCTTCGAATTCTCATGACTAGGGAGAGGGTGACAGGTGCTACCTTCGAGGAGGTTGTTGATATCGCCCATAAGATTGAGACAGTTCGCCAGTAGGAGCGAGAGGAGAGGGAGGCCAAGAGGCCTTGGAGATCTGGTAGCTTTAGCAGTGCTCCTTCGAGGGGTCAGTTCTTGTAGAGCAAAGACCGTTCATTTAGGAAGGCTCATTCAGCTCACCCAGGCTACCGTGGAGCATCATCAGGTCATGGCTTTCATAGCTCTCATCAGGGCCACTCATCACTTATTGCCCTTCCAGCTTAGAGCTCATCTCGTGCTGTATTAGTCCAGTGTTCTTCCATGCCAGGCCCTTCTACTGGTCATTTCGGTGCTAGTGGTTCCCTTCAGTCCCCATCTCCAGCACCGGAGAGTTGTTACGGGTGTGGAGAGTTTGGACATAAGGAGGCAGTGCCCTCGCCTTTATAATAGTTAGTCTCAGTAGATTGGTCAACCAACGACTTCTAATCCAGTTACTTCATCACCCGCCCAGCCAGTCAGGGGTGGAGGTCAGGTAGCTAGGGGCCTCCCTAGATTGGGGAGGTTGATCAGGTAGTGGATAGGCTCGTTTATATGCCATCCCATGTAGATCAGATGTTGCCGCTTCAGATGTTGTGATTTGAGGTATTGTTGCAGTCTGCCAGAGAGATGCCTCTGTATTATTTGACCTCGGTTCCACCTTTTCTTATGTGTTATCATAATTTGCCCGTTATTTGGATGTGCCCCGTGAGTTTCTTGTTTTACCTGTTCGTGTATCTACTCCGGTGGGTGATATTGTTGTCGTAGACCGTGTGTATCGGTCGTGTGTGGTGGCTATTGGGGGTTTGAAGACCCGAGTGGATCTTTTACTACTATGTATGGTGGATTTCAATATCATTTTGGGCATGGATTGCTCTCTCCGTGTCGTGCTATTTTGGACTGTCATGCTAAGACAGTCATATTGGCTATTCCGGGTGTCCCCCGGATAGAGTGGTGAGGCTTGACTGATTATGTCCCCAAGAGAGTGATTTCATTCTTGAAGGCCCAGCGTATGGTCGGCAAGGAATGTCTTTCATATTTAGCCTTCATGAGGGATGTTGGAGCTCAGGCTCCCAGTATTGATTCTATCCCAGTTGTGAGGGATTTTCCAGATGTGTTTCCTGCAGACCTGTCGGGCATGCCACCAGATAGGGATATTGATTTCGGTATTGATCTGGTGCCGGTCACTCAGCCTATTTTTATTCTGTCGTATCGTATGGCACCAGCGGAGTTGAAAGAGTTAAAGGAGCAGTTTCAGGAACTCCTTAATAAGGGGTTTATTCGGCCTAGTGTGTCACCTTGGGGTGCGTCGGTTCTATTTGTGAAGAAGAAGGATGGCACTATGAGAATGTGCATTGATTATAGGCAATTGAAAAAATTAAGAACAAATATCATTTGCCTCGCATTGATGATTTATTCGACCAGCTTCAGGGAGCGAGAGTGTTCTCCAAGATTGATCTCCGTTCGGGCTATCACCAGTTAAAGATCAGGGATTCAGATATTCTTAAGACGACTTTCAGGACCTGTTATGGTCATTATAAGTTCTTGGTGATGTCTTTTGGTTTAACCAATGCCCCAGCAGTGTTCAAACATTTGATGAACAGCATGTTCCGGCCTTATCTCAATTCATTTTTCATAGTCTTCATTGATGATATTCTAGTGTATTCGCGTAGTCAAGAAGAGCACGTGGAGCATTTGAGGGTTGTATTGTAGAGATTGAGAGATGAGAAGCTTTATGCAAAATTCTCCAAGTGTGAGTTTTGGCTCGGATTAGTGGCTTTCTTGGGGCACGTGGTGTCTAGCGAGGGTATTCAGGTTGATCTGAAGAAGATAGAGGTAGTTCGGAGTTGGCCCAGACCGTCCTCAGCCACAGATATTCGCAGCTTTCTTGGTTTGACAGGTTATTATTGCCGGTTTGTTCAGGGATTCTTATCTATCGCATCACCCTTGACCAAGTTGACTCATAAGGGTGCTTCATTTGTATGATTGGACGAGTGTGAGGAGAATTTTTAGAAGCTCAAGATAGCTTTGACCACAGCTCCAGTGTTGGTTTTGCCAGCAGCTTCAGGTTCATATACCGTGTATTATGATGCTTTAAGAGTTGGGATTAGTTGTGTGTTGATGTAGGAGGGTAGAGTTATTGCTTATGCTTCTCGTCAGTTGAAGCCCCATGAGAAGAACTACCCCGTTCATGATTTGGAGTTGGCTGCCATAGTTCACGCTTTGAAAATTTGGAGGCATTACCTGTATGGTGTATCTTGTGAGGTGTTCACTGATCATTGTAGTCTTCAGCATTTGTTCAAGCAAAAGATCTTAATTTGAGATAGTGTAGATGGTTGGAGTTGCTTAAGGATTACGATATCACTATATTGTACCATCCGGGAAAGGCCAACGTGGTGGCTGATGCTTTGAGCCAAAGGCAGTGAGTATGGGGAGTTTAGCATATATTCTAGTTGGGGAGAGACCTCTTGCAGTTGATGTTCAGGCCTTGACCAATCGGTTCGTGAGGTTAGATGTTTCGGAGCCCAGTCGGGTATTGGTTTGTGTGGTTTCTCGGTCTTCCTTATATGGTTGCATCAGAGAGCGTCAATATGATGATCCGCATTTGCTTGTCCTTAAGGACAGAGTTCAGCATGATGATGCTAGAGATGTGACCATTGGTAATGATGTGGTGTTGAGGATGCAGGGCTGGATTTGCGTGCCCAATGTGGATGGACTTCGGGAGTTGATTCTGGAGGAGGCCTATAGCTCGCGGTATTCTATTCATCCAGGTGCCGCAAAAATGTATTAGCATTTGAGGCAACACTATTGGTAGAGAAGAATGAAGAAATATATTGTGGGATTTGTGGCTCAGTGTCTCAATTGTCAGCAGGTGAAATATGAGCATCAGAGACCTGGTGGGTTACTTCAGCAGATAGATATTCCTGAGTGGAAGTGGGAGAGGATCACTATGGACTTTGTTGTTGGGATTCCATAGACTTTGAAGAAGTTCGATGCTATTTGGGTGATTGTGGATCGGCTGGCCAAGTCTGCGCACTTCATTCTTGTGTGTACTACTTATTCTTCAGAGCGGTTGGCAGGAATCTATATCCGAGAGATTGTTCGTTTGCACGGTGTTCTGATTTCCATCATTTCAGATAGAGGTACTCAGTTTACTTTGCTGTTTTGGAGGGGCCGTGCAGAGGAAGTTGGTTACTCAGGTGGAGTTGAGCACAGCTTTTCATCCTCAGACGAACGGGCAGTCCGAGCGCACTATTCAGATATTGGAGAACATGTTATGTGCTTGTGTCATTGATTTCGGAGGATCATGGGATATGTTTCTACCACTTGCATAGGTTGCTTATAACAACAGCTACCAGTCGAGTATTCAGATGGCTCCATTTGAGGCTTTGTATGGGAGGCGCTGTAGATCTCCAGTTGGTTGGTTTGAGCCCGGTGAGGCTAGGCTATTGGGGACTGATTTGGTGCAGGATGTTTTGGAAAGGAGAAGGTGATTCAAGAGAGGATTCATACATCAGTCGAGCCAAAACAGTTATGCTAACGGGATGGTTCGAGATGTGTCCTATATGGTTGGTGAGAAGGTCCTGCTAAAGGTTTCACCCATGAAGGGTGTTATGAGATTTGGGAAGAAAGGGAAATTGAGTCCGAGGTTCATTGGGCCTTTTAAGGTGCTTCAGAGGATTGGGGGTGGCTTATGAGCTTGCTTTGCCACCTAGCTTGTCGAGTGTGCATCCAGTATTTCACGTTTCTATACTCCGAAAGTATATTGGGGATCCGTCTCATGTTCTGGATTTCAGCACGGTTCAGTTGGATGATGATATGACCTATCATGTGGAGCCAGTGGCTATTTTGGGTCGTCAGGTTCGGAAGTTGAGATCAAAGGATATAGCTTTAGTGAAAGTGCAGTGGAGTGGTTGGCCCGCGGAGGAAGCTACCTGGGAGACTGAGCGGGAGATGTGGAGCAGATATTTTCACCTGTTTGAGGCTTTAGGTATGTTTCTTGACTCGTTCAAGGATGAATGTTTGTTTAAGTTAGGGAGGTTGAACGACTCGGCCAATCGTCTCATGAGTTACCACTCTGTTTCCCCCATTTCTTCTTCTTTATGCTCCGTATCTATGTTTTGTGGTATCGGGTTGGTCAGATCGAGTCCAGAATGATTTTTGGTAAGTTTGAAACACTTAGTCTCCTTTAAAGAAGTTTAAGTTGGAAAAAGTCAACCGGATGTTGACTTATGTGTTAGAGGGCTCGGATGTGAGTTCCGAGGGTTCCGTTAGCTTAGGGAGGTGATTTATGACTTAGGAGTGTGATCAAAATGGGTATTGGAGGTTCAGAGTATATTTAGGCTTGAATTGGCGAAGTTAATATTTTGGCGATTTCCGGTTGGTAGGCGAGATTTTGATATAGGGGTCGGAATGGAATTCCGAGAGTTACAGTAGTTTTGTTGTATCATTTGGGATGTGTGTGCAAAATTTCAGGTCATTCGGACGTGGTTTAGTTGGGTTTTTGATCGAAAGCATAATTTAGAAGATTTTAGAAAGTTTGGCTTGAATCCGATGTATTTTGGGTGATTTGATGTTGTTTGAGGTGTTTTGATAATTGGAACAAGTTTAAATAAGGTATTAGGATATGTTTGTGCCTTTGGTTGAGGTCCCAAGGGCCTCGGGGTGATTTCGGATGGTTGCGGAGAGGTTTGAGACTTGTTGCAGCTGCTGAACTTTGCTGCTTCTGGTATTTCCGCACCTGCGGATTGGGAACCACAGGTGTGGCACCGCACGTGAGAGAGAGGAACAGCAGAAGCGGATTTTGAGAATTTGCCAGGGACAGCAAATGCGGTGTGGGATCGCACCTGCAGAGTCATAGGTTCGGAAGACTGAGCCCAGAAGCGGCTTGGGCTTTTAAGTAAAGGACGTCAGAAGCGGCGATTTGACCGCATATCGGTACCGCAGAAGCGGTGGGATGGTCGTAGATGCAAACATCCCTGGACAGAAGGTATATATTGCTTCCTTTGCGAATTTTTGCAAAGAACTACATTTTTGAAGACGGGAAAGAGGCTAAGGCATAGGATCTCAAGAAGAATCCAAGGATATCGGTTGGGTAAGTTCCCTAAGCTTAATTACTTGGGTTAAGATCATTTTTCCACTGTTTAATCATGGTTTTAGTGGAGATTAAGGGCTAAAAATGAAGGATTAGGGCTTGAGTTTAAGAGGCCTTTAGATGAGGATTTGAGTTGTCATTTGGACTCCGATATTTGTGTTCTTGATATGTATAGACTCGTGGGGAGATAAGGATTTCGTTGATGTAATTTTAATCGAGTTTCGAGATGTGGGCCCGGGGGTCGGGCTTGGCCAATTTCGAGATTTTTGGTATTTTCCGAATGTTTTCGCTTGGGCTTCATTCCCTTGGCATATTTTGACGTCCTTGTTATGATTTTGGATAGATTCGACGCGCGTGGAGGCCGATTCGAGGGGAAATAGCATCGTGGAGTAGTATTCCATCGGTTTGAGGTAAGTAACCATTGTAAATATGGAACTGAGGGTACAAAACCCCGGTATTTGACTTGTCTTTATAAACGCGGTGACACACATGTTAGGTGACGAGCGTGTGGGATTGCATCGGTAGGGATTGTGACTTGGTTCATTCCGTAGCGACTATTAAGCCGCGTATTTGATTTGGAAATGTTATATTATTCCGTATTTTGGATGTTTATACTGTATTATGGGTTGTATGCCATGTTTGGGGACTTGTGCCGACTCGTAGAAACCTTTAAGGGCATTTTGACTATTTTTCCTCACTATTATTTTCTAAAAACATATCCTTAGTCATGTCTTACCTGTTTAAATGTTTAAAACTGGTTTTATTTTCCCACTTCTAATTGTGAGGACTGTTTGGGCTGAGTTCCCTAATTTCTATTGTTGTACTTGAGAGGCTGTGAGGTTAATGACTGAGAGAGGTTGAGAACCTAATAGTGAGGATATGATATGTATATATTATAGATCGGGTTGCACACCGCAGTGTACTTATATGGATCGGGCTGCACGTCGCAGTGATATATATACTGGAATAGGCTACACATCGTACCGATATGTATATTGGATCAGGCTGCGCGCCGCAGTAATATGATGCTTGGGCTGTAGGAGCCCCTCTGGAGTCTGTACACCCCCAATGAGCATAGTCGACTATAAATTACGGATCGGGCTGCACGCCGCAGTGGTTACTATGATTTCTATTATTATGAGATACTAAAGAGCCGGGTGCTGATAGTGAGTACTGTGTGACGAGAGTCGAGTCACGAGTGACTGAGAGGCTGCCCGATGGGCCATATTCTAAGTGATTCCTTGCTCGAGAGGCCTTGTTATGATGTTTTCACTAATTTCACTCTTCTTTTAAATAAGCCTCTGTTTGATATACCGCTAAGTATTTCATTCTAAATGTTTAAACTTGAAATGTGATTTTATAACGAAAACTAATTTTTAAATTGTAATGATGACCTGATATTTAGTTGATTATCCAGTCATGTATTTTTGAACTGCATGTCACTGCGTTTAGTCCTTATTTACTCTAGTTACTTACTGAGTTTGCGTACTCACGTTACTCCATGCACCTTGTGTGCAGATCCAGGTGCCCGAGCGGCCGAGTGAGGGCTTTCAGCTACTTCATTATTTGACGGAGACTTCAAGGTAGCTGCATGACGTCCGCATCCCTGTTCTTTCCCTATTACCTTATTATATTTCCAAATTTCCTAGACTATTGATGTATTAGGTATTCAAACTTGTATTAGAGGCTCTAGACTCGTGACACCAGATTGTTGGGGCTATGTAGTTATCGTTATTTTGATCTTCCGCATATTTCTGTTGTTTTAACGCTTATAATGACTTCAGTATTTAAAACCTGTGTTAGAAAATGGCTTAAATGTTAAAGGAAAATTAGTCGTGGTTAGTTGATTGGTTGGCTTTCCTAGCAATGTGATATGCGCCATCACGACCGGTATTTAGGGTCGTGACACGTTCGACCCTCGGTAGTGCATAGTTTAAATATTCTTATGTTGGATCGGGTCGTACGACCTCAGCATAATTTGCGCATGATAAACCTTTGGAACTTTTCATAATTGATATTGCTTCAATGTCTTGAAATATAAATTGTTAAATGATGAAAATAAATTTGGGACTTAATTCTTGTGAAAGGAGTATTTACTATTTCTTATTATTGAGTTTTCAGTATGTTTCATGCAATCCATGCTTAGTTATAATTATGACATATCATTGTTAGCCCATAGTAAGTGTCAAAATCGACCCCTCGTCACTACTTCTTCAAGGTTAGACATGATACTTACTGAGTATATGTTGTTTATGTACTCACGCTACAATTCTGCACTTAAATATGCAGGATCTGAGGTAGGTGCATCTGGGTATCAGTCCGGCATGCACACTTGCCTCCTAGTATAAGACTACATGTGACGACCCAACCAGTCATCTCATGAATTACCGCTCCATTTTCCCCATTTCTTCTTCTTATTGCTTTGTCTATCGGTTCTATAGGTGATCGGTTTGGTTGGCTCGGGTTCGAAAAGGATTTGGTAAGGTTTGAGACACTTAGTCTCTTTTGAGGAAGCTTAAGTTGGAAAAGTCAACCGGATGTTGACTTATGTGCTAGAGGGCTCGGATGTGAGTTCTGATGGTTCGAATAGCTTCGGGAGGTGATTTGGGACTTAGGAGCGTGATCGGAATGTGTTTTGGAGGTCCGGAGTAGATTTAGGCTTGAATTGGAGAAATTGGATTTTTGGCATTTTTCGGTTGATAGATGAGATTTTGATATAGGGGTTGGAATGGATTCCGGGAGTTGTAGTAGTTCCATTGGGCCATTTGGGATGTGTGTGCAAATTTTTAGGCCATTCGGACGTGGTTTGAATGAGTTTTTGATCAAAAGCGTAATTTAGAAGATTTTGGAATTTTTAGGCTTGAATCCGATGCGAATTTGGTGTTTTGATGTTAATTTGAGCGGTCCGAAGATTGGAACAAATTTGAATGATATTATGGGATATGTTGTCATGTTTCGTTGAGGTCCCGAGGGCCTCGGGTGAGTTTCGGGTGGTCAATCGGATCATTTCTAGATGTTGAGAGCTGCAAAAAATTGTTATTCAGTGTTGCAGAGAAATGGCCTTCGCATTTGCGAGTAGGCCCTCGCGTTCGCGAAGTGTTAGTTGAGGAGGCTGAGATTTTAGTCTTCGCGTTCACAAGGAAGGCTTCGCATTCGCGAAGGGCTGGGAGGTTATGCATCGCGTTTGCGAGAAGGGGAGTGCATTCGCGTAGAGGAAGTTGGGCAGCTGAGTTTTAGGGTGTTTTGTTCATCGCGTTCGCGAGAGAGGGAGTGCGTTCGCGAAGGGTTAGGCTGAGGAACCATTGCATTCATGAGGGTCAGGTCGCATTCGCGTAAGAGGATTTTTGGTCAAAGATAATTTGTGCTTCGCAAACGCGAGGCGTTGACTGCGTTCGCGAAGAAGGAATTGAGACCTGGGCAGAATGTTTAAATAGTCATCTTGTCTGCGATTTTGGGGTTAACTTCCACCATTTTTGAGCGATTTTGGAGCTTTTTGAAGAGGATGAAGAGGAATTCAAGGGGAAACACTTGGAGGTAAGATTCATGGACTTAATACTCAATTCTAATGTGAATTCTACTTAATTAATCATGGAATTTAAGCCTAAAATTGAAGAAACAGGACTTGTAATTGGAGACCTAGAATTTGGGATTTGAGGGGTAGTTTGTGGTTGGATTTTGATTCTTTTGGTATTAATGAACTTGGAGAGTGATAAGGAGTCCATTTGATGTGATTTTTATCGGAATCCGAGACGTGGGCCCGGGGGTCGGGTTTGGCCAATTTCGGGATTTGTGTTGTAATTTGATTTCTTTCGAGTGGGCTTTGTTTCCTTAGCATATTTTGATGGTTTTGCACTGATTTTGGTTAGATTTGGAGCATCCAGAGGCCGATTCGAGGGGCAAAGGCATCGTGAGCTAGAGATTTGGACCGGGTAGAGGTGAGTAATGATTGTAAATGTTGTCCTGAGGGTATGAAACCCCGGATTGCACATCGTGGTGCTATATTGAGGTGACGCGCACGCTAGATGACGAGCGTGGGGTCGTGCACTGTTGGGGATTGTGACTTAGTCCATTCTGAATGACTATTTTACCGCGTATTTGACTGAAAACTATTTGCTATTATCATGTTTTAGGTTGAATGCCATATTTGGGCCTCGTGCCAACTATTTGAACCCTTAGGGGATTTTTACTGATATTTCCTCACTGTTTTGATTTTATGCTTGTACTCAGTGATGCTATATTCTACTGTTTTCGTAACTCAGCCATGTCTACTCTGTTTTAACACTTAAACAAAATTCTAAATGATATTTTGAGTTGTGCATCATGTTTTACTGTTGCCCGAGTGGCTTGTGAGAATTTTGACTGAGTAAGGCCAAGGGCCTATGTTGTGAAGAAACACCTGATTATGATTATGAGGACGAGAGCCTGAGATTTGTATGCCACGAGGTGGCTTGTTAATATGAGGCCGAGAGCCTATGTGTTTATGCCATGAGATAGATTGATATTGCGCTTGGACCATAAGGGGCCCCTCTATGAGACTGCACACCCCTAGTGAGCGCGGGTACCCATTGTGATATGAGATAGAGCCCGAGGGGCTGGTTCATGTGTTGCTCGAGGGGCTGATTCTGTTGCTATTGTGCCCGAGGGGAGGTTCCTTATGTGTTTACCTTTTCTAGTTGCCTGTCTTTTACTTGCTTAACTGTTTAAAAAGGGATTTTAAGAAGCTTAAACTGAACTAAGTGACTTTGTATATTTTCACTGTTTCACTACTTTTTACTAGCTTTTACTGCTTCCCTATAGCCTGTGATGTGCCTTACGTGATTCCATATTTCTCATTCTTTATTTAAGATTATTACTCACTGAGTTGGAGTACTCACTTTACTCTCTGCACCCCGTGTGCAGATTCAGGCGCTTTAGGTCCTGCTGGCGAGGGTTGTGAGCTTTCAGCAGATTTCGGAGTTCACGAGGTAGCTGCTCGACGTTTGCAGCCCCGTGCTTCTCCCCCTTATCTCATTTCTTTTCTCTATTTAGTGTTCATGTAATAGCTGTGTAGACTCTTCAGACTTGTAGTAGATTGATAGATACTCATGACTAGTGACACCCCGATGTCTCGCTGTGTTGGTTTTATTTCCGCAAATTGTATTGTCCACTGCTTATTTTGGGATTTTATCATGTTTAAGACTTAATACCTATTATTTTAATTGCTTAAAATGAAGTGGGAATGTGTCGGCTGGCGTTGACTTCACGAGAGGCGCCATCACGATCGGGTCCGGGTTTAGGGTCCTGACATTACATGCTGAGCTGCCCTTCCGAGCCGTTCTGCAGCAACCAAAGTCTTTTGTTGTTATTGTTCTGTCTATTTTATTTCAGACAGTAGAGTAGTAATCTTTTATATATTCTACTAGTAGCCCATACTCTTGTGACACTAGGTCTTGGCACACACACTAGTAGACTTATGGTTTTGGTGTTTATTTCATGATTATGATTGCACTCAGTTGCTTTAGTGTTATTTATTTTAAATATATTATTTCTTAAATTTTTTTAATTTAAGGAAAGTTTAATCACTTGGAAAAATTTATTTAAAAAGAGGAAAATCACGTGGCTAGCTCTAAGTTGGCTTGCCTAGCAGCGGCGTTAGGCACCTGTCGTGCCCCCTTTTTCCTCGCGGAGTCTGGGTTTCGACATCTCGGGGCAACTCCTTTCCTTTTGGGAATTGGGTATAGGATTTGAAGAGTCACTACCTAACAGATTAAGGTGTGTTAGGATACCTAGAGGAAATAATTCATGAACTAGTTTACATTACCAGAGATTGGGTGAGGGCTCGAAATTACCTTGAGGGGGAGGTGTTAGGCACCCCTCGAGGTCCACAACGATGGGTCCCAACCAAACTCAATTTAATTGAATTAGTCTTATAAGAAAATAAAGAAATTTAAACAAATAGATATTGCTTTTTAAAATAAGGAGTAAAAGGGGGTCCTAGGTTTTTTAGCCTATAGGATCACTTTTGTGCAATACTTGGTACTCGTCTCCAAAATGGGGTGCTACACATAGCATTAGCGCACAGGTCATCATTTCCTTTTTACTACCCAATTACCCTCCCCTCTTGATTATTACCTAAGTGTTCTAATAACATCTAGTACGTACCTTATGCGTGCACTACCTATGGCCCTGGAGGTGTTTAGGACCTCTATTTAAGGCGGTTGTAGACTCACCTATGTTGTTTAAAGGAGAAAACTAAGCGACAAACAAAAACCAAATATGACTATCACATAAGGAAGCAATTAAGTGGGCTCATGTTAACCTCCACAAATAGACAAATAAATGCACGATGTTCAAACGACAACATTAAATGATTTTAGGATCCTATAGGCAGGATATCTAAATGAGCACAAACAGAATATGCAGCAGTTTATTAAAGCAAGCAGATGCGTACGTATCAGTTGCCTACTGATTTTCATTGATACTATGAATCCGGGCATATATCAAACAAACAGTTGTAGTTCTTAGACCTAAAATTTAATTAACTTATAGGCTTGCCTAAGTGATAGTCGGGCAGAACCCTATAGACATGGCATCTAAGTTGTCAACCAATTACTGATTTTAGCATGCTGATTTTATCTTAAATCCTATAGGCATGCTTTTTAAATGCAGAAACTGATTCCTTTATTTCCTATAGGCATGATATCTAAGTTGTAGAAAACTGATTTTAAAAACCTTATAGGCGGGATTTCTAAGTTGCAGAAAATTGATTTTAAAACCTTATAGGCAGGATTTCTAAGTGCAGAAATTGATTTTTGAAATCCTATAGGCATGGTATCTATAATTTTAAACCAATAGGCATGATTTCTATTAAACACATGTGGGCAGAATTCTTAAGCACATCGCTAGGAAATTTATTAATCAAGTCGACAGAACCTTATGGACATGGTCACTAGTGCACGTTGAGTTGAAATTACATGCAGATCCTATAAACAGGATTTCTACAGTGAAGAATTAAACATAAAGTCCTATAGCAGGATTTCTAACATGCAGATGTTCAACACAAAGTCAAATAATCATACATATTATAGGCAGGATCTCTAAACATAATATAGTATCCACATAGTGCAATCAGCATAGTCAAGTCCTATAGGCAGGATCTCTACCCAATTTCAATAGAAATGTAAGAATAACACCTCCCCAGCTTTTACTAATAACCCCAATAGTTATTTTTACAAAGATTAATATTATTACAGACCAATATGAATAAATTACATGATGAAAGAACCATTATACTATAGGGAGCCTTGGCAGGTCCAATATCAATCTTGGAAACCAGGCCTTCAAACATAGCAACTCTGAGCATAGTGGTAGCACATCAAAAACACATAAAACTGGTTCCTGGTGTGCCAAAGTTCCCAATGGCCTCAAGGACCCCGGGAAATGCTCACACCAGAATCAGATGTTCGACAAAATTCACAAAGGATTGGAAAACCAACCCCAATGTGTCAGAGTTCAGAGGAGTCTCATGGACCCTAAGCAGTGCTCACACTGGGGGTGGCAGGACCCTAGACAGCTAAGAGCAAAAGTTTGAAAACAGTATACAAGGGTAGGAGATTGTTTTATGAAAAACATTTTGTTTTCGGAAGTGGATAGGAGCAAGTTGCAACATAGTTGTACAAACAGAACCCATACTCAGCACATGGTCCAGGAAGGTTATTTATTTAGACTGGATACTCGTATTAGTGATTACAAAAGTAAGGGCACTTGTCCAAAATAAATACACATCAACAACAGGAAAAATATACAGAAATAGGAAAATTTCATATCAAGGCAACAAGTGATTCTAGTCTAGCATGTTGCACAGTATTCAGGTAAGGCAGTTTGAGCAAGTAAAGCAGTTAAGTCACTAGACATGCTTTCCTAAGCTAACAACAGGCTTAATATTGCAAGTAATAGAAACATGAAAGGAAACATACTAGTAATTCCTTAAAGAAAATCGGATTTCCAACAATTAGCACAAGTACACACTCGTCACCTCACGTAAAAGGCAATTCAATTACCAAATATAACAATCCTAAGGGAAGGTCCCCCACACAAGGTTAGACAAGCCACTTATCTCGAACCGACTCAATAATCAATCGGAAACCACGCTCTTGCCACTAGTACTCGACTCCAAATAGCCCAAATCTATTCAATTCAATTTCATAACGTAAATAATACATCAAGTAACTGATTCTACAAAGAAATTCTAAGCTAATACGCGAAATTAGGTAAAATGACCAAAACGCCCCTCGGGCCCACATCTCAGAATCGGGTAAAATTTGTATTTTCAGAATCCTCACACCCTCCCAAGTTCATGCATACCAAAATTATCCAAATCTAAGGTCAAATTCCCAATCAAAAGTCGAATTCTAGGTCTAAGAACTTTCTTCCAATTTTCCCCCAATTTTCATCTCCAATCCGAAATTAAATGATAAAACTAATTATAGATTGATGGAATATAACTAGAAAGGGGTAAAGAATCGTTACCCAATGATCTCCTCTTCAATTTCCTCTCAAAATCGCCCTCTTCCGAGCTCCAAAGCGAATTTCTAACTTTTGAAACTAAACCCTCGAAATTTAATATTTCTGCCCAGTTGTTTCCGCATCCGCGGTCCCGCTTTTGCGGACCAAAGGTCGCACTTGCGACTTTTCACTTAATGGCCAGGTTCCGCATCTATGACTCCTAATCCGCAGATGTGGTACCGCTTCTGTGGAATTACCACCGCTCCTGCGGTTCTTGAAGAAATTCCAAAATTCCGCTTCTGCGGCCACTGAGCCGCTTCTACGGCGCCGCACTTACGGAACCCAAACCGCATGTGCGGTTATGACAGAACTAGCTAACTCCAAAATCTTTCCGTGAACCATCCAAATTCATCTTGAGGCCTTCAGGACCTCAACCAATGGCACCAACAAGTTACAAACCACTATCCAAACTTGTACCAATTCTTAGAACACCTAAAACAACATTGAAACCTTGAATTAACCATGGATTCAAGCCTAAGAACTCCAAAATTCTCAAAATATGCTTTCGATCAAAAAGTCTATCAAACCTCGTCCGAATGACCTGAAATTTTGCACACACATCACATTCAACACTACGGAGCTACTCCAACTTCTGGAATTCTATTCCAACCCTCGGATCAAAATCTCACTATCGGACCAGAAACTTCAAAAATTCAAGTTTCAGCATTTCAAGCCTAAATTAGCTACGGACCTCCAAAACACAATCCGAACACGTCCCTAAGCCCGAAATCACCTAACGGAGCTAACAGAACCATCAGATTTTCATTCTGAGGCCATCTTCACACTGTTACGACTACGGTCAACTTTCCAACACTTAAGCTCTCATTTAGGGACTAAGTGTCCCAAAACTCAAAAGCGAACATCCCAGCAAATCAAAATAGCAGAAATAAACTCGAGGAAAGCAGTTAATAGTAGATCAGGGCCTTAATTCTTAAGACGACCAGCCGAGTCGTCACATCCTCCTACACTTAAACATTTGTTTGTCCTCGAACGAGCATAGAGACATACCTGAAGTAGTGAAAAGATGAGGGTAACGACTGCGCATATCCTGCTCAATCTCCCAGGTCGCCTCCTCGACCGGCTGACCTCGCCATTGAACCTTTACCAATGCAATGTTCTTTGACTTAGCTTTCTAACCTGCTCGTCCAATATTTCCACTGGCTCCTCAACATAAGATAGATCTTTGTCCAACTGGACTGAACTGAAATCCAACACGTGCGACGGATCACCGTGATACCTCCGGAGCATCGAAACATGGAATATCGGATGAACTCCGGCCAAGCTGGGAGGTAAGGCAAGCTCATAAGCAACCTACCCAACACACATCAATATCTCAAAAGGGCCAACAAATCTCGGACTCAACTTTTCTTTCTTCCCGAATCTCATAACGCCCTTCATAGGAGAAAACCGAAGCAGAAACCGCTCTCCAACCATCTCCGGTCCGCATAACTCTTCTGTCTGGACTGGGCTGTATGGAGTCTATCCTGAATCACCTTAACCTTCTCCAAAGAATCCTGAACTAGGTCTGTGCCTAACAATCTAGCCTCACTCGGCTCAAACCAACCCACCGAGGATATACACCATCTCCCATATAAAGCCCCATACAGTGCCATCTGAATGCTGGACTGATAGTTGTTGTTGTAAGCAAACTCTGCCAATGGAAAAAACAGACCCCAAGACCTCCAAACTCAATCACACACGCACAGAGCATATCCTCAAGAATCTAAATAGTGCGCTTGGACTGCCCATCCATCTGAGGGTGAAATGATGTAATTAACTCCACCCGAGTACCCAACTCATGCTGAACGTCTCTCCAGAACCATGATGTGAACTAAGTACCTTTATCTGAAATGATCGAAACCGGAATACCATGCAGTCGAACAATCTCCCGGATAAAGATCTCAGCCAACGCTCCGAGGAATAAGTAGTACACACAGGAATGAAATGAGCGGACTTGTTACCTGATCCATAATCACCCAAATAGCATTGAACTTTCTCAAAGTCCGTGGGAGCCCAACTACAAAGTCCATGGTGATCCGCACCCACTTCCACTCCAGAATCTCTATCTGCTGAAGTAACCCACCCGGTCTCTGGTGCTCATACTTCACCTGCTGACAGTTGAGGCACCGAGCTACAAATCCAACTATATCCTTCTTCATCCACCTCCACCAGTAGTGCTGCCTCAAATCCTGATACATCTTCGCGGCACCCGGATAAATGGAATACCGCGAGCTATGGGCCTCCTCCAGAATCAACTACCGAAGCCCATCAACATTGGGTACACAAATCCGGCCCTGCATCCTCAATACCCCATTATCACTAATAGTCACATCTTTGGCATCACCGTGATGAACCTTTTCCTTGAGGACAAGCAAATAAGGGTCATCCTACTGCCGCTCCCTAATACGATCAAATAAGGAAGACCGAGAAACCACGCAAGCTGCAACCCAACTAGGCTCCGAAAGATCCAAGTTGACAAATTGGTTGGCTAAGGCCTGAACATCCATCGCCATAGGCCTCTCCAATACTGGTAAATAAGCCAAATTCCCCAAAATCTCTGCCCGGCGAATCAAAGCATCGGCCACCACATTGGCCTTGCCCGGGTGATACAAAATAGTGATGTCATAGTCCTTCATCAACTCTAACCACCTCCTTTGGCACAAATTTAGATATTTTTGCTTCAACAAGTGATGCAAGCTCCGATGGTCAGTATAAATCTCACAGGGAACCCCATCTAAATAATGGCGCCAAATCTTCAGGATGTGAACAATGGCAGCTAACTCAAGGTCGTGAACAGGGTAGTTCTTCTCATGTATCTTCAACTATTTGGATGCATAGGCAATCAACCTACCGTCCTGCATCAACAGCGCTCCGAGGCTAACCCGCGAGGCATCACAACAGACCGTATAAGACCTCGAGCCTGTAGGAAATATCAAAACTGGGGTAGTAGTCAAAGTTGTCTTGAGCTTCTAAAAGCTCGCCTCATACTGCTCCGTCCACTGGAACGGAGCACCCTTCTGGGTCAATCTAGTCATAAGGGTTGCATCGATGAAAACCCCTCCATAAAATGATGGTAGTAGCCCACCAAACTAAGGAAACTGCGGATCTCGGTAGCTAAGGATGGTCTGGGCCAACCCTGCACGACCTCTATCTTCTTCGGATCCACCTGAATACCCTCACTCGATAACACGTGGCCTAAGAATGCCACTGAATCCAACCAAAACTCACATTTCAAGAACTTAGCATATAACTTATTCTCCCTTAGAGTCTGAAGCACAATCCTCAGGTGTTGCTCATGATCTTTCTGACTCCGGAAATACACCAGAATATCATCAATAAAGATAATGATGAATGAGTCAAGATACGGCCGGAACACACTGTGCATCAAATGCATAAAAGCTGCTGGGGCATTGGTCGGTCCAAAAGACATAACAAGGAACTTGTAATGACCATACCGAGTCCTGAAAGTAGTCTTCAGGATATCTGGCTCCCGAATCTTCAAATGATGGTAACCTGAGTGCAAATCAATCTTAGAAAACACCTGTGCGCCTTGAAGCTGGTCAAACAGATCATCAACACGAGGCAAAGGATAATGCTTCTTCACTGTAACCTTGTTTAACTGGCGATAATCAATACACATACGCATAGAACTATCATTTTTCTTTACAAACAAGACAGGACACCTCAAGGTGATACACTAGGCCGAATAAAACCCTTATCAAGAAATTCCTGTAACTGATCCTTCAACTTAGGAGGAGCCATACGATACAGAGGAATAGAAATGGGCTGAGTGTCCGGCAACAGATCAATGCCAAAATCAATATATCTATCAGGCGACATGCCCGGAAGGTCAGCTGGAAACATATCGGGAAAATCCCGTACTACTAGAACTGAATCAACTGAAGGGGTATCAATACTGACATCTCTCACATAAGCTAAATACACGTCACACCTCTTCTCAACCATACGCTGAGCTTTAAGAAAAGAAATAACTCTACTAGGAGTGTGATCTAAAGTACCCCTCCACTCAACATGCGGTACACCTGGCATAGCCAGCATCACGGTCTTGGTGTGACAATCAAGAATAGCATAATGGGGCGACAACCAGTACATGCCTAAGATAATGTCGAAATCTACCATGCTGAGCAATAATAAATCGGCTCTGGTCTCAAAACCACTAAAAGCAACCAAACACGACCGATAAATGCAGTCCACAATAAGAGAATCTCCCACAGAAGTAGAAACATAAATAGGGGAACTCAAAGAATCCCGAGATACACCCAAATGCGGAGCAAAATAAGAAGACACATAAGAATAAGTAGAGCCTAGATCGAATAGAACTGATGCATCTTTGTGACAGCCTCGGTACGGGTAGGAAGGGCATAGTATCTGGCCTGGCCTCCCCCTCTAGGGCAATCTCTACCTCCCTGACCTCTACCTCTAGCTGGCTGAGCAAGTGGGGTAGCAATTGGAGCCATAACCATAGCCTGAGAACTCTGCGGGGCACGCTGTGGCTGAGAAGTCTGTGGAGGTGCACCCCTCCCAAGTCTGGGGCAATCCTTCACCATATGACATGTGTCACCACACTCAAAACAAGCTCTAGGAGGACGTGGTGACTGCGACTGGCTCGGGCCAGGTCTGTTGGACTGGCCTTTGAAAGCACCCCGCACGGAAGGCGCGCTAGATACCAGAGGTTCATAATAAGGCTCCTGAGGTCTAGGAGGAGCTGGAATACCACTGGATGCTGGAAGAGTTGAATGAACAGGGCGACTCATATAACCCCTACCATGACGACCTGCTGTTGGGGCATGGGCACTAGAGAAATGGCCCGCCTCTCGAGACCTCTTGGCCTCCCTCTCCTCTCTCTCCCTAGCATGCATACCCTCAATCCTCCTAGCAATGCTCACCACCTTCTGATAAGAAATATCCATCTCCAACTCACGAGCCATGCTAGACCTGATACTGGGATTAAGGCCCTCAATAAACTGGCAAACCCTCTCGCGAACAGTAGAAACCAAGGCTGTTGCATGCCTAGCCAAACTGATTTAACGGACAGCATACTCTGAGACAGTCATAGTACTCTGGCGCAAATGCTCAAACTCTGCGCGTCATGTATCCCTGTGGCTCTGAGGAACATACTCTCTCAAGAACAGATCTGAAAACTGAGTTCAAGTCAGTGAAGCAGCCTCATCCGGACGGTATAACTCATAGGTTGACCACCACTCATAGGCGGCTCCTCGAAGCTAGAAGGTAGTGAAGGAAACCCCGCTTGATCCTGATATACCCATGGTACGGAGAATGTGATAACTCTCATTTAGAAATCTCAAAGCATCCTCCGATGCTAGACCGCTGAATACAGGAGGCTTGTATCTCTTGAACCTCTCAAGCCTTAGTTGCTTCTCCTCGGAAGCCACTACCATGTCCTCGGGATGAACTGGCACTGCAGGCGGTACAAGAATAATCTCAGGGACCTGCTCAACATGCACTCGCTGCTCAGGAGTGCGGGCGGCAGGAGTCTGTGCTCCTCCCTCAGCCTGAGATGTAGCTGCAGTAAGGGAAAGCAACCCTGCCTGAGCCAGAGTGGTGTACATGCTCATGAACTGTGCTAGAGTCTCCTGAAGAGCTGGAGTAGTAGTAGCAGTAGGCGTGTCAGGTGCCTAGACTCGGGCTGGAACAACTGGTGGTACATCGGTGGCAGCTCATGCAGGTGCTCTAGATGCACCACGTGCGCGTCCTCGGCCTCTACCCCGACCCCGGCCTTTGACGGCTGCAGTAGAGGGTGCGGGTGCCTGATTATCTCGGGTAGCATGTGTCCTCACCATCTGTGAGAGAATAGAAGACAAAAGTTTAGAATTGTGATGTCAAAATGTCGCACGACAAGGAAATCAAATGAAGTGAAATTTTTCTAACAATTACATAGTCTCTCGTAGATAAGTACAGACATCTCTGTACCGATCAGCGAGACTCCAATAAACCGGCTTGTGATCCATGACTCCTATGAACTTAGAGCTCTGATACCAACTTGTCACGGCCCCAGTTCGACCTCCGTGAACTGTCGTGACGGTACCTAGTCTCTACGACTAGGTAAGCCTAACAAATGCGGAACATAATAAATCTTGCGGAAGAAAATATCAAAAACCAAAATAACTGAATGGAAACAATAGTTATAATGCTGCTCGGCATATACTACACAACATTCTCAAAACCAAGTACACTATCCCAAAACTCAGAAATCACTAAAATACAAGCCTTTGGAATATCTAACAGTCTAACTCCAGAATATCTAACAAGAAAGAAAATACAAAAGGGCAATGATTAACACCTAGAATAGGAAGGGACTCCTCGGTCTACGGACGCGGCAGATGTACCTTGAAGTCTCTAGAGTAGTCGCCTCCCTCAAAGATGGTAGGCCTGAGTAGCGGTACCTGGATCTGCACATGAAAAACATGCGCAGATAGGGCATGAGTACACCGCAACGGCACTCAGTAAGTGCAAAGCCTAACCTCGGTTGGGCAGTGACGAGGAAGGTCAGGGACCTACTAAGGTTAAATAAAATATAAGGATCAACAGTATAAAAAGTACGGCAGTAAAATAACCCAGGATGTACAGGACAACAACAACTATACAAAAACAAGGTAAACACGGAAAGGAAATATAGCTCAGCATCAATAATAACAATCAGGGATCTCCTAGGATATCGTCCTATAGTCCCATATGTACATATCCAGTGGATATCCCGGGATCCCATCCCATAGTCCAACTCATAGTGCGCGGAGATCTACCAGAATCTCGTTCCGTAGCCTCAAATGTAAATACCCAATACTGGGGGAATCTACCAGGTGCATTCCCGTAGTTCCATATAACTGTGCAGGGGGATCTATCGGAATCCCACATCCGTAGTCCCAATAAACAAACAAGGGGGAGCTACCGGAATCCCACATCCGTCGTCCCAAATAAATACACAGCAACAACAAGAAAAATATACAGAAATAGCAAAATTTCATATCAAGGCAACAAGTGATTCTAGCCTAGCATGCTGCACAGAATTCAGGTAAGGTAGTTTGAGCAAGTAAAACAGTTAAGTCACTTAGACATGCTTTCCTAAGCTAACAACAGGCTTAATAGTGCAAGTAATAGAAACATGAAAGGAAACATACTAGTAATTACTTAAAGAAAACCGGATTTCCAATAATTAGTACAAGTACGCACTCGTCACCTCACGTAAAAGGCATTTCAATTACCAAATATACCAATCCTAAGGGGAAGGTCCCCCACACAAGGTTAGACAAGCCACTTACCTTGAACTAGTTCAATAATCAATCTAAAACCACGCTCTTGCCATGAGTACTCGACTCCAAATGGTTCAAATCTATTCAATTCAATTTCATAACGTAAATAACACATCAAGTAACCGATTCTACAAAGAAATTCTAAGCTAATACGCGAAATTAGGTAAAATAACCAAAATGCCCCTCGGGCCCATATCTCAGAATCGGGTAAAATTTATATTTTCAGAATCCTCACACCCTCCCGAGTTCATGCAAACCAAAATTATCCAAATCTAAGGTCAAATTCCCAATCAAAAATCGAATTCTAGGTCTAAGAACATTCTTCCAATTTTTCCCCAATTTTCATCTCCAATCCGAAATTAAATGATAAAACTAACTATAGATTGATGGAATATAACTAGAAAGGGTTAAAGAATCATTACCCAATGATCTCCTCTTCAATTTCCTCTCAAAATCGCCCTCTCCCGAGCTCCAAAGCGAATTTCCATCTTTTGAAACTAAACCTTCAAAATTTTATATTTCTGCCCAGCTGTTTCCGCATCTGCGGTCCCGCTTTTATGAGCCAACGGTCGCACCTGCGACTTTTCACTTAATGTACAGGTTCCATATCTGCGACTCCCAATCCGCAGATGCAGTACCACTTCTGCGGAATTACCACCGCTTTTGCAGTTCCAGAAGAAATTCCAAAATTCCACTTCTACGGCCATTGAGCTGCTTCTTCGGCGCCGCACCTGCATAACCCAAACCGTAGATGGGTTTATGACAGAACCAGCAGCTGAAGCTGCAACTCTAACTCTAAAATCTTTCCATCAACCATCCGAATTCATCCTGAGGCCTCCGGGACCTCAACCAAAGGCACCAACAAGTCACAAACCACTATCCAAACTTGTACCAATCCTTAGAACACCTAAAACAACATCGAAACCTCGAATTAACCATGGATTCAAGACTAAGAACTCCAAAATTCTCAAAATACGCTTTCAATCAAAAAGTCTATCAAACCTCATCCGAATGACCTAAAAATTTTCACACACGTCACATTAAACACTACGGAGCTACTCCAACTTCTAGAATTCCATTCTGACCCTCGGATCAAAATCTCACTATCGGATCGGAAACTTCAAAAATTCAACTTTCGGCCTTTCAAGCCTAAATTAGCTACGGACCTCCAAAACATAATCCGAACATGCCCCTAAGCCAGAAATCACCTAACAGAGATAACGGAACTATCAAATTTCCATTCCGAGGCCATCTTCACACTGTTCCAACTACGATCAACTTTCCAACACTTAAGCTCTCATTTAGGGACTAAGTGTCCCAAAACTCCCCGAAACTCAAAACTGAACGTCCCGACAAATCAAAACAGCAGAAATAAACTTGGGGAAAGCAGTTAATAGCGGATCAGGGCATTAATTCTTAAGACAACCGGTCGGGTCATCACAATGGATCCAACAGGAACATGCTAGGGTAAAACTAACTATAGTAGCACATAGAACAGGACAGGAATTAAGGCATACTAGTTAAAAGAGAAATAAACAGGCAACAAAAGGGCAAACATCATCATATTGAAGTCTAACTACCTAGCATATGAAAGGGAACATGATAACAGGAATGGAGACATACTAGTTAGGAAAGAATTAAACAAGAAACAGAAGGGCAAACAGAATCATATTGAAGTCTAACTACATATCATATAGAAGAGAACATAATAACAGAAATGGAGGCATACCAGTTAAGGAGATAGCAAACAGGAAGGTGAAGATGAAATCCAAGAGTCTAGCATTGGATTTTAGCCAGCTAGACAGTGCAACAAATCTAAGAAACTGAAATTGTGTAAGCGTGTAAGTGTGATTAGTGTGTGCTTGTAAGTATAGATGTCTGAGTCAGAACGCGTGTGTTTGAAAATTAGAGAAATGGAGGGTTTAATAACATATAGTAGAGTAAGACCTAATAAGGTAGGAGAATCAATGGTACACCAATAAGGCAAAGAGATCAATCAATCAGTCAATTATGGCTTAATAGGAATTAATTAATAGGCGGGATCATGGAGGTATCGCTTAAAATAACACGGAATAAATTAACAGCCGAGATTGAGGACTAAATAAGGTAAGTAGTAGGTCCAGAAGATAACTAAAAGTCAGAAAACAAAATTGGGCCAGTAGTAAAGGTAATTAATCACACAAATAAGGTAAGCAGGTAAAATATTAATAAAGAGAAGCGGGTACTAAAATTCAAGCCCTAATTTGGGTAATAAAATCAATTAACACTTAATTGATAAGGTTGAAGGTAAACAGGCAAAAGACAGCGGGATAAACAGTTAAATAATCAAAAATACTAGGAAACACAAAGACATATACATGGAGCTTGATTAAATCAAATAAAATCAGTGAGAGAGTAAATAAGAGAGTCATAGATGAGAACA
The DNA here is from genome assembly GCF_000393655.2 of Nicotiana sylvestris. NCBI lineage: Eukaryota > Viridiplantae > Streptophyta > Magnoliopsida > Solanales > Solanaceae > Nicotiana > Nicotiana sylvestris. The sequence continues at coordinate 102,808,232 of NC_091059.1, forward strand.
TTTAATGCTAAAAACCTTTTTTGCAGAAATCTCTCAGAAATCAAAACCCTAGCTATTTGAGTAAACGAAATCGGTCAATAACAATAGTAAGAACAGAAAATCATAAAGGAGAAATACCAAATAAACACAAAATCGTTTCAGATCTAAAGAGATCTAGACAGATTCAAACAGAAAAATAGCTAGGTTCATAAAAAGGACGGGAGCAAATCAAATCTGGTTTGAACCAGAGATTTGAAACCCAAAAAAATACGAAGATACTCATACTCACAAGTATCGGAGTGAACACAGACGGAATAATCAAGAACGTAGAGACTTTGAACCAGATTTGGTTCGAGTCTCTTGAGATTCTCATCAAACAACGTAGAAATTATATAACCAGTAGAGATAGGAGACTAGATAAGGCCCAATATCGAAGAGAAACCCCATAGATTGAAAGGGGTTCAGGTGACGGCGGGCTAGGGTTAGGGGAAGATTGAGAGAGAAGAGAGGAGGAGAGGATTCACAGGCGGCGTAATGGGTAATTAAAAAAGGAAAATGATCCTGGACCGTTGATCTTTTGAGATCAACGGCCAAGATTTGGCCTGAGGAGTTGGGCGGGTTTTAAAATTGGGTCAGGTTATTAGGCTGTGATTTTAATTGGGCTGGGGTAAATAATTTGGGCTAAGGTCTGAAATTAAACAAGATTAAAGAGGCTATTTGTTAAATACCCAATTAATTAATAAAATAATTTGTAAAAAATAGTTAATTAAAAGATAAAAATAATTTTTATGCACGAAAATAATTTAAAATTATTAATTAATATTATAAAAATAAAAAAGACTATTTTCCTTATGAAATAAGGTAGTTATGCACACATTGGCTATTATTACAAAGTTATTGCAATTATAACCCTAACATGTACATACGACTATTTATGAAATAATTAAAGCTTAGTATATATATAAATGATAAAATTGAGCAATAAAATTATCATAAAACCGTTTGTGATCCAATTAGTAATTATTTGGATAATAAAATGCTAGGATAAATTAATTAAAATCCTTTTAAAACTATAGAAAATTATGAAAAAATACTGGTTGATGCTCATGCACTATTTTGAAAGTATATATGCATTTAAAAATATATGAGGGAAAATTGGGTATCAACAACTGCCACTCTTTACCCGGGAAGGATAAAAGAGTTTTCGGGTAAAGAAATGATGATCGATTTTGACCGAATGGGATGTTTTGAAAAAATAGAGGCCGCACCCTGGTCTCTGAGCTTCCTACATATCCTTGGTTTTACAGGAATCAGGCCATGTGTAGTTCTGAACCCAACGGTGAATGAAGCCGATGGAGTTGTTATATGAACGGTAGTATGTTTCGGAAGTTCTTTTGGGAAGCATAATATTGGATGCCTTATGCGAGGTTATGAAGGAGAATCTGAATTGTGACGAATGTATCACAGGGCAGGTATTTGAACGATCATAGAGTAAGGCGGGCAATTGATTATGTTTGAAATAACAGCAAGGCATAAATGGTATGAGCATAAACCGGAGCGAAGGTTGCTCCCATTTGAAGAACAATTACCTCTTGGATTTTCTGCAAAACTTAAAACACGATGCATGCTAGTATATAGATTACTGCAAAAATTTAAACATGATGCAAATTCCCTTTGGACCATGAAGGTTTTCTTAGGACAAAGAGGATGACGTCCTTGGACCATGGTATCCCAGGCCATGAATCATGAGATAAGAGATTCGCAGGCCATGAAATGATGTTCTCAGGCCATGAAAATGGTGCCTTTGAACCATGACACCTTTGAATAATGATGTGCACTCAGGCCATGACATGGTGTCTTCAGGCTATGAGGATGATGCCTTCGGACTATGACACCTTTGGACAAATTGGCTATACATCAGCCCATGAAATGCAAAAGCATGATACCAAAGGTAATAACAAGGCAACACTTAGCCTCGTGCAGAGTTGGGGGCGGAGCTTAGCCCTAAGAGAAGAAGATAATGCAAAGCTTAGAATAGAGCAACACTTTTGCAAGAGGAGACAATGCTTAGTACCATGAGAAGGCAGTTCTTAGCCTTATGTAAATATGAAGGCAAGTCTTAGCCTCATGCAAGACTTGTGACAAGGCTTAGTCTTATTCAAAGAGAAGGTAGTCCTTAGCCTTGTGCAAATAAGGAGACATGGCTTAGCCTCATGCAAGATTTGAGACAGGGCTTAGTCTCATGCGAGGAGAAGGCAGTGCTTTGCCTTATGCAAATAAGGAGGCAGGGCTTAGCCTCATGCAAGATCGATACAGAGCTTAGTCTCATGCAAAGAGAAGGCAATGCTTAGCCTTATGCAAATATGGAGGCAGGGCTTAGCCTCATGCAAGATTTGAGATAGAGCTTAATCTCATGCAGGGAGAAGGTAGTGCTTAGCCTTATGCAAATATGGAGGCAGGGCTTAACCTCATGCAAGATTTGCGATAGAGCTTAGTCTCATGCAAAGAGAAGGCAATGTTTAGCCTTATGCAAATATGGAGGCAGGGCTTAGCCTCATGCAAGGATCGAGACAGAGCTTAGTCTCATGCAAATAGAAGGCAATGCTTAGCCTTATGCAAATAGGGAGGCAAGGTTTAGCCTCATGCAAGATTTGAGACATGGTTTAGTCTGATGCAAAGAGAAGGCAATGCTTAGCCTTATGCAATGAACAAGTAGCAGATAGGAGTAAAATATTTCTTAGCTGGAGATATATTTGCATCTGATGTCTGGATTGTTATGAGGATAGTGACTTTGATATGTGTATATTTGCGAATACTCCTGTTATGTTCACTGTTCTTGCATCCAAAGAAAAATTGTGAGTTTTGTAGAGGGGAGGTTGGTTTGTGCCCTTGTCTGCTTGCTTTTCTTTGCTCTGTTCTGGAGGCCCTATTTGAGTTACCCTGGGTAACACCTGGCGGCCACAGAAATAAATTTTTCGAAAATATGCACTTATTGATGAAATAGAGTTATTTTAGAAAACATAGTGGTATATAATATCAAGTAAATTAGATGAACTTAATGACTGTAACACTTTTAGAGACATTTCGGCTTCCTTGCATTAGAATTTTGAGGGTCCTCTTCAAAATTCTGCCCCAATTTGATCCTTCGTCCGTTCTACGTGCAACGAAGTTTGATGAATTTGCTCCGGAATTTTTAGAATTCTTCTCAAAATTTTGTCCCAGTTACTTAACTGTCTTGCATATGATGGCGTTGACTAGACTTGTTCTGGAATTTTGAGGGTCCTCTTCAAAATTCTACCCCAGTTTCTAGTTATGGGTGAAATGAAGATTTTATTAAGATATGACTGAACCCACAGGGCTACCTACGTATCCCCTCTTAAATGGGAATCTGGTCAGGCGTAGTTTAGTTGCATCAGATGAATGAATGTAAATAATCTAAACATAATATCTCTTGACTGCATCTGAATTGATAGGTTTTAGCCAAACTTCTCCGTCCATTTCTACAAGTATGAGTGCTCCTCCTGTTAGCACCCGCTGAACCATGTACACATTGCCAGTTGAGTGAAAATTTCCCTTTGGCTTCGTCTTGGTGCGGGAAGATCCGTTTCAGTACCAACTGCCCCGGTGCGAATTGTCTTGGTCTGACCCGTTTGTTGAAAGATCTGGACATTCTATTCTGATAAAGTTGACCCTTGCATACTGCATTCATTTTTTTTCCATCTATGAGGGCTAGTTGCTAATAATGGCTCCTTATCCATTCTGCATCACTGAGTTCGGCTTCTTGTATGATCCTTAAAGAAGGAATTTCTACCTCATCTAGAATGACAACTTCGGTACCATAAACCAGTAAATAGGAAGTTGCCCCAATTGATGTGCGGACCATAGTGCGGCACCCCAACAGGGAAAAGGGTAACTTCCCGTGCCATTGTTTGTGATTCTCTACCATCTTCCTCAGTATCTTCTTAATGTTCTTTTTGGAAACTTCCACAGCTCCATTCTTTTGAGGCATGTATGATGTAGAGTTTTTGTGCTTGATTTTGAAGGTTTCACACATGGATTTCATCAGGTCATTGTTGAGATTGGCGGCATTATCGATGATAATGGACTCGGGAACCCCAAATCAGCAAACAATACGATCCTGGACAAAAATCTGCGACAACTTTCTTGGTTACAGCTTTGTAAGATGCAGCCTATACCCATTTTGTGAAATAGTTGACAGCCATTAAAATGAACATGTGCCCATTAGAAGCGGTGGGCTCGATTAGACCAATGACGTCCATTCCCCAGGCAACAAAAGCCCAAGGTGCACTTGTTGCGTTGAGTTCATTAGGTGGTAACCTTATCATGTCTGTATGTACCTGGCATTGGTGGCATTTCTGGATGTACCCGATGTAATCCGTTTCCATGGTCACCCAAAAATATCCGACTCTGAGTATCTTCTTGGCTAGAACAAAACTGTTCATACGTGGTCCGCAAGTTCCAGCATGTATCTCCTCAAGCAATCTAGAAGCCTCCTTTGCATCAACTCACCTTAAGAACCCCATATCAGGAGTTCTTCTATATAGGGTCGCTCCACTTTGGAATAAGTGATTGGACAACCTCTACAGAGTGCATTTCTGATTATTGTTTGCCTGTTCTGGATATTCTCCTTTCGCCAAATATTCTTTGATGTCGTGGAACCAAGTCTTCCATCTATTTCTTCTTCATCATGAGCACAGTAAGCCGGTTGATTATGGATCCTCACCGGGATGGGATCAATGAAATTCTTATTTGGATGTTGTATCATTGATGACAAAGTGGCCAGTGCGTTTGCGAACTCATTCTGGACTCTTGGAACATGTTTGAATTCTATCTTTGTGAAACTCTTCATTAATTGTTGCACATGATACAAGTATAGTAGTATCTTGGTGTTTTTTGTAGCCCATTCTCCTTGAACCTAATGTACCAGAAGATCCGAATCACCAATTACCAGTAACTCCTGTATATTCATATCGATGGCCAGATTGAGCCCCATGATACATGCCTCGTATTTTGCCATATTGTTGGTGCACGGAAACCTAAGCTTTGTAGATACCGGGTAATGTTGACCTATTTCTGATACCAACACTGCTCCAATGCCCAATCCTTTGAAGTTTGCAGCCCCATCGAAGAACATTCTCCAACCATCGTAGGCTTCAGCAATGTCCTCTCCTACGAATGATACTTCTTCATCAAGAAAATACATTTTTAATGGTTCGTACTCTACTCCCACAAGATTTTTGGCAAGATGGTCTGCTAATGCTTGTCCTTTGACCGCCTTCTGAGTTACATAGATGATATCAAACTCACTTAACAATATCTGCCACTTGGCTAACTTCCCGGTTGGCATGGGCTTCTGAAAGATGTACTTTAGAGGGTCCATCCTGGATATGAGGTATGTAGTATAGGCACAGAAGTAATGCCTCAATTTTTGAGTTGTCCAGGTCAAAGCATAGCAAGTACGTTCCAGCAGAAAGTATCATGCTTCATAAGGTGTGAACTTCTTACTCAAGTAGTATATGGCTTGCTCCTTTCTTCCTGTCTCGTCATGTTGTCCCAAAACACATCTGAAAGCTCCATCTAATATGGATAGATAGAGTAGCAAAGGTCTCCTAGGTTCTAGCAGGACTAGGACTAGCGGTGTAGACAGGTATTCCTTGATTTTGTAAAAAGCCTTTTGACAATCCTCGGTCCAACTGGTTTCAGCATCTTTCCTCAACATTTTGAAGATGGGTTCACATATTACTGTGGACTGTGCTATAAAGTGGCTGATGTAGTTGAGGCATCCTAGGAAGCTCATCACATCCTTTTTGCTCTTTGGTGGTGGTAATTCTTGGATATCATTGACTTTGGACGGGTCCAACTTGATTCCTCGGCAACTGACGATGAATCCCAACAGCTTTCCTGCGGGAACCCCGAATGCACATTTTGTGGGGTTCAGTTTTAGATTGTACCTCCTTAGCATGTCAAAAAACTTTCTCAAGTATGCTATGTGATATGTGGCCTTCTCGGATTTGATGATGATGTCGTCAACATACACCTCTATATCTTTGTGTATCATATCATAGAAGATGGTTGTCATGGCTCTCATGTAAGTAGCCCCAACATTCTTTAGACCGAATGTCATCATCTTGTAGCAGTATACTCCCCACAATGTAATGAAAGTTGTTTTCTCTGCGCCTTCTTTATCAATCCAGATCTGGTGGTAACCCGCGAAGCAATCTACAAAGGATTGGAGTTCATGCTTGGTGCAATTGTCGATTAGGATGTGTATATTTGGCAGGGGAAAATCGTCCTTGGGACATGCTCTATTTAACTCCCGATAATCAACACACACCCTGACTTTCCCATCTTTCTTCGAAACCAGTACAATGTTGGCTAACCAGGTTGGGTACTCAACTACCCTGAGGACTCTGGCTTTAATTTGCTTAGTGACTTCTGTTGATACCCAATTTTCCCTATATATTTTAAATATGAATAAATACTTTAAAAATAGCATATACATGCATATATAAGCATGCACAGGGTTTTTATAATTTTTTCATAATTTTAAGGATTTAAATTGATTTATTTTCTTCCCTTTTATTCATAAAATCCCCAATAATTATTTCATAAATTATAGTTACGAGGATTTAGTCATTTAATTCCTATATTTATGCCAAAATAGGGCTAATATATATTTTATGCATTTTTATAATTGCGTTTGGTATTTCTTAGGCTAAATTGCATACAATTGCAATATTAGCCCATCTAATGTATAATTACTTTTTATATGCGTAAAATTGGTCCCTATATTTTTAAAATAATAAATATGTAATTACTTTCCAGAAATTGTTTATTATTTATTATAAATTAAATAGGGAAAATTGGCTATTTAAATTATAGCCAGATTCGGCTTTCACTTGTAGCCTAAATTGGACTCAAGCCCCAGCCCAATTTCATACCCAATTACCCGACCCAGACCATGTATACACTTACCCAAACCCGGAACCCATCTACCCGATCCAACCTAAATCAAACCCTGGTCGTTGATCTCCCAGATCAATGGCCCATATGATTCCTTTCCTTTTCTAATTCCTAAGATCCCCTAACCCTACCTCATTTCCAATTGACCGCCGCCCTCAGATTCTCTCATCTCCTCTGTTCTCTCAACCTAACCCTAAACCTCTTTCAACCTCCTCCCTTCTCCAGTCTTCTCCGGTGACCACCCTTCAACCCCAAGCCTCCAATGGCTCCTCCATTCGTTTGCTCATCTTCTCTAAGGCCTTCAAGGGCCCTAGGCCATGCCGACTTGTATCTAAGGTTTGCTGTTTCGGCTGTTCATGGCTACTCAGGTGTGATTTTGAGCAAAATCGCACTATACTGGTTACGATCCTTGAAGTTCTAAACAGGTTCTTTAGTTTCAATTTGGGTTTCTTCTGAAACCCTAATTTTTGTTTACACCTCCTAGATTTGTGCTATTTTTAAATGATTCAGGTCTATTCCTTTATGTTTTACACTGTTCTTGAACTTCTTTTGCAAAAATCATCGATTTCGGGTTATTTTCACTTTTTTCTAAAGTTAGGGTTTTTCGGAACTTCTTCTACACTTTGTTTAGACCGATTTGTATGTTCAAACTTCTGTCCTTTGCATATCTCGACTGATTCTATGTTTTTACTGCCTTTTCAACTCGCCTATGTTAAAAGCCCTAATTTTTCTAGATCTTCTATGTTTGGTTCTGTGTGTCAGCATGACTACTCGATTCTTGTTAAGTTTATGTGGTTACCTTGCTTCGAATATGTTCTTACTGAGCTTTTAGCCTAACTTATGCCACCTCTATGTAATTATGTTCATTGATTGTTCAAGACTTGCCTCTTTCTATTGTTGACCCTGCCTGTTTACTACGTCTAAGTGTTCTTACTCTATTTATCTGATGAGTATGGAATCATAACTTTCTCTTGATTGATTCTGATTTCCATATTTTATGGTTTGATTGGAAGATTCTCTTTTAAAACCTAAATTTCTACTTCGTCTGTTTAAATTAACTGATTCTCCTACTTTACTTGTTGTGGTACTTTATTCTTATTGAACCATTTCCTTAATTAGGAGTTTTCTGAACTTAGCCCTAATTGCTTACCCTATACTTACTAAATTTGATTCTTTCCTTATTAGTCATATACTGATTTCTTGCCTTATATGCTACTTGTTCTTACCGTTTGAATTAGTTCCCTTAACTTAAGGGAGTACTTGTCCTGACTTTGCTATAATTGATTCTGAATTCCATAATTACTATGCTACTATGATTCTTACCTTATTTCTATCTAATTTTTAACTACTATAAATACCCTAGTCTTTCATTAGCACAACACACGAACTCTTGGTTCAAAAAACTATCTCTCACACTCAAACTTTCTTCTCTCTCTTTTGTACTACTTGTTACTGCTTTAAGTTGGCCGGCTGCAAGCCAAGGCTAACCATTGTGTTCTCTTGTTCTTTCACTCTGCTTACTATCCTCTTTACTGGTATGTTCTAGTTTCAATTCAACGTTCCAACAACAATATGATCTTCTTATTGCTTCAGTTCATTTTGTTTCTAGTTTGCTTCTATTTGTGGTTTTGTTGTGAAACTTGTAGTTGATGGCTACATTATTAGCATGTTATTATGTCTTCCCCTTCTTTGAGATCAGTATATTCCCCCTTTATGTGTGTTTCTGAGCATGTCTTACCAGTTATCTCTCCCTTGTTGTGTACTTACCATCATATGCTCCATGAATCCACATATCCCTATCACCCCTGTAAGTGATGTTGTTCTTTATGTCTGGTTTTATGACTATGCCTGGTCAGCTATTTCTGAGCATGTCTATACCAATTCCTATACCTTTGCTTAATTATGTGTTGCAATCAAGTGTTCTATGTATCCCAAACCCCTTGACCCCTGTTTGTGATTACTGAATTTACTTTGGTTCTATGACTACTGGCTATGTATAAACCTGTCATAAAGTGTTGTGTTTGGACTTCTATTCATTTCTTCAATCTCTTTCCAAACAGTCTCTGTTGTTGTACTACATTACTTTCAAACAGACTTCCTTTTTAATACAGTTTTTTACTAAAGCCTCTCAAGTTGTGTCAATCACTTTCACTCTACTCCTAGTCAATAAGTTCTGCCCCCTCTAGTATGTGTACTGCCTTGGGATCCTCTTGAGAACCCTTTGAACTCTGGCATACTGAGGCTGGCCCTTCCACACTACACTTGTTCAATTCTTGGTTACCAAGTCTAGGTGTAAGCACTGCCCGGGATCCTTGAGATCCTTAGGGAACTTTGATGCACTAGACTATGTCATTGTCTATGGAATTGAGGCATTTGAGGCGGATTTGGGAAACTGGGCCTAATCAAAGGCTCCCTATAGAATAGCTTCTTATTTTTCTTATTTACTTATATAATTCATTCATTGGTGTGTAATAACTTGTAAACAAATATTGGGGTATTTAGTAAAAAGGATGGGTAGATACATGTTTTATGGGGTAGTACGGGTAGAAATCATGTTCATAGGGCTTTATGTTTAATCTGATCGCTTTATCAAGTAAAAATCATGCTTATAGGGCTTTACATTTTTTTATCTCACTGTGCTAGAAACCATGCCTATAGGTTCCAAATAATCATGCCTTCAATGTCTTAAAATCAGATTAACAAAGTTAGATATCATGCCTATAGGGAGCCATATTCAAAATTCTGCCTGTCAATCTAATCTAGTCTAAATGATTCAACTTAGTCCATGTTTAGTCATTTCTAGATCGGTTTAATTAGGTATTTCATAGTTCTTGAAATAAGTTCTTTAAAACTGGCTCAACTTATCATTATATATCATGCATGTGACGACCCGGCCGGTCATTTTAAGAATTTATGACTCGATCCCCCATTAACTGCTTTCCCCAAGTTTATTCTGCTATTTTGATTTGCTGGGATGTTCGGTTTTGAGTTTCTGAGAGTTTTGGGACACTTAGTCCCTAAATGAGAGCTTAAGTGTTGGAAAGTGACCGTAGTCAGAACAGTGTGAAGACGACCACGGAACGGAAATCCGGTTCCGTTAGCTCCGTTAGGTGATTTTGGGCTTAGGGGAGTGTTCTGATTATGTTTTGGAGGTCCGTAGCTAATTTAGGCTTGAAATGCCGAAAGGTCAAATTTTGAAGTTTTCGGTCCGATAGTGAGATTTTGATCCGAGGGTCGGAATGGAATTCCGAAAGTTGGAGTAGCTTCGCACTGTTAAATGTGACGTGTGTGCAAAATTTCAACTCATTCGGACGAGGTTTGATAGACATTTTGAACAAATGCGTATTTTTAGAGTTTTTGGAATTCTTAGGCTTGAATCTGATGAAAAATATGTGTTTCGATGTTGTTTTGAGCGTTCCGAAGGTTGGAACAAGTTTAAATGAAGTTATGGGATATGTTGGTAGGTTTGGTTGAGGTCTCGAGGGCCTCAGGATGATTTCGGATGGTTGACGGAAGGATTTTGGGACTTTAGAGTTGCAGCTTCAGCTGTTCTTCAGTCATAACCACATCTGCGAGTGTGGGACTGCACGTGCGGAGCCGCAGAAGCAGCGGATATACCGCAGAAACAGATAATGAGAAAAGGCAACAGGGACCGCAGAAGCAAGGCCTTCACCGCAGAAGCGGCCCCGCATCTGCGAAAGGATAGTCGCAGATGCGAAAAGCTGGGCCTTAAGTGAAAATTTGCAAATGCAACCATTGTTCCGCAAAGGCGGGAACACAGAAGCGGTCCCAGGACCGCAGATGCGGAAACAGCTGGGCAGAAATATGAAATTTCGAGGGTTTAGTTTCAAAAGTTGGAAATTCGATTTGGAGCTTGAGAGAGGGTGATTTTCAGAGGGAATTGAAGAGGAGATCATTGGGTAACGATTATTTAACTCTTTCTAGTTATACTACATCAATCTATAGTTAGTTTTATCATTTATTTTTGGATTGGAGATGAAAATTGGGGAAAAGTTGGAAGAAAGTTCTTAGACTTAGAATTCGACTATTTATTGGGAATTTGACCTTAGATTTGGATAATTTGGGTATGCATGAACTCGGGAGAGTGTAAGGATTCTGAAAATATAAATTTTACCCGATTCCGAGACGTAGGCACGAGGGGCGTTTTGGTCATTTTAACCTAATTTCGCGTAGTAGCTTAGAATTTCTTTGTAGAATCAGTTACTTGAAGTGTTATTTACGTTATGAAATTGAATTGAATATGTTTGGGCCATTTGAAGTCGAGTACTTGTGGCAAGAGCGTGGTTTTCAGATTGATTAATGAGCCGGTTCGAGGTTTGCCTAACCTTGTGTGGGGGACCTTTCCCCTTAGGATTTGGTGTTGATACCCAATTTTTTTCTGTATATTTTAAATATGCAAAATACTTTCAAAATATCATATGTATGCATATATAAGCATGTCCAAATATTTTATTATTTTTCCTTAATTTTTTAAAGATTTTTAAATCAATTTATTGCCCTATTTTATCCCGAAAAACCCAATAATTATTCCCAAAATTGTCATTTTGGTGATTCATTTATTGGACTTTCATATTTATGCTAAAATATAGTTAAGATAATTTTTGCATACCTTTACAAATTTATTCAGTGTTTTTAAGCTAAATTGCATATAATTGACATATTAGCCTTTTTAAGATTTAACTACGTGTATATTTATAAAGGTAAGCCCAACATTTTTAAAGTGATAATTATAGATTTTAAATCATTTCAATACTTTTAATTTGTTTTCAAAAATTAATTTGCTATCTTTTTTATAAAATAAATAAAATAAAAGTGGCTATTTAAAATCTAGCCCAATTGTGTTTCAATTGTAGCTTGAATTGAACCCCCAATTTAAACTCAATTACCCAGCCCAAATCCTAATCGTACCCGACCCCCGACCTAATTTAAATAACTAACCCGGATCCCCTACCTACCGGTTCGATCCAGGCCATTGATCAAAATGATCAACGACCACTAGACCTCCTTTCCTAATTAAACCCAACGACCCCTAAACCCTAACCCCATTCCACACACCTAGACGCCTCTAAATCCCCTTCTCTCTCAATCCTCTCTCAAACCCTCTGCAACCCTAGCCGCCGACATTAACTACAAACCCTAAAATCTTCCAAATCCATGGTTTTCAAGGTCATCGGAGACCTATATCCACCTCCCATGGCTCATGCGTGCTCAATTATCATGGTTTCGAGGCTAGATCTTGAGAAAGCTTGGTCCAGACATTGGTCGATGTCAGTTTATGGCCGTTCTCTGGTCGTCTTTGACCTTTGTCCGATTAGCTATGGCTATTTGAGTCTGACTCTTAACTCTCCTGATCAGATCGATGATTTTCAAAGCCTTTCTCACCACTTGGGGTTCTTCTGAAACCCTAGCCTCTAAGGTTCTTCTGATTTTTTCTAGATCTGTTTCAGATCTGTGTTTGCTCTAAGCTTCTAAACGTTCTCTCAAAGTTCTTTTAAAACTCTACCATCAAAACCCCTTATCTTTCTGATTAAGGTTCTGTTAAGTTATTTCGAAACCTTTCTTTGATTTTTGATATGTTTTACTGTATTTGCTCGTATTATCCTTCTGCCTAAGTTTGCATGTTAAAACCCATAATTTCTTTTAACTGTTTATTAAATGAATGTTTGTTTGCCTGAATTTTGTCCGATCTATCTGTTTATCCTCTTTTTAAAACCTTTCTATTGTTGAAAATCTTATGGCTCTGGGTCTGAGACTGTTCGTGTAAGTGCAAGAGTTCTTTTTCGAAATCTCTTTGTGTTTCTATCTTCTCTTTAACTCGCCTATGTTGAAAACCATAATTTTTCTAGGTTTGTTCGTTTAATTTTGTGACTGGCATGTTCTTGTTTAAGTCTCTGTGACTATCTCACTTCGAATGTGTTTCTACTGAGTTTCTTATGCATGACTTACATCAGCTCTATGTGCTTGTGGTCGTCTTGACAGGTCAAGACTTGCCTCTTTACTTGTTATGTTTGGTTATTCATATCTCACTCTATTTATATGCTAAAACATGATTCATGACTCTCTCTTTGATTGGATTTGAGCTCCTTGTTTCTTGGCTTGATTTGAAACTTTCCCTTTAGACTTTTGATTCTCCTATTTTAACTTGGTTTATTGCTTATTCATAGGAACCCATGTTACTCTCCTTAAATCAGTAATGTTGAATCCTTGATTCCATGATTTACAATGTGTTGATTATCTCCATATTCTGCAACTTTATTTTATTTTCTTACCTTATTTGGTTAACCGAGTATTTTATTGATTCTTCATTGGTTGTTTCCTTAATTGAACCCCTATGTACTTACCCCTCATTGTCTACTCTATACATGATGCTCTACTTGATTTTTTTCCTTAAACATTTTCTGCCCATTACCGTTGGTTGATTGCCCCTTAATTAAAGAAGTACTTGCATTGATTTGATTCTGAATAGTTCTTGGTTCCATAATTACTATAAAATTATAATTCTTGCCTTATTTTACATGGTTTCGAACTACTATATATACATACTCCCTCATTAACCCAAAGACAGGAACATTTTAGTTCTAAACTCACACTTACACTCAAAACACTCTCTCTTGCTTTACTACTTGTATTGTGGTCTGTTTAGCTGGATGAAATCCAAAGCTATATTTCGAAGTCCTGCTACCTTTCTTTACTGCATTTTTTGCTTCTTTGACTGGTATGTTCTAGTTAAGATTTCAGCATCAACAACAACATGGTTACTTAATATCCTTGCCTTCTTGTCTGCCTATTGTTTGTATCTAATTCAGTACCTTATTTAGCATGATGTAATTTCTTTTCTCCTATTTTGAATCAATGTATTATGAATCCTAAATCCCTACCCCAATGTGTTTGATATTTATGGTTTGTTTGGGGCATGACAACATTGAATATTGCTAAACGTGACTCAAACTTGGTCCTCCTAGGATCATAACCTCCATGTTACCCTTATATGTTGTGTGTTCTGCTTGATTTTACAAGCATGACAGTACTCCCTATTGTTGTGCATGCCCAGAATTAACTTATGCCTAAGTATATAGGCTCCTTGCAATGGATTCCCAAACCTATCCCCCCTTTGATGTGAAATTATCGACATGTTTGGAGTGTTAATGGTTGTTTCCCAGCACCTCTTTCCCCCTTCATTACTTCCTTAGTTCTTAAAGCTCTGTTCTACACCTGCACTCTCCTCTTAGACTTAAGTTATGCCCCCTCATGTGAGGCTTGCCTAGGGACCCATGAGCTCCCTCTGAACTTGGACATATGAGGGTTGGCATTTCCATAATGCACTTGTCCCTATTCTGGTTATGAAACTTGGGTGTGAGCACTGCCCGGGGTCCTAATGAAGCCCGTAGGGAACGCTGACACACTCAAGGCTGAGAAAGGCTTTGGATAAGGGTCTTTGAGTTGGTTTATCTCATAACTCAGATAGGTAGTCAAGAATCAGGCTTCCTCTGGTTGTAATTCTTTTCTTTGTATTTCCTGATGTATTTAGTATTTAGTAATCCTGGTTTGTAATAAGTTGTAACAAACATTTGGGGCTGGCTAGTGAAAAGGGTTGGGTATCTTATGCATGTCAAGGGTAGAAACCATGCCTATAGAACTATTTAAATTTTCTGCATATTCAAACTGCATTTAGAAACCATGCCTATATGACTATCAAACTTTTCTGCATATTCAAAATGCATTTAGAAACCATGTCTATAGGACTTCTTGTTCAACTTCACATTCTAGATAACTTTTCTATAGGGATCATCTAATCCTGCGCATTTGTCACCGTTTAGATACCATATTTTAGGGCCCAAGTGCTTATAATCTAGTAACGCATTAAAATCAGTAACATATAGAAATCATGCCTATAGGGGTTCATAAGTAAAATCCTATTCGTTTCTACTCACATGCGATGTTAGGTATCATGTCTATAAGGATCTAAAATCAGTAACGCATAGAAATCATGCCTATAGGGATTCTTAAATAATTCTGATTCGCTTCATTCACATTCGATGTTATATATCATGTTCATAGGGATTAAAATCAGTAATAGTGGATACCATCACTTGCAGAATCTGTAACCAGTCGGTTTAATTTTGTCCATTCTGAATCTCCTTTTAATAGTCTAATTCCCTCACTTAACAAGGTTTAGTAAGCATGCCTATAGGATTTCAAACAATTCGTTTCGAGTTTTTACTGTCTCATCACCGTCTGAACTCAGTAGATATCATGTCTATAGGACCCCGTCTAAACACTTAGGCAAGCCTTAGAGTAATAACTGTAAGCTGGATCCGCTTTTGCTAATCGCTACAACCAGCAAGCAGGCCTGATTCAGAATTCTTACCTGAGTTATGTAAAACTAACCTGCCTCAATAATTAACTTCCCTCATCTTTATGTTCTTTAATTTGACTTAAAAAGTATGTGTAATTCATGCTAGTTATGTGCTTCTGTTCAAGGAGGTGTATTTGAGCCTTTGTCTATTTACACGTTTCACCTTATATGCCATATTGTCTGTTTTGTATGTCGCCTTAGAATTTTTACCTTTGAAACTTCCAAATAAGCCTAATATCCCTCCCCTTTAGTATTAGTAGTCCTAAGTGCCTCAGGGACTGATAGGAATGGGATGGGTAATAGCATGCACAGTGTTCGAGACCAATACGCGCTTTAGTACCTTAAATGGGGAGGGAAAGGGTAGATATGGATATGATGACCACACGATAATGTAACGTGTAGCCCCTCATTGAGGAGTGATTACCGAACATTGTGTGGGGCGATCTATATTAAATATAAACCTAGGACCCCTTTCTTTTATTTGCAAACTTTTTTTTAAATGCTTCTTTAAAATGTTCATCCTTTTATATGTTGAAATCCCCTCTTATTTGAGCCTTATTTGCCTATATGTTAATTGCACCCCAAATTCACAATAATTGTTTGGCCGGAAACCACACTAGTGGATCCTGGGGGGTACCTAACACCTTCCCCTTAGGATAATTTCAGGACCTTACCCAATCTCTGGTTATTCAAATGACTTAGAATTGAATTTCTATTGGTGTCCTAATGCACCTTAATCATTAGGTGGCAACTCTTCAAATGCAAACCCATTTCCCAAAAGGAATGAGTTGTCCCTCTAAATGTCATGAACCCGATTTCACGAGAAAAAAAGGGGGCACGATGGCATGGCAACTCTGCTGGGGACTTTTATGCTTTTACCATTTCAGACTATTATTGTGAATTTATGCTCCTTTATGTGCAATTACTTGTTTAATTTCTTTAAGCATTTAATTCCCTTTTCAATTACAAAACCGACTTCTCTTTTTGTTTCGTCCTTTTATTACCGCTTTAAATTATAAAACTGATGTATTTACTGCTTTCTTAACGTGCAAATATGTGCCAACATGTTTTTAATTATTGCATAATCATGCTCAACATCATATTCCACTCGTGCCAAACGAATCCCATAGCAACGCTTACAATGAGTGGTTGCGCTCTTCCGATATTATCACCCACTAAATCCGGAAAAGGCATATTTGCAGTAAAACCAGTCGATCAACGGTGTAGTCGACGGTTCCGTGCCTTTCCCCCTTGAGTTATCCGCTCAAGGGTACCAGTCTAAAACCTCATAGCAACCTTACTCTATTTAAATTGTGCATGCATCATGGTCAAATCTAGTTGGGTCAGTTATGATCCTTTAAGATAGCTTTGTCCAAAGTACACTGGGTTTCCCTAAACCCAAACGAACACTACCATGTTCTTTGCATTTATTTGGAGAACTAAATGCTTTATGCCAATTGTTGATATTAAATAGTCGAGTTTTGTGGGGGTACATGCCTAACCTTATTTGTCTTGCAGAAATATGAGGCATGAAGTCCCTAGATTCGGCATGGTCACCAACATCCACCCAAAACTACTAAGCTGGTGGGAGGATCTTCACTTCAGTGATCAAACTCTTGTCCGGAAGTATCTAGGCAACCTACCTTCTCTCCTAGAAATCCAACCCAACAACAAAATCATAGAAGCTGCTACTTTGTTCTGGGATTGTGAGAGGTCCGTATTCTGCTTTGGGGACATTGAGATGACACCCTTGCTAGAAGAAATAGGAGGATTGGCCGGCATAGCATGGGAAACTCCGGGTTTGTTGATGCCTAAGAACCGCAAGGACAGGGGCTTCCTCAAAATGATGGGTCTGAAGAAGAATCCAGAACTGACATGTCTGAAAGAATCCTATATCCCCTTTGACTATTTGTACGATAGGTACGGTCACAGCAAATCCTATCGTACATATCCTGACGAGTTTGCCATCACATCATTAGGGCATATTCACTGAAGGGTCTTTGTATGCATGTTTTGTTTTTTTGGATTGATTGTGTTTCTAATGAAGAAAGCAAGAATCCACACCAGACTGGCCATGGTAACTAAGACCTTAATGAAAGCAATTGGTGGGCAACCCTTTAGCATTGTGCCCATGATTATTGCAGAAATATACTGAGCCTTGGAGAAGTGTCGGCGAGGAGCGAAACACTTCGAAGGCTGCAATTTGCTACTTCAGCTCTAGCTCATGGAGCATCTCCAAAGGGGTGAGTAACAACAAGAGATCCAGCGAAGGGACTGGGATGATCATATCGCCTTCCATCATCCGAGGCGAATGAATTATATGCCCAATATGTTCGCTCAGCCAGAAGATGCCAAAGGATGGGTAAAGTTATTTGATAATCTAACTGAGGGCCAGGTACAATGAATGTTCGAGTGGTTCCCTACCGAGGAATTCATCGCCCGATCCAGGGATGCACCATTTCTGATATTAATTGGTCTGAGAGGAACCTATCCTTATGTCCCTCTCCGAGTTATGAGACAGGCTAGTAGGAAGCAGGTTATACCTAGGGTCGACAAGATGAGTCACTTCTGGGCTGACTTCCAAGCTGATGATAGTCCTTATAAGTGCCAAGCCCAGCATATGTGGCACTGCAAGATCGTCATGGGGAGAGATACCATCGAGCCAAACAGATACAACGCTGGTTGCGCTCCCTACTATTCAAGCTGGTTGGAAGATAATCACGTTGGACTAGGCCAGCCAGGGTTTGCTATGGACCACAGGATCATAGATGAAAGAGCCAAGGCATAGGTCAAATACAACCAATTATGCAAAAAGATCCGTGAGTGCGAAAGAGAGCACTATGAAATACAAGACGCCAATCAGAAGTTAATTGAGGAATGGAAGGACATGGCTGTCAGTGCCAACAAGCGACTGGGATACTTGGAGCGAGGCATAGTAGAGTCGGAAATAAAGTTTCTCAAGAGGGTCGAAGAATGCCAAAATGCTGAAGGATTCGAAGGTGGACATCTAGCCAGAGCCTACCTACTGCTGGGACTTCGCATGCTGGAAATGATGTTCGACGGAGCCAAGGATGCTGAATTTGGGGAAGGGCCTTCTGGGACCAAATAGATAGGAGTTTTTCTTTATGAAATGTAATAAGGCCAATAGCCACTAGTGACTTTTATTTACTGTTATTTAGTGTCGATTTGGGATTCGTCTACTTTTTATCAATAAAATGAGGCATTTATCATTCTAAGTTCTCCAAATCAATTTGTCGCTTGGCCTACCTCGGGCAGAAAGAGGTCCCCAAATTAGGACATGATTTACATTCTTGCACTATATGTTTAAATATTGCAACGCCTTTTATTATCCTCACTAACTTGGTTACCTTTTATTTTTACTTTTGTTTATTATTCCCCCTCCCCAAAGGTTAGTTCGTGCACTCTGGCAACATCATCTTATTCCATGAGATCCAGGGTCCCTCCACCCACTCCTCCTCTTAGTCCTGTTAAAAACAAGAGCAAAAGGAAGATGGAAGATTTGAACAACGCTAGAAAAGAGAACTCAACCGAACGGGTAGAGGTCACTCGTGGTCATGGTACTCAGGTTTCTAAAGAAAATGCATCCCAACTCGAACAAAAGCTGCTGAAATTTCAAGAAGAACTTGATCAGGTTCGGAATCTGGCAAATTTGTCATTTTCTCTCACCACTACAGATATCAATTTCCCAAATGCTCAGAACCCTACACCTTCACAAAATATCCCAAAGCAACAAAACCATCCCGTTCCTCACCACCACTGCAACACCTGCCATACCTTAAACAACACCCCGCTGCTCATCCCAAAACCCTTGAAATCCACAAATGACCTCTTCCACACCCACCATAGCACCCTCATCTACGTGGAGACTATGCCACACTCCACCCAACCCATTTCAAGCACACTCGAGTCTGATGATAAAGACCTGCTCATCAGGAACCTTGTCGAGGAACTTAAGAAATTGACTAGCCGAATTCAAGGCGTTGAAGGAAGCAAGGGAATTGAGGGGCTAAACTATAAAGATCTTTGCATAAAGCCCGATGTCAAACTGCCCGAGGGGTACAAACCTCCAAAGTTCAAAATGTTTGATGGTACAGGTGATCCAAGGGTCCATTTGAGAACATATTGTGACAAGCTGGCTGGAGTAGGGAAAGACGAGAGAATCCGTATGAAGCTGTTCATGAGGAGTTTGAAAGGAGATTATTTGTCTTGGTACATCAGCCAAGATCCAAAGAAATGGTCAAACTGGGTAGGTATGGCGTCCGACTTTATAGATAGGTTCAGGTTCAATACAGAGAATGCGCTGGATGTGTTCTACATTCAGAATCTAAAGAAGAAGCCTACGAAAACATTGCGCGAGTATGACACTCGCTGGAGGTCCAAAGCTGCTAAGGTCAGACCTCCCTTAGAAGAGGAACAGATGAACAAATTCTTTGTTCGGGCTTAGGACCCGCAGTATTATGAAAGGCTGATGATGATTGAGAACCACAAATTTTCTGACATTATCAAGTTGGGTGAAAGAATCAAAGAAGGCATCAAAAGTAGTATGTTATAAACTTCGAGGCCTTGCAAGCTACAAATAAGGCCTTACAGTCTGGTGGTGTGTCCAAGAAAAGGGACATAGGGGCCGTAATGGTTGCACAAAGAACCAAATCTCCCAACAAATACCAAACCTACCTAACTCTTCCACTCACATATCAGCCTACTCCGAACTACCAAGCACCTTCACCCTTCTACCAAACTCCACCACCCCCTTATCAATCATCTCCACCCTCCACATATTAGCCTACTTCACCCAGATATTTCTAACCCGCACATGTTTACCAAGCCTACAATACTCAACCATCCCATTATCAATCACCTCCTATATGCCAAAACATTCCTAGACTTCGACCAAATTTTGACCGCAGACCTCCTAAATAATACGCGGCCATTGCTGAACCTATTGACCAGTTGTACGAGAGACTCAAAGCTGCTGGTTATGTCACCCCCATCCCTGCTGCAACCCCTAAGAACCCCTCTCAGTGGGTTAACCCAAACAAATCCTGTGCATACCATTCCCGCATGAAAGGACACACCATCGACGAATGTCGTTCTTTGAAGGATAAGATCCAGGATTTGATTAACAACAAGATTATTGTGGAGAAGGAACCTGCTCCAAATGTCTGCAATAATCCTCTACCAGACCACAAGGGTGGAGGTGTTCACATGATTGAAATAGAGGATGATTAGAATCTCGAGGGATCGATCGGTTTGATCGCAGAATGTGATAACCCAAAGAAGCCAATAGTTACCCTTAATCCAATCATTGTCTAGATTCAGCCATTTGGGGGCGCTGAGGTAAATATGTTTGTGCCACTTGAGTTTGATGCAACGTCATCTATAAAGACACCATCGCCAATTGAGGTCGAATTCGTCTCTCCAGCCAATGCACCTTCACCGTTCAAAGTTGCGGTTCTACCACCCAAGGTACATGCTCTGTTCGGAGTGAAGATAGACATGTTGATCCCAGTGACAATGTTAACCATGACACCATTCCATACAAAGGAAATACCCTAGGACTATACAGCCGAGGCAAGAAGGGAAAGGCAAGGTTAGGTTCGAGAAAACTATTGCCGCACAGGGTATGACGAGAACTGGTAGGGTATATACCCTGGAATACCTAGCTGAGTCAAGCAAGCAGGCCTCTAATTGGTCACCCATCATTGAAACAGGTCCAGACGATCTTTGGAGAAAGATACAAGCCAAGGAGTACTCGGTCATCGACTAGTTAAACAAAACACCGGTGCAAATCTCTATCCTTGCGTTGCTACAAAATTCTGAGGCACACAAGAATGCTCTGATGATGGTGCTGAGTGAAGCATACGTGCCCAGCAACATCATTGGCGGGAAATGGCCAACATGGTAGGGCAGGTATTGGAAAGTCATAAAATTACTTTTCATGAGGATGAGCTGCCACCTGAAGGGTTGGGTCATAACAAAGCACTGCATATCACTGTGCAATGCAAGGACTGCTTTATCAGAAGGATTTTTATCGACGGGGCTTCCAGTCTCAACATTTTTCCACTAGTAATACTCAAGAAGTTGGGAAAAGGACTGCACGAGATAAAAGACAGAGCCATCAACGTGAAAGCCTTCAACGGTTCCCAAAGGTCCACCATTGGGGAGATTAGTCTGGGTTTGCAAATGGGGCCAACTTGGTTCGATGTTGATTTCCAAGTGATAGACGTGCCAACAACTTACAATCTGCTATTGGGATGGCCATGGATTCATGCTGCCGGAGCCGTAGCATCAACACTGCATCAGGCAGTAAAGTTCGAGTGGAACCACCAGGAAGTGATCATTCACAGCGACGGTAGCAACCCTATATACAATTGCCAAACCATTCCATCAATCGAGGGGAGAAGAAAGCTAGGTGGAGAGACTTACTATCACATCGAACGGGTAAATGATGTTGAAAAAGACAAATGGTGGGATAACAAGATCAAGAGTATACTGAATTGGAGTGGGTACCAACCTGGCAAGGGGATTGGCAAGAACCTTCAAGGAATCACTAAGCCCATAAAACTCAAGAAACATGGCACCACTTTCGGTCTGGGATATGAGTACACCTGGGAAGAATTCAACAACTGGTCACCACCATGGCGTGGTCCTTACTACCCACTGGAGTAGCCGATACCACATCTGGAGCAGACCTTTCAACCGGTCGATATTATTTATGGGTCAGATGAAGAGGAAGCACTGGCAGCGGTGAAGAACTTGTTCTTAGAAGACAATGACATGGACTGTTATGTTGCTCTCGAGGAGGAGGGGAGGAAGGCCCTTCCATACAGGCTGTAAGCAGAGGGGCACGCCTCAATAACTGGACCATCGGGACGACCAGAGCTCGACGAGCATCGGGGTAGCAAGGCTAAAACAATCACCGTCTTATTTACTAAAAGATTTTTATTTCTCGCATGTTTTCAATTCCTGCAATAAGATTTCCAATGTTCAAAATGATTATGCAATTTATCAAAGTATTTGACTTTTCTTACAAATCAACACTCATTATTTTTTTTTCTCTCATTACTTTACTCACACTGCATTACTATTACTTATCTTGATGAACCAATAACTGTGACATGCAATGAGACAACACAACAAACGGACACAGATTCAGAGGAAGATGACATATCAAAGAGATTGTTAAGAAGGTTGAGAACTTTTAGAACATGCCTAAGTCCAACCTGGATGAGACTGAGATTGTTAACCTGGGAGATGCAGAAAACGTCAAAGAAACACGAATCAGCGACCACTTATCGCCATCAGAAAAGAAGGAATACACATAATTTCTAAGGGAATATGAGGATATATTCGCCTGGTCATATGATGACATGACTGGTTTGAGTACGTCTATTATGGCTAACAAACTACCAATTGATCCAACATGTCCGTCGGTAAAGCAAAAGCATAGAAAATTCAAGCCTGATATGAGTCTGAAAATCAAGGAAGAAGTCACCAAGCAGGTCAAAGCTAAGGTTCTCAGGGTAGTAAAATACCCGACATTGTTAGCCAACATCGTGTCAGTACCGAAGAAGGATGGGAAGGTCCGAGTCTGTGTTGACTACCGAGATCTCAACCGGGCCAGTCTGAAAGACGACTTCCCTTTGCCGAATATACACATCTTGATCTACAACTGGGCCAAGCATGAGTTGCACTCATTTGTAGATTGTTTCACTGGTTATCAGATCTAGATAGATGAAGAAGATGTTGAGAAAATGGCTTTCATTACGCCGTGGGGAATGTACTGTTACAAGATGATGTCGTTCGGCCTAAAGAATGCAGGGACCCCCTACATGAAGGCCATGACTACCATTTTTCATGATATGATACACAACGAGATTGAGGTATATATAGATGATGTCATCATCAAGTCCAAGGAGGCCAATGATCACATAGAAGATTTGAGGAAGTTCTTCAATAGATTGCGGAGGTACAACCTAAAACTGAACCCTGCAAAATACGCATTTGGGGTTCTTGCTGAGGATTTACTCGGGTTTATTGTCAGTCGCCGAGGAATCCACATCAAAAGTCAAAGCTATTCAAATCGCCACCGCAAAAGAACAAGAAGGACGCAATGAGTTTCTTAGGGAGACTTAATTACATCCGTCGGTTCATAGCACAATCCACAGTTATCTGTGAGCCAATCTTTAAGATGTTGAAGAAGGACGCCGCTACTAAATGGACTAATGACTGCCAAAAAGCTTTCGATAGAATCAAGGAATACCTGTCGACACCACCAGTCTTGGTCCCGCCCGAGCTAGGTAGACCTCTATTACTCTATCTTCCAGTATTAGATGGAGCTTTCGGCTGCGTTCTAGGGTAGCATGATGAAACAGGGAGGAAAGAACAGGCCATTTATTATCTCAGCAAGAATTTCACCCTGTACGAGGCCCGATATTCTCTATTAGAATGCACCTGTTGTGTTTTGACTTGGGTAGCTCAGAAGCTGAGGCACTACTTCTGTGCCTATATTACATATCTCATATCAAGGATGGATCCTTTGAAGTACATCTTCCAGAAGCCCATGCCCACTGGAAAGCTAGCCAAGTGGCATATCTTGTTGAGTGAATTTGACATTGTCTACATAACTTAAAAGGCAATCAAGGGACAGGCACTAGCAGATCACATTGCTGAAAACCCCGTGGATAGAGAATACAAACCCCTGAAAACGTATTTTCCTGACGAAGAGGTATCATTCATAGGAGAAGATATTGCAGAATCCTATGATGGTTGGAGAATGTTTTTCGATGGAGCAACAAATTTAAAAGGAGTTGTCATAGGAGTTGTCCTCGTATCAGAAACCGGTCAGTATAATCCAGTGTCCGCCAAACTCAGGTTCCCGTGCACCAACAATATGGACAACTACAAAGCCTGCACCTTAGGGCTCAAGATGGCTATTGACATGAACATTCAAGAGTTGCTAGTGATTGGAGATTCAGACTTGCTTATACATCTGGTCCGAGAATAATGGGCAATGAAGAACTCCAAGATACTCATGTATCTACATCATGTACAGGAATTGAGTAAAAGGTTCACAAAGACGGAATTCCAATATGTTCCCAGAGTCCAAAATGAGTTCGCCGATGCATTGGCTACCCGATCATCCATGATACAACATCCAAACAAAAACTCCATTGATCCTATTCCGGTAAAAATCCATGATCAGCCAGCTTATTGTGCCCATGTTGAAGAAGAAGTAGACGAAAAACCTTGGTTTCATTATATCAAGGAATATTTGGCAAAAGGCGAATACCCAGAACTTGCAAATCCTACTCAGAAACGCACACTTCGGAGGATGTCCAACAATTTCTTTCACAATGGAGGAATCCTATATAGGAGGACTCCTGATTTAGGATTACTAAGGTGTGTTGACGCAAAGGAAGCATCCAAGCGACTAGAGGAAATTCATGTTGGGACCTATGGTTCACATATGAACAGTTTTGTCTTAGAAAAGAAGATACTCCGGGTCGGTTACTTTTGGATGACTATGGAGACGGACTGCATCCAGTATGTCTAGAAATGCCACCGCTTCCAGATACATGCAGACATGATAAAGGTGCCTCCAAATGAACTTAATGCAATAAGCTCACCATGGCCATTTGCCGCCTGGGGAATGGATGTTATTGGACCAATCGAGTCTGCCGCCTCCAACGGACATAGGTTTATCCAAGTAGCAATCAATTATTTTACCAAATGGGTCGAAGCAACATCTTACAGAGCAGTGACTAAGAAAGTCGTGGCAGACTTTGTCCGCGACCACATCGTTTGTCGATTCGAGATTCCAGAATCAATCATTATTGATAATGGCTCCAACCTCAAGAGTGACTTGATGAAAGCCATGTGCGAAACTTTCAAGATCAGACACAAGAATTCCATAGCCTATCAGCCTTAAATGAATGGAGCTTTAGAGGCCTTCAACAAGAATATCAAGAAGATATTGGGGAAAATGATAGAGAAGCATAAACAGTGGCACGAGAAGTTATCATTTGATTTACTGGGGCATCGCACCACAGTCCGCACATCAACCGGGGCAACCTCCTATATGTTAGTTTACGGTATAGAGGCTTTCATTCCCGCTGAGGTAGAAATTCCTTACCTAAGGATCATACAGGAAGCTGAGCTCGACGATGTAGAATGGGTGAAAAGATGTTATGAGCAACTAGCCCTTATAGATGGAAAGAGAATAAATGCAGTTTGCCATGGTTAGCTTTATGAGAACAGAATGTCTAGAGCCTTCAACAATAGAGTCAAACCGAGACAGTTCACACCAGGACAATTGGTGTTGAAGAAAATTTTCCCACATCAAGATGAAGCCAAAGGGAAGTTCTCTCCCATATGGCAGGGTCCATACATGGTTCACCAGGTTCTGACAGGAGGAGCCCTCATACTTGCAGAAATGGACGGAGAAGTCGGGCCAAAGCCGATCAATTCAGATGCAGTCAAGTGCTACTATGTGTAATCTTTATGTTTTTCTTATATGATGTAAATTGAACTACGCCTGACCTAATTCCCGTTTAAGAGGGGATACATAGACAGCCCTATGGGTTCGGTCACAATTCAATAAAATTTTCATTCCCCTCGCAATTGGAAACTGGGGCAGAATTTTGAGGAGGACCCTCAAAATTCCGAAGTAATTTCAGCCGGTCATTGCAAACAATAGTCAGAAACCTCAATCCATTAAACTAGGTACCCTCAAAATTCTGTAGCAAGAGAGGTTGTAATGTCCCGAACCACGTCACAGTTATCGGTTCATCTAAAACTATTTCTTAATTATATACTTATATCGTATTTTTACGAAATCATGCACGTTTATTACCGAAATTGCCTTGTTTAGCAAACGCTCCCCCAATGACACATGCAGTAACAGCAAATCAAAGTTGAGCAGGTCAAGTAGAGCCAGCGGGGATACAAACTAACCTCCCCCCTTTGCAAAACTCACTATTTTTCTTTGGATGCAGGCACTTGGATTGCGAAATCACCAAACATACTATACACTCCCGGGACAAACATTGTTCAAGAATACAACTCTCAGAACTGTTGCATTTATCAACATTTGCTACTAATACACACCAGTGACATTCTGCATGTCACAATGTCCCCAGCAGTCACAATATCGCAATCTGCTATCAGCTAAGAAAGCTCTTTTACCATCTGCCATTTTATTTCTTGCATAAGGCTACTATTCTGCCTTCCGAGACTAAACACTGTCTCCATCTGCATTTCTGCATTGCATAAAGCTACTATTCTGCCCTTAGAGACTAAATGTTGTCTCCATCTGTATTTTCGCATTACATAAGGCTACCATTCTACCTTCCGAGGTTAAGTTTTACCTCCGTCTACATTTGCATGGCTGAAAGATCGCCGCCTCTACATTTGCATGGCTGAAAGATCGCCACCTCTGCATTTGCATGGATGGAAGATTGCCACCTCTAGACTTGCATGGCTGAAAGATTTCCACCTCTACATTTGCATGGCTGAAAGATCGCCACCTCTATACTTGCATGGCTGAAAGATCGCCGCCTCTACACTTGCATGGCTAAAAGATCGCCGCCTCTACATTTGTATGGCTGAAAGATTGCCACCTCTACATTTGCATGGCTAAAAGATCACCGCCTCTACATTTGCATGGCTTAAAGATCGCCACTTATGCACTTGCATGGCTGAAAGATCGCCACCTTTACACTTGCATGGCTGAAAGATCGCCACCTCTACATTTGCATAGCTGAAAGATCGCCACCTCTACACTAGCATGGCTGAAATATTGCCACCTATTGCATTTCATGGGTTGAAAGATTGCCAAATACTGCATCTCATGGGCTGAAAGTTCGCCAAATTATCCGAAGGTGTCATTGTTCGGAGGCACCATTTGCATAGCCCGAGAACACCATCCCATGGCCTGAGGATCCCCTTTCAATCTTTTGCATATCATTATTCAAAGGCATCATAGTTCGGAGGCATCATCCTCATAGCCCGAGAGAATCATTTCATGGCCTGCGAATCCTTTATTATACGCTTCATGGCCCAGTACATCATGGTCTAAGGACGTCATTCTAATCGTCCGAAGACAATCCTCATGGTCCGACGGGAAATTGCATCATGTTTAAATTTATGCACAATATATGCTTGTATTGTTTGTTTGCAAGAAAACCGACGAGTAACGGCCATCTTGGCAGGAGCAATCCCGCTCCAATTCCTACAGCCATATCAAACCTAAATAGTCCACACACTCGACCCTAGAGATTGCATCCGTTCTAGAAAATCTCCATCGGCATACTCCGCCGACGGATCCTAAACTACATATGGCCTGATTCCTATAAAACTAGGGATATGTAGGCAGCTCAGAATCCGGGGCACGGCCTAAGCCTCCTCGAACCATTTCGTTCAGTCAAATTGTCCATCATATCTTTACCCGACAACTCTTCCATCCTTCCCGGGTAAAGAGGAGCAGCTGTTGATACCCAATATTTCCCTGTATATTTTTAAATATGCAAAATACTTTCAAAATAGCATATGTATGCATATATAAGCATGTTCAAATATTTTATTATTTTTTTATTAATTTTTTAAAGATTTTTAAATCAATTTATTGTCCTATTTTATCTAGAAAAATCCAATAATTATTTCCAAAATTATCATTTTGGTGATTCATTTATTGGAATTTCATATTTATGCTAAAATATAGCTAAGATAATCTTTGCATACTTTTACAAATTTATTCAATATTTTTTAAGCTAAATTGCATATAATTGCAATATTAGCCTCTTTTAAGATTTAACTATGTTTATATTTATAAAAGTAAGCACAACATTTTTAAAGTGATAATTATAGATTTTAAATCATTTCAATACTTTTAATTTGTTTTCAGAAACTAATTTGTTATTTTTTTATAAAATAAATAAGAGAAAGGTGGCTATTTAAAATCTAGCCCAATTGTGTTTCAATTGTAGCCTGAATTGAACCCCCAATTTAAACCCAATTACCCATCCCAAATCCTAATCGTACCCGACCCCCGACCCAATTTAAAGAACCGAATTACCCAGCCCAATTCAAAATGATCAACGGCCACTATTGGTCGATGTTAGTTTATGGCCGTTCTCCGGTCGTCTTTGACCTTTCTCCGGTCAGCCATGGCTATTCGAGTCTGACTCTTAACTCTCCTACTCAAATCGATGATTTTCAAATCCTTTCTCACCACTTGGGATTCTTCTGAAACCCTAGCCGTTAAGGTTCGTCTGATTTCTTCTAGATTTGTTTTAGATATGTGTTTGCTCTAAACTTCTAAACGTTCTCTCAAAGTTCTTTTAAAACTCTACCATCAAAACCCCTTATCTTTCTGATTAAGGTTTTGTTAAGTTATTTCGAAACTTTTCTTTGATTTTTGATATGTTTTACTGTGTTTGCTCGTATTATCCTTCTGCCTGAGTTTGCATGTTAAAACCCCTAATTTCTTTTAACTGTTTATTAAATGAATGTTTGTTTGCCTGAGTTTTGTCCGATTTGTCTGTTTATCCTCTTTTTAAAACCCTTCTATTGTTGAAAATCTTATGGCTTTGGGTCTGAGATTGTTCGTATAAGTGCAAGAGTTCCTTTTCGAAATCTCTTTGTGTTTCTATCTTCTCTTTAACTAGCCTATGTTGAAAACCTTAATTTCCGAGATTTCTTCGTTTGATTTTGTGAGTGTCTTGTTCTTATTTAAGTCTTTGTGACTATCTCGCTTCGAATGTGTTTCTACTGAGTTTCTTATGCCTAACTTACATTAGCTCTATGTGCTTGTGTTCGTCTTGACTGGTCAAGACTTTCCTCTTTGCTTGCTATGTTTGGTTACTCATATCTCACTCTATTTATATGCTAAAACATGATTTATGACTCTCTCTTTGATTGACTCTGAGCTCCCTGTTTCTTGGCTTGATTTGAAAATTTCCCTTTAGACTTCTGATTCTCCTATTTTAACTTGGTTTATTGCTTATTCATGGGATCCCATGTTACTCTCTTTAAATCAGTAATTTCGAATCCTTGATTCCATGATTTACTATGTGCTGATTATCTCCATATTTTGCAACTTTATTTTTTTTCTTACCTTATTTGGTTAACCGAATATTTTACTGATTCTTCATTGGTTGTTTCCTTAATTGAACCCCTATGTACTTACCCCTCATTGTCTACTCTATACATGATGCTCTACTTGTTTTCTTTCCTTAAACATTTTTTGCCCATTAACGTTGGTTGATTGCCCCTTAATTAAAGGAGTACCTACATTGATTTGATTCTGATTAGTACTGGGTTCCGTAATTACTATAAAATTATAATTCTTGCCTTATTTTACATGGTTTCGAACTACTATATATACATACTCCCTCATTAACACAAAGACAGGAACATTTTAATTCTGAACTCACAATTATACTAAAAACACTCTCTCTTGCTTTACTACTTGTACTGTGGCCTGTTTAGTTGGCTGAAAGCCAAAGCTATATTTTGAAGTCCTGCTACCTTTCTTTACTGCATTTTTTGCTTCTTTGACTGTTATGTTCTAATTAAGTTTTCAGCATCAACAACAACATGGTTGCTTAATATTCTTGCCTCTTGTCTGCCTATTGATTGTATCTAATTCAGTACCTTATTCAGAATTCTGTAATTTCTTTTCTCCTGTTCTGAATCAATGTATTATGAATCCTAAATTCCTACCCCAATGTGTTTGATACTTATGATTTGTTTGGGGCATGACAGCATTGAATATTTTTGAACGTGACTCAAACTTGGTCCTCCTAGGATCATAACATCCATGTTACCCTTATATGTTGTGTGTTCTGGTTGATTTTACAAGCATGGCAGCACTCCTTATTGCTATGCATGCCCAGAATTGACTTATGCCTAAGTATATAGGCTCCTTGCAATGGATTCCCAAACCCCTGCCCCTTTTGATGTGAAAGTATCGACTTGTTTAAAGTGTTAATGGTTGTTTCCCAACACCTCTTTCCCCCTTCTTTACATCCTTAGTTCTTAAATCTCTGTTTCTGCACCTACACTCTCCTCTTAGACTTAAGTTTTTCCCCCCTCATATGAGCCTTGCCTTGGGACCCATGAGCTCCCTCTAAACTTGGACACATGAGGGCTGGCATTTCCACACTGCTCTTGTCCCTATTCTGGTTATGAAACTTGGGTGTCAGCACTACCCGGGGTCCTATTGAATCTCTTAGGGAACTCTGACACACTCAAAGCTGAGAAAGGCTTTGGATCATGGTCTTTTAGTTGGTTTATCTCATAACTCAGATAGGAAGTCAAGAATCAGGCTTCCTCTGGTTGTAATTCTTTTCTTTGTATTTTACTGATGTATTTAATATTTAGTAATCCTGGTTTGTAATAAGTTGTAACAAACATTTAGGGTTGGCTAGTGAAAAAGGTTGGTTATCTTATGCATGACAAGGGTAGAAACCATGCCTATAGGACTATCTAAATTTTCTGCATATTCAAACTGCATTTAGAAACCATGTATATAGGACTTCTTGTTCAACTTCACATCTAGATAACCTGCCTATATGGATCATCTAATCCTGCGCATTTGTCACCGTTTAGATACCATGTTTTAGGGCCAAAGTGGTTATAATCCAGTAACACGTTAAAATCAATAACATATAGAAATCATGCCTATATGGGTTCATAAGTAAAATCATGTTCGTTTCTACTCACATGCGATGTTAGGTATCATGTCTATAAGGATCTAAAATCAGTAACGCATAGAAATCATGCCTATAGGGATTCTTAAATAATTCTGATTCGCTTCATTCACATTCGATGTTATATATCATGTTCATAGGGATTAAAATCAGTAATAGTGGATACCATCACTCACAGAATCTGTAACCAGTCGGTTTAATTTTGTCCATTGTGAATCTCCTTTTAATAGTCTAATTCCCTCACTTAACAAGGTTTAGCAAGCATGCCTATAGGATTTCAAACAATTTGTTTCGAGTTTTTACTGTCTCATCACCTTCTAAACTCAGTAGATATCATGTCTATTGGACCTCAGCCACACTCTTAGGCAAGCCTTAGAGTAATAATTGTAAGCTGGATCCGCTTTTGCTAATCGCTACAACCAGCAGGCAAGCCTGATTCGGACTTCTTACTTGAGTTATGTAATAAACTAAACTGCCTCAATAATTAACTTCCCTCGTCTTTATGTGCTTTAATCAGACCTAAAAAGTATGTGTAAGTCATGCTAGTTATGTGCTTCTGTTCAAGGAGGTGTATTTGAGCCTTTGTCTATTTATACCTTTCCCCTTATATGCCATATTATCTGTTTTGTATGTCACCTTAGAATTTTTACCTTTGAAACTTCCAAATAAGCCTAATATCCCTCCCATTTAGGATTAGTAGTCCTAAGTGCCTCTGGGACTGATAGGAACGGGACGGGTAATAGCATGAAATAGTGTTCGAGACGAATCCGCGCTTTAGTACCTTAAACGGGGTGGGAAAGGGTAGATGTGGATATGATGACCACACGATAATGTCACGCGTAGCCCCTCATTGAGGAGTGATTACCGAACATTGTGTGGGGTGATCTATATTAAATATAAACCTAGGACCCCTTTCTTTTATTTGTAAACTCTTTTTGTTAAAACGCTTCTTTAAAATGTTCTTCCTTTTATGTGTTGAAATCCCCTCTTATTTGAGCCCTATTTGCCTATATGATAATTTCACCCCAAATTCACAATAATTGTCTGGCCGGAACCACACTAGTGGATCCTGAGGGGTGCCTAACACATTCCCCTTAGGATAATTTCAAGTCCTTATCCAATCTCTTGTTGTTCAAATGACTTAGAATTGAATTTCTATTGGTGTCCGAAAGCACATTAATCATTAGGTGGCGACTCTTCAAATGCAAACCCAGTTCCCACAAGGAACGAGTTGTCCCTCCAAACGTCATGAACCAAATTTTGCGAGAAAAAAGGGGGCGCGACATTTAGTATATTTGGTAATTGAAATGCTTTGTACGTGAGGTCGAGTGCGTACTTGTGCTAATTGTTGGAAATCCGGTTTTCATTAAATAATTACAAGTATGTTTCCTTTCCCGTTTTTATTACTCAAACTATTAAGCCTGTTGTAGCTTAGGAAAGCATGTCTAAGTGATTTAATTGCTTTATTTGCTCAAACTGCCTTAACTGAATTCTGTGCAGCATGCTAGGCTAGAATTACTTGTTGCCTTAATATGAAATTTGCCATTTTTGAATATTTTCCTGTTGTTGTTGTGTATTTACATTGGGACTACGGATGTGGGATTCCGGTAGATCCATTAAATATGTATATATGGGACTACAGGAAGGTATCCTGGGAGATCCCCGATTATTATTTTGGTGCTACGTCGCATTCCTTTCCATGTTTTGCCTTATCTTTGTAATAGTTGTTGTTACCCTTTTTATATCTTGTGTTACTTTTACTTCTGTATTTATTTATACTGTTTTGTTCTACACTGTTACATTTTATACATTATGTAACCTCAGTAGGGCCCTGACCTTCCTCGTCACTACCTGACCGAGGTTAGGTTTGGCACTTACTGAGTACCATTGTGGTGTACTCATGCCCCTTCTATGCATGATTTTCATGTGCAGATCCAGGTACTGCAACTCAGTCCTTTCACCCTTGAGGCAAGGCGACTGCTCCAGCGACTTCGAGGTATATTTGCCGCGTCCGCAGACCGAGGAGTCCCTTTCTATTCTAGCTTTTAAACATTGCCCTTCTGTATTTCTTTTACTTGTTAGATATTCTGGAGTTAGAGTGGTGTGTAGTGATCCTTAGCTTGTGATTCATGGGTTTCCGGGTCTTGGAGATATGTATTAGTTTCTGAGAGTTAAATATTGTGTATGCCGAGTGGCACTTTTAAACACTGTTTTATCACTCTTCATTCTGGTTTAATTTGTCTTTATTCCGCACTTTGGTTATCTTTCGCAATTTAGGCTTACCTAGTCATAGAAGACTATGTGTTGTCACGAAGGTTCACAGAGGGCTAACCGGGGTTGTGACAAGTTGGTATCAGAGCTATAGGTTCATTGGAGTCATGGATCACAAGCCGGTTAATTAGAGTTCCACAGATCGGTATGGAGATGTCTGTTCTTATCTACGAGAGGCTATGTAACTGTTAGGAAAATTCCACTTCATTTGATTTCCTTGTCGTGCGATATTTTGGCATCATAATTCTAAACTTCTGTCTTCTATTCTCTCACAGATGGTGAGGAAACTTGCTACACGAGATGATCAGGCACTCGCTCCCACTACTGCAGCCGTTAGAGGCCGAGACCGGGGTAGAGGCCGAGGATGTGCACGTGGTGCAGCCAGTGCACCTACGCGAGCTGCTGCTGTGGTACCACCAGCAGTTCCAGCCGGAGTCTAGGCACTTGACACTCTTACTGCTACTACTACTCCAGCTCTTCTAGAGACTCTAGCATAGTTCATGAGCATGTACACCACTCTGGCTCAGGCAGGATTGCTTCCCCTTACTGCAGATACATCTCAGGTCGGGGGAGGATCATAGACTCCCACCGCCCACACTCCTGAGCAGCGAGTTCATGTTGAGTAGGTCCCTGAGATTATTCCTGTACTGCCTGCAGTGCCAGTTCAGCTTGAGGGCAGTGCAGCGGCTTCCGAAGAGGAGCAGCTGAGGCTTAGGAGGTTCAAGAGGCACAAGCCTCATGTATTCAGTGGTCTAGCATCGGAGGATGTTGTGGGATTTCTAAATTGGAGTTACCGCATTCTCCGTACCATGGGTATATCGGGATTGAGCAGGGTTTCCTTCAATACTTTCCAGCTTCAATGAGCCGCCTATGAGTAGTGGCGCACCTATGAGTTAGACAGTCCGGATGAGGCTGCTTCACTGACTCGGACTCAGTTTTCAGATCTGTTCCTGAGAGAGTATGTTCTTCAGAGCCTCAGGGATGCATGGCGCACAGAGTTTGAGCATTTGTACCAGGGTACTATGGTTGTCTCAGAGTATGTTGTCCATTACACCAGTTTGGCTAGCCATGCACCAGCCTTGGTTTCTACTATTTGCAAGAGGGTTTGCCTATTTATAGAGGGCCTTATTCCTAGCATCAGGTCTAGCATTGCTCGTGAGTTAGAGATGGATATTTTTTATTAGCAGGTGGTGAGCATTGCTAGGAGGATTGAGGGTATGCATGCTAGGGAGAGAAAGGAGAGGTAGGCCAAGAGGTCTCGAGAGTCGGGCCATTTCTCTGGTGCCCGTGTCTCAATAGCCGGTCATTGTGGTAGGGGTTATATGAGTCGCCATTCATTCAGCTCTTCCAGTAGACAGTGGCATTCCAGCTCCTTCTAGACTTCAGGAGCCTTATTATGCACCACCAGTATCTAGCGTGCCTCATGCGCGGGGTGCTTTCAGGGGTCAGTCCAACAGACCTATCCTGAGCCAATCACAGCCACCACGTCCTCCTAGAGCTTGTTTTAAGTGTGGTGACACACGCCATATGGTAAGGGATTGCCCCAAACTTGGGAGGGGTGCACCTCCATAGACTTCCCGGCCACAGCGTGCCCCATAGAGTTCTCAGGCTATGGTTACAGCTCCAGTTGCTACCCCACCTGCTCAGCCAGCTAGAGGTAGAGGTCGGGGAGGTAGAGGTCACCCTAGAGGGGGAGGCCAGGATAGATAATATGCCCTTCCTACCCGTACTGAGGTTGTTGCCTCCGATTCTGTCATCTCAGGTATTATACTGGTTTGTCACAAAGATGCATCGGTTCTATTCGATCCAAGCTCCACTTATTCTTATATGTCTTCTTATTTTGCTTCGCATTTGAGTGTATCTCGGGATTCTTTGAGTTCCCCTATTTATGTTTCTACTCCTGTAGAGATTCTCTTGTTGTGGACCGCATCTATTGGTCGTGTTTGGTTGCTCTTAGTGGTTTTGAGACCAGAGCCGATTTATTATTGCTCAGCGTGGTAAATTTTGATATTATCTTGGGCATGGACTAGTTGTCGCCCCATTATGCTATTTTTGATTGTCACACGAGTTGAGGGGTACTTTATATCACACTCCCAGTAGAGTTATTTCTTTTCTTAAAGCTCATGTATGGTTGAGAAGGGGTGTGACGCGTATTTAGCTTATGTGAGAGATGTCAGTATTGATACCCTTTCAGTTGTTTCAGTTCCAGTAGTACAGGATTTCCCTGATGTGTTTCCAGCTGATCTTCTAAGCATGTCGCCTAATAGAGATATTGATTTTGGCATTGATCTATTGCCAGGCACTCAGCCCAATTCTATTCCTCTGTATCGTATGGCGCCTCCTGAGTTGAAGGAGTTGAAGGATCAGTTACAGGAATTGCTTGACAGGTGTTTTATTCAGCCTAGTGTATCACCTTAAGGTGCTCCTATCTTGTTTGTGAAGAAAAATGATGGTTCTATGTGTATGTGTATTGATTATCCCCAGTTGAACAAGGTTACAGTGAAGAACTGTTATCCTTTGCCTCGTATTGATGATCTATTTGACCAGCTTCAGGGTGCACAGGTGTTTTCTAAGATTGATTTGTGCTCAGGTTACCATCAGTTGAAGATTTGGGAGCCAGATATCTCGAACACTACTTTTAGGACTCGGTATGGTCATTACGAGTTCCTTGTTATGTCATTTGGGCTGACCAATACCCCAACAACCTTTATGCATTTGATGCACAGTGTGTTCCGGCCGTATCTTGACTCGTTCATCATTGTCTTTATTGATGATATTCTGTTGTATTCCTGGAGTCAGGAAGATCATGAGCAATACCCGAGGACTGTGCTTCAGACTCTGAGAGAGAAGAAGTTATATGCTAATTTCCCGAAATGTGAGTTTTTGTTGGATTCAGTGGCATTCTTAAGCCACATGGTATCAAGTGAGGGTATTCAGGTGGATCCGAAGAAGATAGAGGTCGTGCAGAGTTGGCCCAGACCATCCTCAGCTACCGTGATCCGCAGTTTCCTTGGCTTAGCGGGCTTCTACTGTCATTTTGTAGATGGGTTTTAATCGATTGCAGCCCCTATGACCAGGTTGACCCAGAAGGGTGCTCTGTTCTAGTGGACGGATGAGTGTGAGGTGAGCTTCCAGAAGCTCAAGACAACTTTGACCACAACCCCAATTTGAATACTGCCTACAGGTTTGGGGTCTTATACGGTCAATTGTGATGCCTCAAGGATTTGCCTTGGAGAGGTGTTGATGTAGGATGGTAGGGTGATTGCCTACACGTCCAGACAGTTGAATATACATGAGAAGAATTACCATGTCCACGACTTTGAGTTAGATGCCATTGTTTATGCCCTGAAGATTTGGCGCCATTATTTATACGGAGTTCCCTGTGAGATTTATACTAACCATCAGATCTTGCAGCACCTATTCAAGCAAAAGGATCTAAATTTGCGCCAGAGGAGGAGGTTAGAGTTGCTGAAGGACTATGACCTCACTATTTTGTATCACTCGGGCAAGGCCAATGTGGTGGCCGATGCTTTGAGTCGCCGAGCAGAGAGTTTGGGGACTTTGGCTTATTTACCAGCATCGGAGAGGCCCATGGTGATGGATGTTCAGGCCTTAGCCAGCCAGTTTGTGAGATTGGATCTTTCAGAGCCCAGTCGGGTTCTAGCTTGCGTGGTTTCTCGGTCTTCCTTATTTGATCGTATCAGGGAGCGTCAGTATGATGAACCTCATTTGCTTGTCCTTAAGGACAAGGTTCAGCACGGTGATTCCAGAGATGTGACTATTGGTGATGATGGGGTGTTGAGGATGCAGGGTCGGATTTGTGTACCGAATGTCGATGAGCTTCGAGAGTTGATTCTAGAGGAGGCCCAAAGTTCGCGGAATACCATCCATCCGGGTGCCGCAAAGATGTATCAGGATTTGAGGCAGCACTACTAGTGGAGGTGGATGAAGAAGGATATAGTTGGATTTGTAGCTCGGTGCCTCAACTGTCAGCATGTGAAGTATGAGCATCAGAGACCGGGTGGGTTGCTTCAGCAGATAGAGATTCCGGAGTGGAAGTGGGAGCGGATCACCATGGATTTTGTAGTTGGGCTCCCACGAGCTTTGAGGAAGTTCGATACTATTTGGGTGATTGTGGATCGACTGACCAAGTCCGCTCATTTTAGTCTTGTGTGTACTACT
This sequence comes from Nicotiana sylvestris, assembly GCF_000393655.2. Classification (NCBI taxonomy): domain Eukaryota; kingdom Viridiplantae; phylum Streptophyta; class Magnoliopsida; order Solanales; family Solanaceae; genus Nicotiana; species Nicotiana sylvestris. The sequence continues at coordinate 102,845,759 of NC_091059.1, forward strand.
TATTCTTCGGAGCAGTTCGCGGAGATTTATATCCGGCGGATTGTTCGTCTGCATGGTATTCCAGTGTCCATCATTTCAGATAGAGGTACTCAGTTCATATTCACGGTTCTGGAAGGCCATTCAGTATGAGTTGGGTACTCAAGTGAAGTTGAGTACAGCATTTCACCCTCAGACGAATGGACAGTCCGACCGCACTATTCAGATTCTTGAGGATATGCTCCGTGCGTGTGTGATTGAGTTTGGAGGGTCTTGGGATCAGTTCTTGCCATTGGCAGAGTTTGCTTACAACAACAGCTATCAGTCCAGCATTCAGATGGCACCGTATGAGGCTTTATATAGTAGGCGGTGTAGATCCCCGATGGGCTGGTTTGAGCCGGGTGAGGCTAGATTATTGGGCACAGACTTAGTTTAGGATGCTTTGGAGAAGGTTAAGGTGATTCAGGATAGACTCTGTACAGCCTAGTCTAGACAGAAAAGATACGCGGACTGGAAGGTTTGTGATGTTTCTTACATGGTGAGAGAGCGGGTTATGCTTCGGGTTTCGCCTATGAAGGGCGTTATGAGATTTGGGAAGAAAGGGAAGTTGAGTCCGAGGTTTATTGGCCCTTTTGAGATATTGAGGCATGTTGGGGAGGTTGCTTATGAGTTTGCCTTACCTCCTAGCTTGGCAGGAGTTTATCCTTTATTTCATGTTTTGATGCTCTAGAGATATCACGGTGATCCGTCGCACGTGTTGGATTTCCGTTCAGTCCAGTTGGACAAGTATCTATCTTATGTTGAGGAGCCAGTGGCAATATTGAACAGGCAAGTTAGAAAGTTGAGGTCAAAGAACATTGCATCTGAGAAGGTTCAGTGGCGGGGTCAGCCGGTCGAGGACGCGACCTAGGAGATCGAGCAGGATATGCGCAGCCATTACCCACATCTTTTCACTACATCAGGTATGTATCTATGCTCATTCGAGGACGAACGAATGTTTAACTGTAGGAGGATGTGATGACCCGGCCAGACGTTTTAAAAATTTACGCTCCAATCCCCCATTAACTGTTTTCCCCAAGTTTATTCTACTATTTTGATTTGTCGGGATGTTCGGTTTTGAGTTTCAAAGAGTTTTGGGAATCTTAGTCCCTAAATGAGAGCTTAAGTGTTGGAAAGTTGACCGTAGTCGTAACAATGTGAAGATGGCATCGGAATGGAAATCTGATGGTTCTGTTAGCTCCATTGGGTGATTTCGGGCTTAGGGGCGTGTTCGGATTGTGTTTTGGAGGTCTGTAGCTAATTTAGGCTTGAAATGTCGAAAGGTCAAATTTTGAAGTTTCCGGTCCGATAGTGAGATTTTGATCCGAGCGTCGGAATGGAATTTCGGAAGTTGGAGTAGCTCTACAGTATTGAATGTGATGTGTGTGCAAATTTTCAGGTCATTCAGACGTGGTTTGATAGACTTTTTGATCGAAAGCGTATTTTTAGAGTTTTTGGAATTCTTAGGCTTGAATCCGATGAAAATAGGTGTTTCGATGTTGTTTTGAGCATTCCGAAAGTTGGAACAAGTTTGAATGAAGTTATGGAATATGTTGGTAGATTTGGTTGAGGTCCCGGGGGCCTCGGGGTGATTTTGGATGGTTGATGGAAGGATTTTGGGACTTTGGAGTTGCAGCTTCAGTTATTCTTCTGTCATAACCGCACCTGCGAGTGTGGGACAGCAGGTGCGGAGCCACAGAAGCGGCGAATATATCGTAGAAGTGGAAAATGAGGAAAGGCAGCAAGGACCGTAGAAGCGGGGTCTTCACCACAGAAGCGGCCCCGCATCTGCGAAAGGATAGCCGCAGATGTGGAAATCTAGGCCTTATGTGAAAAATGCAAATGCGACCATTTTTACACAAATGCGGGACCGCAGATGCGGAAACAACTAGGCGGAAATATGAAATTTTGAGGTTTTAGTTTCAAAAGTTGGAAATTCGATTTGGAGCTCGGCAGAGGGCAATTTTGAGAGGAAATTGAAGAAGAGATCATTGGGTAACAATTCTTTAACTCTTTCTAGTTATACTCCATCAATCTATAGTTAGTTTCATCATTTAATATCGGATTGGAGATATAAATTGCGGAAAAGTTGGAAGAAAGTTCTTAGACCTAGAATTTGACTTTTGATTGGGAATTTGACCTTAGATTTGGATAATTTTGGTATGCATGAACTCGGGAGAGTGTAAGGATTCTGAAAATATAAATTTTACCCAATTCCGAGACGTGGGCTTGGGGGGCATTTTTGTCATTTTAACCTAATTTCGCGTAGTAGCTTAGAATTTCTTTGTAGAATCAGTTACTTGAAGTGTTATTTACGTTATGAAATTGAATTGAATATATTTGGGCCATTTGGAGTCGAGTACTTGTGGCAAGAGCATGGTTTCGGATTGATTATTGAGCCGGTTCGAGGTAAGTGGCTTGCCTAACCTTGTGTGAGGGACCTTTCCCATTAGGATTTGGTATATTTGGTAATTGAAAGTCCTTGTACGTGAGGTGAAAAGTGTGTACTTTTGCTAATTCTTGAAAATCCGGTTTTCATTAAATAATAACTAGTATGTTTCCTTTCCCGTTTTTATTACTCGCACTATTAAGCATGTTGTAGCTTAGGAAAGCATGTCTAAGTGAATTAATTGCTTTATTTGCTCAAACTACCTTAACTGAATTCTGTGCAGCATGCTAGGCTAGAATTACTTGTTGCCTTAATATGAAATTTGCCATTTTTGAATATTTTCCTGTTGTTGTTGTGTATTTACATTGGGACTACGGATGTGGGATTCCGGTAGATCCCCCTTATCTGTTTATTTGGGATTACGGATGTGGGATGCCAGTAGATCCCCCTTGTCTATTTATTTGGGACTACGGATGTGGGATTTCGGTAGATCCCCCTACAATGTTATATGGAACTACGGTATTGCACCCGCTAGATTCCCCAAATACTAGGTGTTTACATTTGGGACTATGGAACAGGATTTCGGTAGATCCCTACGCAATATGAGTTGGACTACGGGACGGGATCCTGGGAGATCCATTAGATATGTATATATGGGACTACAGGACGGTATCCTGGGAGATCCCTAGTTGTTATTTTGGTGCTACGTCGCATTTCTTTCCGTATTTTGCCTTGTCTATGTAATAGTTGTTGTTGCCATATTTATATCATGTGTTACTTTTACTGCTGTATTTATTTATACTATTCTATTCTACACTGTCACACTTTATACTTTATTTAACCTCAGTAGTGCCCTGACCTTCCTCGTCACTACCCGACCGAGGTTAGGCCTGGCAGTTACTGAGTACCATTGTGGTGTACTCATGCCCCTTCTGTGCATGTTTTTCATGTGCAGATCCAGGTACTGCGACTCAGTCCTTTCACCCTTGAGGCGAGGTGACTGCTCCAGCGACTTCGAGGTATATCTGCTGCGTCCGTAGACCGAGGAGTCCCTTTCTATTCTAGCTTTTAAACATTGCCCTTCTGTATTTCTTTTCCTTGTTAGATATTCTGGAGTTAGAGTATTGTGTAGTGATCCTTAGCTTGTATTTCATGGGTTTCCGAGTCTTGGAGATATGTATTGATTTTTGAGAGTTAAATATTATGTATGCCGAGCGACACTTTTAAACATTGTTTTATCACTCTTCATTCTGTTTTAGTTTGTTTTTATTCCGCACTTTGGTTATCTTCTACAATTTAGGCTTGCCTAGTTGTAGAGGACTAGGTGCCATTACGATGGTTCACGGAGGGCAAATCGGGGTTGTGACAAGTTGGTATTAGAGCTTTAGGTTCATAAGAGATATGGATCACAAGCCAGTTTATTAGAGTCTCGCTGATCGGTACGGAGACGTCTGTACTTATCTACGAGACGCCTGACACGCCTACTGCTACTACTACTCTAGCTCTTCAGGAGACTCTAGTACAGTTCATGAGCATGTACATCACTCTAGCTCAAGCAGGATTGCTTCCCCTTGTTGTAGCTACATCTCAGGCCAGGGGAGGAGCACAGACTCCCGCCGCCCACACTCCTGAGCAGTGAGTGCATGTTGAGTAGGTCCCTAAGATTATTTTTGTACCGCCTGCAATGCCAGTTCAGCCCAAGGGCAGGGCAACGGCTTCCGAGGAGGAGCAGCTGAGGCTTGAGAGGTTCAAGAGGTACAAGCCTCCTGTATTCAGCGGTCTAGCATCGGAGGATGTTCTGGGATTTCTAGATGAGAGTTACTGCATTCTCCATTCCATGAGTATATCAAGATCAAGTGGGGTTTCCTTCACTACTTTCCAGCTTCAAGGAGCCGCCTATGAGTGGTGGCACACCTATGAGTTAGACAGTCCGGATGAGGCTTCTTCGCTGACTTGGACTCAATTTTCAGATCTGTTCCTAAGAGAGTATGTTCCTCAGAACCTCAGGGATGTATGGCGCGCAGACTTTGAGCATTTGCGCCAAGGTACTATGATTGTCTCAGAGTATGCTATCTGTTACACCAGTTTGGCTAGGCATGCACTAGCCTTGGTTTCTACTATTCGCGAGAGGGTTCGCTAATTTATTGAGGGCCTTATTCCCAGCATTAGGTCTAGCATGGCTCATGAATTGGAGATGGATATTTCTTATCAGCAGGTCGTGAGCATTGCTAGGAGGATTGAGGGTATGCATGCTAGGGAGAGAGAGGAGAGGGAGGCCAAGAGGTCTTGAGAGTCAGGCCATTTCTCTGGTGCCCGTGCCCCAGCAGCCGGTCATTATGGTAGGGGTTATATGAGTCATCCTGTTCATTCAGCTCTTCCAGCAGCCAGTGACATTCCAGCTCCTCCTAGACCTTATGAGCCTTATTATACACCACCGGTTTCTAGCGCACCTCCTGCGCGGGGTGCTTTCAGGGGTCAGTCCAGCAGACCTGGCCCGAGCTAGTGACAGCCACCACGTCCTCCCAGAGATTGTTTTGAGTGTGGTGACACACGCCATATGGTGAGGAATTGCCCCATACTTAGGAGGGGTGCACCTCCACAGACTTCCCAGCCATAGTGTGCCCCGCAGAGTTCTCAGATAATGGTTACAGCTCCAGTTGCTACCCCACCTGCTCAGCCACCTAGAGGTGGAGGTGAGGGAGGTAGAGGTCACCCTAGAGGTGGAGGTCAGGCCAGATACTATGCCCTTCCTACCTGTACCGAAGTTAGGCTTGGCACTTACTGAGTACCGCTGTGGTATACTCATGCCCCTTCTACGCATGTTTTTCACCAGCATATCCAGGCGACTGCTCCAGCGACTTCGAATATCTGCCGCGTCCGTAGACCGAGGAGTCCCTTTCTATTCTAGCTTTTAAACATTTCCTTTCAGTATTTCTTTTCCTTGTTAGATATTCTGGAGTTAGAGTACTGTGTAGTGATCCTTAGCTTGTGATTCATGTGTTTTCGGGTATTTGAGATAAATATTTGTTTCTGAGAGTTAAATATTGTGTATGCTAAGCGGCACTTTTAAACATTGTTTTATCACTCTTCATTCTGCTTTAATTTGTTTTTATTCCACACTTTGGTTATCTTTCGCAATTTAGGCTTACCTAGTCGTAGAGGACTAGATGCCGTCACGATGGTTCACAGAGGGTGAACCGAGTTTGTAACAATGCCTATATATATTAAAGAAGTTCGTTTCAAAACTTGCTTTGTTTCTATATAAGTGTGATAATCAGTACTCCGCGTATAGGCAAGCCTTTAGGGCGTTTTCAAAATTGCATTTCTGAAAACTATTTCTATTGCTTAATGTTTTTTTCTTATCCTAACAGGTTTTTTAAAAAAAAATCCATAGGCAATTGCTAGGGTCAATACTCTTGAGTGTCTAAAATAATAAATTGTTTGTCTTCTGCTTATTCACCTAAATATCCTGCCTTAGGACACTGTCTAATAAAAGCCCTTAATTGTGCTTGAGTTGTGCGGTTTATGTGCTTGTTTGAGTAGGAAACTTTGAGCCTCTAATTGCTCCTTTTTATGTGCTGAAAGTCCTAAGTATTTTTTATTGTCACCATAAATTTTCACCTTTTAAAACCTTAGGGGTCCGTCTAGAACCACCTTTAGGTAGAGGTCCTAACTCCCTCTAGGACCGTTAAGAAGGGACGGGCAGCAGCACGCAATAGAGATCACTGACTAAACAATTGCTTTGCATGACCAATAAGGGGATGGGAAGGGTAGATATGGGATATGATGACTATGCGCTAATGTCACGTGTAGCCCCTCATCGAGGAGTGTTTACCGGATATTGTGTGGGGTGATCCTGTAGGATAACCAACCTAGGACCCCTCATTTACCAAAACTCTCTTTTATTTAAACCTTTGGTTTACAACTTGTCCAAATCTTTATCTTCTTAGCCAACGTGCTTTACTTGCAACATATTTGATTCAACTGTTTACTTGTAATGGACTAATTTGTGAATATAAGTTCGGCCGGGACCCACAGTTGTGGACTAAGAGGGGTGCCTAACACCTTTCCCTCGAGGTTACTTCGAGCCTTATGCTAATCTCTGATAATGCAGACCAACCCATGAGTTAATCACTCTAGGTGCCCTAACGCACCGTAATCCGTTAGGTGGCAACTCTTCAAATACCCAATTCCCGAAAGGAAATGAGTTATTATCCCATGAATGTCGAAACCCGGATTTCCCCATCAAAAGGGAAAAAAGGTGGCGCGACAGCATGGCGACTCTGCTGGGGAAATTTTAGGCTCTTACAATAACGAACTTGTCTTTTACAAATTAGTCCAAGCATGCTTATCCCGTACACTTCTCCCTTATTTGAATTTAACTATCCATTTTTTAGCATTTATGGTTTTTTATCCCTGAAAGTGACTTGTCTGTTTGTTTCCTTTTTGCTGTAACCGTCTTTTAATTATTTAAATGTTGTATTTATTTTCCCTACGTGAAAATACTTGACTACATGTTATTAATTGCTGCATAAATCATGCTCTATATCATATTCCACTCGTGCGTATCAAATCCTAAAGCAACGCGTTAATGAGTGGTTGAGCTCTTTCTATTTACTAATCTTAAATTCGGAAAGGCTTATTAGCGGTAAAACCAGTCGATCAGCGGTGCAGTCGACGGTTTCGTGCCTTCCCCCTCAAGTTTTCCGCTTGAGGGTACCAGTCTAAAACCCCATAGAAACCTTACTCTGTTTAAAATTATGCATGTATCATGGTCAAACCTAGTCAGATCAGTTATGTTGTCCACATAACTATCCTTTAAGATAAGCCTTATCCAAGTCCATCGGGTTTTCCATAATCCGAACAGACGCAACCACATTTTGTACATTAATTTGGAGAACTAAATGCCGATATGTTGATCATAAATGTATAAATAGTCTAATCTGGTGAGGGTAAGGCCTAACCCTTTTGTTTTGCAGAAAATGAGGCACGAGGTCCCCAAATTCCGTATGGTTAGCAACATCCCACCATTGCTACTAGATTGGTGGGAGGACCTATCCTCAAGTGACAAGAAGCATGTGAAAAAGTACCTGGGTAACTTGCCTTCCTTGTTATATATTGAACTAAACAACAAATTGATCGAGGCTTCCACCTTATTCTGGGATAGTGAAAGAGCTTTGTTCCGTTTCGGTGACATAGAGATGACACCGCTTTTAGAGGAAATAGGATGACTTGCGGGGTTGACTTGGGACAGTCCCGGGCTTTTGGTACCAGAAAACCGTACGGGTTGGGGATTTTTGAAGATGATGGGGCTGAAAAAGAACATCGACCTAGTGTGCTTAAAGGACTCTTACATACCTTTCAAATATCTATACGAGAGGTATGGCCATAGCAAGTCTTTACGCACTTACCATGATAAGATCTCCCTCACTTCACTGGGTCACATCCACCGCAAAGTGTTTGTATTCATTGTGTGCTTTCTAGGCCTGATAGTGTTCCCAACGAAAAAAGGAATAATTCACATTAGGTTGGCCATGGTCGCTAAGACTCTGATGGAAGGGATTAATGGACAGACATATACCATAGTCCCCATGATCATAGCCGACATCTAAAAGGCCCTGGAGCATTGTCAAAGAGGGTCAAGCATCTTGAGGGTTGTAATTTATTGTTATAGTTATGGTTGCTGGAGCATCTCCAAAAGGCTCGCTATTGTCAAGAATTTCCACAAAGGGCTTGGAACGACTACATTGCCTTCTATCACCCTAAGCAGATGACTTATATTCTAAACAGATTTGCTCAGCCGAAAAGCGCCAGAGAATGGGTAGAGTTCTTCGACAATCTGACTGAGGAACAGGTATAGTGGATGGTTGAATGGTTCCCAACAAATGAGTTTATTATCAGGTACAGGGATGCTCCGCACTTGGTGCTGATCAAGTTGAAAGGGATATATCCATACGTCCCTATGCAAGTTATGAGGCAGGCAGGTAGAAAATAGGTTGTACCAAGGGTTGTCAAAATGAGTCATTTCAGGGCAGACTTTCAAGATGACGATGTCCCTTACAAGTGCCAAGCTCAACACATGTGGCACTGCAAAATCATTGTGGAGAAAAGCACTGTTGAGCCAGACAGGTATCATGCAGGGTGCAAGCCTCTCTACTCGGTAGGGTTGGAGGACAATCTGAAAGGAATGGTGACACCAGGGACTGGTCGAGGGAACAGAATCATAGATGAGGAAGCTGAAGCTCAAGTCAAGTACAACAGGCTGCGCAAGAGGGTCCACCACTCTAAGAATGAGCACCGGGAAATATATGAGAGGAACATAAGGTTGATCGAGGAGTAGAAAGAGATGGAAATCACTTCCAACAAGAAACTGGAATATCTGGAGCGAGGAATAGTGGAGTTGAAGGGCAAAGTCAAAAAGAGGATTGAAAATAGCCAGAATGCTGAAGGAGCTGAGGGAGGACATCTGGCCAGAGCCTACTTGTTGCTGGGACTGTGCGAGCTGGGAGATCTGTATGATGGAGTCCGGAAGATCAAATCTGGTCAAGGTCCTTCTAGGACTAAATAGATTAGATTTACTTGCTTTTCCTAAAATGTAATAAGGCCAAGTGCCAGTAGTGACTTATTCTATTATTATATTAGTGTCGTTTTGGGGATTCAACTATTTTTATATTCTGAAATGAAGCATTTATTGGAATTTAAAGTTCTCCAAATCTATTTGTCACTAGGCCTACCTCGGGTACAACGAGGCTCCCAAATTAGGATACGAGTTTACATTTCGCAATATGTGTTTAAATACTGCAAACATTTCAAAATCCTCACTGACTTGTTACCTTTTGTTGTTTTGTTTATTTCTTATTGTTATTCCCATCCCCTTAGGTTGGTTCACTCATACTAGCCTCGTCAGCATACCACACCTGATCTAGAGTCCATCCACCTCCTCCTCCACCAAGCAACACAAAAGGAAAAGGAAAGACAAAAATGGACAACTTAAGTGGTATCCGAAAGGAGAATGTCGAGAACGCAAAAACTTTGATGGTCGTAGTACTCCGGCCCCGAATGACCTGGTTTTGAGACTGGAACAAAACATACTAGATCTGCAAGGAGAACTTGAGCAGGTCTGCAACTTGGCAAACCTGTCACTTACCCTTAATGTCCCTGATATCCACCAACAAAACACAATGAACCCGACACCTCCTTTGAATGCACAAAACCATCAACCACAAAATCCTCCCACACCAAATAAATATGCAACTCCACCCTAAAACATCAATCCACTGCCAATACCATCTCCACCATAACATCATCATCAACCAATTGCGTACCCACTGACCACCACTTACCACATTCCCCAAAATACACCACCACTCATTCCCAATCCACAAAACTCCACCAATGACCATCATTATACCCAAGTTCTTGGCACCCATCAAAGCAACCCCATATAGGTGGAAACTATACCACATTATACCTAACCAATCTCATGTGCACCGGAACCCTCCGAGAAGGACTTGCTCATTAAGAACATGGCCGAAGAACTTAAGAAGTTAACAAGTCGGGTTCAAGGTGTTGAAGGTTACAGAGGGATAAAAGGTTTGAATTATGAAGATCTGTGCATGCAGTTGGGTATCGAACTGCTAGAAGGGTACAAGCCTCCCAAGTTTGAGATGTTCGATGGTACAAGTGATCTCAGGGTTTATCTAAGGACCTATTGCGACAAGCTTGTCGGGGTTGGGAAAGATGAAAAGACCTGGATGAAGCTCCTTATGAGGAGCCTTACTGGGGACGCTTTGTCTTGGTATATCAGCCAGAATCCTAAGAAATGGTTCAATTGGGCAAGCATGGCGTCAGAGTTCATGGACCGGTTCAGGTTTAACACCGAGAATGCACCGGATGTCTTTTACATTTAGAATCTCAAGAAGAAACCTACTGAAACATTCTGTGATTATGCTACTCGTTGGAGGTTGGAAGCAGCCAAGGTCAGACCATCTTTAGACAAAGAATAGATGAATAAATTATTTGTCAGGGCACAGGATCCACAATATTATGAGAGGTTGATAGTCATCAAAAATCACAAATTCTCTAATATCATCAAGTTTGGGGAAAGGATCAGGGAAGGAATCAAAAGCGGGATGGTATTAAACTTCGAGGCACTACAAGCCACAAATAAGGCACTCCAATCAGGAGGCATATCGAAGAAGAGAGATGTTGGGGCAGTAATAGTGGCCCAGGGCCCAAAATCCCCACTCACCTATCAAACACCTCCTCCCACATATCAAACACCTCCGCCTACATATCAAATACCTCCACCCATATATCAAACACCCCCACCCACATATCAAACACCTCCACCCATGTACCAAGAATCACCACCTACATATCAGCCTTCATCTCCCAGATATCCCCAACCAGCCTCTGTCCATCACACCTACAACTCCCAACCATCCCACTTCCAAACACCACCAGCTTGCCAAAATTACCCAAGACCAAGACCCAACTTCGGCTGCAAGCCGCCCAGACAATACACCGCCATTGTTGATCCCATCGACCAACTGTATGAAAGGTTGAAAGCCGCAGGTTATGTCACTTTTATTCCCGCTGTGGCACCAGAAAATCCATCCCAATGGATCAATCTGAACAAAACTTGTGCATACCATTCCGGTATGAAAGGGCACACCACTGCTGAGTGCCGAACATTGAAGGATAAGATCCAGACACTCATTGACAACAATGTCATACAAGCAAAGGAAGACGCACCCAATGTCTGCAATAATCCCCTCTCTGATCACAGAGGTGATGGTGTACATATTATAGAAACAAATGAAGAATGGGACCCTAAGGGGTCAATCGGGCTTATTCGAGGAGGCGATGACTTCAAGGTTGCAGTCACACTTACTCCTATTATGGTTTATACTCAGGCACCAATCGATGTTGAGATAACTGCATCAATTCCATTCGAAGTAGAAGTGGCTCCGCCCGCAGCCACCTCCGCTTCATTTGAAGTAGAAGTGGTCACACATTTTACTGAATCAACCACACCCCCATTCAACTCAAAAGCAATACCCTGGGATTATGTTGCCGAGGCTCGGCGAAAGGGGAAGACTAAGATAGAGGAATCTGACACTGCACAAGGGATGACTAGAACTGGAAGAGTCTACACACCTGAACATCTGGGAGGTTCAAGTGAGGATGCCATTGCTAGACAGCCTATCATTGAGACTGGGCCAGATGACATGTGGTGGAATGTACAGGCAAAGGAATACTCTGTTGTTAACCATCTAAAAAAAGTCCCTGCATAGATATTTATCCTTTCACTATCGCAAAATTCAGAGGCACACAAGAATACTTTGATGAAAGTACTGAGCGAGGCTTATGTACCCAATAATATCACTGGTGGAGAAATGGCCAACATGGTCGGTCAAATGCTGGAGAGCCATAAGATTATCTTCCACAAAGATGAGCTGCCGCCCGAAGGTCTAAATCACAATCGAGCATTGCATATTACTATACAATTTGAAGACAAGTTCATTGCCAAGATCCTAGTTGACGGAGGTTTGAGCTTAAATATTTGTCCATTGGACACCCTGAAAAGGTTGGACAAAGCTTTCCATGAAATACGGGTAGGAACCATGAATGTGAAGGCTTTTGATGGGTCCTAGAGGGCCACGATCGGGAAATCAACCTTTGCTTGCATATGGGGCCAACTTGGTTCGACATTGAATTCCAAGTGCATGACATACCGGCCTCATACAATCTTATGTTTGGACGACCATGGCTCCATGCTGCTGGAGCCATGCCCTCCACACTACATTAAGCCGTGAAGTTTGATTGGAACCGCTAGGAGGTTATCCATGGAGATGGGAGTAACCCCATCTATACTAGTCAAACCATCCCGACTACTGGACATAGAAGAAGGCTAGAAGGGGAAACCTATCATCACATCGAACGGGTCAATGTCGTCGATAAAGATAAGTAGTGGAGTAACAATATAGAAAGCATACTAGCATGGTCTGGATACGAACCCGACAAAGGGTTGGGAAAGAACCTCCAAGGTATCACAGAACCGATAAGGCTAAAAAATCATGGTTTCACCTTTGGGCTCGGATACCAGTATACATGGAAAGAGTACAATGACTGCTCACCTCCGTGGTATGGACCATATTACCCGCTTGAGCAGCCAGTACCGTGTTTGGAACAAGCTTTTCACCAGGCCGACACAATATGGGGAACTACAGAAGAAGAAGCACTAGCTAGGCTGAAGGATCTATTCTTGGAAGACGAGGACATGGATTGTTGTGCCATAATTGAGGAGGAGGAGGAAGAAGGTCTCACCATTCAGACTGTGGCAAAGGGAGCTATTCTTAGAAACTGGACCGCCACACCATCCCGAGCCCGTCGAGTCCTTGGTTAGCTTGGCAGAATTTATAGCCATTTTAGGCATTTAAAATTTTCAGCAATTTTGTTTTAAGATTTCTTTGTTTCAAAATAAATGCTCGATTCATCGAGCCCTGTTTTAACTGAACAATTTCTCAAGTTTTAATCAAATGCATTTGCTCTTTATTATTCACTACTATCTTTATGCTTTTTTCTTTCCACGGCGCTACTATTACTTTTTCTGATGAACTGGTGACTGTGACATGTAATGAGGCAATGCAACATGAGAAGAGTGACTCAGAGGAAGAAGATGAGATACCCAAGGAAATTGTCGAAGAAGTTGAGAATTTTGAGAACAAGCCTAAGTCCAACCTGGACGAATTAGAAGCAGTGAATTTGGGAGACACGGAGACCATCAAGGAGACCCGCATTAGCATTCACTTGTCGCCAGCTGATAAAGAAGAGTATATTCGTTTCCTAAAGGAGTATGAGGACATTTTTGCCTGGTCATATGATGACATGACCGATTTGAGCACTTCCATAGTGGCTCACAAGTTGCCTACTAATCTCATGTGCCCGCCAGTCAAACAGAAACTTAGAAAGTTCAAACTAGACATGAGCCTGAAAATCAAGGAGGAAGTCACCAAGGAGATCAAAGCCAAGGTTCTCAGGGTGGTTGAATATCCGACTTGGTTAGCCAACATTGTGCCACTTCCGAAGAAGGAAGGGAAGGTCAGAGTATGTGTTGACTATCGGGATTTAAACAAAGCAAGTCCCAAGGACGACTTCCCATTGCCGAATATACACATCCTAATCGATAATTGCACCAAGAATGAACTCAATCCTTTGAAGATTTCTTCGCGGGTTATCACTAGATTTCGATAGATGAAGGAGATGCAGAGAAGAAAGCTTTTATTACACCATGGGGTGTATATTGTTACAAGATGATGCCATTCGGTTTGAAGAACGCTGGGGCCACTTACATGAGAGCCATGACAACCATCTTCCATGATATGATACACAAACAAATACAGGTGTATGTGGACGATGTCATTATCAAATCCAAAAGGGCCGCAGATCACAAAGTAGACTTGATGAAGTTCTTCGACAGGCTAAGGAAGTACAATTTGAAATTGAACCCCGCAAAGTGTGCATTCGGGGTTCACATAGGAAAGTTATTGGGATTCATTGTCAATTGCTAAGGGATCGAGCTCGATCCATCTAAAGTTAAAGCTATTCAGGAATTACCGCCACCTAGGAGCAAAAAGGACGTGATGATCTTTCTAGGATGACTCTACATAAGTCAATTCATAGCACAGTCCACAATGATATGTGAACCCATCTTCAAGATGTTGAGGAAAGATGCCGAGACAAGTTGGATCGAGGATTGTCAGAAAGCTTTTGACAAGATCAAGGAGTACCTATCCACACCACCGGTGCTGGTCTCGCCGGATCCAGGATGACCTTTGCTACTCTATTTATCTGTATTGGATGGAGCCTTTGGATGTGTTTTGGGACAACATGATGAGACAGGAAGAAAAGAACAGGACATATATTACTCGTGTAAGAAGTTTACACCTTATGAAGCACGATATTCTCTGCTTAAATGCACTTGTTGTGCTCTGCGCCTACACTACATACCTCATATCCAGGACTGATCCTCTGAAGTACATATTTCAGAAGCCCATGCCTACTGGGAAGTTGGCTAAGTGGAAAAAACTACTAAGTGAGCTCAATATCGTCTATGTAACTCAAAAGGAGGTCAAGGGACAAGCATTGGCAGATCACCTCGCTAAAAATCTGATGGGAGGAGAATATTAACCCTTGAAAACATATTTTCCTAACGAAGAGGTATAATTTGTAGGAGAAGACATTACTGAAGCATATGACGGTTGGAGAATGTTCTTTGATGGAGCTACAAATTTTAGAGGAGTGGGCCTTGGAGTAGTTTTGATATCAAAAACAGGTCAACATATCTGGTATCTGCTAAACTCAGATTTCCTTGCACCAACAACATGGCAGAGTATGAAGCCTGCATATTAGGGCTCAACATGGCAGTTGACATGAACGTTCAGGAGTTACTCATAATCAGTGATTCAGATTTGCTTGTGCACCAGGTGCAAGGAAAGTGGGCTACCAAGAATTCCAAGATATTGTCATATCTGCACCATGTGCAGGAATTGAGAAAGAGGTTCACAAAGATAGAATTCCAACATGTGCCCAGAATTCAGAATTAGTTTGCCGACACATTAGCCACTTTGTCATCAATGATACCAGATAAGAAGTACATTGATCCCATTCCGGTGAGGATCCATAATCAGCCAGCTTACTGTGCTCATGTCGAGGAGGAAGCGGATGGAAAGCCTTGGTTCCATGACATCAAAGAATACTTATCAAAAGGAGAATACCTAGAGAGCATGCAAATCACATTTAGAAACGCACGCTCCGGAGATTGTCAAATCACTTCTTCCACAGCGGAGGAAACTTGTACAGAAGAAATCTTGATTTGGGGCTACTAAGGTGTGTAGACGCGAAGGGAGCTTCTAAGATACTTGAGGATGTGCATGCTGGGACCTGCGACCTGCACTTGAATGGTTTCATCTTGGCTAAGAAGATACTCAGGGCAGGTTACTTTTGGATGACCATGGAGACTGATTGCTTTCAGTATGTCCGCAAATGCTTTCAATGTCAAGTGCATGCCGACATGATAAAAGTGCCGCCAAATGAGCTTAATGCAACAAGCTCACCTTGGCCATTCACCGCCTGGGGAATGGAGGTTATGGGTTCGATTGAGCCCACTGCTTCAAACAGGCATAGGTTTATTCTGGTATCCATTGATTACTTCACAAAATGGGTAGAAGCTACATTTTACAAAGTTATAACCAAGAAAGTTGTCAAGGATCGTATTGTCTGCCGATTCAGAGTTCCCGAGTCTATTATTACCGACAATGCCGCCAATCTCAACAGTGATTTGATGAAAGCCATATGTGAAGCTTTCAAAATCAAGCACAAGAATTCCACAGCCTACAGACCTCAGATGAATGGAACCGTGGAGGCCGCCAACAAAAACATTAAGAAGATACTAAGGAAAATGGTAGAAAACCACAAACAATGGCACGAGAAGTTACCTTTTGCTCTATTGGGGTACTACACCACGGTTCGCACATCAACCGGGGCAACTCCCTACATGTTGGTTTATGGTATCGAAGCTATCATCCCAGCCGAGGTGGAGATACCTTCTTTAAGAGTAATACAGGAAGCTGAACTTAGCGATGCAGAGTGGATAAGTAGTCTCTATGAATAATTGGCCCTTATCAATGGAAAGAGGATGAACACAGTGTGTCACGACCAACTTTATCAGAACAGAATGTCCAGAGCTTTAAACAAAAGAGTCAAACCAAGACAGTTTACACCAGGGTAGCTGGTATTGAAGAAAATCTTCCCACGTCAAGATGAAGCCAAAGGGAAGTTCTCTCCTTCTGTACATGGTTCATAGGGTCCTGACAATAGGAGCACTCGTACTTGCAGAAATGGACGGAGAAGTCTGGCCAAAACCAATAAATTCAGACGCGGTCAAGAGATACTATGCTTAGATTATGTACATTTCCCACTTGACGTAATTGAACTAAGCTTGACCTGATTTCCATTTAAGAAGGGATACGTAGGCAGCCTTATGGTTTCGGTCATATCATAATAAAATTTTCACTCCCCCCCCCCCAAAATCAAAAACTAGGGCAGAATTTTGAAGAGGGCCCTCAAAATTCTGCAGCCAGTCCAGCCAACTCTATCGCATGCTAGAAAGTCAAGAATCAGTCAAGAACTGGGGCAGAATTTTGAGAAGGATTCTCAAAATTCTGAAGAGGATCCAGCAGCGTCCATCATTCGCTTATAGTTAAGGATCATCTACCAAACTAGGGCAGAATTTTGAGGAGGACCCTCAAAATTCCAATAAAAGATAGATGCAATGCCTTTGAAATGTGTAACGGTTGCTAGTTCATCAAAAGTTACTTGATATATCAATACGTTTCCAAAACAACTTTATTTTTTTTCAATAATTGCATATTTTTCGAAAAATTCTATTTCCATAACAGTCAGGTGCTACCTAGGGGAACTCGAAGGGGCTTTTAGAACGAAGCAAAGCAAGGCCGACAGACGAAGCAAGAACCAACCTCCCCTCATAAAACTTATGATTTTTCTTTGAATGCAGGCACATTTGACATAACAGTAGCGTTCGTAAAGCATGTGTACACAAAGATAATTCACTATCTATCAGGCCATCAGACATCGAATCATCTCCAGCTAAGGAATACACTACTCTTACCTATTATTTTCTCTTTGCATGGGACTAATCCCTGTCCCCATATTTGCATGAGTCTAATCCTTGACTCCACGAGGCTAATCCTTGCCTCCCCACTTGCAGGAGGCTAATCCCTGCCTCCCTATTTGCATAAGTCTAATCCCTGACTCCATGTTTGAATGAGGATAATCCCTGCCTTCCCACTTGCATGAGGCTAATCCTTGCCTCCACATTTGCATGAGGTAAATCCTTGCCTCCATATTTGCATGAGTCTATTCCCTGACTCCACGTATGCATGAGGCTAATCCCTGCCTCTCCACTTGCATGAGGCTAATCCTTGCTTTCATACCTACATGAGGCTAATCTTTGGCTCCAAACTTGCATGAGGCTAATCCCTGCCTCCCTATTTGCATGAGTCTAATCCCTGACTCCATGTTTGCATGAGTGTAATCCCTGACTCCCTACTTGCATGAGGCTAATCCCTGCCTCCCTATTTGCATGAATGTAATCCCTGACTCCATACTTGCATGAGGCTAATCCTTGCCTCCCCATTTGCATGAGGTTAATCTCTGCCTCCCTATTTGCATGAGTCTAATCCCTGACTCCATACTTGCATAAGGTTATTCCTTGCCTCCCCATCTGCACGGGACTAAGCAATGTCCCCCTTTGCACGAATATTGCTCTATTTCTAAGTACTCTTTATTCACTTTTCAATCGGGCTAAGCTCTACCCTCCATTTTACAAGACTAAGCCTTGTCTTGTTAACACCATATTATTGCATATCATGGGCTGAAATATCACCAATCCATCCAAAGGCATCATAGTCTAAAGGCATCATCCTCATAGCTGGAAGACACCATGTCATGGCATGAGGATCTCTCGAATTTGCACATTATTATTCAAAGGCGTCATGGTTCGGAGGCACCATTTTCATGTCCCGAGAACACCATTTCATGTCATGAGAATCCCTCACTAAAAAATTCATAACTCATGACATCATGGTCCAAGGACATCATCTTTAATCGTCCAAAGACAACCCTCATGGTCCGAAGGAAATTTGCATTATGTTTAAAATTTCGCAAAAATGTTTGTAGCATCTTTTATCTGCAGGTAACTAGTTAGCAACAACTATCCTAGCAGGAAAAATCTCGCTCTAGTTCCCTCCAACCGTCCCGAGCCTTAACCGCTCACCATAACCACTTGCGCATCACGTGTACGTTCTTGAAGTAATTTCATCGGCATACTCCGCGGATGAATCCTGAAATACACATGGAATGATTCTTGTAAAACCAGGGATATGTAGGCAACTTGAAGATCGGAGTTCGGCCCCGGTATTTCAAAACATCCCGTCCGGTCAAAATTGGCCATCATTTCTTTACCCGAAAACCCTTTCATCCTTCCCGGGTAAAGAGGGGCAGCTATTGATACCCAATTTTTCCTTATATATTTTAAATAAGCATAAATACTTTAAAAATAGCATATACATGCATATATAAGCATGCACAGGGTTTTTATAATTTTTCCACAATTTTAAGGATTTAAATTGATTTATTGTCTTCCCTTTTATTCATAAAATACCCAATAATTATTTCCTAAATTATTTCTATGAGGATTTAGTCATTTCATTCCTATATTTATTCCTAAATAGGGCTAATATATTTTTTATGCATTTTTATAATTGCATTTCGTATTTTTTAGGCTAAATTGCATATAATTGCAATATTAGCCCATCTAATGTATAATTACTTTTTATATGCATAAAATTGTCCCTATATTTTTAAAATAATAAATATATATTTATAAATCATTTTGGTACATAAAATTACTTTCCAAAAATTGTTTATTATGTATTATAAATTAAATAGGAAAATTGGCTATTTAAATTATAGCCAGATTCGACTTTCAATTGTAGCCTAAATTGGACTCAACCCCCAGCCCAATTTCATACCCAATTACCCAACCAAGACCCTGTATACACTTACCCAAATCTGGGACCCATCTACCCGATCCAACCTAAATCAAACCCTAGCCGTTGATCTCCCATATCAACAGCCCATATGATTCCTTTCCTTTTTTAATTCCTAAGACCCCCTAACCCTACCTCATTTCCAAAAGACTGTCGCCCTCAGATTCTTTCATCTCCTCTGTTCTTTCAACCTAACCCTAAACCTCTTTCAATCGCCTCACATCTCCGGTCTTCTCCGGTGACCACCCTTCAACCCAAGCCTCCAATGGCTCCTCCATTGCCTTGCTTATCTTCTCTTAGGCCTTCAAGGGACCTGGGCCACGCCGACTTCTATCTAGGGTTTGCTGTTTCGGCTATTCTTGGCTACTCCGGTGTGATTTCGAGCAAAATCACACTATATTGGTTACGATCCTTGAAGTTCTAAACAGGTTCTTCCGTTTCTATTTGGGTTTCTTCTGAAACCCTAATTTTTATTTACACCTCCTAGATCTGTGCTATTTTTAAACGAATTAGTTCTGTTCCTTTATGTTTTACACTGTTCTTGAACTCCTTTTGCAAAAATCATCGATTTCGAGTTGTTTTCACTTTCTTCTAAGTTATGGTTTTTCAGAACTTCTTCTACACTTTGTTTAAACCGATTTGTATGTTCAAACTTCTGTCCTTTGCATATCTCGACCAATTCTATGTTTTTACTGTTTTTCAGCTCGCCTATGTTAAAAGCCCTAATTTTTCTAGATCTTCTCTGTTTGGTTCTGTGTGTCAGCATGACTACTCGATTCTTGTTAAGTTTCTATGGTTACCTTGATTTGAATATGTTCTTACTGAGCTTTTAGCCTAACTTATGCCACCTCTATGTGATTATGTTCATCGATTGTTCAAGACTTGCCTCTTTCTATTATTGACCTTGCCCGTTTCCTACGTCTAAGTGTTCTTACTCTATTTATCTGATGAGTATGGAATCATAACTTTCTCTTGATTGATTCTGATTTCCTTATTTTATGGTCTATTTGGAAGATTCTCTTTTAAATCCTAAATTTCTACTTCGTTTGTTTAAATTAACTGATTCTCCTACTAATCATGCCTATAGGTTCCAAATAATCATGCCTTCAATGTCTTAAAATCAGATTAACAAAGTTAGATATCATGCCTATAGGGAGCCATATTCGAAATTCCTCTTGTCAATCTAATCTAGTCTAAATGATTCAACTTAGTCCATGTTTAGTCATTTCTGGATCGGTTTAATTAGGTATTTCATAGTTCTTGAAACAAGTTCTTTAAAACTAGTTCAACCTATCATTAGATATCATGCCTATAGGTATTAAAGAAATCTGTTTCAAAACTTTCTTTGTTTCTATATAAGTGTGCTAATCAGTACTCCGTGTATAGGCAAGCCTTTAGGGCATTTTCAAAACTGTATTTTCTGAAAACTGTTTCTATTGCTTAATGTTTTTTCTGATCCTAATAGGTTTTTTTTTACAAAAATATCCATAGGCAATTGCTAGGGTCAATACTCCTAAGTGTCTAAAATAATAAATTATTTATCTTCTGCTTATTTACCTAGATATCCTGCCTTAGGACACTGTCTAATAAAAGCCCTTAATTGTGCTTGAGTTGTGTTGTTTATGTGTTTATTTGAGGAGAAAACTTTGAGCCTCTAATTGCTCCTTTTTATGTGCTGAAAGTCCTAAGTGTTTTTGATTGGCGCCTGAGAATTTTCACCTTTTAAAACCTTAGGGGTCCATCTAGAACCACCTATAGATAGAGGTCCTAACTCCCTCCAGAACCATTAAGAAGGGATAGGTAGCAGCACGCAATAGAGATCACTGACCAAACACTTGCTTTGCATCACCAATAAAGGGATGGGAAGGGTAGATACGGGATATGATGATTATATGCTAATGTCACATGTAGCCCCTCATCGAGGAGTGTTTACCGGACATTGTGTGGGGTGTTCCGGTAGGATAACCAACCTAGGACCCCTCCTTTTCCAAAACTCTCTTTTATTTAAACCTTTGTTTTACAATTTTTCCAAATATTTATCTTCTTAGCCAACGTACTTTACTTGCAACATATTTGATTCAACTATTTACTTGTAATGGACTAATTTGTGAATATAAGTTCGACCGAGACCTACAGTTGTAGACTAAGAGGGGTGCCTAACACCTTCCCCTCGAGGTTACTTTGAGCCTTTACCCTAATCTCTGGTAATGCAGACCAACCAAGAGCTAATCACTCTAGGTGTCCTAACGCACCATAATCCGTTAGGTGGCGACTCTTCAAATACCCAATTCCCGAAAGGAAATGAGTTATTACCCCATGAATGTCGAAACCCGGATTTTTCCGTCAAAAGGAAAAAAAAAAGGCGCGACAACTTCCTCCTTGATTTTCAGGCTCATATCTGGTTTGAACTTTCTGAGTTTCTGCTTCACCGGCGGACATATTGGATTGGTAGGCAACTTATGAGCCACTATGGATGTGGTCAGACCGGTCATGTCATCGTATGACCATGCAAATATATCCTCATATTCCTTTAGGAAACGAATGTACTCTTCCTTCTCTAATGGTGATAAGTGAATGCTTATGCGAGTCTCCTTGACGGTTTTAGTGTCTCCTAAATTGATTTCTTCTGTTTCCTCCAGGTTGGACTTAGGTTTGTTCTCAAAGTTCTCAACTTCTCTGACAACTTCCTCAGGTATTTCATCTTTTTCTTCTGAGTCACTATCCTTATATTGTGTTACCTCATTACATGTCACAGTCATCGGTACATCAGGAAAAGTAATAATAACGATGTAGAAGAAAAATATGAAAAATAATAATGACTAATAGATAGCAATGCATTGATTAAATATGAAAATATCCAAAATAGGTATGGCTCGATGACTCGAGCAATTATTTTTCAAAAAAATGTGTCTTTAAAACAAAACTACTGAAAATATCTTAAATGTCGTGCACGGCTATTAAAACAAGTCAGGCTAATAACCAAGCTACATAGGGACTCGGTGGGCCCGGGATGGTGTGGTAGTCCAATTCTTGAGAACAGCTCACTTCTCCATAGACTGAATGGTGAGGCCTTCTTCCTCCTCCACCTCAATTATCACATTGCAATCCATTTTCTTGTCTTCTAGGAACATGTTTCTCAACCCAGCCAAAGCTTCTTCCTCTGCAGATCCTATATTGTATTGGCCTGGTGAAAAGTCTGACTTAGGTGTTGTACCAGCTGCTTGAGAGGGTAATAAGGACCACGGCATGGAGGCGAACAATCATCATATTCTTGCTAGGTGTATGGATATCCCAGCCCAAACGTTGTGCCGTGGCGTTTCAACTATATCGGTTTGGTAATGCCCTAGAGTTCCTTCCCGAGCCCTTTGCTAGGTTCATACCCAGACCATGCCAATATGCTTTCTATTTTGTTACTCCACCACTTGTCCTTCTCAATTGCGTTGACATGTTCAATGTGGTGATAAGTTTCTCCACCCAACCTTCTTCTATTCTCGATAATCGGGATAGTTTGACTGGTGTAAATGGGGTTACTTCCATCTCCATGAATGATTACCTCTTGATGGTTCCTTTCAAACTTCACGTCCTGGTATAGCGTGGAAGCCACGACCCCAGTGGCATGTATCCAGGGTCGACCCAATAGAAGATTGTATGTAACTGATATGTATAGTACTTGGAACTCAACATTGAACCAAGTTGGCCCCATCTGCAGACAAAGGCTAATCTCCCCAATCGTGGCCCTTTGAGACCCATCAAATGCTTTCATGTTCATACTTCCTACTCGTATCTCATGGAAATCTTTGCCCAATCTTTTCAGAGTAGTCAATGGACAAATGTTGAGGCTTGAACCCCCATTTATTAGGACCCTGGCAATGAATGTGTCCTCGAACTGTACTTTGATATGCAATGCCCTGTTGTGACTTAATCCTTCAGGTGGTAGTTCATCCTCGTGGAAGGTGATCATATGACTCTCCAGTACTTGCCCTACTATGTTGGCCATCTCTCCATTGGTGAAATTGTTGGGCATATAAGCTTCATTCAACACCTTCGTCAGAGCATTCTTATACGCCTCTGAATTTTGAAATATTGACAGGATGGATATCTAGGCGGGGTTCTTGTTTAAATGATCGACGATAGAATATTCCCTCGCCTGTACTTTCCTCCAAAGATCGTTCGGTCCAGTTTCAATGGCAGGTTGTTTTGTAGCAGCCTCCTTGCTTGATCCTCCCAAATTTTTGGGTGTATAGATCCTTCTAGTTCTAGCCATTCCCTGTGCGGCACCACATTCTTCCATCTTTGCTTTTCCCTTTCGCCTAGCTTCGGCAAAATAATCCCAAGGTATGGCGTTGGACTTGAAAGGAGGCGTGGTTGCTACTGTCATTGTGAAAGGTGTGGTTACTTCTACCTCAAATAGAATATGTGTGGCTGCAGGTGATGTTACTTCAACCTCAAATGGAAACGATGTGGTTACCTCAACCTCAACTGGCAACTGTACCTAGACCACAATATGATTGAGAGTGACTGCAGGCTTCTTAGGATCGTCGCCCTCTTGGATAAGTCCAATTGATCCCTCGGGATCCCACTCCTCATCAGTTTCTATCAAATTGATCCTTTCGCCCCTATTATCTGGAAGAGAATTATTGCGGACATTGGGTGCAACTTCCTTCACCTGTATGACCTTGTTATCAATCAATGTCTGAATCTTATCTTTCAATGTTCGGCACTCGTCAATGGTGTGCCCCTTTTATACCGGAATGATATGCACAGGTTTTGTTCGGGTTGACACATTGAGATGAATTATCCATTGCCACAGCGAGAATAGAGGTGACATAACTAGCAGCCTTTAATCTTTCGTACAGCTGGTCGATGGGTTCAGCAATGGCGGTGTATTTTCTGGGTGGTTTGCGATCAAAATTAGATCGGGGTTTTTGGTAATTTGGACGAGTTGGAGGTGAATGATAATAGGCTTGCTAGGTGTTATAAGTGTTATAGGTGGTGGCGGGTTGAGAGTATCTGGGAGGTAAGGGTTGGTATGTAGGTGGAGGTGTTTGGTATGTGAGTGGAGATTTTGGGCCTTGGACCACCATTACTACCCCTACTTCTTTATTCTTTGATATGCCACTTGATTGCAATGCTTTGTTCGTGGCCTGCAGTGCCTCAAAATTTGTCACCATCCCGATTTTAATGCTATCTTCAATCCTTTATCCGACTTTGATGATATTGGAGAACTTATGATAATCAATAACCATTAGCCTTTCATAATACTGTGGGTCCCGTGCCTGAACAAAGAACGTGTTATCTGTTCCTTGTCTAATGCTTGTTTGACATTGGCTGCTTCTGACCTCCACCGAATAGCATACTTGTGAAAAGTCTCAGTTGGCTTCTTCTTTAGGTTTTGGATATAGAAGACATCTGGTGCATTCTCCGTATTGAACCTGAATCGGTCCATAAATTTTGATGTCATGCTCACCCAATTTGCCCATATCTTAGGATTCTGGCTTATGTACCAGGACAGGGCATCTCCGGTAAGACTTCTCATGAAGAGCTTCATTCGAATCCTTTCATCCTTTTCGACCCCCACGAGCTTTTCACAATAAGTTCTCAAATGAACCTTGGGATCACCCGTTCCGTCAAACATTTCGAACTTAGGAGGTTTGTAACCCTCCGGTAGTTCCATATCTGGTTGTATGTATAAATCCTCGTAGGTCAGACCTTCAATCCTTTTACCTCCTTCAACATCCTAAACTCGACTTGTCAACTTTTTGAGCTCCTCAGCCATGTTCTTGATGAGCAGGTCCTTCTCAGCGGATTCTAGTGTATAGGAGATTGGTTTAGTGGAGTGAGGTAGGGTTTCCACGTATATGGGGTTGTTTCGGTGGGTGTCAGGGATTTGGGTGTAGTGGAAGTCATTGGTCGAGTTTTGAGGATCAGGAATAGCTTGTGGTGTGTTCTGACGAGTGTAATAGGTAGTGGTTTGTGGGCACTGGGTTGGTTGATGAGGGTGTTGTAGAGGAGTTGGTACTAGTAGAGGATTGGAATTTTGAGGTGGTGTGGCGTATTGATGGGGTATGAGAGGATTTTTTTGGATGTTGGGTTGGCGTGCTTTGAGGAGGTGTTGGGTTTTGAGCATTTTGTTGGTTGACATCTGGGACATTTAGGGTGATGGAGAGGTTTAACAAGTTGTGAACCTGCTCAAGTTCTCCTTGTAACTCTAGTATTTTCTGCTCCAATCGTAGGACCAAATCATTTTGAGCCGGAGTACTCCGATCGTCTGAAGTTTCAATATTCTCAGCATTTTCTTTTCGTATACCACTCAAGTCATCCATCTTAGCTTTTCCTCTGCTTTTTGGATTACTCGTAAGAGGAGGAGGAGGAGGGCCTCTAGATCTGGTGTGATAGGATGATGATGCCAGTATGTGCGAACCAATCTTAGGGGATGGAAATAATAAATAAAGAAAAACAAAAGGTAAACAAGTCAATAAGGATTCTAAAGATGATTGCAGTATTTAAACATATATTACGGGAATGTAAATTCGCGTCCTAATTTGGGAGCCTCGTTGTCCCCGAGGTGGGCCTAGCGACATGTTGATTTGGAGAATTTCAGTGCCAATAATTGCCTCATTTCACTAATGTAAAAATAGAAGAATTGAAAATGACACTAAATAAAATAAGTCACTAATGGCATTTGGCCTTATTACATTTGAAAAAGCAAATAAACCTAATTTACTTGGTCCTAGAAGGACCTTCTCCAGGCTGGATGTTTTTGGCTTCGTCGATCAAATTCTCCAGTTTGCACAGGTTCAGCAGTAGGTATGCCCTTGCTAAATGTCTTCCTTCGCTTCCTTTAGTGTTCTGGAAATCGGTGACTCTCTTCCTCATTTTTTCCTCCAATTCCATTAGACTGTACTCCAGATATTCCAACCTTTCGCTTGATTTGACAGCCCTCTCCCTCCATTCATTAATTAGTTCCATATCGGCCTTGTGTCACTCCATGTGCTCGGCCTCGACCTCGTGAACCCTTTTGTGCAGTTTGTTGTACTTCACTTGTGCCTCGGCAACTTCATCTATGACTCTATTTCCTGGACCAACCCTTGGCTCGAATATTCCTGTTATGTTATCTTCTAACCATGATGGGTAAAAGTACACATGACCGGCATCATATTGATCTGGCTCGATGGTATCCTTTTCTATGATGATTTTCAAATTCCACATATGCTGAGCTTCATATTTGTATGGGACGTCGTCATCCTGAAAATCTGCTCTGTAGTGACTCATTTTAGCAACTCGTGGTATGACCTGCTTCCTGCCTGCCTATTTTATGACACTGGTGGGAACATAAGGTATATTCCCCTTAACCCGATCAGTACCAAGTGTGGAACATCCCTAGATCTGATGATGAACTCATCGGTAGGGAACCATTCGAACATCCATTGAACCTGATCCTCAGTCAAATTGTTGAAAAACTGCGCCCATCCTATAGCATTTTCAGGTTGAGCAAACTTGTCTGGATATAATTCATCCTCCTAGGATGATGGAAAGCTATGTGGTCATTCCACGGCCTTCGCGGAAGCTCTTAACAGTATTGACCTTTTTGGAGATGCTCTAACAATCAAACTTGTAACAACAGATTACAACCTTCGAAGTATTTGTACCCCTTCTGACAATGCTCTAAGGCCCGGTATATGTCTGCTATGATCATATGGACAATGGTATACGTCTTCCCCTCAATCGCATCCATCAAGGTTTTGGCTACCATGGTCAGTCTGGTGTGGATTTTGTCCCCTTGGATCGGGAACACTAACATACCCAAAAAAATAGACGATGAACACAAAAACCCTGCGGTGAATCCAACCCAAGGAAGTGATGGAGAATTCGTCATCAAAAATACGATAAGATCTGTTGTGACCGTATTGTTCATAGAGAAAGTCGAAGGGTATGTGGGAATTCTTCAGGCACTCCAAGTCATCATTCTTCTTTTATCCCATCATCTTCAGAAACCCCCTAGTAGAGCAATTTTCCGCCACCAATAAACCAGGACTATTCCAAGGTAGCCCAGCGAATCCCCCTATTTTTTCTAAGAGAGGGGTCATTTCTATGTTTCCAAAGAGAAACATGGCTCTTTCTTTGTCCCAGAACATTGTGGCAGCTTCGATTAACATGTTGTTCGGCTGGAGGTCCAATAAAGAAGGTAAATTTCCCAAGACCCTTTTCACATGATTCTTATCAATTGATGGAAGATCCTCCCACCAATCTAGCAACAATGATGGTATGTTACGGACCATGCCGAACCTGGGAACTTCGTGCCTCATTTTTTGCAAAACAAATATGGTTAGGCTCTTTCCCTCTCCAGATCCAACTATTTATACAACAATGATTAGCATATTGGCACTTATTTCTCCAAAATTAATGCACACAATCATGGTTGCATCTGTTGGGATTATGGAAAAACCGATGGACTTTTGGACGAGGCTTGTCTTAAAGGGTTATTATGTGGACAACATATTAACCCGGCTAGGTTTAACCATGATGCATTTACAATTAATCAGAGTAAGATTTCTATAGAGGTCTAGACTGGTACCCTTAAGTGGACAACTTGAGGGGGAAGGCACGGAACCGTTGACTGCACCGCTGATCTACGAGTTTTACCATAAATACGCCTTTCTGAATTTAAAGGGCGATACATAGAAAGGGCGCAAACACTCATCAAGTGTTTCTATAAGATTGATTACGCACGAGTGGAATATGATGTTGAGCATGATTTATGCAATAATAAATAGCATATTGTCACATATTTCCTCATTAAAATGATAAATGTAGTATTTAATAATTGAAAGACGTTTAAGAAAGAAAACAAGGAGACAAGTCAGCTTCTGTAATAAAGGAAACCATAAATGCTTGAAAAATAGGCAATTAAATCCAAATAAGGGGGGAAAGGGAAAGGGTGCACATGTATTAACAGAATAAAGCATGGTTAAGACTAATTCACAAAGACAAGTTTGTTATGGTAAGAGCCTAAAAATATCCCCAGCAGAGTCGCCATGTTGTCACGCCCCCTTTTTTCCTCGCGGAGTCCAGGTTTCGACATCTTGGGACAACTCCTTTCCTTTTGGGAATTGGGTATGAGATTTGAAGAGTCTCCACCTAATGGATTAAGGTGCGTTAGGGCACCTAGAACAAATAACTCATAAACAAGTTTACATTACCAGAGATTGGGTAAGGGCTTGAAATTACCTTGAGGGGAAGGTATTAGTCACCCCTCGAGGTCCATAGTGGATCCCGGCCAAACTTAATTTAAGCGAATTAGTCTTATAAGGAAATAAAGCAATTTAAACAAATAGATATTACTTTTTAAAACAAGGAGTAAAAGGAGGTCCTAGGTTTTTTAGCCTATGGGATCATTTCTGTGCAATACTTGGTAATCGTCTCCAAATTAGGGTGCTACACATAGCATTAGTGCGCAGGTCATTATTTCTTTTTACTACCCAATTACCCTCCCCTCTTGATTATTACCTAAGCGCTCTAATAACATCCAGTACGTAGCTTATGCGTGCACTACCCGTCCCTTACCTATGGCCCTAGAGGTGTTTAGAACCTCTATTTAAAGCGGTTTTAGACTCACCTATGTTGTTTAAAAGGAAAAAACTAAGCGAAAAACAAAAGCCAAATAGGACTATCACATAAGGAAGCAATTAAGTAGTCCCATGTTAACCTACATAAATAGACAAATAAATGCACGTTGTTCAAACAACAACTTTAAATGGTTTTAGGATCTTATAGGCAGGATATCTAAATGAGCACAAACAGAATATGCATCGGTTTATTAAAGCGAGCAGATGAGTACCTATCAGTTACCTACTGATTTTCATTGATACTCTGAATCCAGGCATATATCAAACAAACAGTTGTAGTTTTTAGACCCAGAATTTAATTAACCTACAGGCTTGCCTAAGTGATAGTCAGGCAAAACCCTATAGACATGGCATATAAGTTGTAAACCAATTACTGATTTTAGCAAGCTGATTTTATCTTAAATCCTATAGGCATGCTTTCTAAATGTAGAAACTGATTCCTTTATTTCCTATAGGCATGATGTCTAAGTTGCAGAAAACTGATTTTAAAAACCTTATAGGCAGGATTTCTAAGTTGCAGAAAACTGATTTTAAAACCTTATAGGCTGGATTTCTAAGTGTAAAAACTGATTTTTGAAATCCTATAGGCATGGTATCTATATCTGTAAACCTATAGGCATGATTTCTATTAAACACATGTGGGCAGAATTCTTAAGCACATCGCCAAGAAATTTATTAATCAAGCAGACAGAACACTATGGACATGGTCACTAGTGCACGTTGATTTGAAATTACATGCAGATCCTATAAGTAGGAGTTCTACTGGCAGAATTAAATGTAAAGTCCTATAGTAGGATTTCTAACATGTAGATGTGCAGCATAGAGTCAAACGATCATACAACCTATAGGCAGGATCTCTAAACGTAATACAGTATCCACATAGTGCAATCAGCATAGTCAAGTCCTATAGGCAGGATCTCTACCCAATTTCAATAGAGATGTAAGAATAACCCCCCCCCCCAGCTTTTTTTTACAAAGATTGCTATTATTACAGACCAATATGAATAGAATACACAATGAAAGATAGGGAGCCTTGGCAGGCCCAACATCAATCCTGGAAATCAGGACTTCAAACGTAGCACCTCCAAGCAAAGTGGTAGCCCATCCATAACACATAAAACTGGTTCCTGGTGTGTCGAAGTTCCCAAGGGCCTCAAGGACCCTGGGCAATGCGTACACCAGAATCAGATGTTCAACAAAATTCACAAAGAATTGGAAAACCAGCCCCAATGTGTCAGAGTTCAGAGGAGTCTCATGGACCCTAAGCAATACTCACACTAGGGATGGCAGGACCCTAGACAGCTAAGAGTAAGAGTTTGAAAATAGAATACAAGGGTAGGGGATAGTTTTATGAAAAATAGTCTGTTTTCAGAAGTGGATAGGAACAAGTTGCAACAGAGTTGTACAAACAGAACCCATAATCAGCACATGGTCCAAGCAGGTTATTTATTTAAATTGGATACTCATATTAGTGATCATAAAAGCAAGGCCACTTGAATCAATAGATAGAATTAGCCACATATTAATTACATGCTTGCAGTATCCATCCATGTTCAGAATAGGTAACATACAACAGATTTAGACAAGGTTTCACACTATTGGAGATAACTTAGTTTATTAATTATCACTAGGTGGAATCATATAGACATATATGGGATAGAAGCATTACGAAGTTAAAATTACCAATGAAATAGCCATACAGAATAGGGTAAGGTATTAGGAAGTAAACATGCTAGTTTCAGAAACAAGCAAACAAAGATCATGGATCCAACAGGAACATGCTAGGGTAAACTAACTATAGTAGCACATAGAATAAGACAGGAATTAAAGCATACTAGTTAAGACAGAAATAAGCAGGCAACAGAAGGGAAAACAGAATAATAGTGAAGTCTAACTACATAGCATATGGAAGGGAACATGATAACAGGAATGGAGACATGCTAGTTAGGAAAGAAGTAAACAGGAAACAGAAGGGCAAACAGAATCATATTGAAGTCTAAATACATATCATAGAGAAGAGAACATAATAACAGAAATGGAGGCATACCAGTTAAGGAGATAGCAAACAGGAAGGTAAAGATGAAATCCAAGAGTCTAGCCTTGGCTTTCAACCGGCTAGACAGTTCAACAAATCAAAGAAACTGAAATTGTGTAAGTGTGTATTAGTGTGTGCTTGTAAGTATAGATGTCTGAGTCTGAGTGTGTGTGTTTGAAAATTAGAGCAATGGAGGGTTTTATAGCATATAGTAGAGTAAGACCAAATAAGATAGAAGAATCAATGGTACACCAATAAGGCAAAGAGATCAATCAATCAGTCAATTAGGGCTTAACAGGAATCAATTAATAGGCTGGATCATGGAGGTATCGCTTAAAATAACACGGAATAAATCAACAGCCGAGATTGAGGTCTAAATAAGGTAAGTAGTAGGTCCAGAAGTCAATTAAAAGTCAGAACACAAAATCGGGCCAGTAGTAAAAGTAATTAATCACATAAATAAGGTAAGCAGGTAAAATCTTAATAAGGGGATGTGGGTGCTAAAATTCAAGCCCTAATTTGGGTAATAAAATCAATTAACACTTAACTGACAAGGTTGAAGGTAAATGGGCAAAAGACAGCGGGATAAATAGTCAAATAATCAAAAACCCTAGGAAACACAAAGACATATACATGGAGCTTGATTAAATCAAGAAATATTAGTCGGAGAGTAATTAAGAGAGTTAGAGATGTGAACATTTAACATTAAAAACCCTTTTTGTAGAAATCTCTCAGAAATCAAAACCCTAGCTATTTGAGTAAACAAAATCGATCAATAACAATAGTAAGAAAAGAAAATCTTAAAGGAGAAATACCAAACGAACACAAAATCAATTCAAATCTAAAGAGATCTAGATGGATTCAAACAGAAAAATAGCTAGGTTCATAAAAAGGATAGAAGCGAATCAAATCTAGTTTGAACCAGAGATTTGAAACCCAAAAAATATGAAGATACTCATACTCACAAGCATCAGAGTGAACACAAACAGAATAATCGAGAATGGAGAGACTTTGAACCAGATTTGGTTCGAGTCTCTTGAGATTCTCATCAAACAGCGTAGAAATCATATTACCAGTAGAGATAGGCGACCAGATAAGGCCCAAGATCGAAGAGAAACCACATAGATCGAAAGGGGTTCAGATGACGGCGGGCTAGGGTTAGGAGAAGGTTGAGAGAGAAGAGATGAGGAGAGGATTCAGAGGCGGCATAATTGGAAAAATGAGTAGGGTTTGGGGGAGTATGGGTAATTCAAAAAGGAAAATGATCTTAGATCGTTGATCTTTTGAGATCAACAGCCACGATTTGATCTGAGGAGTTGTGCGGGTTTTAAAATTGTGTCAGGGTATTGGGCTGTGATTTTAATTGGGATGGGGGTAATAATTTGGGCTAAGGTCCGAAATTAAACAAGATTAAAGAGGATATTTGTTAAATACCCAATTAATTAATAAAATAATTTGCAAAAAATAGTTAATTAAATGATAAAAATGATTTTTATGCACGAAAATAATTTAAATAATTACTTAATATTATAAAAATACAAAAGGTTATTTTCTTTGTGAAATAAGGTAGTTATGCACACATGGGCTATTATTGCAAAGTTGTTGCAATTATAACCCTAACATGTACATATGGCTATTCATGAAACAATTAAAGCTTAGTATAAATATAAATGATAAAATTAAGCAATAAAATTATCATAAAACCATTTGTGATGTAATTAGTAAATATTTGGATAATAAAATGCTAGGATAAATTAGTTAAAATCCTTTTAAAACTACAGAAAATTATGGAAAAATACTGGTTGATGCTCATGTACTATTTTGAAAGTATACATGCATTTAAAAAGATATGAGGGAAAACTAGGTATCAATAGCGCCATCACGGCCTATTTTTGAATTGGATTGTGGCAACATGGTATTAGAGCACTAGGTTCACATAGGTCTCACAAGTTATGGGCAGGTCTAATAGAGTCTTGTGGATCGGTGGGGAGACGTCCGTACTTATCTTTAAGAGGCTATAGGGTGTTAGGAAACTACTTTTTATTCATCCCCTATCGTGCAGTTGATGGTGTACTAAGTTTCTTATCTTATTCTCTTAGAGATGGTGAGAACACGCACGACAGACATTCCAGACCCGGGAGGGGCTGCTCCCCCTGTCACTAGAGGTCGAGGCAGGGGCCGAGGGAGGGCACCAACCCGAGGTAGGGGACGAGGACATTCCATAGTTGCCCCAGTTGTACCACCAGCGGATCCAGTAGAGGATACCATTGTTGGGGAGCAGGGCGAGGTGCCCGCAGCAGAGCCAACTCTGGTAGATTTCATGTTAGCATCGAGCTTTCGGGAGTTCATGGGTCGTATGTTGCGGTTCATGGATACTATGACGCAGGCGGGTTTATTTCCAGCAGACCCAACCACATCTCAGGCGGGAGGGAGAGCACAGACCCCTACTGCTCAGGCTCTAAGACATGTGGCTCCCATATATCAGACCCCGGGTGCACTACCCGTGGGTAGTGCCCAGCCAATTGCAACTGCGGCACTTGAGCCTAGACAAGTTGCAGCCAGCGAGACGCAAAAGCTATTAGATTGATGGACTAGGCTACACCCCCCATCTTCGGGGGTGAGAAACATAAGGATTCCCAGGACTTCATTGATCGCTACAGGGACAGACTGCACAACATGAGAATATTGAAGTCCCATGGGGTAGATTTCACTGCTTTCCAGTTAGAGGGCAAGGCCTGTAGGTGGTGGCAATATTATCTTCTCGGCATGCCAACAGGTTTTCCTCCCATGACTTGGGACCAGTTTACACGCCTATTCTTGGACAGGTATATTCTACCCTCTTAGAGGGAAGAGTTGCGGTTTCAGTTTGAGCAGCTCCAGTAGGATCAGATGTCAGTGACCGGTTATGAGGCGAGATTATCTAAGTTGTCTCGCCATGCACTTATGATACTTCTTACTGAGGTAGAGCGAGTGTGGAGGTTTGTTGCAGGGTTGCACTCAGGTAATCAGGCTACTATGGCCCAGAAGGTTGAGATGGGGACTTCCTACTAGCTAGTAGTGGAGATTGCTCAGAGGATTGAGGGTTACCGTTAGAGGGGTAGAGAGAAGATGCAGCGGGACAAGAGGGTCCGTTATTTCGGAGAGTTTAGAGGTGGCCCGGCTGGGGGCAGAGATCAGTTCATGTGGGGTCATCCCAGTACGCCCACATATCTAGCACCGCCGCCTCCTTGGGGTGCTCCAGCGCTACCCTATTTCAGCGCCATGCCAGAGAGTTCTTATCGCCCACCAGCTATTCAGGGTTCTTCCAGTGGGTACTCAGGCCACCAGGGTTCTTCCATCACCTACTTCAGTGCTATGCTAGAGAGTTCTTACAGCCTGCCAGCCATTTAGGATTTTTCCAGTGGGTATTTAGGCCATCAGGGCCAGACTTCAGGATAGCAGATCACCGCACCAAGAGGTTGTTTCGAGAGAGGGGATCCTAGTCATGTGTAGAGTTTCTTCCCCAGGCTTCGGGGTAAGGCAGTACAGCAGGGTCCTCAGCCCATGATTACAGCACCAGCTGTCCAGCTGCCCAGAGGAGGAGGATAGGCAGAGGCCGTCCTAGAGGTGGAGGCTAGGGAGGTCAGCCAGCTACCTTTCAGCCAGCCGGCATTCCAGCTAGGTTCTATGCTTTTTTGGCCAGACCAGATATAGTGGCCTCATCTGCCGTGATCAGTATTATTTCTGTTTGGGGTAGGCATGCTTTGGTATTATTTGATACAGGGTCTACCTATTCAAATGTGTCATCTTTGTTTGCTCATTTCCTAGATATTCCTCGTGAGTCCTTGGGAACTCCTATTTATGTGTCCACTCCTCTGGGCGATTCTGTTGTTAAGGATCATATCTATCGGTTCTATGTGGTCACATTTTGTGGATACGAGACTAGAGTAGATCTTTTGTTGCTTGATCTAACCAACTTTCAGGTCATCCCGGGAATGGACTGGTTATCTCCATATCACGCCA
This sequence comes from Nicotiana sylvestris, assembly GCF_000393655.2. Classification (NCBI taxonomy): domain Eukaryota; kingdom Viridiplantae; phylum Streptophyta; class Magnoliopsida; order Solanales; family Solanaceae; genus Nicotiana; species Nicotiana sylvestris. The sequence continues at coordinate 102,880,463 of NC_091059.1, forward strand.
TCCTTGATTGCCATGCCAAGACTATTACCTTTAGTGATTCCAGAGTTGCCTAGATTGGAGTGTAATGGTTTGTTCGTCAGTACATCTAGTCGGGTTATCTCTTTTGTGAAGGCTCGACACATGGTCGAGAAGGGTTATTTGGCTTATCTAGCCTATGTTCGGGTACTACCGTAGAGTCTTCAGCGATTGATTCAGTACCAGTAGTCCGGGAGTTCTCCGATGTGTTTCATTCTGATCTTCCAGGCATGCCACAAGATCGTGATATCGATTTCTGCATTGATTTGGCTCCAGGTACCCAGCATATATATATATATATATATCCCACTGTACCGTATGGCTCCGAAAGAGTTGAAGGAGTTGAAGGAGCAGCTTGAGGAGTTGCTAGCAAAGGGGTTCGTCAAACCAAGTGTATCACCTTGGGGTGCACCAATGTTATTTGTGAAGAAGAAAGATGGGACTATGCGAATGTGCATTGATTACCGCCAGTTGAACAAAGTTACCATTAAGAACAAGTACCTGTTGCCGCATATTGATGATTTGTTTGACCAGTTTCAGGGTGCTAGGGCATTCTCTAAGATCGACTTGAGATCAGGTTACCATCAGTTGAAGATTCAGGACTCGTATGTTCCGAACACTACTTTTCGCACTAGATATGGCCATTATGAGTTTCTAGTGATATTTTTCAGCCTGACTAATGCCCCCACGGCGTTTATGGATTTGATGAACACGGTGTTTAGGCCGTACATTGATTCATTTGTCATTGTCTTCATTGATGACATTTTAATCTACTCACGCAGCATGGAGGAGCATGAACGGTATTTTAGAGTGGTGCTTCAGACATTGCTAGAATATAAGCTATATACTAAATCCTCCAAGTGTGAGTTTTGGTTAGATTTTGTAGCATTCTTGGGGCATGTTGTATAGGGCGAGGGTATTATCGTGGATCCTAAGAAGATTGAGGCAATTTAGAGTTGGCCTCGTCCCACTTCGGTGACTAAGATCAGAAGCTTCTTGGGGTTAGCAGGTTATTATCATCGGTTTGTGTAGGGCTTCTCATCTATTGCAGCACCTTTGACTAGATGGACCCAGAAGGTGCTCTGTTCCATTGGTCCGTTGATTATGAGACGAGCTTTCAAAAGCTCAAGACACCTTTGACTACAGCACCGATTCTAGTGTTACCTCCCAATTCGGGGATGTATACAGTGTATTGCAACGTTTCACGTGTTGGCTTGGGTTGTGTATTGATGCAGGAGGGGCGAGTTATTGCATATGCTTCTTGTTAGCTGAAGATCCATGAGAAGAATTACCCTGTGCACGATCTAGAGTTAGCCGCAATTGTTCATGCTCTTAAGATCTGGAGGCATTATCTTTATGGGGTGTCATGTGAGGTTTACACTGATCATTGCAGCTTACATCATTTGTTCAAGCAAAGGGATATCAATTTTTGGCTTGAGCTACTGAACGATTATGATATTAACATTATTTATCATTCGGGCAAGGAGAATGTGGTCGTGGATGACTTGAGCAGAAAGGCAGAGAGCATGGGTAGCTTGCCATTCATTTTAGTATAGGAGAGGCCACTAGCTTTGGACATTCAATCTTTGGCTAACAGAATTGTGAGGTTGGACATTTCAGAGCCCAGCCGAGTTCTTACATGCGTTGCTTCCCAGTCTTCACCATTGAAACATATCAAGGATTGATAGTTTGATGATCCGCATTTGATGGTTCTTAGAGAGACACTACTACAGGGTGGTGCCAAAGAGGTTTCTATTGGCGAGGATGGTGTTCTGCGACTCCAGGGTCGTCTATGTGTTCCTAATGACAATGACTTGAGGGAGAGGATTCTAGATGAGGCACACAGTTCTTGTTATTCCATTCATCTAGGTGCTACGAAGATGTATCGCGACCTGAGACAACATTATTGGTGGCGGCAGATGAAGAAAGACATAGTTGAGTATGCAGCTAGGTGTCTAAATTTCCAACAGGTTAAGTATGAGCACTAGAGGCCAGGTGGACTACTCCAACAGATGACTATACTAGAGTGGAAATGGGAGCACATTACTATAGACTTCGTAGTTGGGTTGCCGTGGACCTTGCGGAAGTTTGATGCAGTTTGGGTTATTGTTGACAGTTTGACCAAGTTGGCACACTTCATCCCAGTTGTGACTACGTATACTTTAGAGAGGCTGGCCCAGATTTATTTTCAAGAGATAGTTCGGTTCCATGGTGTGCCTGTTTCCATCATATCAAATAGAGGACCTCAGTTTACTTTGCATTTTTGGAGAGCAGAACAGAGTGAGTTGGGGACCGTGTAGAGCTCAGCACAATATTTCATCCACATACTGACGAGCAATCGGAGCAGATAGTTCAGATATTGGAGGACATGCTTAGAGCATGTGTAATTGACTTTGAGGGACAGTGGGATCGATTCTTGCCCTTGGCTGAGTTTGCTTACAAAAACAATTATCAGTCCAGTATCAAGATGGCTCCATTTGAGGCTTTATATGGTTGGTTACGTCGTTCTCCCATTGGGTGGTTTGGTCCTGGTGAGGCTAAATTATATGGTACTTTTTTGGTAAAGGATGACTTGGAAAAGGTAAAGTTGATTCAGGAACGACTTCGCACAGCACAGTCCAGACAGAAGAGTTACGCGGATCAGAAGGCGCGTGATGTATCATTTATGGTGGGCGAGAAGGTTCTCTTGAAAATCTCGCCGATGAAGGGGATTATGAGGTTCGGGAAGAAGGGCAAGTTGAGCCCAATGTTTATAGGCCCATTTGAGGTGTTGAGATGAGTTTGAGATATTGCTTATGAGCTTGCTTTGCCTCCCAGTCTATTGGGAGTTCATCCCGTTTTCCACATGTCTATGCTCCGGAGGTATCATGCTGACTTGTCACATGTTTTAGACTTCAGCACGATTCAGTTAGATGAGAATCTTGGTTATGAGGAGGAGCCAGTTACCATTGTTGATAGGCAGGTTTGCCAGTTGATATCCAAGAGGATTTTCATGGTAAAGGTTCAGTGGAGGGGCCAACCAGATGGGGAGGCAACTTGGGAGTCTGATGAGGACTTGCGGAGTAGATATCCACATTTATTCAGCACTCTAAGTATGATTCTAGACCCATTCGAGGACGAACGTTTGTTTAAGAGGTGGAGAATGTAACAACCCGACCGGTCATTTTGCTTTTTAGAACCCTGTTCCCCTAAATAAGACTTTCCATATGTGCTTCTACTGTTTATGACTTGCGGGGATGGTTAGTTTGGGATTTGGAAGAGTACGGATTAAAATCGGAACACTTGGTTCCTTAAGTTGGCCTTAAAAGGCTAAGTTTGACTTCGGTTAATATTTTCAGTAAACGACCACGAAATCAGTATTTTACAATTCCAATAGGTTCGTATGATGATTTCAGACTTGTACGTATGTTCGGATCGGGTTTTGGATGAACCGGGAGCGTTTCGGCGCCTAATAGTGAAAGTTAGTTCCTTAAAGGTTTTTGAAGTTCATTAAATTTGGTTTGGAGAAGTTTTTAGTTTTATCGAGGTCCAAATGGAATTCTGAGAGCGAGAATAGTTTTGTAATGTCATTTAAGACTTGCACGCAAAATTTGGCATCATTCCGAGTTGATTTGATAGGAATCGGATGCGCAGAAGTATTTTTAGAAGTTTTTGAGTTCATGAGTTAATTCATGAGTTTTGGTGTCACGACGTGGATTTTCCACCCTCGGGAGTCATGATGGCGCCTACTAATGTGAGCTAGGCAAGCCAAACCTTTAATATAATAAATTCATTAACCAATTATTTCTTTTTAACAAATATAAGACGATAACGTGGTAACAGCGGAAATTCAAATTTAAGAGGAAGACAACAATAAGATTTATGAAAAGTGCATCTATTAGAAATACTTAATCCTTAACCACCCAAAACCTGGTGTCACAGTGTCACAGACTGTCTAAGATTTCTACATACAAAGTCTGAAGAAATAACAATACACTGTTTCTGAATAAAAGGAAAATGAAACAGGAAATAGGGACAGAGGGAGCTGCCAGGGCCTGTGGACGCTTGCAGGTCTACTTTGGGTCTCTGGATGGACTGAAGGAAGCCTCCAAGCTACTGTCCAAAAGCTGCTTCGGGATCTGCACATAGTGCAGAGTGTAGTATCAGTACAACCGACCCCATGTGCTGGTAAGTGTCCAGCCTAACACCGGCGAAGTAGTGACAAGGCTAGGACCAGACTACCAAATAAACCTGTGCAGTTCAAATATATATACAGCGGAAAAAAAATACAGAAATAAACAAATAAAGATAGGAGGGGGAAACATGCTTCGGGGAATAACAGGTAAAACAGAATATCAAGAGAATTATAAAGGAATCAAAATCAACCACTAACAAGAATAAGGAAAACAAAGGCAGATTTCACTTTCTTTTCACATCTTGTTGTATGTGTGCAACCAGATCCCAATTCATGTATCTCGTGGAAGGCGGGCCACCCGCTCCCATTTTATTTATCTTGTGGTAGGCGTGCCACCCGCTCCCATTTCATTTATCTCTTGTGGTAAGCGTACCACCTGCTTCCATTTCATTATATCTTGTGGTAGGCGTACCACCCGCTCTCATTTACAAGCCAACAATAATTACAAGGAATCCCGGTAAGGGAACAAGAGCAATATAACAACTTCCCGGCAAGTGAACAATAACATCAAAACAAATATCCCGGCAAGGGATCATTAATATCAAACAAACATCCCGGCAAGGGAACAATGGTGATAATAACATATGAAGCGCAATAAACCACAACGGGGTCATAACAATTATAATACACGACTCACGGGCATGCTTGACACCAACATATAGATACTCGTCACCATGCTTATATGTCATACTCCACAATTAACAAGTAGCAAATAAGATACAACTCCTAATCCATCAAGCTAAGGTTAGACCAAACACTTACCTCGATGGCACGAACACAATTCACGTTTCAATTATAGCTTTACCCCTTGATTCCACCACCAATTCGCACGTATCTAGTCACAAGTTACTTAATTACATTAATAAACGCTAAATGAATCAACCCCAATGCATGAAAAATGAGTTTTCTAAAGTTTTACCCAAAAAGTCAAAAATCGCCCCCGAGCCCACATGGTCAAAACCCGAGGTTCGAACCAAAACCCGATTACCCATTTCCCCACGAACCCAAATATATGATTTATTTTGAAATCGGACCTCAAATCGAGGTCCAAATCCCCAATATTTGAAAAACCTAGGTTCTACCCAAAACACTCACTTTCCCCCATGAAAATCATTGATTTTGAGTTGAAATCATGTGAAAAGATGTTAATGATTGAAGAAAACGAGTTAGAAATCACTTACCAATGTTTTGGAGAAGAAATGTTATTTGAAAAATCACCTCTTATATTTTTGGAGTTTTGAAAAATAAAAAATAACTGAAAATCCCGTCTTAATATACCCCTCTCAGGCCCCCTGTGCGGACCGCACAAAATCGAGTGCGGCCGCACAACTCCCATGTTGACTGCAGTGACATGCTTTAGTATTTTGGCCATAACTTTATCTACAAATGTCCAAATTGTGATTTATTTATCTTTCTGGAAACGAGACACGAAGGGCTACAACTTTCGTTTTTGAATCATCTCAAAATTCTTTGTAGATCAAAATATATAGGCATCCGATGTCGGACCAATGAAATTTTTCTTCACTGCGGACCGCACAAAATCCAGTGCGGCCGCAAAGCCCCCACCGCGGTCCGCACATAATCCAGTGCGGCCGCACAGGCCCCTCCGCAGCAGCATTCCATTTTGTGCGGACCGCATTAGTTTGTTCAGAGGTCTTCCACTTCTCTGAACCTGCAACAACTATATTTTTTTAAGCCTAAGACATCCCGGAACCTACCCGAAACTCACCCGAGCCCTCGGAACTCCAAACCAAGTGTGCATACTAACTCAAAGACATCATATGGGCCTACTCGTACGATTACATCATCAAAATAACATGTAAAACCATAAATTAAACCTTAAAACTCAACATTTTCATCAAGAACTCTCAAAGTTCATAACTCTTCAACCGGAAGTCCAACTCACGTCAAATAAACTCCGTTTTTTTACCAAACTTCACAGTTACCTTTCAAATACTATAACAAGTTGGTACCGGTCTTCAGAACCAAAATACGGGCCCGATAACAGTGGTTTCAAACATTAATTCTTTTCTTTATTTCTTAGATAATTCAGTAAAATAATTTCTTTCAAAAATTGATTTCTAAGGCTTGGGACCTCGGAATTCATTTTCGGGTATACGCCCGAGTCCCATATTTTACTGCGGACCTCCCAAGATCGTCGGTACACGGATCTGGGTACTTTTTCTCAAAATATTGATCAAAGTCAACCATAATCAAATTTTAACTCTAGAATTTCTATTTCTCATATTTTCACATAGAAGGCTTTTCGGATATAGGTCCGGACCACGCACATAAATCAAGGTGAGGTAAAAGGAGGTTTTTAGGCCTTGAAACACTGAATTCACTTGCAACACAAGTTATGACCTTTTGGGTCATCACATTCTCTACCTCTAAAACCATTGTTCGTTCTCGAACGGACATAAAAAGGAAGTACCTAAGTCACGAAAAAGATGGGGATAACGGCTCCGCATATCGGACTCCCAGATCGATGCCTCAGTGGGCTGACCTCTCCACTGAACACGAACAGAAGGAAAACTCTTCAATCTCAATTGACGAACCTGCCGGTCTAGAATAGCTACCGGCTCCTCCTCATAAGACAAGTCCTTGTCCAACTGGACAGTGTTGAAATCTAACACGTGGGATGAATCACTGTGATACTTCCGAAGCATGGACACATGAAACACTAGATGTACGGAAGATAAGCTCAGCGGCAACGCAACTCTATAAGCCACCTCTCCCACTTGATCAAGAATCTCAAACGGGCTAATAAACCTAGGCTAAGCTTGCCCTTCTTCCCAAATCTCATCACGCCCTTTATAGGCGACACTCGAAGCAATACCCGCTCACCGACCATGAATACCAAATCACAAACCTTGCGGTCGGCATAACTCTTTTTCCTGGACTGAGCTGTATGAAGCCTATCCTGAATAATCCTGACCTTGTCCAAGGCATCCTGAACCAGATATGTACCCAATAACCGAGCCTCTCCCGGCTCAAACCATCCAACCGGAGACCGACACCGCCTACTATATAAAGCCTCATACGGAGCCATCTGAATACTCGAATGGTAGCTGTTGTTGTAGGCAAACTCTTCTAAGGGCAAAAACTGATCCCACGAGCCTCCAAAGTCAATGACACAAGCTCGTAGCATATCCTCCAAAATCTGAATAGTCCGCTCGGACTGCCCGTCCGTCTGAGGATGAAATGTTGTGCTTAACTCAACCCGCGTGCCCAACTCTCACTGAACTGCTCTCCAGAAATGGGAGGTAAACTGCGTACCTCAATCCAAGATGATAGACTCGGGCACACCATGAAGATGAACAATCACCCGGATATAGATCTCAGCTAACCTATAGGAAGAGTAGGAGACTGCCACAAGAATGAAATGCGCTGACTTGGTCAGCCTATCAACAATAACCCACACTGCATCGAACTTCCTCAGAGTACGTGGGAGTCCAACAACGAAGTCCATAGTGATCCGCTCCCACTTCCACTTAGGAATCTCAATCTTCTGGAACAAACCACCAGGCCTCTGATGCTCATACTTAACATGCTGACAATTCAAACACTGAGCCACAAATGCTACGATATCCTTCTTCATTCTCCGCCACCAATAATGCTGCCGCAAATCCTGATACATCGTTGCGGCGCCCGGATGAATAGAGTACCGGGAGCTATGGGCCTCCTCTAAAATCAACACTCGAAGCCCATCCACATTAGGCACACAAACTCGACCCTACAATCTCAAAACTCCATCATCACCTAAGGTAGCCTGCTTGGCACCTCCATGCTGCACCGTGTCTCTAAGGACACACAAATAGGGATCATCATACTGCCGATCACGGATATGCTCCAATAAAAAAGAATGAGCGACCGTGCAAGCTAACACACGACTGGGCTCAGAAACATCCAACCTCACGAACTGATTGGCCAAAGCCTGAACATCCAATGTAAACGGTCTCTCACCGACCGGAATATAAGCAAGACTGCCCATACTGGCTGACTTCCTACTCAAAGCATCGGCCACCACATTGGCCTTTCCCGGATGATATAAGATGGCAATATCATAGTCCTTTAACAGCTCCAACTACCTTCTTTGCCTCAAATTCAACTCCTTCTGCTTGAACAAGTACTGCAGACTCTTGTGATCCGTGAATACCTCACATGCCATGCCATACAGATAATGCCTCCAAATCTTCAACGCGTGAACAATGGCTGTCAACTCCAAATCATGAATCGGATAATTCATCTCATGAATCTTCAACTGCCATGAAGCATAAGCAATGACCTTGTCATCCTGCATCAACACTGCGCCAAGTCCAATGCGAGATGCATCACAATAAACTGTATAAGGCCCTAAACCTGTGGGCAAAACCAATACCGGTGCCGTAGTTAGAGCTGTCTTGAGCTTCTAAAAGCTTGCCTCACACTCATCTGACCATCTAAATGGAGCACCCTTCTGGGTCAACCTGGTCATCGGGGCTGCGATAGATGAAAACCCTTCCACGAACCGACGATAGTAACCTGCCAATCCCAAGAAACTCCGAATCTCTGTAGTTGATGCTGGTCTAGGTCAATTCTTGACTGCCTCAATCTTCTTCAAATCAACCTGAATACCCTCTACGGATACAACATGACCTAGGAATGCAACTGAACTCAACCAGAACTCATACTTTGAGAACTTAGCATATAACTGACTATCCCTCAAGATCTGAAGAACCACTCTAAGATGTTGCTCGTGCTCCTCCCGGCTGTGGGAATATATCAAAATATCATCAATGAAGACTATTACGAACGAATCCAAGTAAGTCTTGAACAGTCGGTTCATCAAATCCATAAAAGTTGTTAGGGCATTCGTCAACCCAAATGACATCACCAAGAACTCATAATGCCCGTACCGAGTGCGGAAAGCTGTCTTAGGGACATCGGATGCCCTAATCCTCAACTGATGGTAGTTAAATCTCAAGTCAATCTTCGAAAATACCTTAGCACCCTGAAACTGATCAAACAAATCATCAATCCTCGGCAATGGATACTTATTCTTGATTGTAACCTTGTTCAACTACCGGTAATCAATACACATCCTCATCGATCCATCCTTCTTCTTAACAAACAACACCGGCGCACCCCAAGGCAAAACACTAGGCATAATGAAACCTTTTTCAAGCAAGTCTTGCAACTGCTCCTTCAACTCTTTCAACTCAGGCGAGGCTATACGATATGGCGGGATAGAAATGGGCTGAGAGTCCGGAGCCAAATCAATGCAAAAGTCAATATCCCTATCGGGTGGCATACCCGGTAGGTCTGAAGGAAATACCTCAGGAAACTCACGAACAATGGGCACAGAATCAATAGAAGGAACCTCAGCACTAGAATCACGAACATATGCCAAATAGGCCAAACATCCCTTCTCGACCATACGCCGAGCCTTCACATAAGAGATAACACTACGGGTAGAATGACTAGGAGTCCCTCTCTACTCTAAACGAGGTAAACCCGGTAAGGCTAAGGTCACAGTCTTGGCATGATAATCCAAGATAGCATGGTAAGGTGATAACCAGTCCATCCCTAATATGACATCAAAATCGACCATGTCCAAAATAAGCAAATCTACACGAGTCTCAAGACCTTCAATCACAACTATACACGAATGATGGACTCGATCTACCATAATAGAATCACCCACCGGCATAGACACATAAACAGGATCACTCAAAGAATCACTAGGCATGACCAAATACGGTGCAAAATAAGAGGACACATACGAGTACGTAGACCTTGGGTCAAATAACACTGAAGCATCTCTATCACAAACCAAAACCATACCTGTAATAACTACATCGGAAGCCTCAGCCTCGGGCCTGGCTAGAAGAGCATAACATCGGGGCTGGGCCCCACCACCCTGAACTACATCTCTAAGGCAGCCTACTGCTGTCTGGACTCCACCCCTAGCGGTCTGAGCTCCACCTCTAATACCTCTACCTCCACCTCTAGCACCTCCACCCCCACCTCTAGCTGGCTGGGCGGGCTGTGGAACACCTGGTGCCTGAACCATGGCACGGGAACCCTGATGTTGAGAGCTACTCGGTGTTCAAGGGCAATACCTAGCAATGTGCCTCATGTCGCCATAAGTAAAACAAGCCCTCGGCTGCTGGGGCTGACGACCCTGGAAACTCTGAAGCGGCGGTGCACTGATAGGAGCTGGTGGTGCACTGTAGGACTGCTGATCAGGATACTGCATCTGAGAACCATGGCCATCTAAAGCACTATGAGAAACCTGAAGAGTTGACTAAAAAAGGCTGGGATGATGGATCCTACCATATGAATCCCTACCTCCAAACGAGGTACCACTGAATCTACCTGAATGACGAGGCCTCTTGTCCGACCCATGACCACCTCTTTGTGATAGAACCATCTCAACTCTCCGGGCCACATTGGCCGCCTCCTAGAAAGATATCTCACTCCTAGTCCCCCTAGCCATCTGAAGACGAATCGGGTGAATAAGTCCATCAATGAACCTCATCATCCTCTCTCTCTCTCTCTCGGTGGGAAGTATGGTAAGAGCATGATGAGCTAGGTCGATAAATTTAGTCTCATACTGGGTAACAGTCATAGAACCCTGCTGGAGATGCTCAAACTGCCTCCGATAGGCCTCTCTCTGAGTGACGGAGAGAAACTTCTCTAGAAATAGCTGAGTAAATTGCTCCCAAGTCAAAGCTGGAGATTCGGCTGGTCTAGCCAAACAGAAATCCCTGCACCAAGTCTTGGTGGATTCAGACAAGCGAAAAGTGGCAAAATCAACCCCATTAGTCTCAATTATCCCCATGTACCTAAGAACCTCATGACAGCTGTTTAGATAATCCTGGGGATCCTCAATAGATGCACCGCTAAAAATAGTAGTGAAGAGCTTGGTGAACCTATCCAACCTCTACAAAGCATCGGCATACATAGCCGCTCCATCACCGGTCTGAGCTACCTCACCCGGCTGAACTGCTCCAACTGGATGAACAGCTGGAGTCTGAATCTGGGGAGCTACCTGCTCCGGAGTGCGAGTAGTAGGAGTCTAGGCTCCTCCTCCAACTTGAGAGATGGTTGGTGCTATAGAAAGCAATCCTACTCGGGTGACACTCTTCATGAGGCCTACTAAACGGACCAGAGTATCCTGAAGAACTGGGTTGCAATAAACCCCTCTAGGACCTGAGCGGGGCCTACCAGAACTGTTGGGGCCGGAACCTCATCATCAAAATTAACTTGAGGCTCTGCCGCTGGTGCTGCTGCTCGGGGATGAGCTCTTCCCCTACCTCAGCCTCTAGCACGGCCTTGGCCTCGCCCTCTGCCCCTCATGGGAGCTGCTATTGGGGGCTCGGGCTACTGGTCAGTGGATTAGAAAGCACGTGTTCTCACCATCTATGAAAGAACAGAGTAGAAGTTCAATTATCATTGAGAAATCAAACCGCACGACAGGAGAGAATAAATGTGAGGTTGTTCCCAACTCTATAGCCTCTAGGAATAAATACAGACGTCTCTGTATTGATCCCTCAGACTCTACTAAGCTTGTCTATGAACTGTGAGACCCATGTAACCTAGACCTCTGATACCAACTTGTCACGACCCAAATTTCCCACCCTCGGGAGTCATGATGGCGCCTACTAATGTGAGCTAGGCAAGCCAAACCTTTAATCTAATTACTTCATTAACCAATTATTTCTTTTTAACAAATATAAGACGATAACGTGGTAACATCGGAATTCAAATTTAAGCGAAAGACAACAATAAGATTTATAAAAACTGCATCTATTACAAATGCTTAAGCCTTAACCATCCAAAACCTGGTGTCACAGTGTCATAGACTGTCTAAGATTTTCTACATACAAAGTTTGAAGAAATAACAATACACTGTTTCTAAATAAAAGGAAAATGAAACAGGAAATAGGGACAGAGGGAGATGCCAGGGCCTGCGGACGCCTACAGGTCTACCTTGGGTCTCCGGATGGACTGAAGGAAGCCTCCAAGCTACTGTCCAAAAGCTGCTCCGGGATCTGCACATAGTGCAGAGTGTAGTATTAGCACAACCGACCCCATGTGCTGGTAAATGTCCAGCCTAACCCCGGCGAAGTAGTGACGAGGCTAGGACCAGACTACCAAATAAACCTGTGCAGTTCAAATATATATACAGAGGAAAAGAAATACTAAAATAAACAAATAAAGATAGGAGGGGGAAACATGCTTCGGGGAATAACAGGTAAAACAGAATATCAAGAGAATTATAAAGGAATCAAAATCAACCACTAACAAGAATAAGGAAAACAAAGGCAGATTTCACTTTCTTTTCACATCTTGTTGCAGGCGTGCAACCCGATCCCAATTCATGTATCTCGTGGAAGGCATGCCACCCGCTCCCATTTCATTTATCTCATGTCAGGCGTGCCACCCCCTCCCATTTCATTTATCTCTTGTGGTAGGCCTACCACCCCCTCCCATTTTCTTATATCTTGTGGTAGGCGTACTACCCGCTCCCATTTCATTATATCTTGTGGTAGGCGTACCACCCGCTCCCATTTCATTATATCTTGTGGTAGGTGTACCACCCACTCCCATTTTATTATATCTTGTGGTAGGCATACCACCTGTTCCCAATTACAAGCCAACAATAATCACAAGGAATCCCGACAAGGGAACAAGAGTAATATAACAACTTCCTGGCAAGGGAACAATGATATTTCAACAACATCCCGGCAATGGAAAAATAATATCAAAACAAACATCCCGGCAAGGGATCATTAATATCAAACAAACATCCCGACAAGGGAACAATGATGATAATAACATATAAAGCGCTATAAACCACAACGGAATCATAACAATTATAATACACGACTCACGGGCATGCTTGACACCAACGTATAGATACTCGTCACCATGCATATACGTCGTACTCCACAATTAACATGTAGCAAATAAGACACAACTCCTAATCCCTCAAGTTAAGGTTAGACCAAACACTTACCTCGATGCCACGAACACAATTCACGTTTCAATTATAGCTTTACCCCTTGATTCCACCACCAATTCGCTCGTATCTAGTCACAAGTTACTTAATTACATTAATAAACGCTAAATAAATCAACCCCAATGCATGAAAAATAAGTTTTCTAAAGTTGTAAATAAGACAATTGACTGTTATTGAGAATTTGTGTTTCTTTGAAGTATTTTCTATTTGTGGAGTGGGCCAAATGCCTCAGTAGCAGGTAGATGCATCTATGGTTCATGTTGTTCGACCTTCGGTAGTGCATAGTTTAAATATTCTTATGTTGGATCGGGTCGTACAACCTCGGCATAATTTGCGCATGATAAACCTTTAGAACTATTCATAATTGATATTGCTTCAATGTCTTGAACTATAAATTGTTAAATAATGAAAATAAATTTGGGACATAATACTTGTGAAAGGAGTATTTACTATATCATGTTAGTGAGTTTTCAGTATTATTCATGCAATACATGCTTAGTTATAATTTTGACATATTATTGTTAGCCCATAGTAAGTGTCAAAGTCGGCCCCTCGTCACTACTTCTTCGAGGTTAGACAGGATACTTACTGGGCACATGTTGTTTATATACTCACGCTACACTTTTGCACTTAAATATACAGGATCTGAGGCAGGTGCATCTGGGTATCAGTCCGGCACGCACACTTGACTCCTGGTACAAGACTACTCGGTGAGCTTCCCTTCCGAGCCGTTCTGCAGCAACCCAAGTCTTTCTGTTGTTATTGTTCTGTCTATTTTATTTCAGACAATAGAGTAGTAATTGTTTGTATATTCTACTAGTAGCCCATACTCTTGTGACACTAGGTCTTGGCACACACATTAGTAGACTCGTGGTTTTGGTTTTTATTTCATGATTATGATTGCACTCAGTTGCTTTCATGTTATTTATTTTAAATCTATTATTTCTTAAATATTTTTAATTTAAGAAAAGTTTAATCACATGGAAAAATTTATTTAAAAAGAGGAAAATCACGTGGCTAGTTCTAAGTTGGCTTGCCTGCCGGCGATTTTAGGCGCCATCACGACCTATTTTAGAATTGGGTCATCACAGTTTCATACAGATGTAACCAATAATTAGATATAATCATGAGAATGTCATAGTGATAGCCAAGAAGCTGCCTTCTGAGTTAGCAGATACAGATATAGAGAAGGAAAGCATCTAAACACTTAAATTTTTCATGCTTTAGTTAATGGTGGATGATATGAACTTATGAACTTTCAAGTTTATCTCAGCTAGGATTATCAAATAATAAACTTGACCACAAGACAAACAGAATGCAGGGAAACAATATGTAGAGGTATAGATCACAACAGAATCATCAATGAGAGACTATGAATTTAATTAAATATGAGCAATCATTCAAAGCACATTAAGAGTAATTAATCATAAAGACTATTTAGACTCAGAAACAAAAGTCATTTGAGGGCAAATAACAGCCTGATTCACATTGATTAAAGACTCAGAAGCATGATAAGTGATCTCAAGTAGACAACATCTTATCATAAATAAAAATAAAACATATATATACTAGTTAAAAGCATCATTAACAACTATAGTTCACAGAAGACAACAAGCATATTCATAAAATTCAAATAAGATGATTAGAAGAGAAAAGTTAGAGGTGTACTGACCTTTTCGAGGGAAACAGACCAAAGAAAGCTTAACTCAGAGAATTCAACCAGATGAATACCTCAGAGAAAAATCAGAATTCGAGTAAGAGCTTAGTCAAAGAAATTCTACAACTACTATACTAATTTTTGCCTTTGCTAAGTGTTCTTGGTGTATTCTTTTCAACGTTAGGTTAAGTGGTTGTGTAGATGATGTTAGGTTTTTTTTAGATGAGAACATTAAAGGCCTTATTTATAGTGCCATTAAGGCTCTATGGTTTCAATGGATTCAAAATCATGCGTGGAAAGTGACGAAAGATTGATGATGATAGAAAAATCGAGTGAAAATCTGAGAGGTAGAGGGGAAAATAAGGTCGAGTTTACCTGAGCATTCGACTGTTGAAGTTTTGAACCAGTGATTAAACCTTAATGTCCATATGTCACTGAGTTTTGAACCAGTGATTAAACCTTAATGTCCATATGTCACTGAGTTTGACCTCTGGACATCGAATCCTCATGATGAACTCTAAGATAGACTCCATGCATGCTTCGATTTGACAGAATACGAAGGAAATTCGGAGATTTGAAGTTGCATCTTTGAGTCTATGGTTCAGACTTGGGTGTTTTGAATTTTGAGTGAAGAGATAGGAAATAGCCGACTAAATTCGTGGATTTCAGAGGTCTTGAATTTGTGATTGAAAAGGGAATTATCAGCAGGATTCGTGGTGTAGCAGGGACAGAAGGGATGATTTAGAGTGGTTTCAAGTGACCTTCCACGAATTTGTGCAAGGTTTAGGAGATTGATGGTTGATGGAGACGAGAGAAAAGAGATAGGGGAAATAGAAAGGAAGGGCGGCTAGTATTTGAGTGAATGATTAGGGTTTTGGGGGAATAGGGGTCCGTCTCTAGGTTAAAGACGAGAGATGGAACGAGAGCCGTTAGATCTATTGATCAACAGTTCCGATTATTTTTGTAATTGGAAATTTAGAAATGTTTTAAGTGGGAAAAATCGGTGTCTGTTGGATTACTTTGATTGGATGGTTGAGATTTGATCTTTGGGTGTTTGAATTAAAGAGAAAATGGAGACCAATTGTAACCCGTTGATCTGAGGAACAGACGGCTCAAAGAGAATGGCCTAGATTGCCACATTGGAATGGAGATGGGGTGTTTGGGCTGGGTATTTTCGTTTGGGCTTGGTAATTGGGGTAAAATAAATTTAAAAGATGGCCATTTTACATTTGATTGAGAATTGCAATTGTAGCCTTTTGTCTTTTAATCCTTTTTTGAAATTAATTTAAATAGACTTAACTATTTCCAATAAAATATGATAAAATTATAATTATTACATATACTACTAATTATTTTAATTATTTATTTGTAAAAATACTTTGTTTTCTAAATTGCAACACTAATTTCGAATTTTACATAATAGTCTAATTAATTAGAAATTAAAGAGTAATTCATTAAATTAATTATAAAACCTATGTAATGTATATATAAAAGTTATTTTAATAATCTTAAAATAGCAAATATATTTGTAATTACATAATATTAATACTACGTGATTAGTTTTAAAACTAATACTTAATTAATTTGTAAAAATAGGTTTTTATTACTAGAGAACACTTTAAAAATATTTATTGTAAAGTATTAAGTATAAATAAATTAATTTAAAAAAGGAAGGTCAAAATTAGCCATCAACATGAGGTACTAATGGTATTGACACGTGAATCGTTTGTGCAATTGTGAATATTAATGTGGGCACAAGATACCAAGTGATTAGGGTTCGTGACTTGGGACCCGCGAATTGTGGTGATGAGGTGTGGTACCTCAAAAAAGTTGTTGTATAAATCTTGTGTGAAAGAAGTTGTTTATTTGGTTGCTACCTGTTTTTTCTTACTTGGTTTCACCGGACCTTGACTATATTCAGCTTACTCTACGGTGTTATTACCTGTTTGATCCTTGTTGCTAATTGTTGCTTTTAGTTTTCTATTATAAGTATTGTTGTCGTTTTATCATGCTTAGCTTTATATTGATAGTGTTCCCTGTTAGTTTCACATTTATACTTGCACAGGTTATTATGTCTAGAAGGTGTCTTGACTGTTTCTCGTCACTACTCCACCGAGGTTAGTCATGATACTTACTGGGTACCGCTATGATGTACTCATGCTATGCTTTGTGCACATTTTTGTGTAGATCTAGGTACATCGGAGTTTGTTGATCAATAGATAGCTGATCAGATATTGCTATGGAGACTTTAAAGTATACATGTCGTTTCGTTCACAGGCCTCGGAGTCACCTTCTGAAGTTTATTTTGTATAGCTTATTTCTATCCGGAACAGTTGTACTTAAAGATTTTATAGTGAACTCAGTAGAGCTTTTAACTTGTACTACCAATTTTGGGATATTGTATTATACTTGGGATTGTTGACTTATTATAGAAATTTATGTTTCATGCTTAATAGTTAAATGGTTAAAATCAGTTATTAATTTAGTAAGTATTAGGCTTACCTAGTCTTAGAGACTAGGTGCCATCACGACATCTTATGGAGGGAAACTGGGGTCGTGACAAACACCTCTGAAATCCTTCTTCACCACCTAAAGATCTTTCACCCACACCTTCTGTAACGATCCGGCCGGTTGTTTCGAGAGTTATAGCCTCGTTTCCTTATTTCCTGATTTTTGTGTTGTTCAACTATATTTTGACTTACCGGGTTAGTTGGTTCGGGTTCGGAGTGGTTTTGGAGTGAATTGAGACACTTAGTCTCTTATAAGTAGGTCTAAGCTGGAAGAGTTGACCGGATGCTGACTTATGTGTAAACGACCTCGGATTTGGATTTTGATGGTTCCATTTGCCTCGTTAGGTGATTTTGAACTTAGGAGCGCATCCAGATGTGATTTGGAGGTCCGTAGTAGAATTAGCCTGGAATTGGCGAAAGTTGGAATGTTGGCGATTTTGGCCGGTAGTGGAAATTTGATATTGGGGTTGGATTGGATTTCTAGAATATTGATCGGATGCTCTTGGGAGTGCAGACCGCAGGAGACGAGTGCGGCCGCAACAGCATTATGCGGGCTGCAATGGAGGATGTCTAAGGAGATGTGGCCGCAGTAGAATTTTGCGACCGTAGAGATTGGCAAAGTGCGGCCACAACGGAATTATGGGAACAGAGGTTCAAAGGGCACTATATAAGTGAGGTTTAGGGTTTTATTTCACATCTTGGACTTTGGGAGCTCGGTGTGTGACAATTTCTCGAGGGTTTTTCAAGAAATTTATCATAGTAAGTAATTCTAACTCGGATTTGGCTAATATACATGAATATATCATTAATTTCATCATCCGATAAGTGATTTGATATGGAAATTTGGGGAAAATTGTGGGAATTTCATAAAATGAATTTTTGGGATTTGAATGCCGATTCGAAGTCGGATTTGAGTGAAACTAGTATGATTGATCTCATAATTGAATGGGTTATCAGATTTTGTGACTTTTGTCGAATTTTGAGACATGGTCCCGAGGCCCAGCTTTTGAGTTGAATTTCTGACTTTTGACCTAAAGCTTAGTATTTTCTTATGGAATTGATTCCATTAGCTCGTGTTGATTGCATCGAATTGCTTGGGGCTAGATTCGATGCATTCGGAGACCGAATTGAGAGGCAAAGGCATTGCGAAGTAGGAGTTTGCATGATTTGAGGTAAGGAACGCTTTCAAACTTGGTTCTAAGGTTTCGAAATCCTGAACTACGTGTTATGTGGTTAGTATTAAGGTGACGCACATGCCAAGTGACGGGCGTGCAGGCGTGCACCATGAGAATCGTGACCTGGTTCATTCCATGGCACCGTTAAATGATTCATTCTTGTTGATATCCGTGTTTCCATTATGTGATAAAGTAATTGAGCTGTAAAATATGCTAGATATCATGTTAGGGCTTCACACCGATACTGTTGGGACCCCTAGTGGTTGTTTCTTGCTGTCATTTCCCTGATTTCACTGTTATTTTGTACTCGATCATATTCATGCATTTCATATCATATCTCAGTCTTAGTTGTTATTATTGGCATAGTATATCATTCTTTCCAAGATAGTTTCCATGACATTGTGAGCCCGTGGGTGAGACTGGAGAGTGATAACTGAGCGAGGTCGAGATCCTGATTATGAGTGATAGTTATGGGGTCGAGCTGCATGCTCCAACAGTTATATTGATTATGATATTACTTGGGCCGTAGGAGCCCCTCCAAAGTCTGCACACCCGCAGTGGGCGTGTATGATATTATTGAGGGATGGATTTCCCTGGAGATGGATTTGTTCGAAGTATTGATAACTGAAGATGGATTTCTCCACATGGTTGGATTACCCTTTTTCCTCGATATCGAGTGAGTTATAGTCAGTGATGAGTATGTTCCGGGATGGATTTCCCTGGGCCAAATGCCCATATACGGTATCGAGTGGTTGAGTATTTATATATATACCTAGAGGTGGATTTCTCCTCAGGGTTGGATTGCCCCTTTTTCCTCGGTACTAAGTGACTTACAGTTAGTGTTGTATATGTTTCAGGATGGATTTCGCTGGGCCGGATGGCCATATTCAGTATCGCGTGGTTGAGCACTTGAGAGTGGGAGTACATTATGCATTTCACACAGTCGGTGCATTGGCGTGTAGAGGCAATTGAGTTATACATTTTAAAATGTTCAAAATTGTATTCACCTTATTACTTTGAGTTGTCTATTTAACTAAAAGTATGCCTACATTTTTGTACGCTGTTTCTATTATATATGTTGAGGTTGAGTTCGTCATTACCTGTCAGTCTATAGTTTGGACTTGTTACTTACTGAGTTGGTGTACTCACATTACCCTTTGCACCTTGTGTGCAGATCCAGGCACTTTTGGTCCCAGTGGCAGTCACTGATCGAGGCTCAGGCTTTAGAAGACTATCAAGGTATATGCACAACATTCGTAGGCCCTGACTCTCCATCTCTATCTCTAGATGTATTTCAGTTTGTTTCCTTGAACACTGTAATAGACTATGTTTTCCTTTAGACGGTCATGCACTCAGTGAAACCCTAGTTTTTGGCTGGATTGTATCTTATCTTGAAATTTCTTATGTTCAAACAGTTTCTTTAAATGCTAAAGGCTTTCGTTAAACGTCTTTAAACTTATTGTTGTTGTGTTGGTTTGTTGAGTTGAGACTGTCCTAGTTCCACAATAGGCACCATTACGACGGACTGAGTTTTGGGTCATGAAAAGTTGGTATCAGAGCCTAGATTACATAGGTCTCACGAGTCATGAGAGGGTTTAGTAGAGTCTTGCGGATCGGTACGGAGACGTTTGTATTTATCTTCGAGAGGCTGCAGAACCCTTAGGAAACTTCACATTCTTGAATTCTTATCATGTGAATCTGTTAATACTCGTCACTAACCTTCTATTATTCAATTCTCTCCCAGGTAGTGAGGACACATGCTATCGATCAGGATGGACAGCCACCAGTACCACCAGTTAGGGTCGCGAGAGGCCGAGGCCGTGGTAGGGGGCAAGGGTGTAGGCCGCATAGTAGCTAGGGCAACACCTACAGATCCACCAGTTGCCCTAGTACAGGATCATCTTCCAGTTGTGGATGCACCAACGGGACCAACTTAGGTACTAGTTGTACCCTTCGTGATTCCAGGTCTTCAGGAGACCTTAGCTCAGATTCTGACCGTGTGCACTAGTCTTGATCAGGCGGGCTCTATTTCTACTACAGCAGCCACTTCCCAGGCCGGGGGAGGCACTCAGACTCCCGCCACCCGCACACCCGAGCAGGTTGTTAAGGGAATCCAGACACTGGGAGCACCACCAGCCCAGCCAGTTGCAGCTCCTCAGGATTATGCAGTTCCTGTCATGCCTGATGATGAGCAGCGCAGATTGGAGGGGTTTGGTAGACTTTAGCCTCCGACTTTCAATGGTGCATAAGGTGAGGATGCCCAGGGTTTCTTGGATAAGTGTTAGAGGATTCTCCGTACAGCGGGTATTTTGGAGACCAATGGGGTCTCGTTCACTACTTTCAGCTCTCTAGAGCTGCCTTTACTTGGTGGGAGGCTTATGAGAGGCGTAGGCCGGTTGGTACAGCACCCCTTACATGGTAGCAGTTCTCCATTCTCTTCTTGGAGAAGTATGTATCGCGGTCCTGTAGAGAGGAGCTGCATAGGCAGTTTGAGCAGTTGCGCCAGGATGATATGACTATGACACAGTATGAGATGAGATTCTCTGAGTTGGCTCGTCATGTTATTTGGTTGGATCCCACATATAGGGAGAGGATCAGGAGGTTCATTGATGGCCTCACATATCAGTTGTGGATTCTTCTGACTAGAGAGAGAGAGTCTGGTGCTTCTTTTGAGGAGGTTGTTGACATTGCTTAGGATATAGAGTCGGTTCGCCACCAGGACCAAATAGAGAGAGAGTCCAAGAGGCCTCATAGTTCTGGTAGTTTTGGTGGTATTCCTTCGAGAGGTTAGTTTCACTACGGCAGGGTTCGTCCCTTCAGGCATGCTCAAACGGCTCGTTCAGCTCACTATGGCGCATCATCTGGCCATGGTTCTCACAGTTCTCAGTAGGGCCACTCATCTCTTAGTGCCCTTCCAGCTCAGAGTTCGTCTCATGCACCATCAGCTCAGGGTTCATCTATGCCTGGTCCTTCTAGCGAGTATCCCGGTGCTCGGGGCTCCCTTCAGTCCCCATTACTAGTGGCCGATAGAGGTTGCTTTGAGTGTGGGTATTTGGGTCATATCAAGAGGTTCTGTCCCCGCCTTATGGGAGGTTCATCCCAGCAACGGAGTCAGCCTTCGGCTTCAGTACTAGTTACTTCACCACCCACCCAGCCAACTCAGGGTGGAGGTCAGTCAACTAGGAGTCACCCTAGAGGGGGAGACCGATCAGGTGTCGGTCAGGCGCATTTCTATGCACTCTCAACCAGACCAGATGTTATTGATTTAGATGTTGTGATCACAGGTATTATCTCATTTTGCTACAAGGATGCCTCTGTATTATTCGATCCTGGTTCCACTTTTTCATATGTGTCGTCATATTTTGCTCATTATTTGGATATGCCCCGTGAGTCTCTTGTTTCATCTGTTCATGTATCTATGTCAGTGGGCAATACTATTATTGTGGACCGTGTATATCGGCTATGTGTAGTGACTATTGGGAGATTAGAGACTAGAGTGGATTTGTTGCTACTTAGTATGGTTGACTTTTATGTAATACTGGCATGGATTAGTTGTCTCCGTGTCATGCTATTCTGGACTGTCACACTAAGACGGTGATGTACGGATTGAGTGGCGAGGTTCGTCGGATTATGTTTACAGTAGAGTAATTTCATTCTTGAAGGCCCAGGGGATGGTTGGGAAGGGTTGTCTTTCTTATTTGGATTTTGTGAGGGACGTCAGTATAGAGACTCTTACTATTGATTATGTTCCCTTAGTGTGAGACATTCCGGATATTTTTCCTGCAGATCTGTCGGGCATGCTGCCTGATAGGGATATTGACTTTGGTATTGACTTGGTGTCGGGCACTCAGCCCATTTCTATTCCACTATATCATATGGCACTGGCAGAGTTAAAGGAATTGAAGGAACAACTTCAGGAACTCCTTGACAAGGGGTTTATTCAGCCTAATATATCACATTGGGGTGCACCAATTCTATTTGTGAAGAAGAAGGATGGTACCATGAGAATGTGCATTGATTACAAGCAATTGAACAAAGTTACAATCAAGAACAAGTATCCCTTACCTCGTACTGATGATTTATTTGACCATTTTCAGGGAGCGAGGGTGTTCTCCAAGATTGATTTGAGGGCAGGGTATCACCCGTTGAAGATTAGGAACTCAGACATTCTTAAGACAGCTTTCAGGTCCCGATATGGTCATTATGAGTTCCTTGTGATGTCTTTTGGGTTGACCACTACCCCAACAGCCTTCATGCATCTGATGAACACTATGTTCCAATATTATCTCGACTCGTTCGATATTGTATTCATTGATGATATCCTGGTATACTCTCGTAGTCAGGAGGAGCATGCCCAATATTTGCGAATTATGTTGCAGCGATTGAGGGAGGAGAAGCTTTATACTAAGTTCTCCAAGTGTGCATTTTGGCTTAGTTCAGTGGCGTTCTTGGGGCACGTGGTGTTTAGTGAGGGTATTCAGGTGTATCTGAAGAAGATAGAGGCGATCTAGAGTTGGCCCAAACCGTCGTCAGCCATTAAGATTCGTAGCTTTCTTGGTTTGGCGGGTTATTATTGCTAGTTCGTTCAGGGTTTTTCCTCTATTGCATCACCCTTGACCAAATTGACCCAAAAAGGTGCTCTTTTCAAGTGGTCGGATGAGTGTGAGGAGAGCTTTCAGAAGCTCAAGACTGCCATGACCACAGCTCCAATATTAGTTCTACTGTCAGCTTCTGGTCTTATTCAATATATTGTGATGCCTCTCGGATCGGTATCAGGTGTGTTTTGATGTAGGAGGATAGAGTGATTGCTTATGATTCGTGTCAGTTTAAGCCCCATAAGAAGAACTACCTTGTTCATGATTTGGAGTTGGCTGCCATTGTTCACGTGTTGAAGATTTGGAGGCATTATCTCTATGGTATGTCATGTGAGGTGTTTACTGATCATCGTAGCCTCCAGCATTGTTCAAAAAGAAGGATCTCAATTTGAGGTAGCGGAGATGGTTGGAGCTTCTAAAAGACTATGATATTACCATTTTGTACCATCCGGGAAAGGCCAATGCGGTGGCCGATGCCTTGAGTAGGAAGGTAGTGACTATGGGTAGTCTTGCACTCATGCATGTTGGGGAGAGACCTCTTGTAGTTGATGTTCAGAATTTGGCCAATCGGTTTGTGAGATTGGATAATCCAGAGCCCAGTCGAGTCCTAGCTTGTGTGGTTTCTCGGTCTTCCTTGTTTGATCATATCAGGGAGCACCAGTATGATGATCCTCATTTGCTTGTCCTCAAGGAAAAGGTTCTACATGATGATGCCATAGATATGACTATTGGTGATGATGAGGTATTGAGGATGCAGGGTCGGATATGTGTTCCCAATGTGGATGGGCTATGGGAGTTGATTCTAGAGGAGGCCCATAGTTCGCGGTATTCCATCCATCTAGGTGTCGCGAAGATGTATCAGGATTTGAGACAACACTATTGGTGGAGAAGAATGAAGAAAAATATAGTTGGGTTAGTAGCTCGGTGTCTCAACTGTCATCAGGTGAAATATGAGCATCAGAGGCCGGTTGGCTTGCTTCAACAGATAGAGATTCCAGAGTAGAAGTGGGAGCAGATCGCCATGAATTTCATAGTTGGGATCCCACGGACTGCGAGGAAGTTTGATGCTATTTGTGTGATTGTGGATCGGCTGACCAAGTCCGTGCACTTCATTCCTGTGAGCACTACCTATTCTTCAGAGCGGTTGGCCAAGATTTACATTAGAGAGATTGTTCGCCTGCACGGTGTGCTAGTTTCCATCATTTCAGACCGAGGCACATAGTTTACATCGCAGTTCTGGGGGGCTATGCAGCGAGAGTTGGGCACTAAGGTTGAGTTGAGCATAGCATTTCATCCTCAGACGGATGGACAGTCCGAGCGCACTATTTAGATATTGGAGGACATCTACGTGCTTGTGTCATTGATTTTGGGGGTTCATGAGACTAGTTTTTGCCGCTCACGGAGTTTGCTTACAATAATATCTATCAATCGAGTATTCAGATGGCTCTGTACGAGGCTTTATATGGGAGGCAGTGTATATCTCCAGTGGGTTAGTTTGAGCCAGGTGAGGCTAGGGTTTTGGGCACAAACTTAGTTCAGGATGTATTGGATAAGGTGGAATTGATTCAGGAGCGGCTTCGCACGACGCAGTCAAGACAAAAGAATTATGCCGACAGGAAGGACCGTGATGTGTCTTACATGGTTGGGGAGAAGGTTTACTGATGGTTTCACCCGTGAAGGGTGTTAT
This sequence comes from Nicotiana sylvestris, assembly GCF_000393655.2. Lineage (NCBI taxonomy): Eukaryota > Viridiplantae > Streptophyta > Magnoliopsida > Solanales > Solanaceae > Nicotiana > Nicotiana sylvestris. Next base: position 102,905,286 of record NC_091059.1, read on the forward strand.
GAGATTTGGGAAGAAGGGCAAGCTGAGTCCTCAGTTTATTGGGCCGTTCGAGGTGCTTCAGAGGATTGGGGAGGTGGCCTATGATCTTGCTTTGCCACCTAGCTTGTCGGGTGTGCATACGATATTTTATGTTTCTATGATTCAAAAGTATATCGGTGATCCATCTCATGTTTTGAATTTCAGCACAGTTCAATTGGAAGGTGATTTGACTTATGATGTGGAGCCAATGGTTATTTTGGAGCATCAGGTCTGAAAGTTGAGAACAAAGGACATGGCTTCAGTAAAAGGGCAGTGGAGAGGTCAGCCCGTGGAGGAGGCTACTTGGGAGAATAAGCAGGAGATGCAAGGAAGATATCCACACCTATTTGACACTTCAAGTATGTTTCTATACCCGTTTGAGGACGAACGTTTGTTTAAGAGGGGGAGGATGTAACGACACAGCCGGTCATTTCAGAGTTATAGCCTCGTTTCCCCATTTCCTGCTCTTTTGTGTTGTTCAGCTATATTTTGACTTACCGGGTTAGTTGGTTCGGGTCCGGAGTGGATTTGGAGTGAATTGAGACACTTAGTCTCTTATGAGTAGGTTTAAGTTGGAAGAGTTGACCGGATGTTGACTTATGTGTAAATGACCTCGGATTTGGATTTGGATGGTTCTGTTAGCTCCATTAGGCGATTCTGGACTTAGGAGCGCATCCGGGATGTGATTTAGAGGTCCGTAGTAGAATTATGCTTGAATTGGCAAAAGTTGGAATGTTGGCAATTTTGGTCGGCAGTAAAAATTTTGATATTAGGGTTAGATTGGATTTCTGGAAATTGGAGTAGGTTCATGGTGTCATTTTTGACTTGTGTGTAAAATTTGGAGTCAGTCGGACATGATGTGATAGGTTCGACACTCTAATATTGATTGGATGCTCTTGGGAGTGCGGACCACACCAAAATGGTGCAGACCGCAGAAGAGGAGTGCGGCCGCAGTAGCATTGTGTGGAGCGCAGTGGAGGAAGGCTAAGGAGATGAGGCCGCAATAGAATTTCGCGACCACATATATTGGCAGAGTGCACCCGCAACAGAATTATGCGGATCGCACAGTGGAGGTTCAGAGGGCACTATATAAGCAAGGCTTAGGGTTTTATTTCACATCTTGGACTTTGGGAGCTCGGTGTGTGGCGATTCTCAAGGGTTTTTAAATAAATTTATCAGAGTAAGTGATTCTAACTCGGATTTGGCTAATATACGTGAATATATCATTGATTTTATCATCCGATTAGTGATTTGAGATGGAAATTTTGGGGAAATTGTGGGAATTTCATAAAATGAATTTTTGGGATTTGAATGTCGATTCGAAGTCGGATTTGAGTGAAACTAGTATGACTGATCTCATAATCGAATGGGTTGTCACATTTTATGAGTTTGTTGGATTTTGAGACGTGGGCCCGGGGCCCAACTTTTGAGTTGACTTTCTGACTTTTGAGCTAAAGCTTAGTATTTGCTTATGGAATTGATTCCTTTAGCTCGTGTTGATTGTATCAAATTGTTTGTGTCTAGATTCGAGGCATTCAGAGGCCGATTTGAGAGGCAAAGGCATTGCGGAGTAGGAGTTTGCATGGTTTGAGGTAAGTAACCCTTTCAAACTTGGTTCTGAGGGTTCAAAACCCCGAACTACGTGTTATAAGGTTAGTATTGAGGTGACGCACATGCCAAGTGACGGGCGTGCGGGAGTGCACCGTGAGAATAGTTTGGACTTATTACTTACTGAGTTGGTGTACTCACGTTACCCCCAGCACGTTGTGTGCAGATCCAGGCACTTTTGATCCTAGTGGCAGTCGTTGATCGAGGCTTTAGGTGACTATCGAGGTATCTGCATGGCGTTCGTAGGCCTTGACTCTCCATCTGTATCTCTATATGTATTTTAGTTTGTTTCCTTGAACGTTATAATAGACAATGTTTTCCTTTAGACGCTTATGCACTCAGTGACACCCTAGTTTTGGGCTGGATTTTATCTTATCTTGGAATTTCTTATGTTCAAACAGTTTCTTTAAATGTTAAAGGCTTCCGTTAAACATTTTTAAAATTATTGTTATTGTGTTGGTGTGTTGAGTTTAGGCTGGCCTAGTTCCACGATAGGCACCATCACGACGGGTTGAGTTTTGGGTCGTGACACCTTCAACCACCCAAACCCTAAAAATATGAAAATGATGACACGCAACACAGTAGCAAGCAAAGAACAAGCCACGAAGTTGAATGAGAAATTGAGAGCTAGTCAAGCAGAAGAACCTCAAAAATCTGTTGATTCTTTCCGGTCTGTGACTGAGGGGGGAGAACCAGTTTCATCTAAAACTGAAAAAGTAACTTCTGGGTTAAAATCTTCTACTGTTGGTTCTGAAAGTGTAGAAAATCTTGAGACTAGGTTTGTGTTGGTTGGTTCTATTACTGGTGTAGAAATCATTCGTACTAAAAATATTGGTGGTAAAAATGAAAAAGAAAAAGAAAAAGAGAGTGAGAGTGTTGAAGTAGATATGATGGGAAGGGAAGAAGAAAAAGTGGCTGGATTTGATTCATCCTATTAGGTATGGATGACATAAGGAGACAGGTGCAATGGTGGTCTGGAGTGAAGATATTAGTGATAATGAGGAGACCATGGATGAAAGAATAGGGATAGAATCACAACAGATAGGTGATGGTTCTGGTGATAGAAATGCAACAGAGGGGCTGGTTAGGTTAAGGAAATGGTTTCATGAACCAGTTTCTTCTTTTACTAAAATTAGATAAGAGCCCCTTTATGACCTGCTGTAAAGGTGTCAGATAGTTACAATCCAAAGAAGAAGAGCAAAATTGGAAAGACTCTAGGAAAGGGCATGGGTGGAACTAATAGATAGGCTGCTCCTTCTATCCCTATACCAAATCCTCCCACAAGAGGAAGAATTACAAAGAGCCAGAAGAACTAGAGTGAGGTCAATATAAAAACGACATTAGCTGAGAGTGTCAAGAAAGTCACTTCAAAAGGAAAGAAAGGGCTGATAAGCCAAGTGGAGTAGTCCAGATTGAGGAGATGAACCTGGTTCTTGAAGATGTAGATAAAGATGTGGAAGTACCCCCACCTAGTGCCAAAAAGATAAAGACTTCTCAAAAAATTCTCAAGAAATAGAGGCTGAGGAAGAGGGCTCGGTTGTGTCTAAAAGAACCAAGTCTGCCAAAAGGATCAAGAAGGATCAAATAGTGAAACAATTAGTGAAAGATGTTGAGATTGAGAAGCTGTAGAAAAGGCTTGTTGAAGTAGAAGCTGAAAAGGAATGTCTCAAGGCCGAGTTAGAAAGAAAGAATGAGAAGAATGATGAAATATTTCAAGATATGCAAAAACTGCTTCAAGCCAAGAACCAAGAACATGGTCCTTCCCAATCTTAAACCCTTCATATCCAAGTAGTAACTAGTTCTTTCTAAGACCCAAGTGGGATATTTTTCTATTTTGCTCATGGTTTTATGTTTTTATTTCTTTTCATGCTTTGTGATAGGATCTTTTTATTGATCAATGAAATTTACTGCTTTTGCCCTAATTGTTTGTTAGTATTTCTTAGATGGCTAATATTCTTAGATTAAAAAAGAAAAAATTGAATCCATGATTACATTTGAAGTAGCCCCAGTAGCCATGAGTGATATCTTTTAATATCTGGTTACTTAACTTAATTATGCAACTTTTCAATGATGCCAAAAGGGAGAAGATAAGGTGTACTTTTGCTTTGGACTATGATGTTTATAACCTAATGAACCTGGTCTTTGAAAATTTGTGACTTTAAATGGATAGTGTTCTGACAGTGTGTTTGATGTTGAGCTGAGTTGAAACAGGTTCCATGTTTCCATGCTTTTGAAAAGTATAGAGTTTGTCGTCATCAAAAGGGGGTAATTTATTGACTTGAGCAGCTTTGATTTTGATGATTGGCAAAATAACACAAGCATGAACCAAGTCTATGGACAGTGTACTATAACGACTCGACCGGTCGTTTCATGAGTTACAGGCCCGTTTCCCCCATTTCTACTTCTTTATGTGTTGTCCAGCTGTATTGCGTAGTATCAAGTTGATTGGCTCGGGTTCAGAGTGGTTTTGGAGAGGAATGAGACACTTAGTCTCTTATTTAGAAGCTTAAGTTGGAAAAGTCAACCGGATGTTGACTTATGAGTAGATGATCTCGGATGTGAATTCTAATAGTTTGGTTAGCTCCGTTAGGTGATTTTGGACTTAGGAGCATGTTCGGAATGTAATTCGGAGGTTCATGGTAGATTTAGGCTTGAATTGGCGAAATTGAAATTTTGGCGTTTCTCGGCCGACTGTGAAAATTTTGATATCGGGGTTAAAATAAAATTCTAGAAATTAGAGGTCTGTAGGGTCATTTGAGACGTGTGTGCTAAATTTTAGGTCATTCGGACGAAGTTTGATAGGTTTCGGCATCGTTTGCAGAATTCAAAAGTTATGGAGCTCTTATGCTTGAATCCGATGGTGATTTGGTGTTTTGATGTTGTTTGGAGTGTTCCGAAGGTTTGAATAAGTTTGAATAGTGGTATATGACTTGTTGGTATTTTTGGTTGAGGTCCCGAGGGCATCAGAATGAATTCGGACAGATAACGGAAGGATTGGAACTTGGTTTGAGCAGCTGAAGCTGTTGCTTCTATCATTTCCGCACCTGCGGATTGGGGACCGCAAGTGCGATGTCACAGATGCAAGAGGGAGGCCGCAGGTGCGCACAAGTGACCGCACCTGGGATACCGCAAATGCGGGTGTTTGACTGCAGAAGCGGGATCTTGAGTTTAAGTGAAAACCGCACCTGCGAGGGACTTTTCGCTTACGGCATCACAGAAGCGACATGGTGACTGCAGATGCAGAAAATGATGGGTTGAAAGTATAAAAGGTTTCCTTCACGAATTTTGCCTAATTCCTCCATTTTTAAAGATGGGTTTTGAGCTTTGGGCAGTGATTCTCAAGAGGAATCAAGGATTTTCAGTTGGGTAAGCTACTTGGACCTTATATTTTGTGCTTGTGATAATTTTTTCACTGTTTAATCATGGAATTTGTGGGAAATTGGAGAGAAGTTGAAGGGGTTAGGCTTGAGTTTTGGAGAGTTTTGATTAAGGATTTGAGGGACCATTTGAGGTCGGATTTTGATAATTTTGGTATGTATAGACTCGGGAGTGAAAGGAGTTTCTAGTTTTTTAATTTTTGTCGGATTCCGAGACGTGGGCTCGGGGGCCGGGTTTGGGTGAATTTCAGGATTTTGGGTTGAATTGCTAGTTTTTCATTTGGAATTGATTCCTTGGCCTATATTGATTGCATTGTATTGCTTTTGGTTAGATTCGGGAAGTGTGGAGGCCGATTCCAAAGGCAAAGGCATAGCGGAGTAGGATTTGGCATGGTTTGAGGTAAGTAATGCTTCTAAATTTTGTTCTAAGGGTTCGAAACCCCGAGCGATGTGTTATGTGATTAATATTGAGGTGACGCAAATGCCAAGTGACGGGCGCGTGGGCATGCACCGTGAAAATTGTGGCCTAGTTCATTTCAGGGCACCACTTAGTGACTCTTTCTTGTTGATATCTATGTTGTGATTATATGATTAAGGAAATGAACTGTAAATCATGCTAATTATCATGGTAGAGCTTCACTCCAACACTATTGAGACCCGAGTGGTCGTTTCTTGTTTTCATCTTATTAATTTCATTGATATTCTGTACTCAGTCTTGTTCATGCATAACATGTCATGTCTCAGCCTCGATTATTAATATTTGACACATTATATTATTGTTTCGGGCTAGTTTCATGGCATTGTGAGCCCGTGTGTATGATACTAGAGAGTGATGACTGAGTGAGGCCGAGAGCCTGATTATGAGTAACAATTATGGGTTTGACCTGCACGCCGCAGCAGGTTGTTGATTATGCTTCGTTGGCTTGTTATAGTGATTGGACTGAAAGGAGCCCCTCCGAAGTATATACACCCCCAGTGAGCGTGGATGATATTATTGAGGGATGGATTTCCCTGGACATGGATTTGTCCAAAGTATTGATACCTGGAGATGGATTTCTCCTCAGGGTTGGATTACCCTTCTTCCTCGGTACTGGTTGACTTGAAGTCAGTGTTATATATATTCTGGGATGGATTTCCTTGGGCCGGATGGCCATATGCGGTACCGAGTGGTTGAGCACTCGAGAGTGGGAGCACATGGTGCATTGTCATACATTTTTGGCATTTACATGTAGAGATTTACTGAGCTTTATACTTCACATTGTTCGGATTGGTGTTTTGCTTTACTGTTGAGTTGAATAATTAAACTGCCAGCATGCCTATTTTACTATTCCATTTAAATGTGTTATAACTGTTGAGGTTTAGTTCGTCGCTACCTATCAGTCCATAGTTTGGACTTGTTACTTACTGAGTTGGTGTACTCATGTTACCCCCTGCACCTTGTGTGCAGATTCAGGTATGTTTGGATCTAGTAGCGATTGTTGATCAAGACTTCAGGCTTAGGAGATCTTTGAGGTATCTGTATGGCATTCGTAGGCCCTGGCTCTCCTTTTATTCTTCAGTTGTATTTCAATTGCTAATTTAGCCATTATAAAATATTATGTATTTTCCCTAGATGCTCATGCACTAAGCGACACCCTGGTTTTGGGCTGGGTGTATCTGTTCTTGGAATTTCGTATGTTTCAAATAGTTTTTATAACTGTTAAAGGCTCCCGTTAATGTTTTCAAACTTATTGTTATTCTGTTGGTTGTTCAATTGAGGCTGGCCTAGTTCCACGATATGCGCCATCACGATGGGTCGGGTTTTAGGTCGTGACAAGTTGGTATCATAGCCTAGGTTACATAGGTCTCACGAGTCATAAGCGGGTTTAGTAGAGTCTTGCGAATCAGTACGGAGATGTCTGTACTTATCTTCGAGAGGCTGCAGAACCTTTAGGAAAAACTTCACATTCATGAATTCTTGTCGTGCAAATCTGTTGATTCTAGTACTAAACTTCTGTTATCCCATTCTCTCACAGATGGTGAGGACACATGCTACTGGTCAGGATGAACGGCCACCAGTACCACCAGTTGGGCCACTAGAGGTCGAGGTCGCAGTCAAGGCCGTGGTAGGGGCAGAGGTGTAGCCCGCACAGCAGCTAGGGCAGCACCTGCAAATATACCAGCCGCCTCAGTTCATGATCAGGTCCCAATTGTGGACGCTCCATCAGGATAAGCTAAGGCACCGGCTGCACCGATTGTTATCCCAGGTCTTCAGAAGACCTTAGCTCAAATCTTGACCGTGTGCACCAGCCTTGCTCAGGCGGTCGTTCTTTCTACTACAGCAGCTACTTCTCAGGCCGAGGGAGGCACTCAGACTTCTGCGGCTTGATACCCGAGCAGGTTGCTTAGGGACTTCAGACATCGAAGGCACCAACAGCCCAACCGATTGCACCTGCTCAGGATTTTGTGGTACCAGTCATGCTTGATAACAAACAGCGTCAATTGGAGAGGTTTGGTAGACTTCAGCTTCCGACTTTCAGTAGTGCAAAGGACGAGGATGCCCAGGGTTTCTTGGACAAGTGTCAGAGGATTCTACGTACAACGGGTATTCTGGAGACCAGTGGAGTCTCATTTACTACATTTCAGTTTTCTGGAGCTGCCTTCACTTGGTGGGAGGCTTATGAGAGGCGTGGGCCTGTTGGTATAGTTCCCCTTACCTGGCATTAGTTCTCCATTCTCTTTCTGGAGAAGTATGTACCCCATTCCCGTAGAGAGGAGCTGCGCAGGCAGTTCGAGCAGTTGCGTCAGAGGGATATGACCATGACGCAGTATGAGATGAAGTTCTCCGAGTTGGCCCATCATGTTATTTGGCTAGTTCCCATAGATAGAGAGAGGATCAAGAGTTTCGTTGATGGCCTCACTTATCAGCTACAGATTTTTCTGACCAGAGAGAGAGTATCTGGCACTTCTTTTGAGGAGGTAGTGGACATTGCCAGAGAGATAGAGTCAGTTCGCCGCCAAGAGAGAGTTGAGAGGGAGGCTAAGAGGCCTCTGGGATCTCGCAGCTTTGGTGGTGTTCCTTCTGGAGGTCAGTTCCAACATGGCAGAGGCCGTCCATTTCGACATGCTCAACTAGCTCGTTCGGGTCACCGTGGTGGATCATCTAGCTATGGTTCTCATAGTTCACATCGGGGTCACTCATCTCTCAGTGCCCTTCCAGCTCAGAGTTCGACTCATGCACCATCGGTTCAGGGTTCATCTATGCCTGGTTCTTCTAGTAGGTATCCCAGTGCTCGGGGCTTCCTTCAGTCCCCGTTGCTAGTAGCCGATAGAGGTTTCTTTGAGTGTGGAGATTTGGGTCATATAAAGAGGTTTTTTCCCTATCTAACGGGAGGTTCATCCTAACAGAGGAGTCAGCCTACGACTTTAGCACCAGTTACTTCCCCACCCGCCCAGCCAGCTCGGGGTGGAGGTCAGTCAGCTAGGGTTTGCCCTAGAGGGGGAGGTCGATCAGGTGGTGATCAGTCCCGTTTCTATGCACTCCCAGCCAGACCAGATGTTATTGCTTCAGATGTTGTGATTACATGTTGTGATTACATGCTGTGATTACAGGTATTGTTTCAGTATGCCATAGAGATACCTCTGTATTATTTGACCCTAGTTCCACTTTTTCATATGTGTCATTATATTTTGCTCATTATTTGGATACACCTCGCAAGTCTCTTGTTCATTTGTTTGTGTATCTACTCCGGTAGGTGATACTATTGTTGTGGACTGCATATATCGATCGTGTGTGGTGACTATTGAGGGTTTGGATACCTGAGTGGATCTCTTGTTGCTTAGTATGGTTGATTTTGATGTGATATTGGTCATGGATTGGTTATCTCTATGTCGTGCTATTTTTTACTATCATGCTAAGACTGTAACGTTGGCTATGCTGGGGGTGCCATGGATTGAGTGGCGAGGTTCGACAGATTATGTTCCCAGTAGGGTGATTTCATACTTGAAGGCCCAGCGGATGGTTAGGAATGGTTGTCTTTCTTATTTGGCCTTTGTAAGGGATGTCAGTGCAGAGACTCCTAGTATCGATTCAGTTCTGGTTGTAAGGGACTTCCCGAATATGCTTCCTACAGACCTGCTAGGCATGCCACCGGATAGGGATATTGAATTTAGTATTGATTTGGTGTCGGGCACTCAGCCCATTTCTATTCTACTGTGTCGTATGGCACCGGCAGAGTTGAAGGAGTTGAAGGAGTAGCTTCTCCTTGAAAAGGGGTTTATTTGGCCTAGTGTATCGCCTTGGGGTGTGTCTGTCCTATTTGTGAAGAAGAAAGATGGTACGATGAGGATGTGAATTGATTACAAGCAGTTGAACAAAGTCACAATCAAGAACAAGTATCATTTGCCTCGTATTGAAGATTTATTTGACCAGCTTTATGGAGCGAGAATGTTCTCCAATATTGATCTCCGGTCAGGGAATCACCAGTTGAAGATTAGGGACTCAAACATCCTTAAGACAGCTTTTACGACCCGATATAGTCATTATGAGTTCCTTGTGATGTCTTTCGGGCTGACAGTGCCCCAGCAGCGTTCATGCATTTGATGAACAGCGTGTTTCGGCCTTATCTCGACTCGTTTGTGATTGTATTCATTGATGATATTCTAGTGTACTCGCGTAGTAAGGATGAGCACGATGAGCATTTGAGAGTTGTGTTACAGTGGTTGAGGGAGGAGAATCTTTATGCAAAGTTCTCCAAGTGTGAGTTTTGGCTCAGTTTAGTGGCGTTCTTGGGGCACGTGGTGTCCAGTGAGGGTATTCAGGTTGATCCGAAGAAGATATAGGCAGTCTAGAGTTGGCCCAGTCCGTCCTCAGCCACAGAGATTCGTAGTTTTCTTGGTTTGGCGGGTTATTACCATCGGTTCGTTCAGAGATTTTCATCTATTGCATCACCCTTGACTAAGTGTAATCAAAAGGGTGCTCCTTTTAGGTGGTCGGATGAGTGTGAGGCGAGCTTTCAGAAGCTCATGACTGCCTTGACCACAGCTCCAGGTTAGTTTTGCCATTAGCTTCAGGTTCATATATAGTATATTGCGATGCTTCTAGAGTTTATATTGGGTGTGTGTTGATGGAGGAGGATAGAGTGATTGCTTATGATTCTCGCCAATTGAAGCCCCATGAGAAGAACTACCATGTTCATGATTTGGAGTTGGCTACCATTGTTCACACATTGAAGATTTGGAGGCATTATCTCTATGGTGTGTTTTGTAAGGTGTTTACTGATCATCGTAGCCTCCAGCACTTGTTCAAGCAGAAGGATCTCAAATTGAGGCAGTGGAGGTGGTTAGAGCTGCTAAAGGACTATGATATTACTATCGTGTACCATCCGGGAAAGGCCAATGTAGTGGTCGATACTTTGAGTAGGAAGGCGGTGAGTATGGGCAGTCTTGCACTCATACCTGTTGGGGAGAGACCTATTGCAATTGATGTTCAGGCCTTGGGCAATCGGTTTGTAAGGTTGGATATTTTTTAGCCCGGTCGGGTCTTAGCTTGTATGGTTTCTTGGTCTTCCTTGTTTGATCGCATCAGAGAGTGCCAGTATGATGATCCTCACTTGCTTGTCCTCAAGGACAGAGTTTAGCACGGCGATGCTAGAGATGTGACTATTGGTGATGATGGGGTATTGAGGATGCAGGGCCGGATATGTGTGCCCGATGTAGACGAACTTTGGGAGTTGATTCTTGAGGAGGCCCATAGCTTACGGTATTCCATCCATCCGGGTGGCGCAAAGATGTATCAGGATTTGAGACAGCACTATTGGTGGAGGAGAATAAAGAAGGATATATTGGGATTTGTAGCTCGGTGTCTCAATTGTCAGCAGGTAAAATATAAGCATCAGAGACTGGGTGGCTTGCTTTAGCAGATGGATATTCCAAAGTGGAAGTGGGAGCACATCACCATGGATTTCGTAGTTGGGCTCCCACGGACTTTGAGAAAGTTCAATGCTATTTGGGTGACTATGGATCAGCTGACCAAGTCCGCAAACTTCATTCCTTTGTGTGCTACCTATTCTTCAGAGTGGCTAGCTGAGATTTATATCCGAGAGATTGTTCGCCTGCATGGTGTCCCAGTTTCCATCATTTCAGATAGAGGTACTCAATTTACATTGCAGTTTTGGAGAGCCGTGAAGCGAGAGTTGGGTACTCAGGTTGAGTTGAGCACAAATTTTCACCCTCAGACGGACGGGCAGTGCAAGCGCACTATTCAAATATTGGAGGACATGTTACGCGCTTGTGTCATTGATTTTAGGGGTTTATGGGATCAGTTTCTACCGCTCGCAGAGTTTGCTTACAACAACAGTTATCAGTCGAGTATTCAGATGGCTCCATATGAGGCTTTATATGGGAGGTGGCGTAGATCTTCAGTAGGATGATTTGAGTCGGGCGAGGCTAGGATTTTGGATACATACTTGGTACAGGATGCTTTGGACAAGGTGAAAGTGATTTTGGAGTGGTTTCGTACGGTGCAGACAAGACAGAAGAGTTATGCTGACAGGAAGGTCCGTGATGTGTCTTACATGGTTGGGGAGAAGGTTCTACTTAAGGTCTCACCCATGAAGGGTGTTATGAGATTTGGGAAGAAGGGAAAATTGAGCCCTCGGTTCATTGGGCTTTTTAAGGTACTTCAAAGGATTGGAGAGGTGGCTTAAGAGCTCACTTTGCCACCTAGCTTGTCGGGTGTGCATCCAGTATTTCATGTTTATATGATCTGGAAGTATATTGGTGATTCGTCTCATGTTTTGGATCTTAGCACAGTTCAGTTAGACGGTGATTTGACTTATGATGTGGAGCCAGTGGCTATTTTGGAGCGGCAGATCCGAAAGTTGAGATCAAGGGATATAGCTTCAGAGAAGGTGCAGTGAAGAGGTCGACCCATGAAGGAGGCTACTTGGGAGACCGAGCGGGAGATGCGGAGCAGATATCCACACCTGTTTGAGGCTTCAGGTATGTTTCTTGACTTGTTCGAGGATGAACGTTTGTTTAAGAGGGGGAGGATGTAACGACCCGGCCGGTTGTTTCGTGAGTTACAACCTCATTTCCCCCATTTCTGCTTCTTTATGTGTTATTATGCTATATTACGTAGTATCGAGTTGGTTGGCTCGGGTTCAAAATGATTTTGGAGAGGAATGAGGCACTTAGAGCCTGTTTGGATTGGCTTAAAAAAGTAGCTTTTAAGCACAAGTGCTTAAAAGTACCTTTTAAGTGCTGGAGCTGATTTTATAAATAAGCAGTTATGCGTTTGGATAAAAGTGATAGAGCTGGAAAAAAAGCTGTTGAAATGTTTTCAAGATTGGGTTGGTGTTCCGATAAGCGAGAGGTGTAAGCACCGCGAGGTGTGAAGCCAGATCGTACTAAAGACAATGAAAAAATTTAGAAAATGAGAGATTTAAAAAAAATAAGTAAAAGCAGAATGAAAGACAGTCCTATATTGACAAGGACGAGCTTTTTCACGAAGAAAGCTTCGCGCCCAACTGCTTGTATATCGATCGGAAAGAAGCAGCTGCAAATGCTATCAGTGGTTCTTCCTTCGTCGGCCTTATAAAGCTCGCTAAGCCTCGCTTCCCTCTCCCCTTCACTTATTAATTAAGTGGAAAATAGTCGTCGGCATTCTATAAGCGACTTGACCGAGTCTACGAAGCTTTGCTTTTCTTGTAGTCGGCCCGTAATGCCTCCCTTCATTTGCTTGCCTCCTTTCAGCTCAGAATGCCTAATGCCTATTATTTAGTGCTAGAAGCTAACCGCCATAAGCTCACCCTTCGGGTCTCGCTTCCAGCGCAGGAGGCCAAGCATTCTGCCAGACGTCCCGGCCTGGGAGTATTATATATTAAGGCTGTGTAAGGGTGTGTCTATTTTCTTTCTCTTAACTCAGAAGTTCTTTTTTTTAGTAAGATAGTAGTGGATCGAGAAAGCAAAGCTTAAAAGGCGAAAGTGCTCTACCTACCCTCTCTTGTTTCAGGTATTCCACTCGTTCTCAAAGTATATAGCTCTAGTAGTCCTTTCTGCCTATTACACTCCTTCGCTCTAGTGATCGCTTCGTATACTACGCTTCTTATCCAGCGTATTGAACTCGTTTATTCCACTCGCTCCCTAACTCTAAGAGCAACTCCTCTTTTTAGAATTGTTGAAGAAACTACTAACTCTAACTATCTAACTGCACTGATCGGGGTCGATCTCACTGACCCCTTGCTTCACCACGCCCAAGCCGGAGGCTATGTACACTTCTTCCACATGGGGAAGGAAAGGAGCCCCTTTGCTTGCTTTTTGGGACATGTAAGACAGCCTAGCAGATCCTTTTGAATGTCCATCAAAGGCGAGGTGGGAAATGCCCCGCACGAACTATCTGATCAAGTTTTCTTTTTCCTATCACAGGCAGCTGGCAAAGCCGTGTTTGATCGTCGCGTACATGCTCCGTTACAGCTTCGTTCATGCGCCAATCAATTGACAGTGAAGCAGAGAAGGAAGAGTTTTGATCACCGTGTGGGTAGTCTCTATTAGGGTTTCCGTTTCATGTGCACTAAAAAGGAAGGAAGACTGGTGCGACTATAGTAATGCCAAGCATACGAGCAAAGGACTCTACCTACCCCATACTGACGAATGAAAGAAGCTCATCGCGGATGATAGGACAAGCGATAGCGGTTCCATTCTTGCTCTTCCTATTCCATACCATAAACAGACACCTTTGATTCATCGACATTGGCGCTAGAGGCTCTACCCCCACCCACCAGCCCTTTATGGAGTTAGCGGACCAAGAGCAAAAATTCCCCGATATAATAAAGAAAGTAAGAAGGGTTCCAAACCATTGAAACAGAAAGCACTAAAGACTGTTACGACGTGGCAGAAATGATCACGTGTGGAGGACATAAGACCAGAAGTCTCAAGGATGTTTTGTAGAGCCCCTTGTCCTCACGTCCACTCCCAAGGATCCCCCCGTCCTCGGGTCCTGAAAAAGACACCGATCAGAGACGAAAGTTACACTGGAGTTCAGGCTTTTTTTGTTAAGGAGCTCACAGACAAGAGATTAAAAGACGGAACATATAAAAGAGAATTCAAGGGTAAGGACGAGATGGTTTTCTTTCACAGTACCACTCCCAACAATGGGAGTAGTAGAGCCATCAGCAAGCTTTAGCTTACCCAATGATGTTGATGGGTTAAGTGAAGAGAAAATGGTACTCATACCAGAGTAGTGATCAATAGCACCGCTATCAATGATACACTGTCCACTACTCGAGGCTAGAAGGGCGGAATCTTTTCTACCTCTTTGCACAAAAAGAGACTGAGATGACGAAGTGGATGCGCCTTGATTTCCTCCAACTCCTTACTTAATGCCGCAATGGAGTCCTCACCCCTGCCTTTAGAAGATCCTCTTTTCGAATAGGAATTGATTCAATCTTATTATTAGAATATGAAGATTCAACTGAATATACTGTTTTTCAAGAAGGAATCGCCATCACCAGTGGAAGTTGAACTCGGCGATCTCTTCCTCCTGAAGTATGGAAAAGGAAGAAAAAGCAGTCAACCACAGGGAAGGAAGGAGGTATAGCTCGGCTTTTTAGGAAGAACATTGTTTGCAAGATCCGGTCTTAGTGAGAGAATTGGGATTGAGCTTTCACTAATACTAATAGAAGAATTTTTAGTAAAGGGAGGAAAGAGCTAGGTCTCGTATAGAAGAAGGGGTTTTTTCGCCCCGCGATTGGTAATGGCACAACCAGAAGAGGAGTAGGGGAGACAAGGTTAGGCGCTGGGTAGCGCAGCGCATCTGTTTTGGGCACAGAGGCGACGAGGGGTGCTAACCCGGCCACCCAACCCAGCAGGTCAGGGGGCAGCCAACTATCTTTCCGTAGGGATTATCATTTCCAGTCTGGCTCTCGAAGACTCAATATCAGAGGAAGGTTTTTTGCAAATTAGTCCTGTTTAGTTGCCTTAAGGCTTGTCTTTCTTTCAGAACCTTGTTACTTTTAAGCTGTCTTTTCGCCTGAGGCTTTCGGACAAGACTACTTACTCTAATAGGTTAGTAAGCTACCTCTTCCGCTTTCAGGCAAATTTAAATCTAAAAAAAAAAATTTCTTATCTTCTGGATAGAGTATAAAATAAAGTGGTAGGAGATGAAAGCATTCTTATCCAGTGGAGGGCGGCTTATTTTGCAAACATGTTCTTTTCTCGATGCCTATACACCTTCTTGCAGGGATTCCAGTTTCAAAGGGAGTTCTTGACCAGTTGGAAAAAATGTTAGCTAACTTTTGGTGAGGCGGTGATGAAGACAAAAGAAAGCTTCACTGGATATTTTTTGATACTATGTGCCTACCTATTCAGGAAGGGGCTTTGGGTCCTCCTACTACAAGACATTTTAAAGAGCTTTCAAAAGCTTTTCGTATGAAGTTTACCTGGTCAATAAGAGGGGGGTACTTTCAATGAGAAGAATATCAGAGAGCCAGGGGTGGAACCAGAAATCAGTGCTAGCTCCATTTCCAATCCACCATTTTGAGCCCTTAAGTATTGGTGGGGTTGCCTGAAAATAGAACTGATTTCACTCCAAGTCCTGACAACCAGGTTTGGAAGCAGCAAACCATAGGGGCTTTCAGATAGTTTCTTTTGAAAAAAGCAGTCCAAAGTATGACTCCCTCTTATTGACCAGGGCTTTCCTCTTACTCTCAAATTATAGGCATTGAAGCGATCGAGAGAAAGTAAGAAAACTATTGCACACGCCCCCCATTCGCGTACTAGCCCTATAACGGAGTCATACCCAACCACACTCTCTTAGTATAAAGCGGAGCAGGACCGTTGGCCTGATCTGACTCCCCACCCAACCGCCCTGGTGTATGTTTCCGAATCAACTGCATCTTTCCTAGAGCTTGCAGCCATTATCTTCGCTTTTCAGATATGGTGACATAACTTGTATGGGGGGAAGTGCCAGATCTTTACGGATCATAAGAGCTTGAGGTACTTGATGACACAGAAGGAGTTGAACCTTCACCTTTGGACACGAACACTATTCCGTTCTCAGCGGAAACCCGCCTTAGAGATTGAACGGCAATAAGATAAGTCAACGTTCAATCTAAGACAGCGCTGAGCGCTGATAGCTTGTAGTGAACAGCCCCATTATGAAACCAACCGAAAGCAGCCTTTGGTACTTAAGTAGTTAAGGTTTGGAACCCTTGCAACTATGATAGAAAGCCGTTTGCTTGTTGCCAAACCCTTCGCCTTTCTTTTGAATCAAAGTAGGTCGCGACTGTTGTATTTTAGTCGGTCGGGTGAAGCGGTAGCTTCGTGCTCCGCTTCTCTCGCGCTTGCTTGCGTGAAGGCTTAGAGCCCTTTTCGCTAGGTCCAAAAGCTTCCCAAAAGATCTGATCCAACAGAAATCCCGCATTGAGCGTAGCTGATATGCGGCTACGGCTAGCCGATCATATCATTCCTTAAAAAAAATCTCATAAAAAGCATACCGCGAGTAGGAAGTGGAATTAATACAATGGATTCAAAAGCATCAAACCTCTCTTGTTCGAAAGAATTGAAACACATCGAAATGGTACCAGCCGTACTTAATAATAGAAGGATTTGGCAGAAATATGTAAAATTGTCCCTCCTAAAAAGATTATTCCAGAATAAATGGGCAATAGTTAGGATAGGCCAGAGAGATGGGCTCATTCGACTAATCAGTGATCCCTGGGCCTACCTAACACAGATGTCCCTGAAATAGGGGATTGGTTGATCGGAAAGCTCAGGCAGGAGTAGGACATTCCATACAAATCTTTCTGATCCGCTAGCTGGTGGTCCTCTCCTTAGAGTCAAGTGGCTTTCAGCTCCTCTCAAATCCCATTTTTTCATCGACAGGTAGGGTGAATTCTAAGGTTCCTTATTCCGGTTGTAAAGCGGAAGAAGAGGGAGAATGGGCACAGCCCCACTAGCAGCCCGCGTTTGAAAAGAAAAATCTATCTAAAGAGAGAAGTATATTAGATAATTAATAAAGAAAAGAGAGCCAAAGAAGGAAGAGAGATTCCAAAGCTGGAATTCGAATTAGAACAGAAAATAAATTGAAATGATGATGATAAAAAGTGAAAAGAGGAGTGGATAGCTAGTGCAAGGAAATGGCAAAGGGATATCCGCTTGAGAGAACCATGTCGAAGGAACTCGGCAATATGACCCCGTAACTTCGGGAGAAGGGGTGCTCTCCTATCTTTTGATTAGGAAAGCGGCACATACCAGGGGGTAGCGACTGTTTATTAAAAACACAGGACTCTACTAAGTGGTAACATGATGTATAGAGTCTGACACCTGCCCGGTGCTGGAAGGTCGGAAGGAGAAGAGTTATAAGCTTTGAATGGAAGCCCCGGTAAACGGCGGCAGTAACTCTAACTGTCCTAAGGTAGCCTCTTCTTCCCATTCGGGTTGGGTTGACCCAGAAGTACAGTAAGAAGGAATGGAACCACTGGAGAGTCGTCTGCAATTCACACTTGGTCAAAGACGACTGACTTTGGAAGCGGAACACGAACCTATTTCCGCTATTCCAGGTTCTTATTGAGCGTAGCGAAATCAACGTTGAACGCTTTTATTTTTGCTCCGCGAGCAAGGAGCGAGCTAAGTAAATCTTACCTGAAAATGAGTGAGATTCGATTATTTTTCCTTTGTAGTTTTTGTTTTGTCATTTTTTTCCTTCTTCTCTATGATCCCAAAACTTCACATAATACGTATCATTAAATTCTCGTCTCGATTTTTTTTTCAATTTCTAAACAACTATCGTTTGTGAATGTAGGTTGTGTCGGGGATATACTGTGTCGAAGTGAAATCCCCCAGTATTATTGAACGTAAATCTGTGTACGAGCCTATGCAAACAGGGTTAAAAGCGGTAGATAGCATGGTTCCTATAGGTCGTGGTCAACGAGAACTTATAATCGGGGACCGACAAACTGGAAAAACTGCTATTGTTGTTCAAGCATTGACAAACCCACCTTCCTTCTATCTTCAGGATGGAGACTCTTTCTGCTTTTGTCGAACTGCCTTGACGCCTTGGCAGGCTTTGACCTGCTTTCCTTCGCTTACCGGAGAGCGGATGCTCGGTACTTTAAGGTGGGGAAACCAATCCTCCTTGCTCGTTCCTAGGTCTTTTCTTTCTTTTTTTATCGCCTTATTTCATTCACTGATTTCTTTAATTCATTTCTCTTTTATGAATAGTTGGTTGTGTTGGATGATTGATGGGTAGTTTGAAGGACGAATGCTGAAGGGCAGCTTTTCAGAACGGGCAAGGGAAAGAAAGGGTAAGACTTTGGTCAGGCAATTGTTGCAGTTTCTCATTTCGCAGATCATCCAATCCTTCTTCTTGAGCCTTTTAGAGGGCTTTCGGATAGTTCGATACCGGCTATTGGTAAAGGAAGCATATGCCTCTAACTCAGTTCATTCCCTATATGGTAATGGTAGGTACGCTGGTACCCCTTTTTTGGTTCAACCAAGGTAGGCTCGTGCCCGGGTTCACTCGTGAAAGGAAGGTTCTAGCGGTAAAGTAAAGAAAATCCGGAGTTATCCGGGGCTTCTTCCTCGAGTCCTGTCATGATCGCGCACTCGACGAAAGAGCTTTACAAGCGGCATTGCCCTTCTTCACTCACGTGATATTGCTGGATCGGGATTTCATCCATTGTCCAAGATTCCCTACTGCTGCCCCATGTGGGAGGCTGTTTTTGGGCTATTTGGATAGATTAAGATCCTTTCATGTAGGAGAGTCTTTGATGGACTCAGATCCTTTGCATGATTTCATGTGAGGAGCCACCTTTGACAGGCTTTGAATTTGGACAGATCCAGCGGGCCTTCTTGCATAGACTTGGGCTTGCTTTGATGATGGGTAGAAAAAATTCCTGATTTTCTTTCCTCGGTGAATGAAGTTTCTGCCCTTGTTAAGTGAGTAAGGCCCGAATGCTTATCATTCTTGCCTTCTAAACTTCTTTATATCGAGGGATGAGGAACCATATTATCCTGCATTCCTTAAACCTATGTAGTGAGTCGTGTAGGTGGCGTGTTTAAATTAGGACCATACATTGGGATTCTTTTCTCCTCATCGCTAGCCAGTCGGGATGCTATCTCTCTTCTCCTTCGTCACTCAACCATCAAAATATGGTATATAATTAACAAACTCTTTTTTTGATATTTACTTAAAACTATACTGAACCACCTATCTATTCGTTTTTTGGCGCTGTCCCGACACTGATGAGCATCACTTAGGCCTTCATTCATGATACTCTGCTAGGATCTGCAGCGCTTCAGTAGGCCCTAGGCACTGATGTGAGGTTAAAGTTTTAACCAATGCAACATACTATCCATAAACATTGTACTCCCATAATATAATAAGGCAAGTAATAGAAGAGAGTTAGTACTCATTTAATTGACCTCCTTTTCGAAGTCAATGAATTTCTTTCTTTTACTTTTATTTTGTTCAAGTTGCTTCAGTGAATGAAAATGCTCAATAAAGCGGGTAGGTCTTACTAGCCCTTACACTCGTCAAACTTATTTACTCATTCTCCACAGTAATGGATTTACTTTACTTCTTTCCCAAGCATCTGGTAATTCTGGCTGCCTTTCCACTCCTCACTTTGGTTTCCACCAAGCCAATCAAATCTGCCTCTTGTGCTCTTATATAATCTTTGGCCTCTCTCTGCTTCTCGACTTTACCGATCTTTTTGACATTCCATATAAGGACCTTCATGTGGAACTATTGTTGTTTTTACATTCCCCTCGCACCTTAGCGCTACCTCTGGTTTTTCGTCTTGTGCAGCCCTTATTTGTCTTTTGTTCTTTGGCCTTTACTTTCCCCCTCCCCCCTCTTTCTTAGAATTCAACATTTATGATATGTTTTGCATCTTGTTCGCCCACTCTTCATTCAGGGTGATTCGAACCAGGGGAGGATCTTCCACCTTGTTGGTCATAGCACCAGTACTTGAACGCTTACTCTTACTGCTCTTCTCAGGTTCACCTCTTTTGGATGCCCTGAGGTTCTTGTTTGAAGTCATTTGTTTATCACAGAACAAGTCCCCCTCAGTCACTGCCATAGTTGACCCTCTCTTCCAGATCCTCGCTTCTATGAGCCAAATCACTCTCCTCGGGAGTTCTCTCCTTGACTACACCCTCCTCGGCTTTGTTACCCAAACACTCATCCTGAGCAATCTCTTCCGGTTCAGCAGTGTCCAGATCTGGCATCTTTGCCTCTTCTTGTTCAGGGTATCGCTATTTTGAAATAAAAAAAAGGTTTATGGATGAAGTAATCGGAATGACAAGTGGTTACGGTTGCGGAAAGCGGAGAAAGTCGGGAACCGTCGGTTACCTTTTGAATCAAAGTAGCGACAAGCCGAGTATTACGACTACAGGGGGAGAAGCAAAGCTTCGTAGACAGCTTCGCTTCCTCCTCGCTTCTTTCCTGGCGACTAGCTTCTCAAGTGGGCGGCTTGGTAAGCAAGCTATCTTCAGCATCGGTAAAATCCCTATCAATAATAGGCCGGAATGGTGGGGAAGGAGGCCCTCCCTACTTCAATGGAAAGGGGGGAATCGCCGTTTCACAGCCGCTCCTCTACAACTACCTTTCGCCCAACATGATCACGAACGAAGACAGAGAATTGCGTAGATAGGAGGACGAAACGAACCACTTGTCCTGATCGGAACGATTGAAGAAAGAAAGAGAATGGTGGCTCCTTTCGCCCAGGGGACATCGTCGGAGAACAATGTCGGGGACAGGGTGAGAACCTTCCGTTGGTTACGCCCTTGTTGTGTCGGTTCTTCCATATTTAGATATGGAGATAGATCCATATAGAGATCTATATCTTTCTATCGATAAATAGATCTATTGAGAAATGGATATTGATCTGGTTTCAAGATCTATGAACAAGAGAGATCCCTAAATATCCATTTGAGAAAATAGATGAATAGATAGGGCGAAGCCTGCTGAAGGAAGGTCGCGTTAGCGCCCCTTATTTCACTAAAGCAAGAAGGGAGAAAGTTTACTTTGAGAAAGAAGGGCTTCTATTTAGATTAGTTTCTTAGTAAAAGATAAGGCAAGAAGCAAGGGCGTAGCAGCTGCGCGAAGTTGCGCCTTAACCCGGGCACGAGCCTACCTTGGTTGAACCAAAAAAGGGGTACCGGCGTACCTACCATTACCATATAGGGAATGAACTGAGTTAGAGGCATATGCTTCCTTTACCGATAGCCGGTACCGAACTATCCGAAAGCCCTCTAAAAGGCTCAAGAAGAAGGATTGGATGATCTGCGGAATG
This sequence comes from Nicotiana sylvestris, assembly GCF_000393655.2. Classification (NCBI taxonomy): domain Eukaryota; kingdom Viridiplantae; phylum Streptophyta; class Magnoliopsida; order Solanales; family Solanaceae; genus Nicotiana; species Nicotiana sylvestris. The sequence continues at coordinate 102,926,566 of NC_091059.1, forward strand.
AGAAACTGCAACAATTGCCTGACCAAAGTCTTACCCTTTCTTTCCCTTTCGACTGGCATTATCACACCGCCATCACCAGATTCAATAGCTGCTCCTAGCCCGATTCCAAGACCTGACCAGGTTTGAAAGTTCAAGCAGCCTTGATCAACTATAGGAAAGTACCAGTTTTCCACAGTGACAAGGACTTCGCGCGAAAGCATTGATTTCCGGTCTCATGGTGGCAAAGAAAAAGAAAGAGGAAGCGCTCTTGTTCTTGTTGCGTCAGGGAGGCTTTATCCCAGCAAATAGAAGATACTCAGCTCCGCACAACATAGGGATTAGCACACTTTCGGGAAGAACATAGAATAGTAGAAGATCCAGCATGCAGAACACGGCGATCATTATAAATTCACGAATTAGAAATGCTGTAATATACTCTTTCCCATAACTTCTCATACCAGACCAACCCACTAAAATGCAAATAGGGATCAGAAATGTGGTCAATATCACGAAGAATAAAGAGATACCGTCTATACCCAAATAAAAATTTATGTTTTCATAAGGAAGCCATCGAAGGCTTTCCACAAATTGAGATTTGGCCGGGGGTAGTTTACAAATTGGGGTAATCAATTCGCACCTGACTGTGATAGCCCTCTCAATACCTTATTGGAGCTTTGTAACTAGTGGCCGATTTCCCGTCGCGTCAGCCTTTTCCCAGTGCGCGGAGCCCCAACGAGGAAGGTGTTAGTGCTTTATCATTGGGTCAATAATGCTAATCCCTCTTTTTGTGCTACTCCTAGGGCGGGAAGAAGATAAGAAAACGCGAAGCGTTCTCTTGCTTTCCCAACCTGTTGTTTCTAAAGACTGCCCTCTCTCGGCTGGATCTTGGTCCAGCCTACTACGAGGATCCCGTATCCAGCAACCCAACCTATACAAAGGGCATCAAAGCCCCTTGACTAGGTTGGAGCTATAAAGCTTACCTTATATTATTAAAAAGGGAAAGGGCCTTTTCAGCTGGTGCGCAGGAGCGCACTTCCATTTTCCCTTTACTAGTAGGGGGTCCCTTTGTTCGCTTCTTCTCCACCAAGCACAGAAGTTTAAGGATAACTGTAGGTCGGTGGCTGGTAAACAAGTGTTGGTAAGCACTTTTCTATTAAAATGACTGAAATATCCTTAAAGCTGTTAACACTATAAAGAAACTTATTACTAAAATGACTGAAATATCCTTAAATGTTTAATCATTTCTATACTAATATTTAGGACTATTTTTCCTTCCTTTTAGGTTTAGGAGTCCTATTTCCTATCTCATGTTTTAATTATTTAGTAAGAAAACTTCATTAGGTAAATGTCGTATTCACCTTTCAAAGCAAAGCTAAACTTCAAAGTAAGTTCACGTTATGACAAATTTTAAAAGTTTGAGTTGGATATTATAATTATTTCAAAAGTTTGTGAAGGACACTTTTGGAATAATAAATATTATTAGGGACAAGAGGGTAAAATACTTGGTCAAAGATAGTTGGTTTTTAAGCTGGAAAAAAAAAGTTGGGATCAGCCAACTTGTGGCTTTTAGCTTTTTTTAAGCCAGTTTTAACTTTTTTTAAGTTGTTTTCTTTTTTCCCAAACACTCCCAACATCTAAAAATGGCTTAAAAGCTGATCAATCCAAACAGGCTCTTAGTCTCTTATTTAGAAGCTTATGTTGGAAAAGTCAATCGGATGTTGACTTGTGAGTAGATGATCTCGGATGTGAATTCTGACGGTTTGGTTAGCTCCATTAGGTGATTTTGGATTTAGGAGCGTTTCAGAATGTAATTCGAAGTTTCGTGATAGATTTAGGCTTGAATTGGCGAAATTGGAATTTTGGCGTTTCTCCGTTAGCAGTGAAAATTTTGATATCAGGGTCGGAATGAAATTCTAGAAATTGGAGTAGGTTCATAGTGTCATTTGAGACGTGTGTACAAAATTTCAGGTCATTCGGACGAGGTTTGATAGGTTTCGGCATTGTTTGCGGAATTCGGAAGTTTAGGAGTTCTTAGGCTTGAATCCGAGGGTGATTTGGTGTTTGATGTTGTTTGGAGTGTTCCGAAGGTTTGACTAAGTTTGAATAGTGGTATATGACTTGTTGGTATTTTTGGTTGAGGTCTCAAGGGACTCGGGATGAATTCGGACGGATAACGGAAAGATTGGAACTTGGTTTGAGCAGCTGAAGCTACTGCTTCTGTCATTTTCGCACCTGCGGATTAGGGACCGCAGGTGCGATATCACAGATGCGAGAGGGAGGCCGCAGATGCTGAGAATTGGGAAGATGAGGAAGGCCACAGGTGCGCACAAGGGACCGCACCTGCGATACTGCAGATGCGGGTGTTTGACCGTAGATGCGGGATCTGGAGTTTAAGTAAAAACCACACCTGCGAGGGAATTTCCGCAGGTGCGGCATCACAGAAGCGACATGGTGATCCCAGATGCGGAAAATGCTGGGAAGAAAGTATAAAAGGTTTCCTTCGCGAATTTTGCCTAATTCCTCCATATTTGAAGATGGGTTTTGAGCTTTGGGCAATGATTCTCAAGAGGAATCAAGGATTTTCAGTTGGGTAAGCTACTTGGGCCATATATTTTGTTTTGTGATAATTTTTCACTGTTTAATCATGGAATTTGTGGGAAATTGGAGAGAAGTTGAAGGGGTTAGGGCTTGAGTTTTGGAGAGTTTTGATTGAGGATTTGAGGGACCATTTGAGGTCGGATTTTGATGAATTTGGTATGTATAGACTCAGGAGTGAAAGGAGTTTCTAGTTTTCTTATTTTTGTCGGATTCCGAGATGTGGGCCCGGGGGCCGGGTTTTAGTGAATTTCGGGATTTTTGGTTGAATTGCTAGTTTTTCATTTGGAATTGATTCCTTGGCCCATATTGATTGCATTGTATTGATTATGGTTAGATTCGGGACGTGTGGAGGCCGATTCCAGAGGCAAAGGCGTAGCGGAGTAGGATTTGGCTTGGTTTGAGGTAAGTAACGCTTCCAAACTTGGTTCTGAGGGTTCGAAACCCCGAATGATGTGTTATGTGATTAATATTGAGGTGATGCAAATACCAAGTGACGGGCGCGTGGGCGTGCACCATGAAAATTGTGGCCTGGTTCATTTCAGGGTGCCGCTTAGTGACTCTTTCTTGTTGATATCTGTGTTGTGATTATATGATTAAAGAATTGAACTGTAAATCATGCTAATTATCATGTTAGGGCTTCACGCCAATACTGTTGAGACCCGAGTGGCCGTTTCTTGCTGTCATCTTATTAGTTTCATTGATATTCTGTACGCAGTCTTGTTCATGCATAACATGTCATGTCTCAGTCTCGGTTGTTGTTATTTGACACATTATATCATTGTTTCGGGCTAGTTTCATGGCATTGTGAGCCCGTGTGTGTGAAACTAGAGAGTGATGACTGAGTGAGGCCGAGAGCCTGATTATGAGTGATAGTTGTGAGTTCGGGCTGCACGCCACAGCAGGTTATTGATTATGCCTTCGTTGGTTTATTATAGCACTCGAGCTGAAAGGAGCCCTTCCGGAGTCTATACCCCCCCCCCAGTGAGCGCGGATAATATTATTGAGGGGTGGATTTCCCTAGACATGGAATTGTCCGAAGTATTGATACTTGAAGATGGATTTCTCCTTAGGGTTGGATTACCTTTGTTCCTCGGTATCGGTTGGCTTGAAGTCAGTGTTATATATATATTCTGGGATGGATTTCCCTAGGCCAGATGGCCATATGCGGTACCGAGTGGTTGAGCATTCGAGAGTGGGAGCACATGGTGCATTGTCATACATTTTTGGCATTTACATGTAGAGATTTACTGAGCTTTATACTTCACATTGTTCGGATTGGTGTTTTGCTTTACTGTTGAGTTGAATAATTAAACTGCTAGCATGCCTACTTTACTATTCCATTTAAATGTGTTATAATTGCTGAGGTTTAGTTCATCGCTACCTATTAGTCCATAGTTTGGACTTGTTACTTACTGAGTTGGTGTACTCACGTTACCTCATGCACCTTATGTGTAGATTTAGGCACTTTTGGATCCAGTGGCGGCTGTTGATCGAGACTTCAGGCTTAGGAGATCTTTGAGGTATTTGCACAGCGTTCGCAGGCCCTGGCTGTCCTTCTTATTCTTCAGTTGTATTTCAGTTGCTTCTTTAGACATTATAAAAGACTATGTATTTCCCTAGATGCCCATGCACTCAGCGACACCCTGGTTTTGGGCTGGGTTATATCTGTTCTTGGAATTTCTTTTGTTTCAAATAGTTTCTATAACTGTTAAAGTCTTTCGTTTATGTCTTCAAACTTATTGTTATTGTGTTTGTTGTTGAGTTAAGGCCAGCCTAGTTTCACGATAGGCGTCATCACGATGGGTCGGGTTTTGGGTCGTGACATGTAAATAAGTCACATTCAAATTCAAGCAAAAGGCATGCACGTAAAAGGGATAAGTGTAAGTGGTTATGTCTGATAATTCGTGAACGAAAAGATTGCATATTTGATTAGTAGCAGGACTCCTTACTTGAAGAGAACTCTATCAAAGATAAGGAAATAGTTAGAAGTTGAAGTTAAGTAGTTAATTAGAACTCTTCCACCAAGAAAGAGTAAAGTCTTAGACTTTTAGTTAATCCTTATTCTACTAACTCTATAAATATCAGTTTTGTTCTCTTTTACAGGTGACACACATGTAGAAGTAAAAGTAAGAATTGAAAGCAAAATAACAAGGCATTTTGTGAGCAATTCCTGTGAGATTCAAGAGTGTGATCCTGAAGCTACACGAACCAGATTGAAGAACCAGTCCCATAAAGAGTTTTATGTGTCTTTCTTTATTTCTGGTTTAAAGTGTAGTAGGCGTTTTGAGTTATACCTTTCAGCTTTTCTTAGAAGCAAATTGTATTAGGTACTTCAGTTATATTGTTCAAGTTAGAGTTAACTTGAGTCAGTTGCAACAGCCTGTGGTTTGTTGCTATAAGGGTTAGAGTTAATCCTTAGGTTTGCAAGATGTTGTAAACGTGTGTTGTATCTTTCAAGTTAGAGTTAACTTGGAGTAGTCGCAACAACTTGGGGCGTGTTACTACAAGGGTTAGAGTTAATCCTTAGGTTTGCAAGAGTTTGTAAACTTTATTGTTGGCTCAGAGTTGTAGTAAAGCTTTTGGGAAAAATCCTACTAGGTAGTAGGTCATGATTTTTTCACCTTTTGAGCCGGATGTTCTCCACGTAAAAATGCTTGTGGTCTTTATTTTCTATATTATTTATTCTGCAAGTATAATGTAAGGAACGCATAGAAGACCCAGGTCCCTCAATAATCTAGTGCACGCAAGAATTGGGTACCACACAAATTCTTCCCTCCCCTCCCCCCTCCCCATCCCCTCTTGTGTGGTATTGAAGTATAAAACATCAGAAGAGTTCTGGGTACTTAAGGAGCTTGGGTAAGGGGGCGGTACTGATAGGGGGAGGGGGGAAGGGGGATTCCTTAAGGTGACTATGGTTAAGGGGAATTAAGGGTACGGGGTAAGGGAATTTTTGGGGATACAGTACCAGTACCACTACCAGTCCTAAGGGAAAGGGGGATACTTAAGGGTGCGGTAAAGGTACTTAGGGATATTTTTAAATTAAAATTTTAAAAATTAGTATATTTAAACACGCACAAACTTTTAAGGGATGAAAAAAATTCAAAGCTATGAAGTGCCTTTTATTTTATTTAATGCAATATAAATATTAAATTTTTAATACAAGTTACAAGTATTTATTTGTATTTTAATACTTGTAAAAATAAAATTACATATTTTCTTTAAACAACTTACGTAATTTTTCCAATAATTTTGTGTGGTTCTTCGTTTGGAATTGGTAGCTGATACGTAAAGTTGTAAATTATGGAATGGTATGATTTACTGTGAAATAGAAAGAGACTCAGCTGAAATTGCTACCCGATTTAGGCAAATCATAAGTTGAAATACTTATCAAATAAAAGTAATCAGTTGAAGTAATGATCTAGTAAATATAAATGCTTTAAAAGGAGCCATCTATTTCTACAGAAGCACTAATTTAAACATGTTTGGTAGGAGAAGATAAGAGAGTTATGGTTTTGTGAAGGATATGTTAAGAAAAACGTTAAGGGTATCAGTGCGGTACTGGACTGGTACCTTAAGGGTATCAACCGGACCGATTCTACTGATACTTTATCAGTACCCTCCAACTTCCACTCCCCGTTCTCTTTGCCTAAATCCCTTACCCCTACCCCCAATCGGACCAGAACAGAGAGGTACCGGTACAAACTGGACCGGTTCCAGATCCCCCCCCCCCCCTAAAACAGACCTATTGTAAATACGACAATAAATTTGGCTACCCATTGTCACACCTCCTTTTTACCCGAGAAGGATATAAGAGAGTTTTTTCAATTAAAGTGACATTAATCGAAATGGAATTATTTTATTTATTTTTCAGAGTCGCCATTTGAAATAGTTTTTTTGGTGTTCCAAGTCACCGATTTATTTTTTAAAATCTCAAATCGAGGAAAATCGACTTTATTTAAAAGTCTGCGAAATCAGAAATTCTAGGTAAAGAATTCTGTTAACCTGGGAGAAGGTATTAGGTATTCCCGGGTTTCGTGGTTCGAGCACAGTCGCTTAAACTATTAATAATTGACTTAAATATCTGATTAATTATATGTTTTAAACCTATTATGCATTTTTAACTTTATAACCGCTTTTTAGGATTTATGGAATCATTTCTTGAACAAGTTACGATTGTCGTACACTTGTCGTTTTGGAACTCACCGCAAACCACGCTACATGAAATGCACCCGTGATTCGCGATATGTTTATTTTATTATCGTTCGAAGTTGTTATGATCGGGTCACATGAAATATACACCCGAATTGGAGATTATGTATCATGACTATGCCACGAGAACCATACACATAATCACGATAATTTATTTAAACGTGTCTAAAACAAACTAAGCGAATGTTCATGGGTTGCAGTAGCGGTGATATAAAGATATAAGACTACTAAGCTACAAACAAATAAGTTGCAAGAATGCACGACATTTAAATAGGCAGTCTGTAACTCAGTATTGGAAATCTTACTCCTTAAATACCATTAGCAATTTTCACTTAGCACTCTTATGCTATGTTGTAAATTTTGGCTAATATTTCCAATCCCTGAATCACTTCCACAATCACTACCAATATCAGCAGGACAAGTTGGTGGAGCAGAAGCAGTCACTACATTTGAGACAACACTTAAACAAAGAAGGAGCAACAAACATTTTCCAAGATTCCTTTCAATGATCTTTGTCAAACAAATAAAGATTTAGAGATGGGTTTAAGTTTTTTCCATTCAACAGAGAATAAAACTCTAGCTTCAAATACACTAAGTAAATCAAAAGAACAAACAAAGCAATTGAAGGAGAATAACCAGAAAAATAATATTTTAACAAATCATAAAAGAAAATGTCTAACTAATGAGCAACAGCAATTAAGATAGAAGTTCATAGAGTAAGGTGAAGAAAATAAACCTTTGAGTGAAATAAAGTTCTTTCATTTGATTAAAATTTACAGCATCTAAAATTAACGGCCGATGAGCTCGAACCGAGAAAGTTGAAAACTTTGACCGAAACTAGATCGAAAACTTCAAACGACATCGCCGGAACCTCGGACCGGCGAACTCGAACATCGCCTCACTTTAAAGATGGTTTCAGAACTGAGTTTGGACTGATTTTGAACTTGTTTGGCTGGGTGATTTCCAACTGCGTTTCTGGCTATTTTTGAATTGGATTTTGCTGGGTTTTGGGTATTTTTTTAGCAGAAAACAGAGCGCATTTGGGGTGGTTTGAGGTGGTGTTTTGGTGTTGATTTTGGGTGGAAAAGGGAGCAGCAATTTGGACTGTTTTGCAGCTAATTTTCGCTGCTCTTCCTAGCTGCGATCACAGGTTGTTTTGTTGCGATTTTGGGGTGGATTATTCAGCTGAAGTTTGGAGTTTGCTTGGTGAAGAAAGTGACTTTTGGGTGGTTTCCATGGCTGAAGCAATGAGGGTTTGGACGGCTCCTGCTATTTGCTCTTAGGATGGAGGAATTCAGAGAGGGGTGAGGCGGCTCCTTTCCTCTTTTGGGTGGTGTCCGCTATTTAGGGGTGTTGATTGATTGGTCCGATGGCTTAAGGTTGAAGATGAAGAATATCTCATAGGGTGTAGGTCTTTTTGTTTTAGCGAATTGCCTTAGATCAAACGGGGAATAGATATAAGCTTGAATTTAGTAAATTGGGTTGGACCATGTCTTATTGGGTTTTAACCTTGGGGTAGGAAGACTAAGCAACATAATGTATTTATAAAATATAATAACCAATCTTAATTAAAATAAGTTATTAAAATAAAATTAAATACTAGAAGTGAAACTATTTGTATTTTTTAATTTTATGAATGGTGGATAAATTAAAAGTAACTAAATAAAATATCAATTAGCTAAATAAAGAAAATATTATTTATTTATTTTTATTTTTATTTTTTGTGATATAATAAAGTAAAAGAGTCAAAAATAGTTGAAATAACTATCATAGACCTAAATTAAATATTTATGCTAAAAATGTATAAAAAATCTTGGGAATTGTCAAAAATTACATGTCTACCCCCACATCTTCGCTTCAAGCTCCTTAAACCCAAATAAACATTATCCAGAATTTAGGATGACTCCACAAAGCAATTTTTACATTCCTATGCCATATATGAAACTATATTACCCTCAATGTTTAAGGTTTGATATAATTATATTAGTATACCTAATTACCAATTATATACCATTAGTGGTTTTTAAGGGTATTAATTACACTCCTAATTTAATGGTACCGTATATTCCTTCTAATACCACTCCTCCCATGTTTCTCTCTCCAATTCTCACACCTTCACCCATGTTTCCCTCCCACACCCACGATTTCTGTATCAAAATCCCATTATTTCTTCCATAGCCAAAGCTTTGAATTTGAATTTGGGTTTTCAAAAAACATTGTTTATTTGGATTGGATATTGTTGCAAAGAATTGAGAATTCTCTCTACGTCTCTCTCTATCTCGCAATCCCAAATTTCAGTAATATAAAAGAAAAGGAAAAGAGAGCAGCAATTCCATCATTGACAGCCATTAAAAACCTTTGAAGCTTTGAATTCTATTTTGGGTTTTCAAAAATCATTATTTATTTGGATTGGGTGTTGTTGTAAATAATTGGGAATGTGATTTGGAGTTTATATCTCAATTTTGAGGGGTTTTGGTAAAGATTAGACTTGGTTTTGGCTGAATTTCAGATTGAAACCCGAAAAAGAAGAAGAAGAAGACATGACATACATTATATTGCAGAAATTGTAGAAAAATTGTAGACTGTTATTTATTTATTTTTGAGCTTTGTGTTTTGTATTAAAAGTTTTGATGGGAGCCTGTTATTCCACTTCGTCTATTTTGGAGCTAACTTGTGCAGAGGAGAAGATGTTTTTTAAGTTATATATATTGTTATACCTTTAAATTCAAGAAAATATAGTTATATTGTATTTATAGAGGCGTGAATTTGTAGAATAGGTTGAATGTGAGGAATGAGTCAAATAAGACTTATAATGGCTTGTTTTCTACATTTAATCTACAACAAAACTACATATTATTTGAAAAATTAATATGAAAATACAGAATTTCAATGTTTCTACAAATTATCTACAAAATTTCTTAGGAAGATCTATCCCTTCAGCATATTTTTTTGGATTCCATATTTAACATAGCAGTTTCATAAAGAGTAACAAGATCATATAGGAGAATCATAGAATTGTAGCATAATCGAAATTTTTGACATAATTACATTTTTTGCAGAAGATTTGTAGAAGTTTTAGTTGTTTTTGATTTGTAAAAACAGAAAACAAACCATCTACAATCATAATACAAATAATTTATAATTTATCTATAAAATATCTACAAAGTGGGTACATTGAATTTTAATATCCCAATTCCTATTCAATTGTAGCATAATTGAGTTTTTGACATAATTGTATTTTTTCAGAAGACTTGTAGAGGTTTTAGTCATTTTTTATTTGTGAAAACAGAATATAAAGCATCTACAATCAGAATATAAATAATCTATAATTTATCTACAAAATATCAACAAACTGGTACATATTTGGACTCGACATGCTTCCCCTTGAATGTATGTTTCACATTTTTTATACATATTTTTATCCAAAACAGTACTAAATCATCTACTTAAATACAATTTTTATACAATGTTGTTCAACTTTCATACAATAGGTAAATGAATAAAAGAAAAATAAATAAACAATAGTCTACAATTTTTCTTTAATTTATCTACATTTTTTCTACAATTTCTGTAATATACGTCTTCTTCTTCTTCTTCTTCGAGTTTCAATCTGAAATTCAGTCAAAATCAAGTCTAATCTTCACCAAATCCCCTCAAAATTGAGATATAAACTCCAAAACATATTCCCAATTATTTTCAACAACATTCAATCTAAACAAATAATGATTTTTGAAAACCCAAATTTGAATTCAAAGTTTTCAAGCTTTTTAATGGTTGTCAATGGTGGAATTGCTTCTCTCTTTTCCTTTGTTTTGTATTACTGAAATTTGGGATTGAGAGATAGAAAGAGATGTAGAGAAAATTCTGGAAACAGAGTGTATCGCAAAAACAGAGTATGGAGAATCTTGATCTGCATTGTGAAAGATCAGAGTGAAGCCGACAATAATTATGAATGTGCGTGATCTGCGTTGTGGAAGATCTTAAAGAATATTTAATTCCCCAATTTTAACGCGCCTAAATAAGGAATCCTACAGCTATAATAATTGTTTATTTAATGTATTGTCTATATTTTGTAGGAATACTATTAGCATGAAGGGTAATATGCAAACTATGAACATATTTGATAATATAGTTTCCTATATGATATAAGAATGAAAATTTTCCCTCGACAAAAATCATAGGGCCGTCTTTGAAGGTGTTGTCATTGGTTTTGAATCCTTTTGTCTGTTTTATTGGTGATTGCGGGGGAAAACAGATATTATATAAATTGTTTAACTATATGATGCTTTTAAATTCCTTGGAACGTTAGCACTGCATGATGCCGACGGTGGATCCAATGCAATGAAGACGACCTATACATACGTTTTGTGTTGTCTATTAAAAGTCAACTAATTTTTGGGGCTGTTTGGCTTCAACTTAAATTCGATGCCTAATATGGTCGGCAAGGAAGTATTTTAAAGTGCTTTACTTTTAGGGAGGTAAGGTAAAAGGTGTAGCTTAATAATATTTTTTAAAAATTATTTTCATTGAAAATAAAAGCGAAAAGAAAAAAAAATTAACACCTATACAATTGTGTACGGTCAAAATCGGGCTTGCCCTTTTTCGCATAACTAATCGAGACTGGAACGTGGCAAGCCAAGGTTCGACTTCATGTTATATCGGACCATGATATAAAGATTGCCGATCTCATGCACCAGAGATCGATCGAGACCGAGATCGGCCAAGATCGAGGAGGATAGAGATGGAGCAAGATCGAGGGAAGCTTTCCGAGCCGAATAACGAAAAGCCGAAATATCCGCGATCGGACGAAGATCACGGCGAAAATCTCGGCACGTATCAAGAAGAGGCCGAGTAATTAGCTAATCATGGGATTTCTTGTTGTATTTAGAATTGTAACAGTGGTAGGATTCTCCTACTATATAAAGGGGATCTGATCATTTGTAAAGGGCATCATATTCACGTAATACCAAGCAATATACTACCTTACTCTTAGGCTTTCAATACTCTATTGCTCTGTTCATATTTTCCAGTAGAATATTCTTTGGTTCGAGGGCGACCCAGATCGAGGGCCAAAGCTATACGTTTATTTCGGTTTACTTTTATTTGCAGTCAATTTCAATATCAATTTACATATTTTCTCAGTTTGTGCCAAGTAAAATCACGTCCTTAAAACCACGTATAAATTCAATTGTTATCCATTTTTAGGGTAAACGGTTTGGTATCGACCGTGGGGCTAAGGATAATAGTGATTGCCTGGTACTAGCTTTCGTGGCACACTCTATTTTATACTTGTTCTTGTAAGTACCTTTGATTCCAGGATCAGCATGTCAAACTCTCAAGCAGCACCCACACACACAGATAATGGTCTTGGTCTCCATGGCGAAAATGACAACATAGCAGCCCCAAGGAATGAAGTACCTCCAGTTGACCTCGATGGAATCTCGATCGTAGACCCAATCGACATAAGTTCCCATGTTGTCATCAATGGAAATTTGGCCGTCGATCCTAAGAGTAGCATCCGTTGAGACGTTCTATTAGCATGTTAGAACGCACAGGGTGGTGAAGAAGGCGGGATCAGCCTTCGAGTGATATTCGAAATGTTGCAGGCTCAACAAGATGCAATAGCACAACTCCAAAATCACAACCATGCACCGAGCATGATTGAGCCCGAGCCATCATAGGAAGTTGTTTGTAGGGTCGAATCGGTGCCAAAGAGATCAAATGGAGATGAATCAGGGAATGATCCCGCAATCATGAAGATGCTAGAGGAACTAACAATACGGATTGAATTGGAGGAGAAGAAAATTGAAGTAAATGACAAAAAGGTGGAAACCTATAATTCCAGGGTTGATCAAATTTAGGGGGCACCACCGATTTTGAAGGGTTTGGATTCAAAGAAGTTCGTGCAAAAACCTTTCCCCCTGAGCGTGTCTCCTAAACCAATTCCCAAGACATTTTGCATGCCAGAAATTCTCAAGTATAATGGAACGACCGAACCCAACGAGCATGTCACTTCTTACACATGTGCAATTAAGGGAAATGATCTAGAGGACGATAAGATCGAGTCCGTATTGTTGAAGAAATTTAGGGAGACCCTGTTGAAAGGAGCGATGATATGGTACCATAACTTGCCACCCAACTCCATTGATTCTTTTGCTATGCTTGCAGATTCCTTCGTCAAAGCACACGCTGGAGCTATAAAGGTCGAGATTAGGAAGTCGGACCTCTTCAAGGTAAGGCAGAAAGATAACGAGATGCTCAGATAGTTTGTGTTTTGATTCCAAATGGAACCTATGGATCTACCATCGGTCACCGTTGATTGGGTCGTTTAGGCATTCGCCCAAGGATTAAATGTATGAAACTCGATGGCTTCACGACAACTAAACCAGAACTTGATCGAATACCCAGCTGTCACTTGGGCCGATGTGTATAATCGGTACTAATCAAAGATTACGGTCAGAGATGATCAGCTGAGGACTCTTTCCGGGTTTGTTTATCCTATCAGGCCCGTCGACAAAGTCAAAAGGGACATTGACCGAGAGCCACGATCGAGCAGGGATCACTACCAGCCATACAACGAAGATCGGAGAGGCAACAGGCCTGGGCACTACCTTGTTCGAGGTGAAAGGAGAAACGATCGAGGTCAGGGCTCGTGAGCAAGAATGGTTTCAATAGGGATTCCAGACCCAAAGAAGCACCGCGACTATCAGAAATATAACTTCAAAATTGATGCATCCACCATCGCATCAGCCATCGGACGTATCAAAGATACTAGGTGGCCTCGACCTCTGTAAACCGGTCTAGCCTAGAGAAATCCAAACCAAATGTGCAAGTATCATGGAACCATGGCCATAGAATAGAATATTACAGGCAGCTAAGGGAGGAAGTAGATCGGTTATTCAATGAGGGGCACCTTCGTAATTCTTAAGCGATCGGGCCAAGAATCACTTCAAGAACAGAGATTCAAACAGATAGAACAAGCAAAAAGAGCCACTACACGTGATTCGCATGATTGTTGGAGGGGTCGATATTCCTCAAGGACCAGTATTAAAATGCACCAAGGTGTCGATCACAAGGGAAAAGCAAACTCGGGATTACATACCAGAAGGAACCTTGTCTTTCAATACCGAGGATGTAGAGGGGATCGCACAACCCTATAATGACGCCTTGGTAGTATCCGTACTTATGAATAAGACTCAAATTAAACGTGTTTTAATTGATCCAGGTAGCTCGGCCAACATTATTCGATCGAGGGTCGTAGAACAGCTCGGCCTGCAGGATCAGGTTGTGCTTGCGGCCCGAGTGCTAAACGACTTCAACATGGCGTGTAAAACCACCAAAGGCAAAATAACTTTGCTAGTGAACGTGGCTAGGACCGTCCAAAAGGCAAAGTTTCATATGATCGAGGGCGATATAAGGTATAACTCCCTATTCGGGAGGCCATGGATCCACAACATGAGGGCGGTGCCCTCGACCCTTTACCAAGTTCTAAAGTTCCCGACGGTAGAGGGAGTCAAAATGGTCTACGGGGAGCAATCCGCCTCCAAGGAAATGTTTGTCGTCGACAAAGTAATGCCAATATCGGCACTCTCATCAATGAAGGGGCCAAATTTGAAGGGAAAATAGGAAGTCAAATAGAAACCATAGGCACCGGCCTCGACCCAATCAGAGAAGCAGGGGACTGATGAGGATGACGACTATGGGGTTCCTCGACCTTTCATAGTCCCCGATGATTCCGACGCCACCAAGTCAATGGTCGAAGAGCTGGAACAAATCATACTGATCAAACACCAGCCTGAACGAAAGGTATACCTGGGCACGGGGCTAGCCCCCAAGCTCAGGGGAAACTTATTCAATTCCTTAAAACTAATATGGATTGCTTTGCTTGGTCCCATCTCGATATGACAAGGATCCCACCGGAAATCACCACCCATAAACTAAGCCTGGACCCGAAGTTCTATCCAGTGAAAGACCCCAATCCGAGGTCAAACACGCTTTCATCAAAGACGAGGTAACCAAACTTCTCAAAATAGGGTCCATCCAGGAGGTAAAGTATCCCGAATGGTTAGCAAACGCAATGGTAGTCCCTAAAAAGGGGAACAAACTTAGAATATGTGTAAATTACAAAGACTTAAATAAAGCATGCCCCAAGGATTCTTTTCCTTTGCCTAATATCGATCGCATGATCGATGCTACGGCCGGCCACGAGATCATTAGTTTTCTCGATGCCTATTCCGGGTACAAACAAATATAGATGAACCCAAAAGACCAGGAAAAAACCTCATTCATCACTAAGTATAGGACCTACTGCTATAATGTAATGCCATTTGGATTTAAAAATGTTGGTGCAACTTATCAACGCCTAATAAACCGAATGTTCAAAGAACAAATAGGTAAATCTATGGAAGTTTATATTGATGACATGCTAGTTAAGTCCCTGCGAGCAGAGGACCATTTAAAGCATTTGCAGGAAACTTTCGGTACACTGAAAAAATACAACATGAAGCTCAACCCCATAAAATGCGTATTTAGGATCGGCTCTGGAAAATTTCTCACCTTCATGGTATCCAATCGATAAATCGAGATCAACCCCGACAAAATAAAAGCTATCGAGGATATCACGGTAGTAGACAACGTAAAGGCGGTGCAGAGGTTAACGGGGCGCATAGCCTCCCTGGGGCGATTCATCTCGAGGTCCTCTGATAAGATCCATCGATTATTTCATTGTTGAAGAAAAAGAATAACTTCACATGGACCCCGGAATGCCAGCAGGCCTTGGAGGAGCTTAAACGGTGCTTATCGAGCCCACCGCTACTTCACACGTCGAGGGCAGGTGAACAACTTTACTTGTATCTGGAAGTATCAGAGATAGCGGTAAGTGGAGTCCTGGTCCGAGAAGAACAAGGTTAACGGAACCTTTGAAGTTCGAGATGAACGAATGCAAAGATACTTGGACAAGCTATAAGTAACTTTACACCGATTCAAGGAATGGACTTTGCAACATGTGCCTCGAGATCAAAATAGCAAAGCCGATTCCCTCGCAAACCTAGGGTCATCGATCGAAGACAACGAACTCAATTCGAGGGCTGGCGTACAACTCATGAGGTCAGTAGTCGAGGAAGGCCATGCCAAGATAAACTCCACAAGTTTGACTTGGGATTGGAGAAACAAATACATAGAGTATTTGAAGAATGGAAAGCTTCCCTCAACTCAAAAGAATCGAGAGCCCTGCATACAAAGGCAGCATGATTCACCTTGTTCGAAGATGGGACCTTGTTTAGAAGGATGTTCGATGGCCTATTAGCAATATGTTTGGGACCAGGGAATACCGAATATGTTCTAAGGGAAGTCCACGAGGGCACTTGCGGAAATCATTCCGATGCCGAATCATTGGTCCACAAAATAATCAGAGCCAGATACTAATTGTAAACATGGAGAAAGATGCGAATGAGTTTGTTCAAAGATGCGACAAGTGCCAAAGACATGCACCGATGATTCATCAACCTGGGGAGCTAATCCATTCGGTCTTGTCCTCATGGTCGTTCATGAAGTGGGGAATAGACATTGTTGGCCCTCTTTGATGGGACCCAGGTAAAGCTCAATTTATTTTATTTATGACTTATTATTTCTCTAAGTAGGTTGAAGCATAGGCTTTCGAGAAAGTCAAAGAGAAGGAAGTCATCGACTTCATTTGGGATCACATCATATGTCAATTTGGGATGTCATCCGAAATTGTATGCGATAATGGGAAGCAGTTCATCGGCAGCAAGGTGACTAAATTTCTCGAAGATCATAAAATTGAAAGAATACTATCAACACCTTATCATCCCAGCAGAAATGAACAAGCCGAATCGACCAACAAAACCATTATTCAAAATTTTAAGGAGAGGCTAACCGACGCAAAAGGAAAGTGAAAGGAAATTGTACTCGAGGTTCTTTGGGCATACCATACAACATTGACGTCTAGTGCCAGGGCTACCCCATTCTCATTATTTTATAGCGCCGAAGCTCTGATACGGGTCGAGATCGGAGAACCAAGCACCAGGTTCCGATATGTGACAGAATAGTCAAATAACGAGGCTATGAATATGAGCCTAGAATTACTAGATGAAAGATGTGAAGCTGCCCTTGTCCGATTGGCCGCCCAAAAACAACGGATCGCGAGATACTACAATCGAAGAGACAATCTTTAATATTTCAGCATCAGGGACTTGGTACTAAGGAAAGTCACCCTCAACACTCGAAATCCGAACGAAGGGAAATTGGGCCCAAACTAGGAAGGACCATCCAGATTCTCGAAGTTACCGGAAAAGGATCCTACAAGCTCAGAACGATGAATGGGGGACAACTACCGAGCAATTGGAATGTATCTTACCTAAAACGATATTATTGCTAAGGTACGACCCTTTTCTATTTCCTTTTGTTTTAAATTAACACTTGTAGGTGGTCAACAAGAAACAACGATGGATTTATTGACATGAAGTTTAGGTGTGAAAGCACACGTTGCACTCTTTTTTCCTTTGGCGAGGTTTTTAATGAGGCAATAATGGATTGTGCTAACTTAGAATCAAAGGCTGATGAATCGATATCAAAAACTATGTTCACAGTATCCGAGATTTCTTTACAATCAACCTCGAATACTAGGGGGATTACCCTCGGATATCGAATTGTTCTAGGAAGGAAATTATTTCGAAATGGAAGGGTCTCGATAGGTAGGATTTACTGTAAGGGTCAAACGTTCAAAACGAACCGTGCCAACGTAGATTGCTCGAGCTCTGACATAAAACATGTACGCATGTGTGACTATTTTTGACAATAATAAAGAGAAGTACTTTCTTTGCAACTATCTTATATCTTGGAAAAATTTCCACATTACAATCCCGTACTTTCGATCTTTTAATAAAATGGGCTCAAGGGCCGATTATAATCAAAGTTTGGATGATCACTCCCTCACTCGGGGACTGTCATTTGGAAACCAACTTCGAAATAGATTGAGCTATCAAAATATCGGGGATGTAAGACATATCAGGCAACCCCCAAATTTTAAAGGCCACGGCCATACCCACTCGGGGACTGTTATGTTAAGCAAGCTCACTTGGCTACACCCGAGCTAAAAGGCTACGGCCAGTTTAACACGGTTCGGAGATCCAAAATCCGTAACAAAAATAGGCCTTCAAAAAAGAAAAAATTCTCTCACAACCGGTTCTAAAGGCTACCCTCGGTAGAGTCTTAAACTTAAGATATTTTTGGGAGAAAACTTTGGTAACTTCGAACCCCGATAACACCTTAACCCAGAAAGGCAATAAAGCAAGGTTTTGTTCGAACCCTCGAACACACCTTATTATTTCATGCTAAGGCATTCCAACCTTTGTAAATACGAATGATAAAGCAAAGGAAAAAATTTGAGAGACGATAAAGGTAAAAAGCCTTATATATGTACATAAACGTTCTTTTTACAAAGGCCAGATTGGCCAAATACAAAATTTACAATGGCCAAAATGGCCTCGAAAAAGACACAAAAGAAAGCAAAAATATAAAGGTCTAAGGGCTACTTTTACTTCGAGTTCGAGAGATCATCCTCACTCAACTAGAAAGCCTAAGGGCTACCTTATTTCGAGTTCGAGCAAGTCCTCACTCGACCATAAAGCCTAAGGTCTACCTTAAGTCGATTTCGAGGAAATCCTCACTCGGGGACTATCTATCAAGCCCAAGGGCCGCCTCGATTCAAGATCGAATTATTACCCCGAATCTAGGACTAAGTATTAAGCTTAAGGGCTACCATAATTTGAGTTCGAACATTCGCTCAGGGATTATCGTTCAAAAACGGTCGAGGGCAGTACTTACTATCAGTCATTACCATCTCGACCTTGGACCTTCGAATACAACTTCATAATTTTATGCTAAGGCGCTCTAACCTTTGTACAAATCAACAAAAAGACAATAGACTCAGAAGGCATGTAAGGGAAAAAAGTTTTATATATTCATCAAAACCTCTTACAAGGGCAACACGGCCTGATGGAAGTTCTTTACAAAGGCTGAAACGGCCTCAACAGAAATACAAAAACTATTTAAAAGCCTAAGTAGCCCAGTCTTCGTCGGAGGCGGCATCTCCATTCTCGGGATCTTCCACATCTTCGGATCCATTTAGGCTCTCAGAGTCTTCCTCAAGAAAGGCCAACCTCTAGGCACTCTGGTCTCCTCTGCTTTGGCAGTCTCGAGTTCGGCCCCAATATCGAAACCTTGAGCCTGAACTTCCTCGAGGGCTTCCCTTCGAGCTTGCCATTTCACATGATCCACCATACTCCTGGCCTTCGCCTGAATGGCCTCGACGTCGACCTTAAATTGGGCCACCTTAGCATCAACTTTAGTGTTGGCCTTGGCCACCTCAAATTTGGCCCTCTCGAGTTCGTTGGCCAAATTCACCTTATCGGAGATGGCCGAATCCAATCGGGACTGTAGCTCCTCGATTTTTATGGCATGTGCCGAGGTTTTCTCCCTTGCAGCCCGAAGCTGAGACTCAGTCAACTCCAGCTCTTCTTGGACAGCCTCCTTTTGTGAAGATAAAATGTCTATACACCCCTTGAACTTTTTAGCTTCGGCTTCTATTGCATCTATTTGTCTCTAAAGATCCTTGATCTGTTCGAGCCCCTATTGGACCTATAGAATCGGATCGTTAGTTTTTATCTCCAACTCATATTCACTATTGTGAAGCACCCGGAATACCTGCTCGGCTATCTCAGCATGCTCATCTCGAGTCGTCAGCAAATCTTCCTAAAGCTTCTCACTGAGAAGCTTGTAGGTACTGTTTTTCTAAGCGAGGTCTCGAACCTCAGCCTTGCGCTCCTCTCGGATTTGAAGGAAGGCCTCGTGATGCAACACTGAAGCCTACGAATAAGAAAGAAAATGTTAGAGTTATCCATAACTTAAAGTTTAAAAAAAAGATAACGGAATGGACCTCGAAGTTACCTGATTCAGAGCATGCTGGGCCTCATTGAATAGGCAGGCGGCTCCCACCGCATCTATCGTAGCTTGGTCCTTTTCGGTCACCAAGCATCTCAAGTAGCTAGCAATCCCCACGTAGGGGGAAAGAAGACTCGGGCATCCTCTAAGACAATAAGCACTATGGTACGCCTATGATTAGGGTTAACATTGGGGGCCGGGAATCGATTTACTAGTTTCGAGATCGATGAAGACCCAGCAACGTCTGATGACGGTGTTTTCCTCGGCACCAATAGGTCACCAATCCCAGTGACATCTCCCAAGGCTTCGAACTTCACCCCATCCAGGTAGCTGTGGATGTCAACTGCCCTTTGAGGACCTTCGCCAGAGCGACCTACCAAGTTGGCAGCCTCGTGGATCATGGCATCTGAAAATTGAGGGGACTCAGGGATATCAATCACTCTGAGGTCGTCCCTCGGGACATTGTCATCTATTCAAGAAGCCTCACCTCTGGATCCTCCCTCAATCACCTCAGTTTGGGATGGAGCAGCATCGACTTTTTCTAGCTCCGAAACTTTGGCCGAAGCTCCTTCGTCAGCTTCCTCCAATTTGGAGGGCTTTTGTGTCGAAGCACCAGCCCTAGCATGGACTACCAACTAGTCGTCGTCTTCTTCCTCCTATTCTTCGGGCTCATCCCTTAATCGGTGGATTGAGTCTGAAGGCATAGTGACAGTAGCCCCCTAGGCCTACGAGACCTCCTCGTTGGTCTTTTCTTCTCCGGGCCCGGGAAACTCAGAGCCTCTTTCCTCTTCTTCTCCTGGGCATGCTTTGGAGCAGGTGGTTGGAGAAGGACTTCTTCATCACCAGATAGTAGCCTCATTGTAAAGTCCTTCCCGAGACCTACAAAGGAAAAATGATGAGTAATTTCAAGGAGGAGCATATGCAATAGCCATTCCAGGGAAGAAACCTACCATGATTACGGGCCTCCCACTGGCCCTTCGATAACTCCATCCAAGCACGTTCGGAGTAGGGTCTTTGTGACACTAAGCTCTCGACCCATTGCTTAAGTTCCGAAATTGGTTCCGGTATCTGGTCCACAACTGTATAACCGAAATATGGATGAGCAAAGGAAGAAAGAAGTAAAATAGCATATTGAACATTCAAGGTGAAGTGTACATACATTTCATGTTCCACTTCTCAGCGAACGACATATCTTCAGCAGGGATTAGGTTCGAAGTCTTTATTCGGACAAATCGGCCCATCCAGACTCGATCCCGAGACTTGTCTATGCTGGAGAACAGGGCTCTATTGGCCCGACGGACAAGCTTAATCAGTCCCCCTCGATAGTGTCAGGGACTATAGAGGCGCATGAGGTGATCGAGGGTAAAGGGACATCCCTCGATTTTGCTTGTAAAGAAACGGAGGAGAATGACTATCGTCTAGAACGAAGGGTGGATCTGGCCAAGGGTGACATCGTACCTCTTGCAAAAGGTGAGATGATGGGGTCTAAGGGACCCATCGTGAAGGGGTAAGTGTAAACACTTAGATACCCCTCCACGTGAGTGGTGATCGATTCCTCGGGAGTAGGAACCACTACGTCCTTGTCCACCTAGTTACACTCCTATTTCACCTTTTTAAGGATGCTTGGGTGATGGTGCATATGTATCTCGAGACCGATTCACATCGGCCCAGTATCGCGGGATTCTTTTCGAGCTTGAAGTCAGCATTGGTTGGGCACCTTAGCAAAACGAATTCCTCAGGGTGGGGTTCTGCCAGAGCCTCACCACCGGCGGGTCGTGAAGAAGAAACGATTTCCTTTTGCGGCACGATTTTGGAAGTTTTAGGCATTGATGAACTAGAGAAGAAAGAATTGAGGATAGTACGCGGTTTGATTAGGGTTCAAGGAATTTGGTGTGAAGATTGTGAAACAGAGAGATTTATTGAATGAAAGCAAAGGTAGAGAAGACTTTGAGTGAAAAAGTTTGAATGGGAAAGGCTAGGGTTTTTATAGGTATGCGACGGTTCAGAATCGGTAGTGGCCGACAACAACTAAAAGACATTTAATGCCTCAGTATCTAAACCGATGGGGCATTTCAGTATCCACCTATCTCTAACGTCATGGTCGAGTTCGTTGTTTACGTCATGGCCCATCGAGATGGGATTGGAAAAGCTCATATCATTTCTCGTCATCTTCTCTCCGAGAAACGAGGGGCTATCTGTGTACAGTCAAAATCGGGCTTGCCCTTTTTCGTATAACTAATCGAGACTGGAACGTGGCAGGCCAAGGTTCGATCCCATGTTATATCGGACCATGATATAAAGATTGCCGATCTCGTACACCAGAGATCGATCGAGACCGAGATCGGCCAAGATCGAGGCCAAGCAGGATAGAGATCGAGCAAGATTGAGGGAAGCTTTCCGAGACGACCTAGTCTAGGGACTTCTTGTAAGGGCCTCTTATTTATGGAATGGGTAATGTGTTAAAGGATAGCTTAGGTACTGCAGTTGGTTTGGAATTAGACTACCTTAATATCAGACATCAAGACAATTCCCGTGAAACTCTTTCATTTCATAGAAGTGAATTGAGCCCCTTTTCTAATTGAAGGAAGAAAGCTATTGAGCCAATCATTCAATAAAGAAAATAAGTAAAGAAAAAGAAAGGTGAACAAGAAGGGAATAAGCTCTCTCCCTACCCTACTGCGGGAAAAAGCACTTTCTATCCGCCCGTGCTACAAAACAAACAAACTTATCTAAGCACTAAAAGCAACAATAAGGAATGGAAAAGCCGAAATATCCGCAATCGGACGAGGATCACGGCAGAAATCTCGGCACGTATCAAGAAGAGGCCGATAAGCTAATCATGGGATTTTTTACTGTATTTTAGAATTGCAACAGTGGTAGGACTCCCCTACTATATAAAGGGGATATGATCATTTGTAAAAGACATCATATTCACGCAATACAAAGTAATATACTACCTTTCTCTTAAGCTTTCAATACTCTGTTGCTCTGTTCATATTTTCCAGTAAAATATTCGTTGGTTCGAGGGAGGCCCAGCTCGAGGGTCAAAGCTATACGTTTATTTCGGTTTGCTTTTATTTGCAGTCAATTTCAATATCAATTTATATATTTTTTCAGTTTGTGCCAAGTAAAATCACGTGTCGTTAGAACCACGTATAAATTCAATTGTTATCCGTTTTTAGGGTAAACAACAATGATGATAGAAGAATTTTTTTACCTATCTATATAGTTTTACTAGTCTAGTTATCATTTTTATCATGTTACTGATTATTATTAATGATAAGATTTTGTGGAAAGCCACCTTATATGCGACTTGATGTATAAATATTTCAGCACTTACAATATTTATAGAATTAAAGTTAAAAAGATGCAATATACGCGTAGGACACGGAATGTTGCGAACGTAAAGTACGGTTGAGGCGTTGACCCACAAGTATCAAGAGTAGCTGTCAGGCGCCAGATCAGATAGATATTCATTGATTTAAGTGTACATATTACGTATCCTTAAACCAATCACAACTCACTACGTTGCCAAGTTTTGCCTGATTGGTTCCTATACTTGATCTTCAATTTTCTTCAGCTCCAATCCAACGAAGGATTCCTTACCTATCCTCTAACCTAAAAGCTAAATCCAATCCCACCCCCTTGTTTTGCATCTTCTTGTGCTTCAAATATCTCTCCCAGAATCTACGAAAAGGAATAATTTAGATCCCCAAGAATGGGAAACGCTCTAAGATTCTTGTATGATCATTGCTGCAAACCTTCAGCAGATTCTGACTCCCTCGGCCATCACGGTGTGACACATACCACCGTCGGCGTTTCAGCTCTAGCACACGATCTCTACAACTTTGAGATCACCTCCCAGGTAATTTTAATTTATGTTTGCTTGTACTGTTCCTTTAACCTGAATTTTCTGTTTTGTTCTGAAGAATGTGAATTGTCCTTCTACCAATTGCTGAATTGAGGTCCAAAACACAATTTTCAAGCAATTTTAAGATCCGGGTTGTTCAGTTTCAGTTGGATCCTGTATAAAATTATAAACTTTGTTTGTGTTTTCTCAAGGTTCCTCAAGGACTGAGTAAGCATGTTGTCTCATCCAAGAAGGCTCAAGCTAACTGGTAAAACTTCATTAAGCAATTTGGTAGTACTAGCTAGCTCCAATTATCAATATTAGCTGTTAATTTATGTGTATCTATTTTGCATTTGTGTGATTGTTTTCCTTGGCTTTGAGTACACGTACATTCTTGGTGAAAAATGAAGGTATAAGAAACTTTCAGACGCATGGAGAGAAACAAAGCCTCCCCCTAAAACACCTGAAAATGCTTCACGGCTTGTCATTCAGACCTTGAAAAGACATCAGAAAGCAGATGTTGAGGTAGTCACTCGGCGCTACATACTAATAATCTCATAAAATTTCCAACTTGTAATAATGTCTAGCTAGACTGTCATAGATTTGATATTGATTTCAGGGGTTACTGGCTTTCTATGGTCTTCCTCTTCCTCACTCCCTGGTTGAACTGAGCAGCGACGGTGCTCCTCCATCACATCCACAAGGACTCAAGTTCGAATTGCATACTCTCCCTGTAAGAATTTTACAATCTCAAAACTTGTTAAACCTCTGAATCTTCAAATAAGTGCAATGCTCCTAGTATTTATGTGCTAGGTGGATGCAAAGGCTGTGGCAGATGGAGATACAGTAACTGTATATGTAAGTACAACAGATCCTAGAGAGTCATCGTGTCTTCCAAGAGATGTGCAAGTTGCGGCAGTCCAAAGATCAAAAGCAAGAGCTCAGAAGAATTATCCCAAAGCAGATGAACTGCACAAACAAATCATAGATTCAGGATATCGGTCAGTTGCATAAGCATAGCTTCGTTTGTTTTTCCATTCATACATTCATTACTTTCAGTTCTCTGAGTTGAGTTTTTGTCAACAGAGTGATACCAGTGAACAATGAGGGAGTTCTTGCTCGAAAATATAGGATCAGATTAAGGTATCAAGACACTTTCTTGGAAAAGTCTTTTCATTAGTTTTGGTATATATGCATATATCAAACTGGTAATAACGAATGAATAAGAAATCAGGGGAATAGATGCACCAGAAAGCGCAATGCCATATGGTAAAGAGGCCAAGGAAGAACTAACTAAAGTTGTTCAGGGCAAGAGTTTAAGGGTCTTAATTTTTGAGGAGGATCACTATGGCCGTTGTGTAGGAGATATATACTGCAATGGCATATTTGTGCAGGTACTGAAATCCGATACAACACTTTCTTCTCCCAGTTACTCAATTAAGAGTCTTTTAGTCCTGACTTGACCTTTTTTATAGGAAGTGATGCTGAAGAAGGGCTTGGCTTGGCACTATACTGCGTATGACAAGCGTCCAGAGTTAGAAAAGGTAACTGAGAATTCATGTCGCTGTAGACCGACCAAGGCAATGTTTCTAAAGTTTTTTCCTCCATGGCTTTAGTGGGAGAAAGAAGCTCGAGCAAATCGAATCGGCTTGTGGGCAGCCAGAAATCCTGAAATGCCATGGGAATGGAGGAAGCAGAAACGTGAAAATCAACGTTCTTGAATCCAACAAAGATATACTTTTCTTGAAAAATAAGAGCTCCAACAAAGCCAAGGCATAAGGAAGCCAGAGTAACATTATATTCAAAGCTTGAACCAGATTAAATTGTGTTGATGTAGATGAGGTGCAATGGAGAAGCTACATGCCCCTAGTAATTTAAGTATTTAACCCCAAGGAAGCAATATTCGTATACTTGTACATTCCTTGTTGTATATGTATTATTTCCTTCTGAGGTCTATGCATTACCATCAGAACTTTTTTTCTATAACAACAGTTGTGCCCTAGTCAACTCATTCTCGCCTCGACTATTCTATCAGGTGTTGCGACCCCATAGCACATGTACCAAGTATCTATCCTTAAAGTCTTAGATAAACAAGAAGAAAATCTCCCATATTTACCCACTTTATTGAACGCTACATCACACCCTTGAGTGTCCACCAGAACAATCTCCACTTTTTCTAATTTTTTCCCCACGTATCGTTTCACATTTAGCTAGCGTTTGGCCATAGATTTTCAAATTTGTTTAGAAAAATCTGATTTGGGTGAAGTTTGGTTTGAAGATGAAAATGTGAGTGGACATCAGTTTTCAAAACATATTTTCCAAATTTATTTTGGAAAAACATGAAATATGACTTATACTCACAAGTTCTAAAAAGAGAAATTTTCATAAAGCACTATCTTTTAGGTGTAATTAGTAATTTTAGATACCTTTTGTTATATTACGGATTATAGATACCTTTTATGTGGTTATTTGATGTATTTAAGCTATTGTATTCATTAATACAATAGCAAAAATAGGCGTGACTTTTGGAATTCCAACTAAGCTTGAGATGTATTCAAATGTATTCACACGTCCTTATCGTGAATACAGTAACGTATTTCGCGTAAAATATGGAAGGTTGAACTTGTTTAAAACGGAAAGGAAATCAATTCACTTGATATTCTCCTAATTTAACTCAACTAACACAAACTATTGCCCATAAATCTGTATTCTTCCATTCACGATTCAACAAGAAAAATAGCGAAAACCAGAGCAACATCTGAATTTTCAGTTCTCCCTTTTTTCTGTACCTAGTTCTCTTTTCAACCACGAAACAGTGCGATTGATACAATTGTATACAGAATACGGTATAATTCCATTATACATATGGCAAGTTTAACAGTGTTGTTGCGACATTCTGGCAAGTGGAACATTGAGAGCAATTTGTTTAGTTGAGGAAATACTGATAAAGGAGTATGCGTCGTATAATGACTTGGTTGCGTGAATCTCTAATCAACTGGGAATAGATTTGAGCTCAACGTCCATTAAAATTCAATACAAAGTAGAAGGAAATTGCACGCCAATGGAAATACATAATGATATGGGTTACAGGATGTATGTAGAGTTGAAAAAAGAGAACAAAGAATTTGAGATGTATCCTTTGTGCATAACAACTATTGAAAAAGAACTTGTATCCGGAGGTAGTTTAAATCAAGGCGACATTGTGCAAATAGACGAAGCAGTTTAAAGGTATGATTCCGATACAGATGATAAACTTGCTCTAGATTTTGTCAATTCAGGACAAGCAATTGGGGTGTTCGAACTGGACAAGGATTTGATAATTTCAAAAACTAATCAAAGGAAGGTTATGGCTGGACAAGTATATAAGGATAAGGCTACATTGAAAGAGGTGATGGAGAATTATGCTATATCTCAAAGGTTTCAATTCCGGGTTGATAGGTCTAACACTGTCAGGTTTGAGTGTATTTAATTTTTTTAGTATATTGTATTATTGGTTGGAGTTGTAAGTTATACATTGATGTATTTATGCATATTTGTGGATTTTCACTTAATCTTCATTGATGTGTTTAACATCTGTTTGTTTATTTTCCTATTTTGTTTACTGTTTTGTATTTAATTGTATGCATATAACTATAATTGTATTCATTATATTTAAATGCATATAACTATAATTGTATTCAATTGTATAATAATTTTTATATATAGATGTCAGAATGTATTCATGTGTATATGAGTACATTTTTTGGTAAACATTTATGCTAATCATACGTATAATGATAGATTCTTTGCAGCTATGCATTATTATGTATGTCAGAAGATTGTGAATGGAGGTTTAAGGCTTCGAGCATTAACAAATCAGAACTATTCAAAGTGAGAGAGTTCATTGATAACCATACATGTCCGTTTAAGGACAAGGTGCATGAGCAGCGACAGGCAAGTAGCAGCCTTATAGGTGGTATGATTAGGCCTAAGCTTACTAATCATAAGAGGAAATACACCCCAAAGGATATTATTGATGATGTGAAATCAGATTTAGGTGTAGATATTAGCTACATGTTGGCGTGGCGGACTAAAGAAAAGGCAATAAATTTTTTGAGAGGTGAACCGGTTGATTCATACAAAAAATTATCAGGATACTTATATACAATGGATATAACATATCCAGCTTCGCACATCAGAATGGTAAAATGCCCAAAAATGAGTTCATGTATGTGTATATATCTTTGTATGCCTTTGTAAAGGGGTTTGATCATTGTAGACCCATGTGGTTGTGGATGGAAGTCACGTAAAATCTTACTACACCGGGACATTTATCTCGGCAAGCACGTTGGATGGTGCAGGTGAGTACGTGAATTATAATAAATTTTGTTAATATTTTAAAGATTGAAATACATGTTTTAAAAATAAGTATTCAATTGTCTTTACAGGTCATATATTGCCACTAGCATATGGTGTTATTGATTCAGAGAACGATGCTGTTTGGACGTGGTTCTTTGAGCAATTCAAGATAGCATACGGTGACAGGAAAAACATGTGCATCGTTTCAAATAGAAATGAGAGTATCATTAAATTTGTATCGAGAGTATATCCACATGTACCACATTTTGCCTGTATATGGCATCTATGGAACAACGTATATAAGAAATTCAAAAAGAGCCATGTAAAGTTGAGCGAGATATACTTCTCGATGGCGAAAGCATACACACAAGCTGAATTTGACAGTCTGATGGAGAAGATGGAGAAGGTAGATATTAGGGTGAAAGAATACTTGGAGTTAGTTGGATACGAAAAGTGGGCTAGGTTGTATGCACCTGTTAACAGGGGATGGACCATGACGTCAAATATTGCTGAGTCAATCAATGCAGCACTAGTGTCAGCAAGGGAATTTCCAATATACGACTTCCTCGAAGAAGTTAGGAAGATGTTTGGACGTTGGAATTGCAGTAACCGCAAATAAGCTACACAGACATGCACAACGCTTGGAAAAAAAATACCAGGAGATGCTGACTTTGAATGAGGCAATGTCTACACGCGTGACTGTAAGTTTCATTTTAATGTCATTGTATCACATATTAAGCTATTTTTTTAGATAGCTTAATTGTTTTCTGAAATAACTTATACAGAATTTTTTAGATAGACGTATTCAGTTGTATTGTCATGCAGTAGACTTATAATGATATTTTAATGGCATCATTATCCTTGCAAATAACTGTTGTATTTTACTGTATTCAGATGTATTTTAAAAGTTCTCAGTAATTGCAACAAACAGATGCATATCAGTACTATGTATCTAATTGCCTCATTAGTCTTGAATAACAACATGTATTTAAATGTATTTAGATGTATTTTCTTTTCAACTGCCTAAGGTTAAGCAGATGTTTGATGTATGTTATTGTATTCATAAGCTAAGACGTAATTATAGTTTATAGTCTGTCGGTCTACATATATGATGTATTCTTCTGTATTCAAACATTTCAGTTGTATTTAACTGAATAATTCAGCATTATACATAAAGAAATTCATTTGTATGTGCTCAAAAGTTATAGGTCTATGTTTAAATGTACGTGGTACTATCGATTGAATACTTACATACGGTTAACTATGGAGAGAGACATTACACTGTCTGCCTGTTAGAGAGAAAATGCTTTTGTGGGAGGTTCCAAGTTGATGAATTATTATGCATATATGCTTGGGCTGTACTGAAGAGCAAGTTTCTAATGCTAGAAGATTATTGCTCTAACTATTACAAACCAAATTCTGTTGTAATGACATACGATGTGCCTATTATCCCGCTACCGGACAGAAATGACTGGAATATACCAGCACATGTTGCAGAGGAAGTTGTATTACCACCCAAATGGAAAAGACCTCCTGGAAGGCCAAAGAAGAAGTGCGATAAACCTTTCAGTGAATTGCTGCAGCCGAAAAATCAACATTCATATAGCATATGTCGGCAAGGAAGACATAACAAACAAACGTGTAGAAATGCTCCACGTAAGATTTAGTTAACACTCTGACATGTATTAGTGCTCCAACGATTTGTCATTACTTTTGATGACATTGTGAAGTAATAAATTTTGAAATTCCTTTCGCGAATAGATTTTGGATACATTTAGTTGTATTATTGTGTTGAATACATTCGAATACAACCTTGTCAACATGTACTTAGACAATTTATTATAGACAGTGCCTGTGTTGTATATACATAACTAATCAAAATACATCGGAATACAATTATATACTCAGCTATAATATAACAATTTCAATAAATACATATAACCTGAGTAAGTAAAATCAATACATCAAGTTGAGTACATATGTAAAAACCTGAAGCATACAGTTGCTGACTTTGATATTTCAATGTATTAGCAACATTTACAGTTGCCAAGGTACATTTACAGCAACATTTACAGTTGACTTTGATAAACCTGAAGCATACAGTTGCTGACTTTCAATGACTTTGATAAGCCAAGGGACTGGATATTAATACAAATTTATATGCCATGTTTAATACGTATGAATACATCTTATAAGATACATACGAGTAGAAATTGTAGATTAAGCATGAATACTTATGAATAAAACAATGAAACATAGATTGAAAAGTTGTAATTGTCATACATGAACATTGTTGATAAAGTGATTAAAACATTGATTTTTCTAACTGAATACCATCTTCTGTCAAAAAGATATTCTAAAAAACAGTATTCACCTAAAACAACATTCCAAAACTACATTCACCTAGAGCTACTCTAACACTATCTGTAACTTTGAATCTGACTCCGTGATTTGCCTAGCAATCTTGGAGGGTGCTTCATTATCACTTATGGCATCAGCGTCTATCTTCCGCATAGCATAGTCCCAGAGGAGAGCACCATATCTTTGACAGAGTAGATTAAAATCAAATGTTGTTTGTGCAATCTCACCAAGAGTGCTCAGAAACTCTGTGTATTCCGCAACATGCACCCCACAATCCCTGAAAAATGTTGATTGAAACAATTAAAAATAATTCATACAATTAGAGTTTTAAAATGATACAAGAATGATGATTGAATACAGACAGGCTCGCAGCTTTTTGTTGAGGCAGATTTGATATGAAAACAACTTCAAAGGGATCAGTATGCGACTTGTCAGTGTATGTTGAGTAAGTAGACCAATCTATGCCTTCACTATCTCTGTAAAAGCCACTGATTGATAGATACAGACGTATAAGCTTAGCTATCTTATCTATCTCAGAAGCTACATAGGCATCATGACCTGCAGATCTGTATGAGTCATACACTTTGATGCATCTCTCCTTGAATGAGACAATAGCCAATATCCGGTGTAGTTTGTCCTTCAAGTTGACTGGTATCAATACATTATCAACAGTATGCCAAGGTACATTAGCTAGCAATCTGTATCCCCTTATGTACTCACATACCACATCCTCTTCTTTGGTTACATTTGCATTACTATCTGTATCAGCATACCTGTCGAAGATTTCTGCAATTCTTGTCTTGAATATAAAATCAACAATTGTATACTTGAAGTTGCTTGTTTGGTTATATTTTCCCTTCTTTCTCAGATAGTAGAATATGACGTCAATATGCTATACACAAATTTAATTACATAGTGTTAGTGCAATGAATCAAATTAAGAAAAAGAAATTGTATATGATAAGTGAAACTCAGTTCCAGATTCAAGACATCTGAATATATTAAAATATATCTGAATACAGTAAAATACAACAATTATTTAAGAATAATGATGTCATTAAATACATCATACAGATTTAGTTAAATACATCTGCTATTTACAACTACAGAGTGATGTTAAAATACATTTAAATACATGTTGTTATTCAAGACTAATGAGGCAATTAAATACATAGTACTGATATACATCTGTTAGTTACAATTACTGAATACATTAAAATACATATGTATACAGTAAAATACAGCATTTATTTAAGAATAATGATGACATTAAATACATCATACAGATTAAGTTAAATACATCTGTTATTTACAACTACTGAGTAATGTTAAAATACATCTGAATACAATTAAATACAGCATGTAAAAGATACATCTAAGTACAATTGAATACATAAAAGTAATGTAAGACAAATTTATGTGAGCTCAATTTGTGAATTATACAATTAGAAAAACCAATACTAAAGAAATGAATTAAGTGGAGTTGGAAGGGGTAAAACTTACGTTGTCATCTCATAGTTTACCGTCAAACGATAGAAGGTAAAATCAATTTTTTGAATTGACTTGATCAACTCCAAAATTCAATGGTATATGAAGTGTTGACTTGTTCTTCTTGTAATGATCTTCCAAATTACTTCTACAAGTATGATATAAAAAAATATTATATCCATTTTTAAAAATATAAATACGTAATAGACATACTGGGGAAAAACTCACTTATGTTCATGTCTAGCGAGAAGACCATCACAAACCCATTTGTCGTATTCATGTATGATTAATATAGGATGTGGCCCCGTTATTGAATCATCCTCAAAGGGGTGTCTTTTTTCAAAAATGGGGGTCAACTTTATTGAAGTACTTGTTGTTCATTGAATTCGTGAATAGAGACTTTTAATTATAAAAACCATAGGGAAATAGATCATTAGTTTATAAAACACTAACCTGCGGAGTCGAAGTTAGACTCGTAAGGCGAAGAATACCATCTACTTGGTCGACGATTCCTATGAGATGGTACTGGGGTTGATTCAACTTTTTTTGCACTGTTGTGTATCACAATTCTAATTTCTGGAATTTGACTGGGAAGAAACTTGTCGTCCAGCTCAAATTGAGATACATAGTAATCTGTAGATGCACCATCTTGGCCTATAGGTGGTATGTTGCACGGCACCTCTGATGTAGTATTCCCCTCCACTCTTGACTCCACACAAAGAGCATTAACCATTATATTCTGTTAGACGTATGCATCATTGTTAGTGTAGTAACTGACTGTATGAATACAGTTAAATACATATAAATACAATAAAGCAACTGAATATGATAAGTGAAAACTCATTTAAATACATCACACAGATTCAAGAATAGTACATCTGAATACATTTAAATATATGTTGTTATTCAAGACTAATGAGGCAATTAAATACATAGTACTGATATACATCTGTTAGTTACAATTACTAAGAACTTTTAAAATACATCTGAATACAGTAAAATACAACAGTTATTTAAGAATAATGATGCCATTTAAAATACATCTGAATACAGTAAAATACAGCTTAAATGTATACAAATATCATGTTGTAATATATATATATATATGAATACATGTAGATACAACATGAGAAGAGCACAATAATTATGTAGAAATAAAGTTAGTAAAATATAAATACATATAGGATTAAGATTTTTAAAAATACTGAATTATTCTGTATATAATTGTATTTCACAATGTTACAAAATTGGTTTATATAAGATTAATCCGAATAAGAGCAAATAGGAATATAAACATATGCTAAAGATGTTAAAAATGTTAAACCTCAACATTATCCCCGACAACTGTATCAGTCTGTCTGTGACCTTTTGGAATATCTTGCAAGTTGGCATCATATGGCATTTCAATATCATCATCACGTCTCCCTGTGGTTTCCTTTCTCTGGTGTAAGCTTTCTTTTTGTTGATTGTCTTGAAGATGGTCAGAAAGCTTCTTAAAGTTATCATTTATCAATGATCTCAAAGACTTGAACTCGCCCACAACCTTAGCAAGACAGAAATAATTAGAAAAGTGCGCCAAAAATATACGAATGTTAAGCACTAAACAGTAATGTGTAATGCGTGGATAAAAAACTCACGTATTCTTTGAATGAATTTAGATCTTTCCTCAAAGAAGATACTTCATTATTTTTGGAATCTGCCAGCTTATTGTGTTGTAAAACATTTTGTGCAATTTCAGTTACACCAACAGGAGGAATCTTGGATTTATTCTCTATATTTGAGGGATGAATAATCTGTTCCTTGCGCTTTTTATGGGGCGGTGATGAAGATGGACCAACACTTGCAGCATGTTTCTTCTTACACTGAAGATCAGGTGTCGGAGAAAAGTCATCTGAATCCTCTGCCGACTTGTCTGAATGAGTAGGAGTAGGATTGTTCTCAACAGCAACGCCTACTGGAGGAATCTGAATAACAGCAAGCTCTATATCGGTCGGGTGGATGTCCTTGTAAACAATCTGAAAAACGAAATACAATCAAAGTCTTACTACGAATGGATGTATGCAATTCTGGAATCAAACTGTAATTTGTATTCAAATGAAGGCAGCAGTAATGATTAGTAAATTATATGCAACTGTATGCAGCAGTAATAATGAATGCAGCAACAACTGTATTCAACTGCATGCAGTTGTATGCAACAATAACTGTATCCAGCATTAATGATTAGTAAATTGAAAACTAGCCACGATACAAATTGTAAATTACCATGTTTCCATTGTCATTGAACATGTCGTTCATCAGATAAGCAAAGTTTGGCTGATTTCCGGTGGTTCTCCAATTGAGTATTCTGGGGACCACGTTATCAACTCGGAGAGCAATTTTGGGATCAACATTTGAACAGCACTCATAAAACCACACTTGCATAGCTAGGTGCATCCCAGCTATCATGTAGTACTTCTTCTGAGCATCCATCTTCTTGCTAATAGATTTTGTCAGGCTTTCAAATGCTTTTAAACCCCATGGATATTCAGAATAGAGCACACTCTCTACCAAGTCAAAATGTAGCCTTGGGATGGTTGTGTTGTTCTTCTCTGATGAAAAAATGAAGGTGTGTATGAAATACAAAACAGCTATCTTCAAGGCATCCCCATCGTTGTCGCCAGTTCTTGTCAGCAAAGCATTTCATCAAATCTTTCTTCTTGACAAGATTGACACCTCCAAAGTAAGTCTCAATAAGCCGGTTAGGAACCTTTTCATTGAACTCAAAATCAGCATCGTTACCAACACATTTGAGGCCAGTCACAAGCGCAAACTCCCTTATTGAGAAAGATAAGGAAGTACCAGTGATGTGTATTGCAAATACATTGTTAGGACTTCCTTCTAACTGGAGAGCCATGAAGCATCTGAAGAGTTGATGTTGGGCTTCACAATGCTTCATTTGAAGGAAATTACCAAAACAAGTATTACCCAGTTGTTTGTACTGCTCTGGAGTAAGATTTTCTTTTAGCTCGGAGACTATGTCAGTGTTAGTATATACACTGATATGAGGTGCAAATATAGGCTGTTTTTTCACAAACAACTTAATTCCATGCATTTAACAAGAATAAATACATATAAATACAACTGAATACAACACATATTTCATAGTATAACTGACATGAATACATATGAATACAACTAAATACAGACTGGAAAATAAACTGGAGTAAGATATCAGTGATAGAAATATATGTACTAATATAATACATACGCATACAACAAATAAAGACATTGCAATTAGAATAAAACAGTAATTGGAACTTTGAAAATCCTTATAAATACAACTATAAGAATACATATACATATTTGTATCATTATTTTCTATAAGTACAAAAATACATTGAATATCCTTTTTGAACAGAGAATTCAACAGGTTTATACATATAAATACATATGAATACATTTATAATACAGATGAATACATCAGAAATTACCTTTTCTTCCAGTGTATCTGAGCTTTTACTTGCTTCAACCTCCTTCTCCTTGACAGAAGAAGCTTCAGGCCGGAATGGGAAGTCTTGTTTCCTTCAATGATTTCTCGACTTGGGTTTCTTTGAAATTGTCATGTCGAGATTTTGTTCTCTTCTTCAATGCCATATTTTTGGCTAAACTTGCATCCAATTCCCCTTGAGTGATTTGCAAGGAGAAAGAGGGCCCGTCAAAATTGAGAATTTTTGTGGGTATACCTCTAGTAATCAACTTGCGGGGTGTATTCTCAGACATTGTGAGAATACGCTTAGGTACTGTTGATTAGAGAAAATTTGGTAAGTAGAGATGTTGAGAATAAGCAAAAATAGTGAAAATCAAAAAAATTAAATACTTATCACACTAATTATAAAAACAAATGAGAAATCTTGAGGAGATTAGGGTTTACGCCGATATTGGGGAAGGAGGAAGCAGTGGTGTGGGTGAGGAGGATTCTCTGGTGTTGATTGTGCTTACAGGGAATTGGAAAGAAAATAGATTGTATCAAAGTAGAGAGAGGGTGAACGTGTATTGAAAAGTTGTATGAAAAATGGTAACTATGAGAAAGAAAAATCTAAGAATGGAGGGAGGAAAATAAAACATAGCGTCTTTAGTGGCTTAAGTGTACAAGATAACCAAAATTAAAAATTTTGCTATAAATCATAAAAGATATCTATAGAATATAATTTATTTAAATGGTATTTATTTTAAATAAATAGGGTGTTAACCTTTGCTATAGGATGTAAAAATTCCTTCTAAAAACTATCACAAATACTCACAGTAAAATTATCAATGACATTCATTATATTATCGCAAACCATAGTTTTAAACATAAATAAATTTGATACAAAATTATCATTTTTATAATGCACTACATAATACACTATCAGATGACCGAGAAGACGAAGCAACATTGTTACAAAATAATAAATGGTGGGCTCTTTGATAAAATACAAAAATTTGGGGCAATTTTTAAAAAAATGTAATAGTGATATTTTGGCCCAAAACCAACTATTGAGCTGGTTTTGGGATTTGGAATTTTAACGAAATATAGGCAAAATCTATGACCAAACATGTGTTTGCCAAATAAAACTCAAATTTATTTTGGCAAAATCTATGGCTAAACGGGTCCTTAGGAGCTGGTTTCAAAATAAACTACAAAATGTTATCTATGTTTGCCACAAAATGGAACAACTCTCCGGCATGCAACTACACCAAAGCAACTTGAGGTTTCAAATGTCCATTCAACAAACACGAAGACTTGAAAAGCAAAATCCACTAAAGCAGACTTGACGACGAACTAAACAAAGAATGATTGCCTTTCCAGTTTTTTTCCCAGTTAAGCCAGAATTACAAGATCAAACCATCATGACACAAAGATAATAAACTAATGTAAAGAAAGTGATTTGCTATCAGTCCAGTTAGGCAAAATAACATTATGGACATGGAGTACTTCAATGAAAAACGACCATGAAGATCAGAACAGTAAGTCCAGTTCAACGTCTGTTACAAAACTGCAAAGGATTGGCAGCTGGCATAGGCATAGCACAAAAATATACTGCATAAAACAAATTATAATTAGTGTATTATAGGATATAAAGTTTCAAGCATGGAAACTATGATGTGCCCCATTGTCGGCAAAAGAAAATCGAGGACGCCATAATAAACTTGTGAGCACAATATAACGTTCACTTTATTTCTACTGAGATGATTGGATAACTCACCAGACTCCTCCCCTCATGTAAGCCACCAACCCCCCCCCCCCCGGAAAAAAAAAAACAACCACTAAAGAAAAGAGGTTATATAGCTGACAAAAGGTTAGTTTTCCTAGCACTCTAAAGAATTGCAAGCAATAGTTGTATTTCTGTCGTCATATCCTGCACACTTCGCTTCCTAAAAATAAGCACGTTGGCTCACCTTTTACTTGGTAAGAAACAATCTCGTAAATGCCCAAAAATCAAAACCTACTCCATGTATTGAACCAATGAGTGAACCAAAATGGAAATGCATAAAATGCGTCAAAAGACAACGAGAAACTAGTGAAGACTTAACTAAAATTGCGAATGAGCAAATTATTATCTCTTACTTTGGCAGAACCAAAAAAATAGTCCCAAGTGGCGGAGCAAAAAGTAGCCACACTAAAAAATAGATTGCCATTAGGAGGACAAAATAGTCAAGTTTGTTCCACCTTCTGTGGAAAAAGTGCCATCTTAAATGCCTTTCAAGCAACTTTATATCTAGCCTTGAACATAGACAGTCATCTTATTCTGCTTCCTGTTACCTTGACATCAATCAAGGTTAGAAGGGCGTAGTCTATATCAAATACAATTATAAGTTATGCTTAGTTTCCTTTACCCTTCTAGAAACCGTATGAAATCCATTTTACTGTTCTTTTAGGGAAAATGAGAGCAGAAACTTCCTCCACTTTAGCAGTCCACAAGAAGCAAACATATTACAACTCTAATTTCCACTAACAGATAATGGAAGTTTTTGCTGATACATGCAAATCTATGATTTTCTTTTGGGTCTATTTTGGAGCAGAAGGAATAGTTATTTAGTTGTGGTGCCATAAGTTTCACCTCTCCAGGCCCTTGATAAATATTTTAACCTCAATCACTCACTTCCATGAGACGCCATTAGGAAACAGTTACTATATTAGGCAGGTCCCTCATAAGCTAGAGACAGGAAATTTTAATGCAATTGCATCGACGAACAATTGCACTCTGATAGAATGTTCAAGGAGGGCAACGAAGGATGTGACCAGTATTTTAAAAGGCATGGGCGTAAGGCGAGGCGTAAGCCCCGTGGCACGGGGCGTAGGCCCCATAGGTATTTACAATAAATGTTCTTAAATAGGTAAAATTGCATAAAAATTGAGAAAACTATAAATAAGTGAAAAAAATATATAGATATACTCTATCCCCACAAAAAACTAGTCAAAATAATCCATTATACGCCACTTAAAAGCACAAGTAACTTGAGTTGAAAAGAATAAAGTTCTCTACTTGAAATAATAAAAAGGATGACAAACCTGCAATTTGAACTTTGAACTTGTTGCTATGGAGGAAAATGAGTTTTCTCAACAAAAATAAATATCGATTGTTCGTTGCTTTTGGGAGATAGTAGCAAACTAGCAGACAAGATAAAGAATTGGAAAAGACCATAAATTAGGGGTTCTAGCAATAAAAAAAGGTCTTGACTTTTAAATTTAATGTTTCAGTTCCGTTTTAAAACTTTGAAGTACTTACAAGCTAACTTTTGAGAATTTGGGTATTATATTTTTAAGGACTTATTCAGCAAATTTTGTTTTAATTTGAAAAAGTCTCTTGAGCTTACGCCTCACTACAAAAAAAACGTGCCTCAACGCCTGGGCGTATGCCTCCTGAGACTTTCGACCCCACCATCGCCTCGTGGCATTTTTTGTGCGCCTCACCCCAAGGCTCATCCCGGGACTATCCCCGAAAATGCCTTTTAAAACATTAGGTGTGACCAAACGATAAATAAAGTAGAATGAAAATCAAGGGAGAAAATGCTAGTTGAATTCTTCCAATCCAATTAAGCTTTAGTGGTAACGTTACTTGTTACATGTGCTGATAGGAGCTAGCAAGTACATGGTGATAGTCGAGGTGCGAGCAAAATGGCTAGGACACTACCACCGTTATAAAAAGATAAAATAAAATTAGCAGGGAGGTCACGGAGGATTTCTTATATTACCAGGGAGGTCACGGAGGATTTCTTATATTACCAGTTTACTAGTGGAGTCGTGATTATACCTTTATCCGGGAAAAAGTTCATGTGGATGAATAGGAGAAGAGTTTCCATAGTAGAAAGACCAGAAAGACTTTTGATACAAAACTAGGTGGGAAGAGAGATTCCTAAATTCACACGGACGAATAGGATAGCTTCTTGAGTTGCCTAAACCAATATCTGAAATTGGCCATATTTATTAGAGAACAGGATACACAGAGGGCTTTCATATTTCAGATCCGAAAATACATCATTACAGCAACAAAACTTCAAAATGATGGTTAAAGAGTAAAGGGATAGCTATTCTGTTGAAGGAGAACCAAGCTTCAAGAAGCTAAAGGCCTAAGAGCATTGAGGAATTAAAGATGTACAAAAAGTTGTTTGCAAGTGTAGAGACAAACATTGAAAATTTGTTCAAAGGAATTGAACAATCCGAAACGGAAAGACGGGAATAATGGGAAGACTTGTGATGACAAGATCAGGCAAAAAAACTAATTCCTTTCTCCAATGCAGAATTAATAAAAGAAAATACTTTCGGGAAAAAAATAATTTATTTTTCTGGCTACAGATTTATTGAAACTCACTAGTTTGAAGATGAAAAATAGATTCATGTAAATTGCACGCTGAGCTTTTGTGTATAGGTACTTCCAGAAAAGAGTAGAAGAATGGGACCTATTATGAGACATAAAATGCATTACAGACGTAAGATCATTACGTTTCAGCCGGGTTATTCTATTCCCCACTGCTTAGAAAGAAAAGAACTTTAAAAAAATACTTATAGGAAAATGTTACTCACGGGAGATATGCTGGAAACTATTCCCGCAAAAATTGGTAGAAAATGAAGATTGCACTGAACTTTTAAAGGAAAAGTCAAGTTCTTCTGGCATACGCCTAGAGCTCATAAAAGTAAGAGATATAGCTTCCTTTAAAATATATAAATTTAAATCAATGGACAGGAGCTCCTGAGGATAATGAAGTTAGGGGAAAATTTCTACAATATTTACAAACACTAAATCAGGAAAAATAATCTTAAGGCCAGTCACGGAGGTGTTGAATTAGAGTATTAGCCTAAATTGCTCGGACTCCGGTGCGTGTTATGTGTGTGGATCTTGAGGTCGGATCCTTCATGATCTAAATTTTTAGAGCTAGGGGTACTTATCTAGATTCAAATACATGTGCAAGTATTTGGCTAAAAAAAATTTAAATATCTAAAAAAAGCATTATAAAAATATGCCTAAATTTTGAGACTTATCAATATTATAAGAAATAATTTTTGCACAGTTATCTTTCATTCACAATTGAAAATTGATTGTTATACTTTTGGACTGGAACTCTAATTCTTATAGGAATAAAGCTCTTGAAGACTCATCAAATGTGTCAAGCTTTCACTACATTGATTTTCTTATATGGGAGATCAAAGGGTACAATATTTTTTACCAGGTAAACCCCAACATTAAGCCTCATTTAAGAACTCTATTACTCATACAGTTTTCCCAATTCCCGTCGTAGAGCTCTTCTTTTCACAAAGTCCCTATTCGAAGTTCTCTACTCCTCTCCCTCAAAAAAGAAAAAGAAATAAAAGAAGCAAGAACTGGTTCTTTGGTTCTTGCAGGATCCATTCAAGGCCTTCCACAACGGCGGCAATACTCACATCAAAGCTACCCTAAATTTGGTTTTGATTTCAAAAACCAAACCGTATCTTGTCTCGAATTTCTCCCTAGCTTTTGGTCAAAGTACCCAAAATAGATTGACCAGATCTGATACAGATCCCACACTCACACCCATACTAGCATTAGTGCCATGCTGACACAGGTGCGGCCGAAAGTGAAGAGCGCGAGCAACTTAGGTATTAGCCACAAACAAAAGGTAGAGCTTAAGAAAACTTCTGAGCTTTGATAACGTCTAAGAAGCTATAGAGAGTTGATCGGGCCTCAAATGATAAAGCACTTGGACCGAATGGTCTCACTAAAACATCTCAACATTGATTGGGAAGTGGCAAGAAATGACACAATGAATTGCATGGATCACTTCTACCAATGTGTGTTCTTTGAACGAAGCTTTAGTTACTCATATATAATCATGATAAGAGGGGGGGGGAGAGGGGGGGCACTGGGTATTAAAAAAAGTTTACTTTGACTTTTGTATGTAGCAAAGGTGTTGTCAGTAAAGGTCTCATATTATAAGCTCACATCCAACAATCAGAATGCTTTTGTTTGGGGGAGAGAGATTTTGGATGCAAGTATGCTTGCTAATGAGACAATAGGCTAGACGTTGAGATGTGATAAACCAGGATTATCAAAATGTTCTATGACCATGTGAACTATATATGTCCTTCTCAGAATGGGCTTCGCGGAAAATAGAAGAGGTGGAAATATTTTGAGTATCTGCTGTGAGGATCTCTAGCTTGCATTAGATCAGATATCTACAGGAAAATCTTCTGGTTTAGACTTGTTTGTGTAGGAATGAGTGTGAGCTTTAGAGAATTTCTAAATTTAGATTAAAAAAACAATTTTTTTATACAGTTTGAAATTAAATATTGTAAATAAAGCGGAATATAGAGGATTCGTATAGCTACTTGGCAATCGAGATATATACATTTATTGACTAATTGAGTAGAGGTAGTAGACCTATTGACATCATTGGTGGATTGGTGGAACAACCATAGCTAGAGGTTTCTTGAGCGGCTGTGAGGTAAGCAATGGAGGAACAAGATGACATCTCTATTTCAGTCTTTTATAGAGGCATTGTCCATCTTCTGAAGCACAGACAAGACAGGTACGATTCTTGTGCAGCACATGATTTGGTTTAAAGTTGTATCTGGACTACACGTAAACCTGGGAAACTCATAATTATTACTGATTGGAGAAGTACAAAGCATTCTAGAATTAGCATCAGCTTGTGGTATAAGTTGGCTAACATACATGGGCCTACTTCTAGGAGGAAAATTTAAGGATACGGAACTGAGACTACCATGATACAGAGGATTGAATGAGATTGGAAGGATGGAATAGACAATTCTTGTTTGAGGGCAGCAAAAAAATTCTTGTAAAGGCGGCACTTATAAGTGTCCCCACATGCTTCATATCATTGTTCAAGAATCGATTAGCATGAGGACTGAAAAACTACAAAAGGACTTTTCCCGCAGTGGAGCTTATGGAGAAAGGAGCTGGCATTTGTAGGGTGAGATAAGATCATAGCCCCAATTAAAGCAGGACGATGGGCATCTGCAAAGAACATATTAGACCAAACTCTGATGAGAAAATCGCTATGGAGATTTGCATGCTTGGAAGATGCCATGTGGAGGAAGGTATTGTTCTCATGCAACATACAGGACATGCTCGTGGGAAGGAATCATAAAGGGAAGAAAGAGTTTCTCTAAGTTCATTTGGCTTCATGGTGGGTAATAGCAACTGTATGCAATTTTGGGCTGACATCTAGCGTGGAGAATGACCCTAAAGAAAAGTTTTCAACTTTATTCTCAATCACGACTAACAAAAGAAGTTAAGTCCACCGACTAATAAGGAGAGATGGAGATCAAACACCTAAAGAAATTATCAAATATCAAGTAATCTAGTTAGAGTGACATTGTCATACACCACATGAGATTCGACATCCTAGCA
Source organism: Nicotiana sylvestris (assembly GCF_000393655.2). Taxonomy (NCBI): domain Eukaryota; kingdom Viridiplantae; phylum Streptophyta; class Magnoliopsida; order Solanales; family Solanaceae; genus Nicotiana; species Nicotiana sylvestris. Next base: position 102,969,216 of record NC_091059.1, read on the forward strand.
AGTGCAACAATTTTCAATCAACTAAGAAATAAAGTAGATCAAGACCGTAACTTCAAAAGTTTGCACAACAAGGGTGAAAGAAATTAACGCAATTGAACTTACGATGCTATAGCTTGTTTTACCCGTGAAAAGTGCTTCAATTTTACTTTGCGTCCTCCACAGTATCATCAGAATCAGAATCACTAGCATTATAGCCTAAAAAGGAAAAAAAAGATAACAATTGGACTAATATACAACAATGCCAAACAAATATAATCAGTAAACCCAACGTCTACATACCTGGGCGTTTATCACTCACTTTCCACGCTGATGACCGACTCTTTGAAGCTCGGTTAATCCAAGCTCTTCCCTGTACCCAAATGGATCAATCGGTAGAAGCATTTCCCACATCCTCAGACACAACAAATAGAGAGAGAAAACCGAAAAACTGTCAATCTTTCAAACATACCTAGAACTCTAATTCTGGGCAGATGAAAGATTGGTGCTATTTTCTTTTTTACTTTGAAAATTTTGAGCAACTTTTAGTGAGAATAGACAAAATTGAGCGGGTACACTCTGGTTTTTCACTTCTTGAATAAGAGATAAGATAAGTAAGCACGTACATTGTTGTCTTAATTATTGTGTACCTTGATTAAGAAGAAAATAAGCACTTGAACTGAGCAGGCACACTGTAGTTTCTTTTTCTTTTTTTTCTTTTCTTGAATTATTAAAGAGTTCGAGTTCAATTCCATTGTTGTCTTCACATAGAGGACACATTCTCTTAATTATGTGTATCTTCTAGTATTACAAGGCAACCACAAGCTTGAATTTCAAATTTGAAGATATTTCATGTGCTTGACAATGATAAACATTTGCTCTCAGCCATTTTTCCCAAAGTTCAACAGTTCAACTTCACTCTATAAAAGCACAAAAGTGTCAAATGTTCAATTGTAAACTCCACGCAGACAAAAAACCCTAGGTAATTTCTTCCTATATACCTAAGTATTGGTGGACAGTGTTACCCGGTACCTGTGCTACAAAGGGATTTTTCTAGTGAACCTGTGACAAGCTTACTCTATTTTTATTTTTTGTACTTGTACTAAGGTAGATAGCAGGTACCAAGAGGAATAATCAAGCATGCAAGTGGCCCGGACACCATCCTCATCAAAACAAAAAAAGTTCAATGCAATTCTAAATTCAGAATGCTCTCCAACAACATGTTTTATGGGGTTTTCTCTTGTCAATAGAAAGCATGAATTTCTAAAGTATGTTATTTATACATCACTAAGTTTCTAGATTATAAGAAAACTACGAGCACTATATAGAGAACTAAGACAAGCCAAAAAAAAAATCAACGGAAGCAAAAAATCAATCACCTTCTGTGCATCTCTGGAAATACCATAGCCACTATAATACATCTGACCAACAAGGACCTGCATGCTAATGTCACCGGCTTTAGCCTCCTTGAGAGTATCCTGGAACCACCGCTTCACACAGTCAGCTACCACGTCAGCAAGGGGCACCCGTTGCCGCTGTTGGTTCGACGAAGAAGTATTCGAATTGGAGTTAGAGCTTGCTTCTTCCATGTTCTTCGTCCTCAACTTTAGCCGCCGCTCCGATGAATCGCCGCCGACCACCGCCCTGGACTTTGCGGATGGAACTGACCTAATTCTGGATGCGGGTGGTTTGACTTGGGTCGGGCCGTGGATCCTGTTATTGGAGCTGCTGATAATTCTGGCAAAATCTTGGATTCTATTTGGCGAAAGAACCGATTTCCCCATAAAACGTCACAGGAAAAAAAAAACCACTAGGCCTCTACTTTTTGAATTTTGAGTAATTGTAGAGTGCCTAAAAAGGAATATTTATTATAATATCACTATTTGTGAACACCCACAGAATTGATTTTTAAAATAGAAATTGGATCTTTAATGTTCTTCTCTTCTTTTTTAAAAAATCTTTTTATCTTTTTCTTTTCGTAATGAGATTTTTATTGCTTAGACGTTGGGACTTGGGACCGCACTCATTGATTTTTTTTAAATCAAGTGGCCATAGAAGATGTTTTAATATCCATAAAAATTAAGTACTCAGTAGAAGAAAAGGTTTCCCATAGCTGATTTTTGAAAGATTTGTTTATTTGATATTTGACAAGTTCATTTTGTGCATTTTTGGCGATGAGTCAAATTATGAAGATATAGCATGCTTCTTAATGGGACCAAAGCAATTTGTTGATCGTTTACTTCGCTTTTTCATTTGTTAAGAACAAATAGAGGCGGTGGTTGGTGGTGATTTTGATTGGTGGCAGTTTTGGGTAGTAGTTAGTGGTGATTGGTAGTGATAGCGATTATAATTGAGCGATTTTATATATATAAACATGGTAGTTCATGGTGGTGATGGCTAAAGGAGGTATTTGCGAGCGCCGACTAAAGGCGGTGGTTTGTTGTGATTTCGGTTGATGGTGGTGGTTCTGTGTAGTAGTTGTTGGGTTTAAGCTTGTTAGAGCAAAAATAGAGTGAATGAAAAATAGAGGAAAAAAAAAATTAAATTTCCCTCTTTGACAAAGGGACATTGTCCTATATTGGAGGAGAAAAAGAGTTTTGATGGGTATACATACAATTGCGCTTTTTCTACCTGAGTTGAGAAGAAGGCAAGCCTCGCGTAGTTGTCGTCGCTCGCTCGACTTCGAATTTGATTGATTAATTTTTTGGACCAAATTTATTTGTTAATATTAAGATTAACGCAATATTATTCAATCCAAATTAGCCATTTCTATAACGGTAATTTAATTTTTCCTCCGTTTTTATTTTTCCGTTATAATTTAAATCTGGCGGTTTGCGTAAACAGCCACTTTGAGTTGCAACTCTTCAGTATACTCAACTTTTTGGCTATAAATACATGAACTTTCCCACATATTTTCCTTACGAAAATTCTGATTTCTCCTTCTTCATTCTGCATTAGTTTTTTAATAGAAAAAAGCAGTAAGTGTGATTTGCTACTGATCTTTGAGTTCGTTGGTCACTGGGGTTTGAAGTACCGCTACACCAGTGAGGGTAATCTCTTCTATTATCGGAAAAAATAATCCTAAACCTCGGGTACTACGATGGGATTAAGTTCCTTAAGGAAACATTGTGAACTCAGTGGGCTCGAATTAATTATCTGTTTCTTCTACATTTCTGATTTTATATTGCTACTGGTTTGAATATATTTTCGAATACAGATTACTAACAAGCGTAAGGAACTTAAATATTTTTCTCTTGTATTCATCTTATATTCTGTTTGTAGGAGACTAAATCCTAGTGATTTCTACTCTCATTTTGGAGAATAAATTCTTCGAATTTTCTAGTCCTTGGTTGAGATTAAAGTCCTTGGGACTTTCTACTCAATTACGAGATTAAAATCTTTGTGATTTTCTACTAGTTGTGTATTCGTTTTGAAGATATTAAATATTCATCGTGATATTTAATATGTTTCTGTTAAAGTTTATTCGGTTCGAAGATTTTAAATACTTCAACGTTAATTAATTTGATTTATGTTTTGTGACTAACAAAAATGACAGAAATAGGAACCCCCGTGGTTGGTTCTACGAGCAATGTTGTTATTTCCAGTCGTTCTGTGCCACCATCTCCGGCGGAAAAGCCCGAAAAAAATTCGGGATTGACTTCAAACATTGGCAACAAAGATGTTCTTCTATTTGACTACTTCGAGTCTACACAAGTTCATCAAGGAGGACGTTTCGGTTCTGCTGGAATCAACTCCTGAAAATGAATGTTTTATTGTGACTGAGGCATGGAAGCACTCAGATTTCTTATACAAGAATTATATTCTTAGCGGACTAGAAGATGATCTTTACAACGTCTATATTAATGTGAAAACTTCGAAGAACTATGGGATGTATTGGAAAAGAAATACAAAACTGAGGATGCCGGTTTGAAGAAGTTTGTTGCAGCCAAATTTTTGGACTATAAGATGGAATACAGCAAGTATGTCATTACACAAGTTCAAGAGCTACAAGTTACAATTATGATCTCCTTGATGAAGGTATAATCCGAATAAATGCTTTTGTTGAAAGTATTAATTACGAATTTTTCATTGAAGGTTTGGTTATCAATGAGGTATTTCAAGTTGCAGCAATGATTGAGAAGTAGTCTCATTTATGGAGGAACTTTAAGAACTACTTAAAACACAAGCGCAAGGAGATAAAACTCGAAGATCTCATCGTTCGATTGAGGATCGAAGAGGACAATAAAGCTGCAGAAAAGAAGACATGTGAAAACTCAATAATTAAGGGAGCAAATATTGTTGAGACTGCTCCAACTAATTCAAAAAAGAGGAAAAAGCCTTTTGGACCAAAGAACTATCCCAGCAAGAAGAAATTCAAGGAAAACTGCCACAACTATGGAAATCTTGGACACAAAGCTACAGAATGTCGCGCTCCAAAGAAAGAGAAGAAAAAGGGTAAAGAAAATATGGTTGAAACAAATGATGATATTGATGACGTATGCGCTACGTTGTCTGAATGTAACTTAGTGGGAAATCTTAAGGAGTGGTAGATTGATTCTTGAGCCACCTGTAATGTTTGTGTTGTTAAAGAAGCATTTATTTCATATGCTCCCGTTGGACCCGACGAGACCATTTTTATGAAAATTTCTGCAACAACCAAAATTGAAGGTTATGGAAAGATATTCCTGAAGATGACCTCTAGCAAGGTGGTGACTCTGAACAATGTTTGTCATGTTCCTGAAATAAGGAAGAACTTAGTTTCTATTTCACTTCTCGTAAAGAATGGGTTTAAGTGTATTTTTATTTCAAACAAATTTGTAATAAGTAAGAACGAGATATGCTTAGGAAAATGTTACCTAACTAAGGGCCTTTTCAAACTGAATTGGTTGTTGACAATAATAAAAAATTTACTTCTTCTTACTTACTTGAGTCAAATGATTTATGGCATATACGTTTGAGACTTGTAAATTATAAAACCTTGCAAAAAATGATTAATTTGAAAGTATTGCCTAAGCTTGAATGCGACAAATCAAAATGTCAAATATGTGTGAACTCTAAGTATGTTAAACATCCTTATAAGTCAGTTGAAAGGAATTCAAATCCTTTAGACTTAATTTACACATATATTTACGACATGAAGTTAATACCATCTCATGGTGAAACGAAGTATTTTATAACTTTTATTGATGGCATTACTCGATATTGCTATGTTTACTTACTTAATAGTAAAGATGAAGCAATAGATGCATTCAAGCAATATAAAAATGAAGTTGAAATGCAACTTAACAAGAAAATCAAAATGATAGACAATGACAGGGGTGGTGAATACGAATCTCCTTTTGAAGAAATATGTTTAGAATATGGAATTATTCATCAAACAACAGCCCCTTACATGCCCCAATCTAATAGGATTGCGGAAAGAAAGAATCGATCATTAAAGGAGATGATGAATGCTTTGTTGATAAGTTCTGGTTTGCCACAGAACTTGTGGAGGGAAGCTATTCTTATGGCTAACCGGATACTAAACCAAGTACCCAATAGCAAAACGCAATTCATTCTATATGAAAAATAGAAAGGAAGGAAGACCAACTTGAATTATTTTAAAGTGTGCGTGTTTGGCAAAAGTGCAAGTTCCTAAACTCAAACGGGTAAAGTAGGACCGAAAATTGTTGATTGTGTTTTCATAGAATATGCAACCAATAGTAAAACCTATCGATTTCTGGTTCATAAATTAGAAAATCTCGACATTCATAATAATACAGTTATAGAATCAGATAATGCTAAATTCTTCGAAAATATATATCCGTATAAAAAGGAATGTGAGTCGATTGATGAAGGATCTAAATGACCTCGGGAAGAAACAAAAGAAAGTACGTATAATCAAGAGAATCCAAGAAGTAGTAAATGTCAAAGAACGTCTACTTCATTTGGACCAGATTTTGTGACTTTTTTATTGGAAAATGAGCCTCGAACATTTAAAGAAGCTATGTCTTCTTCCGAATCATTATTTTGGAAAAGGGCAGTCAATAGTAAAATAGAATCTATACTGAACAACCATACGTGCGAATTGGTTGATCTTTCTCCAAACAATATACCGTTGGGTTCTAAATAGATTTTTAAGAGGAAAATGAAAGATGATAGTACTATTGACAAATATAAGGCAAGACTTGTTGTCAAAAGGTATTAGACAACGAGAAGGTCTTGACTATTTTGATACATACTCTCCAGTTATAAGAATTGCGTCCAGACGAATGTTAGTAACATTAGTTGCGGTATATGGTCTTGAAATCCACCAATTTGACATTAAAACGACCTTCTTAAATGAAGATTTGGAGGAAGAAATTTGCATGGAACAACCTGAAGGATTTATGATTCCAGGTAAAGAAAAAAGGTATGTAGACTTGTTAAGTCGCTTTACGGACTAAAACAAACATCCAAATAATGGCGCGAAATTTGATCAAACAATATTGTCAAATAGTTTTAATATAAATGAATGTGATAAATGTGTGTACATTAATAATGTTCCAAATCATATAGTCATTGTTTGCTTATAATGAGTAATGATATTGCCAACACAAATGCGATTAAGTGTATGCTAACTACCAAGTTTAATATGAAAGACTTAGGAGTTGCCGATTTAATTCTGGGTATTAAGATCCATAAGACTCCTCAAGGTCTGGCATTGTCTCAATCTCATTACATTAAAATAATACTTGAAAACTTCAAGCACTTAGATTTTAAAGATGCAAAGACTCCAATTGACGTAAATCTTGCACTTGTAAAGAATAAAGGCCAAAGCATATCACAATTGAATTATGTTCGTGTGTTGGGATGTTTAATATATATCATGAATTGTACTCGACCAGATATAGCTTGTTCTATAAGTAAATTGAGTCGATACACGAGTAATCCAGGTCAATCTCATTGGATGGCGATGAAACGAGTTTTGGGATATTTAAAACATACCCAAGACTTTGCTTTGCACTACAATAATCATCCTGCAGTGATTGAGGGATACTGTGATGCAAATTGGATCATATGTTCAACTGATTATAAATCCACAAGCGTATATGTATTCACTATTGCTGGAGAAGCAGTATCTTAAAAGTCGTCCAAACAAATTTGTATTGGCAGCTCTACTGTAATGACCTGACCGGTCGTTTTACTTTTTAGAATCTCGTTCCCCTAAATAAGACTTCGCGTACTTGCTTTTACTGATTTATGATTTGTGAGGATGGTTAGTTTGGGATTTGAAAGATTTCGGGTTGAAATCGGAACACTTGGTTCCTTAAGGTTGGCTTAAAAGGCCAAGGTTGACTTTAGTCAATATTTTTAGCATGCGACCTAAGAATCGGGATTTGACGATTCCAATAGATTCATATGATGATTTCGGACTTGGGCGTATGTTTGGATCGGGTTTTGGATGACCCGAAAGCGTTTTGGCGCCAAATAGTGAAAGTTGGTTCTTTGAGAATTTTAGAAGTTCTTTAATTTTGGTTTGGAACAGGCTTTGATGATATCAAGTTCCAAACATAATTTCGAGACCAGAATAGTTCCGTAATGTTATTTAAGACTTGCACGCAAAATTTGGTGTCATTCCGAATAGTCTAAGTATGATTCGGAGCGATTAGGAAACTTGAAGTTCAAAGTTTGATTCAATTTGATTTTGGGGTGTGATTCTTGGTTTCGTTGTTGATTTTTGCATTTCGAGAGTTCAAGTAGGTCCACATCATGTTTACAGACTTGTTGGTGCCTTTGGACGGGGTTCCGAGTGGCTCGGGTGAGTTACGGACCCCTCGGAGCAAAGTATAGAAAACTAGAAAATCCCAGTTCTGGTTTATTTTTTCACGAACGTGAAAGGACCATCGCGTTCGCGTAGAAGGATGTGACGACTCGACCCGTCGTCTCATGAGTTACTGTCTCGTTCGTCCCATTTTCTGCTTCCTCATGTTTCATTATCGGTATTGGGTGCATTAGAATTTATTTGGAGCAATTTTGATAAGAAATGAGACATTTAGTCTCTTTTAAGAAGGTTTAAGTTGGAAAAGTCAACCGGACATTGACTTATGAGTTAGAGGGCTCGGACGTGAATTTTGACAGTTTGGTTAGTTCCGGGAGGTGATTTGTGACTTAGGAGCAGGACCGAAAGTAATTTTGGAGGTCCGGTGTTGAATTAGGCTTGAATTGGCTAATTCCGGTTGATAGGTGAGATTTTGATCCGGGTGTCAGAATGAAATTCCGAGAGTTGTTGTAGCTTCATTGTGTCATTTGGGATATGTGTGCAAAATTTCAGGTCATTCGAACATTTTGGTCGGGTTTTTGATCGAATGTGTGTTTTAGAAGTTTTAAAAGAACTTAGGCTTGAATTCGATATAATTTGATGATTTTGGAGTTAGTTGAGGTGTTTTGATGATTGGAGCAAGTTTGGATAATGTTTTAAGACATGTTGGTGCTTTTAGTTGAGGTCTCGGGAGCCTCGGGTGTATTTCGGAAGGTTAACGGATCGATTTAGGCACGAAAAAATAAAGCTGCTGCATTTTTTTACAGCACTGTGAACAGTAGTTATGAACAGTGCCCATGAACAATGCCCATGAACAGTGCCCCGTAACAGTATTCGTGAATAGTGCCGTGAACAGTACCCCGTAACGGTATTCATGAATAGTGTCGTGAACAGTACCCCCGCAACAGTCCCTTAACAGTATCTGTGAAGAGTGCCCCGTGAATAGTAACACGGGGTGAACGGTAATTTCCGAAAAATTCTGTGCAGAATGTTTACATTTCATTCGCGAAAAACACCCCATTTCTCCACCATTTTTAGTCATTTTGAGAGCTTTTGGACGGGGATTGAAGGGAGTTTCAACTAAGATCGATTGGAGGTAAGTTTTATGAGTTAAATACATGATTTTATTGAAGAATCATCCTAGAAATCCATGAAAACATAGCCAAATTATAACAAATTAAGTCTTGAGATTGAAATTCTAAATTTGGGATTTGAGGGGTCAAATGGACTTCGATTCTTGTGAATTTGGTATGTATAGACTCGTGGCGAGATAAGGAACATTTTGATGTAAAAATTTCTGGATTTCAATACGTGGGCCCGGGGCTCGGGTTTTGCAAATTTCGTGATTTTTGATATTTTCGAGTCTTTTCGATTGGGTTATATTCCCTTAGCCTATTGTGATGTATTCATTGTGGTTTTGGCCAGATTCGACGCGCGAAGAGGTCGATACGAAAGGAAAGGGCATCGCGGAGTAGTATTTGGCCGGCTAGAGGTGAGTAATAGATGTAAATGCTGTTCTGAGGGTTTGAAACCCCGGAATTTCACATCGTAACGCTATATTAAGGTGACTTACACGCCGGATAATGGGCATGGGATAGAGAACCATTGGAGATTGTGACTTGGTCCGTCCGGAGAGATATTTTACTACATTTTTGGTTGAGACGTATACTTTATTATTGTGAATTGGGCTTGTTGCAATGCTTGGGGCCTTGTGCCGACCTGTAGAACCCTTAGGGGATTTTTGACTGGTTTTCCTCACTTATTTTGTTAAAGAATTTATATCCTCAGTCATGTTTCCAATTGTAGGCTTCTTGCCAATTATTTGAATCCTTCAGGGATTGATATCACTGCTTTCGCATATTTTGCATATCATTTGACCTCAGTCCAAGGTTTTAAATACTGTTTTGCAAACTCAGCCATCTTTCTAAGATTTGAAAACTTAAATGATATTTCTAAATGATATTTCGGGCTGAGAACTACTGTTTTACAAATGCCCAAGGGGCTTATGATGATTTCTGGACTGAGCATGGATCGGGCTGCGCGCCGCAGCCAGTGTTATATTGATATTGAGGCCGAGAGCCTGGTTGATTACATTGATATTGAGGCCGAGAGCCTGGTTGATTACATTGATATTGAGGCTGAGAGCCTGGGTGATTATACTGAGATTGATATGAGGCTGAGGGCCTAGATTTGATGCCACGAGATAGCTTGATATTGCGCTTGGGTTGTAGGAGCCCCTCCGGAGTCTGTACATACCCCCAGTGAGCGTCGTCGACGATAAATAAATATGGATGGCTCGGGCTGCACGCTGCAGTGGGTACCAGAGGGTACCGTCATATGCATTGCATTGCACTCATGCATTTATTCTTTATCTGCATTATCTGTCATAATAATTATGTGCTCTTATTTTATTGACTGGTTGCTTTATACTGTTCTGAGCCTGAGGGCTGATACTGTTCTGAGATACTGAGCCCGAGGGGCAGATTTCTACTTATTATTTTGATATTGAGCCCGAGGGGCAGATTTCTAATTATTATTTTGATACTGAGCCCGAGGGGCAGATTTCTACTTACTATTTTGATACTGAGCTCGAGGGGCAGATTTCTAGTTATTATTTTGATACTGAGCCCGAGGGGCAGATTTCGACTTGTTGTTTTGATATTGAGCCCGAGGGGCAGATTTCTACTCGTCATTTTACTGCCAAATTACCTGTTTTACTGGTTTAAAAGAAATTTCACATGATGTTTCACTGAATTGTTATTTTAAATGATTTCACTGCTTCTGTATAGAATGTTGTGTGCCTTAACGTGTTTTCTTACCTTCAGTCATTATTTATATTTATTACTCACTGGGTCGGAGTACTCACATTACTCCATACACCATGTGTGCAGGTACAGGTATTCCTGAGGCATAGAGCGAGTTTTCTGTTGTTCAGTTTTCATCGGAGTTATCGAGGTAGCTGCATGGCGTTCGGAGACCCGTTTTCTCCCTTATCTTCTGTTATTTATGATATCTTCAGACTTTGTTCCTAATTCCATACTTTGTAGAATTTTAGTAAACTCTGTAGTAGCTCATGACTTGTGACACCCCGGTTAGGGCTGAGTTGGGTTGGATTTCCGTATTTTATCTATACTTTCCGCTATTGGATATTATTAAACCATGTTTATACTATAATTGTGTTAATTAATTGTCTTAAAAGGATGAATTGGGTTGAATGGCTGGCCTTGTCTTCATGAGAGGCGCCATCACGACCAGGTTCGGGAATTGGGTCGTGACAAAGGAGTTGGTACTGGGGGAAATTGTGCTACGAATTCGTGATAACTAGTCCGCGTTGGCGAAGGTCTGGGGCCGGTGACCTTCACATTCGCGTGAGGCAACTCACGTTCGCGTAGAGGAGCCTGGGTTGGGCTGGACCACTGACTTGTTCTTCGCATTCGCGAAGCATCCCTTGCGTTCGCGAAGGGTAGGCCAAGCCAGCCTCCGCGTTCGCGAGGCCTTGGTCACATTCTCGATGTAGTGTCTCTAGGGGACTTGGGCTGTTTGCCTTCGCGAACGCGATCCCCCTTCCACGTTCGCGATGAAGGAGGCAACTGGGTAGTGAAGTTTTTAAAACGAGACTTAGGCATTAATGGGGTCATTTATTTCACTCTTGGGCAATTTGAGAGCTTTTAAGAAGGGGATTTAGACCTAGTTTTGTGAGGTAAGTAATTTCTACCTAATGTGAGTTTAATACATAGTTTATGGATAGATTATAACATGTAAAATAGTGAAAATCATGAGTTTAGATGAAAACCTTGGGTTTTAATAAAAATGGGATTTTACTATGAAAATAGTTATGGAACGTAGTGAAAATCATATATTTATGTTTCTAAGGTTATGGGTAACAACTTTTTCGAAAAATTTCGGAATCCGGGCACGTGGGCCCGGGGATGAATGTTAGGAATCTTGCATATAGAGTTGGGTAATCACTTTAATAGTTGAGTTATGAACTTTTAAACATATATTGATTAGTTTTTACACTATTTGAATAGGTTTGGATTGTTTGGCACCGAATTGAGAGTTTCGGGCATAATCAAGGACTAGAAAATAGGTCTTGAGTCGAGGTAAGTCTCCTTTCTAACTTTGTAAGAGGGAATTAACCCTATAGGTGAATTAATAAATATGTGTACCTATTTGTGGGGTTTACGTACGTACGAGGTGACGAGAGTCCGCACGTAGCTACTATTATGCTATTGCCCGAGTAGTTTAGGATCTGTATCATGCTTTATTTGAAATGTTTGCGTCCTTACTTGCTAATTTAATTACTTAAGTCATGTCGGAATTTGACAAAAAAAAAGCAAAAGGTTAAATTCACTTACTTGAAGATTTAATGGAATACTTGACTGTAAATGTGAAATTTGTGTTTCTTTAAAAAAATTGCTATTTGTGGATCGGACCGAACGTCTCGGTAGTAAATAGATGCATCTATGGTTCATGCCATTCGATCTTCGGCAGTGCAAATTTTAAATATTATGTTGGATCGGGGCATACGACCTCGGCATGATTTGTGCATGATAAATCTTTGAAACTATTCCTATTTGATACTGCTTAATTGCCTTGGGAGATAAACTTCTTTCTTTGAGTTTCAATGTTTTTCATGTATACCATGCTTAGTATAAAACTTCGATATGTCATTATTAGCCCTAGTAAGTGTTAAATTCGACCCCTCGTTACTACTTCTTCGAGGTTAAACTGGATACTTACTGATGCTACACTTTTGTACATAATTGTACAGGATTTGAGGTGAGTGCATCTGGTTACCAGTCCGGCACACATATTTGAGCCCCGCTTCGAGACTACACGGTGAGATGCCCTTCTGAGCCGTACTACAACAGCCGAAGTCTTCCTTTTGTTATATTTTCTATTTATTTCATTTCAGGCAGTATACTAGTATTCTTTTGTATATTTCACTAGAATATCCATACACTTGTGACACCAGGTCTTGGAACACACTAGTAGACGTATGATTTTGGGTTGTATCTCTACAGTTATGATTTCATTTAGTTATCTCCGCTTAGACTGCTTTAAAAATCTGTTATTTACTTAAATTCTTTAAATGTGAGGAAAGTTAGTTGTTTGAATAACTTAATAAAAATGGAAATCACTAGATAGTTCACTATTGGCTTGCCTAGCAACGGTGCTGGGCGTCATCACGGCCTAAACTAGAATTGGGTCGTGACATCTACGATGGAGGCTGAGTTCATAGCCTTAGGAAAAGCCGGTGAAGAAACTGAATGGCTCCGAAATTTATTTGAAGATATTCCATTTTGGCCCAAACCGTTGGCCCAATATGCATACATTGCGATTGTCAAACGATAATTGGAAGGGCTGAGAGCGTTATGTATAACGATAAATCTCGTCATATACGACGAAGACATAAAATCATTAGGCAGCTACTCTTTAGGGGGATTATCACAATTGACTACGTAAAGTTAAGCGATAATGTGTCGGATCCACTTATAAATGGCCTAACTAGAGAGGTAGTTGAAAGATCATTGAGGGGAAAGAAACTATGGCCGAGGACAAGTCATTATGACGGTAACTCTACCTAGAAGACTGGAGATCCCTAGATATAGGTTCAAGGAGATCAAATAAAGTCATTAATAACGGTTCAACATTGTCAACAAAAAATTTGGTCCATTCTCGTAATGAGACAATGCTCAGTACCAAGGATAAATCATTAAGGCTTTTTTAATGATATTTAATATTATATGGGGTATATCAAAGAGTGTATCTATGAGATGACACGTTTAGGAATCAACTATGTAATTGTGAAGTATTAGCCGCTTCAAGGAGAATTTTGCAAGGCCAGTTCTCTATGCACTTATGAAACCAGGTGGTGTTCATGGCTGAAACGAACACAACAATGAGAACCAAAGACGGTTAAGGGTTGATTGTGTGACTTATGATTGTCTAGGTATACACCAAAGTTCGACGGTTCAAAGATATCAAATCTATGGATTGACCAAGTGTAGACATGTGATTTTTGACCCTCCCCGAAATTTCACCAATTTTAGCATGTAAATATTTAATTTAGGCCTAATATCGCTATTTCAACTAATTTTTACTCTTTTACTTTATTTTATTACAAGAAAATAAAAATTACAAAAAAATAGTTTCATTAATGTTTTGTAGTCATTTTTAAATCTTGAAAAATACCAAAATAGTTTTGTTTTAACGGTCAGTCTTATTTTAATAGTTATTTTACTTATAATAAATGAGATCGTATTTTTAGTCTCGTTCGCGGGGAAAGAATAAAATTTGGGCCCAAACGACCTATTTTTAGGCCTAATTTTCGGATCTAGCCCATAATTCCCAAACCCATAATTCCTAGGTCCATACCTCCTAACCTAAAAAAACCCTATAAAACAAACAAGACCCTAGATCCCTACCTAGAGAGATCCGCCGCAGACCCCCTAAATCCTAGACCCTCCCCTAATCGTCTTCTCATTGGAAACACTTAAGACATATGCACAAAAATGAAAAGCAGCCATTACACCCGTTGAGCACACCCCCAACGTTCCCTTCCTCTCTCACACAAAATTAACACAAGAATCAACACCCCGCTGCACCTTCTCAATCCCTCTTTCTTGTTTTATAATATAAAATTAGGAATAAACAAATCTCTACAAAACAACAATTAGGAATAAGAAATGTAATCCTTAAAAGTAACAAACAGATCCATCCTCAATTCCTCATTTCCTCGCGAATATGCTGTTCTCCACCGGTGCTAGCTACTAGTTACTCTGAGTCCGACAATCTGACAACTCCACTCCATCATTGAACTGTTTAGCTAGAATTTCGAGTTGGGTTCAAGAGGTTCGAGTTTACCCGGTGAATTTTTTGGGTTGATGAGGTCCGTTCGAGGTCGTCGGCGTGGTTTCTGATCCGGTCAACATCCCACTTAGTCCATTTTTGAGGAAGTTTCAGCAATTGCAAAGGTTCACTCTCTCTTTGTCGTAATCTTTTATTTAACTAGAATAAAAATGGAAGGGATGAACGTATTTTGACATTATATTAGTGGAATTATCTATCTCAATTTCAAATTATGACATTTGGGTAATTTAAATGTTAGAATAAATTTTCAAACACGTTTTTTTTGCTAATGCTTATTTCCTTTCTTTTTCTGAAATTTTGCTTGTTATAAAATTCTTGGCAGTAATACCTCTTTCAGATTCTAAGAACTTTGGTAGTCATTAAAATGGGTTAAAAATACCTTTAATTTTTCCCGTTCTTATTGTTAGCTTTTCACCTTTTCTTTCTTTATCTTTTTCATGATTTTGTCGTATTTCAAAGCAATGCTCTTCTCTAAGTGTTATGTTTTCTATCACTGTAGTTAATTAGTTTTCTTTGTAGTAAATTTATGTAAGTATTAGGGAAGCACAGTTAATGATCTATGTGATGGTTGCAGGGTTGGGCGTTAAGGTTGAAAAGTCGAAATTTTCATGTTAATTATTTACTTTACTATTTTAATCGCTAGCCGTATGTTTAGGCAACTTTTCGGCGTGTAAATAATCATCGTGATTATGGGTACGGTTCCCGTGGCATGGTCACAATACGTAATCTCCAATCTGGATGTACATTCATGTGACCCGATTCTAATTTTCAACAAGGTTAAATAGAACATGTCGTGAACCACGGGTGCATTTCATGTAGCGTGGCTTACGATGTGCTTTAAATGATCTTGAATTTTCCTAAAAAATATTAAAAGTTGTGATAAAGTTAAAAATGCACGTAGGTTTAAAATGTATAGTTAATCAGATAATTAGGTCAATTGTTAATAGTTGAGCGACCGTGCTAAAACCACATAACCCAGGAATGCCTAACACATTCTCCCGGATTAACAGAATTCCTTACCCGGATTTCTATATTCGCAGACCGTAAATAGAATCAACTTCCTCGATTTGGAATTTTAATCGGTGACTTGGGACACCATAAATTATCCCAAGTGGTGACTCTGAATAAACAAAATAATCCTGTTTCGATTGTCACTTAAATTGGACAAGCTCCCTTATATCCCTTTTGGGGTAGTAAAAAGAAGATGTGGCAACTTTGGCGACTCTGCTGGGGATAAGAACCCAGAACTTTTGGTTCAGGGTTCAAAATTCGAGCTTAGAATAACTGCTATAGTTGGCTTTTATTTATTATCTGATTTTTATATATTTGAGCCTAATGTGCTAATTGCCGCTTTTTACCGCTTTGATGTTGTTTGGACTGTATATATATAATGTTACGAAACCCTCCTCTCTTTGAGTCTTCTAAATCATCTGGGAAATGTACACTTCATGTGACTTCTCTTCTGTTAGAGTCATATCCCAATCTTTAGAACGAGGTTCAGACAAGTTGCAAAGCCGATGAAGCTTCTGTATTCCCGGTACGCTGCCCCTCGGCTCGAGCTGTCCGCTCGGGTAAGCCAGGTCTAGAACAAATAAACCCAGGTTTTTAAACCTAGAATAACATAGCCTCATGCTGGATCCCTAGTAGGAACGTTTGTTGCATCATGTGCATTTGACTTAGGGGACTTAACACAAGGGCTGGGTCCGTCTAGGTCAAGTGTACCCAAAAATAAAAGACCATCCTGATGCATCCTTTGTGCTACATGTTACATTTCTTCAAGGGTAAAAGGGTCATGTGGCAGACCAATGATGGCTGAGGGTAAATGAGAAAGAAAAAAAGGGTGAAGTATGAAAGTAAAGCAAGTAGGGCGCAGTTATGTTTTTCTTTCACTTTTTTTTTTAAGAAAAAGACCCAAAAAAATATATGAAAAATCCATAAAGATTTTGCACTTTCCCATCATTTTCCAAAAATAAAAAAAAGGAAGAAGAAAATCCAAAAGATTTTACATATTTCATCATTTTTCAAGAAAAAAAGGACAAAAAATATATTTTCTCTAAATTAGTTGTTTTTTATAATTCTTGTCGTATCCAATCTGCCCGAACTACGCATACCTGATTCTCATCTTTTGGGTACGTAGGCAACCCACATAGGGTCCAGTTTTTCTAGTAAGTCTTAAGTTCTTGGCTTCGCAGGGTTTTAGCCAAATCTTGTATTTTTAGTCACTTTTAGCCACATAGGTTAATTTTAGAAAAATAGTCACAATCATGTCTTGCATGTGTCCAACAGGAAGGGTTATTGTCCCACGTAGCGTTCTAGGTCTTTAACTTTATTTGGTCTTAATTTTCTCATACATGTATGGACCTACTTACCGGAGTTTGGGTATGACAGACACCCCGGGACCATCCAGTCAGGATCGCTCATTCAGGAGTGACTTAAGGAGATTTTTTTTATTTTTTATGTTTTGAGTCTGTTCTTCATTTTATGTCATCTTTTACTTTTTAGTTTTGTACAGTAATGTCGAGTCTTTTGTTATTGTACTTTCTACTTTATATTTTAAAAGGTGTGTTGTAACTCAAAAATCCAAAAAAAGAGGTTTTGTGTTTTATATTTCTGTTAGAAGTTTTCTTTAGAATACTAATTCTAGAAATAAAAAAAATCTTTTAAGGTGGTTTTCCTTTAGGAAATTAATATCTAGAACTCAAAATAAAAAAGTAATTTTATATTTCCTTTAGTATATTAAAACTAAAAATTCAAAAAAAAAAAGAATTTCCTTTTAGTACCTTTTTAAAAGTTTTCTTTAAGATATTAATTCCAAAAATCCAAAAAGATTTTCTTTTGATGTTCTTCTTTGGGAAATTAATGGAAAATGAATAGAAAAAAATTCTTTTTATTTTTACTATAACTTTAGGACATTGTACATAAAAGAAAAAGAAAACAACATACTTTATCTTTGGTTTATTTTCAGTGTTTCTCCCTTAGGTAATCAAACTGAAATCCAAAAATATTTTTTATCTTGTTCATTTCTCGTTTCGAAATCTTTCTTCAGAGATATCAAATGAAAATTCAAAATATTTTTTCTTTGGTTTAGCCTTAAGATTTCCTTCTTAAAAAGGAAAAAAAATCAAAAAATATTTTTTCTCTTCTAGGGGTTTTTCCTTTATAATTTCTCATCACAGTATTCGTTAAAGAAAAGAAAAAGAAAAGAAAAAAAAAAGAAAACGTTACTTTGTTTACTTTATTCCTGATCTTCCCGAACTACGCAATGATATGATTCATGCAACATTATGATACGTAGGCAACCTACATAAGGTTCGATTGAATCATTTTTTTATTAAAAGAAAAATAAAGAAATACGAAAAAAAGAGGATGAAGTTGTGGGACGTGAGAAATGAAAGGAAAGAAAAGAGCGATAATCAGTAAGAAAAAGAAAGTAAGGAAAATGAGCAAGCAAGTGCTAGAAAAGAAACGAAAAGAGATGATTGAAGGGAACAAATTGGGATGATGTCAAGTGACATTGTGACCCTCGAAGTCATTCTAGAACCGTTAATTATTGCTAGGTGCATTGCACACAATGTGATATTTTTAGCTGTTAAATGTCCTAATGCTAACAGGATGACCCCATTTTGTTCCTTTTGTTATCTTCATTAAGCAGAAGGGTGGTTGGTTTGTGGTTCTTAAGTAACTCATCCATACAACACAAGGTCAAAGAGCAAGGTAGCTATGTCTAGCAAAGATTTGGACTTTATTGATCTGTCTAAGGGAATTGTTGAATCAGAATCTGAGTTGAAAGAAGAAGTCTTAAGGTTGAAAGGATAGATGACCGAAATATACCAAGCCTGGATTAGTGGGCGTCCTCCACCATCAGTTCCCACTAACTACACTAAAAGCCTTGTCACCATTCCGCCACTGTCATAAGTCCGAGATATCTCCCCACAACCTTTTCACACTCCACCCCCAGAACCACCTCATATCCCGCTCCTTTGACCACTCATATTTTTGTGGCTCATCCACCTGCTACCTTTCCTCGATCCTTTAGCGAGATTGTGTTCAAAATCTCCAATGCCCAACACTATGCTCCAGAACCAATTTTCAAGATCTCGGGTCCATACTCTTACGTTCCTCATTTTGAGCCTCCCGATGAGACTGTAAATCCTGCTAAGACAGTGGAGCAAGATGAGATATCCAGAAAGCTGAAAGGGTTTAAGATCCCAAAGTTTAATTTGTATGATGGGCGTGGAGATCCAATAGCCCATCTGAGGGGTTATTGCAGTAAAATGATAAGTGTTGGCGGGAAAGATGAGTTGCTGATGGCGTATTTCAGTGAGAGCCTGACTGGGGCAGCTTTGGAATGGCATACTCATCAAGATGTCGGTAAGTGGCATACATGAGATGACATGGCTCGAGATTTTGTACGACACTTTCAGTACAATATAGATATTGTCTCAGACCGCTCCTCCCTATCTTAGATGGAAAAGAAACCCAAGGAAAGTTTTAGGAAATTTTGGTTCAGATGAACGAACAAGTTGCTCGGGACAGTCCTCCCATTGATAGAAAAGACGTTGCTGAGTCCCGCCAACGACAGGATCCGGGGGGCATTCCTGCTAAACGCTTTCAGCCTCAATACTGACCCTATGAACATCCCCAAGCACCACATAATTCACCCCAGTATTATCTTCCGAACAACATTCGGTCATCTGTCCAACCACTGGGTCATTCCTCATGGCGAGCGCCAGCACCGCATAATGCACTTTTTCCTTCACAGCACTTTCGAGCATCCAACAACTCTAGAAAACTGGGGCATGAAGGGAAACAAAGACAAAGAAATAGTTTCACGCCAATAGGAGAATCCTATACAAGCCTGTTTGGAAAGTTAAAACATTCTGGTCTGATTGAGCCGCTCCTCGGCTATACGCTAGACCCATATGCAAAAGGTTTTAATCGTACTATACGGTGCATGTACCACTCTAATGTCCAAGGGCATAGCATTAAAGATTGTCGTGCTTTGAAAAGGGAAATAGAAAGAATGATTCAAGAAGGAATAATTGTGGTCCAAGGCAGTAATACCCCAAGTGTCACACATAATTCTCTACAGGTACATGACAACGCACAGATTGTTGGGATGGTTTGCAATGACGAAGGGTGTTACACCCCATATTTTCGTACATGAAAATACACCATAAATAAATTAATGAGAGCCCGGAAATGAGATGTCACGTCCCGCAGTATTACATTATGGTGATGTCACGTTTCGCAGTATTAAGTTACAACGATGTTGCACCCTAAAGTATTGTACGTTAAAATTTCATTTTCAGTTAACCGATGTAAGATCGGGAATGAGATCATCTTGACGTTAACGTACTTACGCTATTTATAGCAGGCAATAAATAAGTGTTATGAAGAATAAGAGGGTACACGGATTAGAGAAAACGAGTTTCGTTGAAAGTAGTCAATTTGGAATAAAATACGGGTCGAGCGATAATACCCGATAATTATAAACTAGTACCACACAAGGTGCCATGTGACCACAGTAGTATAATATATAAAGTATATATGAAGTATTTTAAAATAAATAGAATTTTAAGTAATTTGTGGTAATTTTTAAAATTATACGGGTAATTGATTAATTACCGAGTAACAGGACATTACCCAGTTAACTAATAAGTGGATAAAAATTAATATCCCACCCCTACCCACGTGGCAAGAAGCCACAACAATTGGAAATGACTAAGTATTCACTTTGCCAAATGGCCAAGATGTGATAACTTAAGTCTTTGTATGATAAGATTTGATTTATCCAAGACATTTGGTCTTGAAAAGGCTTCAGAAAACAATCTGCCTTTGGGCTTAAAAAAAAAAAGCGAACGACATTGTAAGCACGTGATTTTTGCCCTATATGAGAATTACTCCCAAAAAATTCAAAAATAAAATGATTTTTCTTTGGTGTACAATTTTGTGATATTTTGAAGAATTATTTGTATTTGTCTGTGCGTGTTTATTCGCTAAATTAATAAAAAATACAAAAATATGTCGCATTTTGCATGTAGGATTTAATTCTACAATTGTTAGTAATTAAAATTGTTTTACAAAAACTAAAAATTACAAAAATAGGCATCGTTTGCATTTTTAGCATTTAATGTCCAAATATACAATTTTATGCTTAATTAATACTTAATTGTGCGTTAATTGTTATTGGGAGTTAATTTGCGCCTTTATAACTTAATTTAGTTCTTAATAATAGTTTAAGTATTTTTATAATTTAGTTTTAGAAAAATAAAAGAAGAAAAGAGAGCGAAAATATAAAGAAAGTCGGAATTGGGCCTCTTCTTCAATTTCAAGCTATAGGCCCAAAAAATGGCCCAATCTTCCCTACGACCCAGTCCATTTCGAACTGGGTCGACCCAGTCCATTAACCCAACACCCCTTCTTCATTTTTGTCCAACACAAAACAAAACCAAAAAAAAAAAATAAAAAATAAAAAGTGAATTATCACTATTAATAGTTTTATTTTTTGTTTTTTTATATATATAAAAAAATCCGAAAATATTTTATTTTATTTATTATTTTTATTTTAAAAAAAATATATATATATATATATATATAGTAATTTCGGAAATGATTTTAAAAAAATAAAAAATAAAAAAATAAAAAAATGTAAAAGAATGTAGAAAATTTTAAAAAAAGTAAAAAGTTTTAAAAAATTTAAAAGTAAAAGAAGGTTGGAATTAAAAAATAAATATAAAGATATCTGAAAATTTAAAAAATTTAAAGTAATTGAAAGTAGCATTTTTAAAAGAAAAAGAAAAGATAGTGGTTTATTTTTTAAAGAAAAGTTAAATAAAGTGAGATTCTCTTTTAAAAAAATAAAAAGTGGGATTTTAAATAAGATAAAGTAATTAAAGTTGGAATTTTAAAAATAAAAGTAAATAAAGGTGAGATTTCTTTTTCTAAAAAAATAAAAGCAATTTGTAAGTGGGATTTCTTTTAATTAAAAAAATAATAAAATAATAAAAAACAAATCTGAAAATTTCGAAAATTTTGCTATAAATAGAAGAGAAAATTTAGGAAGAAGGGTGGAAA